>NC_084471.1:11579149-12201264 GCF_027409185.1 Cynocephalus volans
CTGCCTCAGGGCCTTTGCACTTGCTGCTCCTCCTGCTTGGGAAGCTCTTCCCCCAGATCTCTGCAGCTGCCTCCTTTTCCTCATGTGGGTCTCATCTCAGCTGTGGCTCCTCAAAAGGCCTGCCCTGACCTCCCCACCTGAGCACACCACCCATGCACCCTGTTCCCCTCCACCACATAATCCTGCTCAGTCTCTTCACAACACATGCCCAGCCTGAAAATCACCTCCTTGCCTAGTGTGCTGGAGCCCAGTAAATATTAGTGGCCTGGCTCTGCAGTGTCAAGCCCTGTCCAGGGAACCAGGGCTGCAGGGGTCCCTGCCCCTAGGGAGCTCATGCTTTACAGGAGGAGATAACAAGTGACCATGCAGAACTTTCCTGCATTCCTGGAACTCTGCAAACACCCAAATGGGGCAAGGGAAGTCTGGCCAGTTATACCGGGGAGGGCCAGATATACTTTATGCAGAAGGAAACCCCAGAATGGAGTTTTGAAATAGGTAGTTAGGTGAGCAAAAGGTGCATGCATGTGAAGAAGCAGAGACCATTCAGGAAACTGCAGGCGGTTCAGTGAGAACCAAAGACGGGGTGTGCAGGGCAGGGGTGGGGAGTGGGGATGTCAGGAAGAGTCTCCGCCAGGAGAAGGAGCCCAGGCTTCCTCTGCAGCCAGGGACGAGCCATGAGAGGCTTTTCCATTGTTGATATTTTGGCTCGTTCAATGTTGAAGAATCTTAAACAGAGGAATGACTTGGTCAGAACTGCATTTCTAAAAGATCCTTCTGCCAAAATTGGCGTTTCCCGTGTCCCTTGCCCAATTATGACCATATTCAGGCATATTTCCAAACGACTCCACTACCCTCTTTCTAAAAATAGTTAGCCTTTCTTCGGAGGCACTGAATCGCACAGCGCGATATTCCAGAAGGAACTGTACACGTTTCAATTCTTTGGGACTCACGTTGTCCCCTGAACTCCTGTCTCCGGCTTTTTTGTCCTCAGTTTCATAGGTCAAATTACATCGCCTGGCAAGTGTCATCAGGCAGCAGCAGGAGAGGAAGGGCTTCTAAATGGGCATAGGTTTCAGTTTTGTTCATCTCCATGTCTGCCACATTTAGGTGGAAACCCAGTGTCCTCGACAGCAAAGTGGAGTAAGATAACAAGGTGTACTTCGTAGGACTGTTTTGAAGATTAAATTAGTTAATATTACAGGTAAAGCACTTAAGGGAGTCCTTGAAACATGATTGCTATACAAAGTGTCAGCTGTTATTTTTGGCCAACACAGTTTCAGTTTCTAGAATTGATTCAGTAAACTGACTTTCAGTGGAAGAAAAATATGTAAGTGTTTACATTGCGTGTAATGGGTGTGTGTGTGTGTTATGTCCGTCCCTCTTGAGATATGAGCTGGCTTGGGGCGTATATATACATGCACTTCCACCATCACAGACCTACTATGTGCTGGACAGAGTTCATGTATGAGCCTATGTATGCCATCGCATGTTATGTTCTTAACCTCACGATAATCCTACAAGATAGAAATGATTATCTCCATCTCACAGATGAAGAAAACTGAGGCTCAGAGAGGATGACACCTAAAAGCTGCACAGCTAGGATTGCATCTGTGTGCACATTTGGCTCTCCATGCACCTCAGTCCCTGAAGCGCAGGAAGCCCATCTTTTCCACTTTGCATTTCCAGAGCCCAACATAGGGAGGGAGGGAGAATCTCAATGAGTGTTTGAATCCCTATGTGTGTTCTATGGTCAAATGGTCAAAATTGTTCTTGGAAATTCCTTCAATGGTCCATTCATGCATCCAACAAATATTAATTGAACACCTACTGTGTGCAGAGCCCTGTACTAGCACTGGAGATGAAGTGGGAACCAGATGGTCAGAGTTCCTGCCCCTGTGGAGTCTGGCATCTAGTGAGGGGTTTAGGCATTAAACAAGTAGATAATATAATGTCAGGTAGTGTTAAGGGTTAGGAAGAATAAAATGAGACTTTAAGGGAACAGAGAGTGACAGGTAGGAATAGAAGTCTCCTTTATAAGGTGATCAGAGGAAATCTTTCAGACAAGGAGACATTTGAACAGAGATTGAAAGAGCTGGAGAGCCAAGCCATGCAACCATCTGGAGAAAATGTGAGTGTTGAGGGGGGGGGACAGCAAGTGCCAAGGGCCTGGGGTGGGAACAAGCTTGGAGTTTGCAGAGCCCATGAGGTACCATATACATGGTGTTGTGTCTCAGCCCTGCACAGTAATATCTGTTCTCTACCCAGATCCCCTGGGATCCCTTTTTATGTCCCCCTCAACCCCATCCATGTGCTTTTCCCTCCAGCAGCCAGCACCAGTGGCTCTCCTTCCATAGGCCACCCCCAGGGTACTGAAGCCACTTTGCACACAGAGGCAGAAAGAAGTAAGTATCTGGGAACGGACATTCCCCTCACCTAACACCAGCCCCCACCCCCCGCAGCCTTGAACCAGTGCCTGACAGGTGGGTACAAACAGTGAGAAGTAACTTACACTCCAGATCCCCCGAAGGATCAGGCTGGGGCCACCCACTGCAGGACTTCACATGAGATGCCACCCTTGTGCTCTGCTTGGCCTCCCCCTTTCCTGCCCTGCTTCACTCATTGCATTGTCCCCTGGGGACACTTCCTCAACAAGTCATTTGCATGTAAGACAAACCCATAATGGGTAATGTTGCAGCAGTGTACAGTACGGAGTAATAAATACATGTGCAGAGCATCATTTTACGTGTCTTAAATCATGAAGACAAGGGTGTGCAGTTGACCCAGAGTTGAGTTCAATGGGCACATGATGCTTTACCCCGCACTGTATCATAGCCCACACCCCAGCACTCCAGCACCTCAAACTGAGGATAGAATGAAGGTCTGTGGCCTGTGGTTCCAAGCTCAAGGTTCTACCTTGTAGTATCAAAAAGGTGACAGTCCACTCTAGAAAGTTAACTTGGATAGATCTTCAATGGGATAGGAGCTAAAGATACTACTCTCCAATTCTGACATTGCTCAAAGCCTCAAAAGACAGTCTGAGTGCCTCGACCACACTGGTCTGACATTCTAACCTGGGCCAAAGCTACTTCCCCCACATCCATTAACCCTCCCTCCCCAAGCACAGGCAAATCCTTTTTAGCAAGGGCCTCACTCCCCACCCCCTTCTTGCCCAGGTTCCAGCACATTCATTCCTTCATTTGTCCAGTAGACATTTACTAAGTACCCATGTGTGCCTGATGCCAGGGACACAGAAGCACAGCCCATGAGTCCCAACCACACTCCAGCTGGTAGACGTCACAAAGGCAGGGTGCCCAGAATTCTGCAGTGCCCTATGGAAGGAGCATCTGACTTCAAGGATCCCATCAGCTTTAAGTATGAGTTGTGCCCCAATTGGTGACCCACTCATGGTAGATTATTGCAATAATTGCCCCAAGTCCCCCCCTTTTTTTTTCTAGGATCTGAACCCATGGCCTTGGTATTATCAGCACCGCACTCTCCCGAGTGAGCCACGGGCCGGCCCCCCGTGTCCCCTTTTTAATGTGACCTTGTCACTCCTCGTATTCAGGGACAGAGTCTACTTGCCCATCCCCAAATCTGGGATGGCCTTGAATATGTTTTCTAGTGCTCTGTAACAAATTACCATGAACTTAGTGGCTTAAAGCAGCACCGTTTATTATTTCAGATTCCGCAGGTCAGAAGTCCAGGAACAGTGTAACTGAAGGCTGTGTTCAGGATCTCACAGGTTGCAATCAAGGTGTCAGCCGGGGTTGCTCTGTCATGTGAAAGCTCAGGGTCCTCCTCCAAGCTCATGGGTTGTTAACAGAACGCCGACCCTTGTGATCACGAGATTGAGGTCCTCAGCTCCTAGAAACCCCCCACCATTCCTGCTACATGACCCTCTCTGTGACATGGCAGTTTTCTTCTTCAAGGCCAACAAAAGAGCAATTCTGCTGCTTCAAATCTCTCCCCTGAGGAAAGGCCTGGACCCTCTTTCAAAGAGCTTAGGACAGACCAGGATAGAATCCTTTTTGAGTAACTCAAAGTCAACTGATTAGAGAGACCTTAATTACATCTGCATAATCCCTTTACTTTTTTCATATAACCTATTCACAGAAGTAAAATCCCATAAGTCCCACCCACACTCAAGGGGAGGATATTGTACAGGACATGTATATACAGGGGCAGGCCTTGGAGGCTTTGAACTCTGCCCCCCATACCTTATGATTTGCTTTGACTAATAGGATACCATGGGAGTGACGTTGTGCAATTTCCAAGGTTAGGCCTTAAGAGACTTTGCAATGTGGTCACCTTCTTGTATGGCTTCTGCAGCCACGTAAGGCACCTTGAACTAGACTACTGGATGATGAGGGATCATGAGGAAAGACAGGCCCAGCCAGCACCCAGTGCTGAGACCCCAGACATGTAAGTCAACCCTTGGCCTTGTCTCTGACTCGAGCCACATGAGTGACTGTAAGCAAGACCAGGAAAGAGAAACATCCAGCAGAGCTCAGCCAACCACAGCATGATGAAAGATAATAAATGCTTGTGTTCTAAGCCACTAGGTTTTGGTGTTTCATACTACAGGTTTGTTTCCTAGCACAGGCTAACTGAAATACCCCCTCTCTGGGCAACAACTCACATAGGCTAGGAGATCAATTTTTTCCCTCGTGGCATTGGACCAAATCTCAGAGCTACAGACCACTAGAGGTGGAGGGAACTTTTTCTCATAAAATATAGATTATCTTCTCCAGGGGTTCATATCCAAGGGATGGGCTTCGGGGGGAGGGGGGTGGTCTATAAAGCTCTCAGAATTTTTGGAGCCACTATTCACAATAGCCAAGAGATGGAATCAACCTAAATACCCATCAGCGAATGAATGGATTAAAAAACTGTGATATGTATAGACAATGGAATACTATTAAGCTATATGTAAAAAAAGAAGTCCTATCATTTGCAGCAACATGGATGGAACTGGAAACCATCATGTTAAGTGAAGTGAGACAGGCACAGAAAGACAAATACCACATGATCTCACTTATATGTGGAATCTAAAAAGAAGAAGAAAAGAAGTGATTCTCATAGAAATAGAGAGTAGAATCATGGAGGGAAGGGCGAGCAGCGGGGAAGAGAGGTGTCCACCATCGGGTGGACAAACTACGCTGTCTACCCTAAGTGAATCACTGTGCTGTATACACATGTATTGAAATAATGCACTGTACCCCACAAATATGTATAAGTAAATGTTAAAATAAAAAAATTTTTTAAAAAATTTTAACATGAACTGGGACACAACAAATTCTCAAAATAGTCATTGGCCAAAAACTGTTACAGTCCACAAAAAAGGACCAGTCCACCCTGCCATTTTGAAAGTTGAAAACTAAGACCCAGAGAGGGGAAAAGGACTTTCACAATGTCACAGTTACCAAAGAGAAGGGACTTAAATCTGGGTGTGCACTTGCCCATGTCATCTCATCTCAGCACTCCTCTGCTGAGCAGTCCCTCTGGTTCCCACTGTTTGGGACAAAAGCCAAACTCAACTAGCATTTGAGGTCCTTCCCAAGATAGTGCGGCCCATCTTCCCAGTGCCATCCCTTGCTGTGTCCTCACAACCCATGCCATAGCAGACGGCCCCCAAAACAGGCACACTCATGCTCTCAAGTGCTTGTTCAAGCTGCCCCACTCCCCAGGATGCCCTCCTCATTCTTCCCTCGCAGGAAAGTTCCTACTCCTCTTTCCAGCCCCAAAAACAAAGGCCCCCGCCTCTGAGAAGCCCTCCCAGCCTCTCTTCTTCCAAGCGGTGGGTCACTGCCTCATCTAGACTGCCAGGGCATCCGGCACACACCTTTTGCATGGTAGGCTGAATAATGCCCCTCCAAAGATGTCAACGTCCTGATCCCCAGGACCCGTGAATGGGATACCTCCATGCTATACATGTTACCCTATGGCAAAAGGGACTTAGCAGACACGATGAAGTTAAGGATTTTGATACGGGGAGATGATTCTCTATTATTTGGTGGCCCCAATGTAATCACAAGCGTCCTTATAAAAAGGAGGCAGAAGGCGGGCAGGGGAGGGTGAAGGGATGATGGAAACAGAACTATGAAGCCAGGAGTCCAGGAACGCCAGCAGCTTCCAGAAGGTGGAAGAATCAAGGGACAGATTCTCTCCTAGAGCCTCCAAAAGGAACCAGCCCTGAGGTAGCTTGACTTGGTGTTGCAGCAGAGAAAGCTAAAAATCCTTTTTCTTAGTAAACGAGTAATGTGAGCAAGAGACAGCTCTTACCCTTGCCACGTCCGCATTCCTCGCACCCCATCTCAACCCCTCTACAGTCACTAAAATGATGGTGATACGTTGTTAATGGCACTGAAAGATGTCCAATTTACATCATCAAGGGAGAAAAGCAGAGTCCAGAACAGTGTGAATAGTATGATCTTATTTTGTTAAAAAAATAAATATATAGACGATGTATATATGTGTGTATTTACATAGGCACAGAACCGAGGCTGTTGTCAATGGTTTTATGGAGATTATGGACAGTTGCTTTTTTTCCTTGTCTGTATCTTTAAAATATCGTTTTACAAAGAACAAGACCTTGGACGTAATGAAAATAAATTTTTATTAATTTCAAATCAAAAGAAATGGAGCGTTTTGTGTGGCAGGGCCACTTTGTGTCCATGCCAGGACAGCCCCGGGTCCCCCAGCCCCTCCCCGCCCAAGTAGGAAGCGGGGTCCGGCCTCCTCGCGGGCAGTGGTGGAACCATCCGAGGAGGCTCCAGCGGCAGCAGAGCGACGCAGCCAGGGGCCTGGAAATGGGAAAACCTAGACATGTCGCGAGGGCGGTCTCTGCCGGACGACCCAAAGATGACCCGCTCTGGGCCCACTCTGGGAGCGGGGCGTCAGTTCTCGACCTGGCCTCTCCCGCCCTCTTCCCGCTGCCACCGCGTCCTCGCTGCGGTCTTCACCCGGCTTCCTGGTGGAGGCAGGTGCCGCCCAAGCCCATGGCCACGGAGCAGATGCCCGGGATCACCTCGGCCTTCCTCGGCCCGGGTCACCGCACCCCCCTTTCCTACGGTGGCGTTTTTAACTCATCTGAACTGGTTACAAAACCACACTCCCACGAATACATAAATAACGGGTGGGGGCGGGGGGGGCAACGTTTTAAAGAAATTCCCGCAAGGCCTGGCAAGGCAACAGCAAATGCATTTCTGCTGCATCATATTTAACTGTTTGCAAACTTATGCCAGGAGGATGCGCAGCGGCTGCAGAGACTCAGAGGCTCCACCGCCCTTCTTTTCTGAGGCCTGGCGAGACTCGCGTGGAGGTTCAAAGGAGGGGAAGAAGGTGTCAGCGATCGGGGGCCAGGAAGACAGAGAGGGGCGTGAAAAGTGGGAGACTGCACTGCGCCTGCCCCGGCTTGGCACAAGCCGGACATCCACAGGTCTCCGGGGCCCCGGCTCCCGCCGCCGGGCCAGGCCCCTTTAAGAGCCAGCGCGCGCCCCCGCCCTGCGAGCGCTCCCTTTCCCTAGCAACCGCCCCGGGGGAGGGGGAGGTCCTGGCAACGGCGCGCCGGCCGGGTGGGTCACGTGACGGCCCGCAGCTGGAACGCGAGCGCGCGCCCCGCCGGGGCCTGTGCGCTGCGGCGCGTGCGCGAGCGGTGCAGCACCGGCCGCGGGAGCAGGGAGTATTATGGGCTGTGGGTGCCGCTGAGCAAGATGGAGCTGTCTGCAGTGGGCGAGCGGGTCTTCGCGGCCGAATCCATCATCAAACGGCGGATCCGAAAGGTGAGGCGCCGCCCGGGGCGGGCCGCCGCTCCCGGCAGCCGGTGCCCGGCCCGCGGGCCCTGGGGGCGAGGCGGTCCCGCTAGCCCGGCTCGCTCGCCCACCCCCGCGCCGCCGCCTCCTCGCGCCCCTGCATCCTCCCCACCCCCACACCCCTTTTTTTTCCTCTCTGTTTTTCAGGGACGCATCGAGTACCTGGTGAAATGGAAGGGGTGGGCGATCAAGTGAGTGTCACGGGGCCCCACGGGCGTGGGGGAGGGGAGGCGGCGGGCGCCGGGGCCTGGCAGGGGGCGGGGGCGCGCGTCGGCCGCCTCGCGCGTGTCTTCGCCGCTCGGGTTTTCATTTGTATCTTGCGCATGTGTGACTGGGCAGGTACAGCACTTGGGAGCCCGAGGAGAACATCCTGGACTCGCGGCTCATTGCAGCCTTCGAGCAGAAGTGAGTTGGGGCGGGCAGGGGCGGCGGGGCCGAGGCTCGGCTGGGGCGCCGCGTGGGGAAGCGGGGGAGCCGGGAGGGCAGCGCGGAGGGGGGCCCGGGGAGGGGCTCGTTTTAACCTTTGGCATTTCTCGGCCGCAGGGAGAGAGAGCGTGAGCTGTATGGGCCCAAGAAGAGGGGACCCAAACCCAAAACTTTCCTCCTGAAGGTAACCTGGCCCAGCCCCAGCAGTCCCCTCTCGGGCCCCCAGCCCCTGCGCAGGACGGGTCCTGGAAGGGAGGGACAGATCCGCGGCCGCCCGCTTGGGCGGGCCTTTCCAGAGGGGCCCCAGCTGGGCAGGGGGTGGTGGTGAGCCCCCGACGAGCCCCTGGCAGCGGGCCGCGGCCGGCTCCAGCTCCAGGAAGAGGGGCCTGAGAGTGGGGATTGTCCTCGCTGATGAAACCGGGGATGGGGGGCCCTGCAGGGCTCCAAGAAGGGGGTGAATGAGGCAGGTGGGAGATGCCGTTGGGAGGGGGCTGCAGGGAGGCTGTTTCTGCACGCGAGATCCCTCCTGGCCCCCAGCCTTGAGCTGTTGTGCGAGAGTGAGTGTGGTCCCACCTGGCAGGACACAGAGAGAGGCATTTGGGGGCCACCTGGCTCCCTGCCCCCAGCTCCCCACGTTCTCTCTTAGGATCTGTTCTGCGTGCCTCCGCTCCTCTCTTGGGGATCCAATTTGTATTTGGTCTTAAATCCCGTCACTTTGAGTTTATCACCCAGGCTGGGTCACAAGCTTCAGGGCTCTGAGCCTTGGTTTCCCCCTCTCCTGGCTACTTCTGGAGGTTCTAATGAGAATGGGTTTGGGGACAGTAAAAGCAAAGCATATCAGCCTTGGCAAGGAAGGGAAGAATCTCCAGAGGAAGCCATTGGGGGGTGGGGCGTTTTAAACATTTTGGTGAGGAAGAACAGTGTCTGGGAAAGGAGGAGCGAGGTGACTCGAGGTGACAGGTAGAGGTGGCAGGTACGGCAGCAGGCGGGACTCACTGGACCACCTCAGTCTCCCCATAGTGCCGAGGATGTCTCAGGGCCCCTTCCCACCTGGCAGCCGGTGACTTTGTGGCAACTGGCAGGGAAGGACAGGGAGGACTCTTTTAGGAGACGAGACTGTGCAGAATGCAGAACCTCAGAATCTCCAATTTGTCCAGAAGGCTCAAAGCCCAGTGAGGGAGGGGTGGGCCTGTCCTGCCCACTCGCCCCTCCCACCCCATGACTGCGTATGTGTAAGGGTTTGTTTTGGACTTAAGGCGGGAGTGAAAGAAATGTTGGTTTCCAGAACCCCCGCCCCAACCTACATACCTCTTGGGGTATCCACGGAGCAACCTTAACCCTGATGCTTCTCCGGAGGAGGGACGGGGCGGAGCAGCTGGAAGGTTGACGGGCTGGGTGAAGCCGCTCGGCGCAGCTGGAGCGCCCTCTAGCGGTGAAGCGAGTAATGACCGTCAGCACTGACTCAAAATGCCTATTTTCTTGATAATTCTAGTTCCTGAGCTGGCTAATGAGCCTAACACAGTGCTGCGCCCCCCACGTGGATTATGTCCTTTAATTTTCACAACAACCCTATGAAGTGGAGAGTATTATTCCCATTTCACAGATGAAAAAATCAAGGCCCAGAGAGAAGTGACTTACCTGAGAGTCCACCACCCAGCTTCCTGGCTTCATCCCATCTCCTTTCTTCATCTTGTCGCTCGAGGAGTACATGTCAGGTTAAGAGGGGGAGGTGGATGTACACACACAGGAAACTGAAGGCTGCAGAGCTGGTGGGGCACGAGGTGGAGAGGCAGAAGGTAAAACCTTGATCTGGACCTTAAGAAACAGGTAGCACATGAGTGATCTGGATATTTTTGAGGGATTGGAGATCAGCTTGGGCTGGACCCATTGCTCTGTGATTCACTGAGAGGCAGTATGACAAAGTCAGCACATTGCACTCAGGTAGCACCTTCTGCCAGGAACATCTCTGAAGGGAGCGGGAGCCCATGAGGTAGGTTCCATTACCCCTATTTTATACCTGGGAAAACAGGCCAGAGAGGGTAAATAACTTGTCCACAGTCAGAGAGGGCCAGTGGTAGAGTCCAGGTGCTTTAACTTCCACGCTGTCTGTAGTACATGCCACACCCTCAGAGCCACGCCTGCCACCCAATCAGTGTACAATAAACATGTTGGCTCTGGTTATTTTTAATTCACCCAGAGGCCCAGGTCTTCCCTTCAAAGAAATCTCAATCTAGGGAAGAGGGGAAGGAAAGGGTAAAACAGTCCCTTTTCAAAAAGTAATGTTTAAAAGTTATAAAGTAAGGAATGTTTCTTGTAGAAAATTTGGGAAACATACGTTAGAAAAAGATTATTGCTGATAAGCCCACCACCCATGGATAAATCTAGTATTAACTGAGTACTTGCTGCTGCCAGGCACTGTGCTAAGCAGGTGCCATGTACTGTCTGATCATCACAGGAGCTCCCTGTAGTAGGTCCTATTATGATTGTACAGATAGGGAAAGTGAGGTCCAAGGAGGCTCGGTGGGCCAGGCTTTCATCTTGGATCTGCTGTCACACCTGTTGCCACTCCCCCCGGGACCATCTGTCACCGCTGGGCTTTGGCAGAACCGTGATCACAGAGGTCAGGGAGATCAGACAGTACGCAGAGGGAGTGAACGCTAACTCCCTAGGGCTTGGAAAGAGTGGGGATCCCCTAAGCTCCTGTGGGGAATGAACCTGCAAAAAGCCCTCCTTGCCAGGCCAAAGAAAGCCTGGGCCTTTCCTTGCCTTTGTCTGGGAAGGTGTGTGAGGGGCCCAGCCCTGGGGAGCTCAGCTGGCTCAGGAGCAGTGGAAGCTGGCAGCATTGATATGGGCAGGCCAGGCCTTGTGTGCTGCCACCTAATGGCCACAAGGATTGTTGACCAAGCAGACCCCCTAGACCCCCCACTCTCATGGGGTGTGAGGGCCACATTCTAAATGAAGACATTCTCTCTTAGTCAGCAAATACCTCTTCTGGGGGTTGTGGTCAGATTCAATCTAGTCCTGTCTGAGTGGCATGTGGGCTACCTCCAAGTATCCAGTGCTGCAGGGAATGGAAGGTGGGGAGACCCCAGAACAAAGATCCCACCTGAGAGGACCTCACAGACTGACCATGGGAATGTGTCCTTCCTCTCTACCCCCACCATCTCCCACCCAGGTCAAGGCAGTCACAGCCTAACTAGTCTCCCTGCCCCAGCAGGAGCCAGAGCGTCTGTAAAACACAAATCTGTCTGTCCCCGGCCATTTCTGTCAGTCCCATAACCACTCTGTGTCCTCTCACATGGGGACTTTGCCCATAGGGCTCTCTTTGCCTATATCTTTACCGGCCTCCTTGGCCTCTGGAACTGCCCAGGGCATAATCTGTGCTCAGTAAGGACCAGGATTCTCTCCTACTCAGGCTTCAGGGTCCAGCTTTGATGTCACATCCTCCAAGACTGGGGTCCGTGTTCCTATAAGTCCCTGAACTTCCTCCATGGCATCAAATCACTCTGCACTCTACCTGCCTGCTGTCCTCCCTATGACGGAGCGCAGCCCCGCAGGTGGGCTGCAGGCGTCCCGGCTGTGGGCCTGTGCAGCTGGCGCCTCACTGACTAGCTCCCGTCTTAGTGAAGGAAGGGCTAGCCCTGGAGGATAGCGTGCATGGCCTTGGGAGTTGGTGTCTTCTCTCCATTCAGTGTCATCTGACAGTGAATGGGTTAGACTAGAACCTGAGGTCTCGGGGTCGGCCTGTGGCTCACTCGGGAGAGTGTGGTGCTGATAACACCAAGGCCACGGGTTCGGATCCCATATAGGGATGGCCGGTTGCTCACTGGGTGAGCGTGGTGCTGACAACGCCAAGTCAGGGGTTAGGATCCCCTTACCGGTCGTCTTTTAAAAAAAAAAAAAAAAAGAACCTGAGGTCTCAAGGGCTGTGCCATACCCCATGTCCTCCCTGAAGCAGCAGGTGAGCTGCTGCAGAGATTGCACACCTGAAAGGACAGCTGGGCCAAGGAGCCTAGGACAGCACCCCTGGCTGGCCACAGGCCTCTGCTCCACATCCTGCCCAGACCATCTTGGCACAGAGAGTATGGAGTAGTTGGTCCCACCTCTAGGCCCATCTCCATCAAAGCCATGTCCAACCGGGCTGGATTCCAGCCCAGGCTTTGGGGTTCAGACTTTGGAATCCGTTGGCATCAGTTCACTCCGAGCCAGGCACTGGGCAGACAAATGAATCGGCCCCAAGAGGGAAAGTATGGGGACTGGGAACATAGAGGATGGGCCGAGGGCCTGCCTAGAAGTGATGATCAGCTGGGGAGGTGAGAGGGCACTGGGGACACCACAAGTGGGTCAGCAGGGCTGGGTGTGGGGTGGATTAGGGAGGACCCGCTCCCTCCTTTCTGTCACTGGGAATTGGTCCCTGGAGGAGTGCCAGGCTGGGCTGGGATCCTCCACAGAGCAGGGGTCAGTGAGGGGGTTCTGAGCAAAGGGATGTCCTCCCTGTGCAGTGTCCCAATTGTTGACACTCCTCCTTGTCAGCAAGGACAGCCACAGAGCTGTGTCTATCCCCAGGACCCAGGGCTGAACCAATGAGGGAGTGAGTGGTAGAAAAGAGACTGGTTCTTGGAGTCAGGCCTGCACCGGGTCCTGCTCTGATCTTAGGCAAGTTGCTTCACCTCCCTGAACCTGTGTTTCCTTTTCTTTCTAAGTCGGGGACCCGAGCACCACTGAGTCTCTTAAGTGCTCTCAGAATCGTTAACTGAGAGGCCGTGCTCAGGGGCGGCTGGTGCAGGGGTGTCCAGAGGAGTCAGCAGGAGCCCTGAGGTCCCATCCCCCCTCTGCCCGCAGGCACGGGCCCAGGCCGAGGCCCTCCGCATCAGTGATGTGCATTTCTCTGTCAAGCCGAGTGCCAGCGCCTCATCGCCCAAGCTGCATTCCAGCGCTGCCGTGCACCGGCTCAAGAAAGACATCCGCCGCTGCCACCGCATGTCCCGCCGCCCTTTGCCCCGCCCAGACCCCCAGGGGGGCAGCCCGGGCCTGCGCCCACCCATTTCACCCTTCTCCGAGACGGTGCGCATCATCAACCGCAAGGTGAAGCCTCGGGAGCCCAAGCGGAACCGCATCATCCTGAATCTGAAGGTGATTGACAAGGGCCCAGGCGCAGGGGGCGCCGGGCAGGGGGCCGGGGCACTTGCCCGCCCCAAAGTCCCCTCCAGGAACCGCGTCATCGGCAAGAGCAAGAAGTTCAGTGAGAGCATCCTACGCACCCAAATCCGCCACATGAAGTTTGGCACCTTCGCGCTGTACAAGCCCCCACCCGCCCCTTTGTCACCCCCACCAGCTGGCAAAGCCGACATCACTGCCTCCACGGGCCCGGGGCTACTCCTGGCCACCCCCACCACCCCCTATGACGCCCGCAGCTCCAGCTCCTCTGGCTGCCCCTCGCCAACACCACAGTCCTCCTCTGACCCTGATGACGTGCCCCCCAAGCTACTCCCCGAGACCGTGAGCCCATCTGCTCCCGACTGGCACGAGCCAGAGGTGCTTGACCTGTCCATTCCTCCTGAGTCAGCAGCCACCAGCAAGCGGGCAGCCCCCGATGTCACTACCACTGCCGGCCAGGCACTTCCCACAGCCCCGGAGCCCACTGGCATCTCCTCTGAGCCAGAGGCTGGGGATTGGCGCCCTGAGATGTCACCGTGCTCCAATGTGGTTGTCACCGATGTCACCAGCAACCTCCTGACGGTCACTATCAAGGAATTCTGCAACCCTGAGGATTTCGAGAAGGTGGCTGCTGGGGTAGCAGGCGCCACAGGGGGTGGTGGCAGCAGTGGGGCAGGCAAGTGAGGAGGCTCTACTAGGGAGGAGGGTTTTGGGGGGGCCCTCCTGCTCAGAGTCACACTCTTGCTCCCGCCCATCTTTGCCCTCAGACCCCTCTGCCTGTGCTTTGCTTGTTTCAAATGGCTCAGTGTTGACCCAGGGATGGGGCTGGGCAGTTGGAGCCCCTGAAGGCCAGTGGGCGGGGGCAGTTCTGGACCGGGTTAGGGCTGGGGCCGGGCATGGGCACTGAAAAGTGCTCCCTCTTGTCCCTTGCTACCCTCCGTGCCCACGCACAGTGGAGCCCACTGGGTGGTTTTTGGGGAGCCCCAGAACCTGGGATTCACCTGCCCCTCCCAATCCCAGCCCTGTCTCTTCCCAGCTTGCTTCCCGCTCTTGTGCACAGCATCTGATTTCTCGGTGCTAACGGGCAGCTGCGGAGGCTCTTAGGAGACTCCCCCCACCCACGGTGGGCACAGTCCCTTTCCTTCCTGCAGATGCCTGGGCAGGAGGGGGCAGGGATGGCCTCCTGCCTGTTTCGCAAAGCCCCAGACAGAAGTTGAGGATGAGGCCAGGCCTGGCTCCTCCTTCCCCATCAGAAAAGCATCAGAAACTGGGCCAGAAGGGTGGGTCTTCCCTGCCCGCTTTTGAACGCGGCCAAAGCAGACCCCATGACCCACCTTCACCCCATCTGTTTCCTAGCCCCCTTCTTGAAGGTGAGAGGAGCGGGCAGAGGACTCGCCCGGCCGCACCCTCCCAGCATCTAAAGGCCCCTTCAGTCCCTGACCAAAGGTGCTACAAGAACCTGCTGGACACTTGCGATTGTGCGTGTGCGCTCACCCTCTTGGCGTGTTTGTGCGTGGACCCGTATGTGCACTGGGTGCTGGGCCCCCGGCCTTCCAGGCGGCACCCTTTACAGTTCCTCAGAACAGGGTTGTTGAAGGCCTGAAGCTCCCCTCCCCTCAGTGGGACCTGGGGCCCTGGCTCAGGTCTGGGGAGTTTGCTGTGGAAGCCGCTAGGCCTCTCCTCCTGGCCCAGGTGTGCTGGAGGCCCCGTGCCCCCATGCCCTCTGCCTTGGGGTGGTCAGCCCGGCCAGTCAGGCCTTCCCTGCAGATGTGGCACACTGGGGACTGAGGTGGAGAGGGGAGACCCCCACTCCAAGCTTCCTCTTGCTCCTGGTGTTTGGAGAGGAAAGATGGAGCCTGGCAATCAATCCCTAGGGTCTCCCAGCTTCTCCCACCCGCTCCGTTTTGCTTCTGCCGGCTGAGGCTTTCTCACAGCCCAGCCTGCTCAAAGCAGTGGGAGGCCTCCGGTGCTCTGGGCAGCTTCTGTTTCCCTCTGCTGCCAGGGAGCTGCGGCGGCGCACCAGTGGCAGAGACCAGAGCCCCCAGTTTTAGGCTGGGCACTGGGAGGGCTGGCAGGCCAGAGGCTCCTGTGCTCTTCAGGAGAGCGAGGGTGTTGGTCCCAGGAGTGGGGCTTGGGATCCTGCTGGCCAGCCCTGGGCCACTGCCTGGGTCTCAGTCAGGCTTGGGGGGCGTGTTCCTGCGCGTGGCTGGAGCCAGCTTCCTGCTGTGCACCTGTTGGTACCTCTACTCACAAGCTTGATGGTGGAAGGCAGGAGGGAGGCTGAAGGGGAATCCAGCCAGATACCGAGCGCCTTCGGTCCTAAGTACAGGAGGACTCTCTTCCAAATCTCCCTTCCAGGGGCTGCAGCGTGGCCCTGGCCCTCCCCGCCCCAGGATGTAGGACAGGAGCCTTCGCAGGGTTCCAGGGAGGGCGCCCCTCCTGGATCTCTCCCCGCACCCTTTGTGTTGGCTCTGTGGCCGTCCAAGTGCCAATTGGCTTTTCCCCCAAATAAGGGCTGGTATTTCTCCTCTGTCCTGAGAGGTGATTTCCCCCTAACCCCTCCCCCCCAGGTGAGTGACCACCTGGGTGCCAGTTACAGGTGTTTCCAGAGACCATAGAAATGTGTTTTCCTGAGAGTCTGTGTCATTCGTGACCTTTTTTGTAAAGAAGTTGTGTTTTCAGAGGTGATTTTATGACAGGAAAGTGAAAGAATTAGTTTTGCAAAAAACAAAAAACAAAAAAAGAGGAAAAAAAAAGAAAAAAGATATAGAAAAAAATAATTGTGGGATTCCTGGAGGGGTGGGGTGGGGGGAAGAAAGATATTTAAAGAAAAAAATAGTAACGCAGTGATTGCACAGGTGAGGTGGCAATGTTAGGAATGGGATAGAGGCCTGGGCCCCACTGCCAGGTCCCCTGGTGTCACAGGCACTGTGGAGGCAGCCTAGCCGCCGTCCGCCCTCCTTCCTTGGCCCAGAAGGGCCCTGCAGCCTTCCCTGCTGTCCCGGGCCCAGACTCCCACGCCCAGCTGGTGCCGAGGGTGCTGGCCAGAAGCTGCAGAGCCAGGCACACGCAGGCCGAGGGAACTGGGCCTTGGGAGGGGTGAGACCCATCGCTGGTGATTTTCTCCAGGAAGGCTGCTGGGTAGGTAGTCTGGTTTCTTGCTCTCCTCCGTTCCTTTGCCAGCTTAGTGGGCCATCTAGTCCCTACCACTGCCACCCCACGGGGGGCATTTCCCTCTCCATCACCCCAAAGACCCTAGCCAGGAAGGAGACACAGGCTTCAGAAAGAAAGCTGTGGGCCCTGGGAGGTCTTAGGCAGTGAATCTGATGGGGGTAACTAGGGGGAGAAGGGAATGCCCATCCTTTTGCATGGGCAGATTTCTGCCCCTGAGCCCCAAGTCAAGCGGCCCTGCCCAGCCTCAGGTGCGTGTGGAGGCACACATGCACGTGCCTCAAGGTGGCAGCTCCCCTGGGGGCCGGAGCGGGCCTGGGACCCAGAGCAATTGGAGCCCACCTTACCTCTCCCTCCTGGGGGCTCTGAGCAGCCCACACACCCCTGCCCCCTACACTCGCACCAATCAGCGCCTGTGGGTCCCTCCTCCACCTTTGCTGCTTTTCCATTTGCCTAATTACCAAGCAGAAGTTGCAGTCTGGTTTGCTTTATTTTTGTATGTGAAATAACCCCCAAAGCCTGATCTCCTCCCATGTTCAATATTGGTTGGGCATCGGTCATCTCCCCTTAAATGCACCCTTCGCCACTCACGTGTCATAGGAAACAGGTGAGGTCTGTTGTCTCTGGTTTGAGATGGAAAGTTGGAACCCAAAGCTGTCTCATTCCCGCCTCTGGCCCTCAGTTTGCCCTTCTGTGACATGGTGCATTGGGCAGCAAGACCTCTTCCTGAAGCACTGCTGGTGTCTGAGCAGCTGCCAAGTACCAGGTGGTGGTCAAGATTGCTGGCCCTGGGGCCTCCAGCCACCCACAGCCCCTCTTTATTCTCACCCTGCAAAGGGGTCAAGGTCAAAATGAGCCTCATCCTTGCTCTGATCTGGGAAGAGGTGATGATCAAGTCACTAGCCTCCGTGTGAGGTGGTCAGAGTGGGAGGGATCACCCCATTTCCAAGAGGAGGAAATGGGTTCCAAGAGGCAAAGCTGCTTCACTGGCTGACGTGGCAAGGCCTAGAGCCCAGATGCCCTGGCCTTTTGGGAAAAGCCCTTTAAAAGGTGGGGGCCCCAGGCCTGGAGTCGCACAAGGCAGGAGGGCTGACTGAGAGCCAGCGGGGCTGCCCCAGGCTGCAGGGTCAGCCCACAGGAGGAAGCTGCCCTGCCAGCCTTTCTGGCCTCCCTGGGGACCCAAGGGGACACCCCCCTTTTCCCACTTTTCTGTGTTTTGTTTTGTTTTTTTGTTTTGCACTTCGCCCACGCTGGACGGTGGAGCCCGCCCGGTCAGTCCCACTTTCGGGCTCCCATGCACTAGCCCAAGGCAGCCTCTTTGGGGCTTGTATGGTTTGAGGAATCACTTTTTTAAAGAAAAAAGGAAGGTGTTTAAAGTTTTAGTTTTTTCTGTCTGCATCTCCTCTCAGATTTAGAAAGCCCAGAATTAAGGGCTAGAACTCCAGGAGAGGGTCACTTGACCCCCTCCCTTGCTGACAGTCACCAAGATGCGGAAATAGGGAGGCAGTTAGGTGGAAGCCAGGACCCCACCTCCCAGGCTGTTCAGTCTCCCCCGCCCCTCCAAAGCCTTGAAGGAGTCAGCACTGCGCTCCAACAGTGAGTGAGCGCCTACTGGATGCAGAGTGTCAGCTAGGCAAAAGGGGGACTGACGGTCTAAAGGGAAACTGCTCACAAGAGGCCACATAGAAGGAACGAGGGGTCCTGGCCTGCCCTTGCTGTTGGGCCAAGTGGAGATGGAGACTTCTTTTTGTTGGTTTTAATTTAAAAACACAAAGGCCTAAAGAAATATGTATCTTATAATTTTTTTAATTTCTGCAAAGCTCATTTAATGAATTGTGCACGAATGAATTCTATATATATAAAATATACATATATAGCTCTATATTTGGGGAGGGGCACTGTCTCTTTTCTCTCTCTCTCATTTTTAAAATGAAGTGTTGTTGCCTTTGTCTGTGGTTCAACCATCCAGCTCCAGCTGGCTAAACTTTGCCTCCAGTAGTGAAAGATGGGAAAATAGGGTTGGTGGGAGACAAGGAATGGAGGTGCTGCCCTGGCATGGGGGGTGGGTCCCCCAGCCCACCCTGCCCCTCCCCCGGGGAAGATTTCTGGTGGAGACGACCACTTACTTTAGGTGTGGGTTTCGGTCCTGTTGTTCTGGATTTGGTGGTTTCTGGGCCGGGGGAGGGGTGGGTGTGTGCCGATTGCTCTGTCTTGTACGTTTTGCTCTGCTGCTCTTCAATATTGTGTCAATGCCAGGAAAGGGGAGTGAAACACCTCTTTCACCCCCAAATAAATTGTCACATTCCGAAGCTAAGGCCCTGCCCTCAGGGCGGGGTGTCTGTCTCATTTCTTCTGGCTATTACTGTGGTCTTGTGCCTCTCCTGGGACAGGTGCAGAGAGGAGAGCCCTGTCCCTCAGCTGGCCAGCCCCCAGCCCATTCCGAGCTCCCACCTCCCACACCCGCTCTGACTCATAACCTCCTCAGGAGCTGAGCAAGGGCTGCAGGATACCGAGGCAAGAAAACCACGGTGCTGGCCACTTCTCAGGACCTCGAGAATAACTAGTTGGCAGGCATGTGGTAAGAGTGGTCCTTGTCAGCCTGTGCCCGGAACAAAGAGGGGGTAGGAGCAGCTGCATCAGAAAGCCAGCCTGTGTGCGGATTCTATGTCCTCTTTATTCAGGCTGCTGACTTCTGAGGTTACACTTCAAAAGGCTTCATGGCTGACAGAGGTTGAGCACCAGGACACCCGCTCCACAGGCATGGATTCGCAAGTGCAGCAGCAGGGGACGGGCCCGGTCCTGGCCTCCAAGCAGCCATGTGCTCTGAGCATCTGCAGGGGAAGCTGTGAGCTCAGAAGAAAGTCCTAGGAGGAACAGAGGCCACTTCGGGGCAAGACTTGAAATGGCCCTAGTGAGGCATCATGAGGCCTGAATGCTGGCTGAAGCAGAGGGGACAACAGAAGTGGCCAAAGTTGAGGGATGTTTGGAATGTTTAGGATTTGATGATCAATTGCCTTGAGGGTTTGCAAGAGGGAGCCTCTAAAAATCACCCATGTGCTGCGGTAGGCGAGGGAGTGGGTGTTGGCACCACTCCCGGGTGGGGGAACCTGGCAACGGAGGCAGCTCGGGGGGGAAGGTGAGTTTATTTTGGGACACCTTGGGAGTGAATCTGACAGAGGGTCCAGGGCGTGTGTGTGTTGGCGGGGGGTGGGGGGGGGAGGGCGGATTTGAGGCTCAGAGCAAGCTCCTGCCCACCCAGGTACTGCTGGAGAAATATGCAGAAGAGTCTCTGCCCCTGGGTGCACCTCAGCTCTGAGATGAACTGGTCACCAGCCATCCTATAAGGACCACCAGGGTGCTTAGCTGTGGAGGCAACTGGGAAGTTCCAGGGGCCCCTTGCCTCTCACCCCCACCTCCCCCCAGTCTCATCCCTTTCATCTTGATGAACAGCCTGGTGAGGTGAGACATGGTGCTCAGAGACAGTTAATCCCATTGGACAGGTAAGGCTGTGGGACCCAGGAGTAGGTCGGGGGAGGGGGGCTCCCCAAGGTCACTCAGAGACAGAGAGAGTAGAACCCAGGGCTATGGTAAGATTCATGGAATCTTCAGTCCTGCTATACAGTACTTAGGAACACTGGATAACATGTAACAAACATCCTTTTAAATACCCAACTGAGTTTTCAAGGTAGTAAAAAAATATCCCTAGGGACCCAAAGCAAAGAGGAAGCCAAAAATCAAAGTGACAAGCAAATGCTGACCCTTTAGCTACCCTGCAGAGTGGTGAGTCTATGGGTGACACGGGGGAGGGTGGGGGGCAGTATTGGCCTTTGCCGATCTTGGTAACCAAGGAGCTTGAATTTTACACCTATACAGGGATGGGAGACAAGGCCTGGGGCCCTTGCCAACAGAGATTTAGAACCAAGACGACTGAATAAAACTGGACGCATGTTCTCAATGAAAAAGCGAATGGGTAGGCAGGATCATCTTTTGCAAGGGGAGATGTCAAAGAAGTTGTCTGTTTCATTTCTGGCTCTGTTGGAAAAATAAAAATGAAGTCTGTCTTGAGAAATTGTAGCTCTAGACCCTCCTTAACACAAATCGAAGGCTTGAATTTGTATTACCCACATGGTCCCAGAACTACCAAATCTAGCAATTAATATTTTAAAAAGCAAAAAAAAAAAAAAAAAAAAAGCAAAAAAATCTACTGTGGGTTACACCATAGAGCATGTGGCAGTAGCAAATGCAAACCGACAGTAAAGACCACATGAGATTCTCACAGATAAAACTCGTAAACATGAGCACTCAATTCAAAATTACAAAACTTACAAAGAAGCCACAAAGACAAACTGCAAACAGCATGTATAGAATCCTGCACCTGACACGTTATCTTCAAGCACACATTGAAGATTTCCAAAATTTATCATGTATATCTTCTACTAGGATATAAAGCAAGTCTCAATAAGTTTAAAGAAATTGGCATCACAGATCATGTGTAATTATGTTAAAAATCAATAGCAAATAGTAATCAAAACAGTGTTGTACTAACATAAAGACAGACATTCAAATAAAATTTAAAAAAAAAAAAAAAAAGACAGACATTCAGACCAATGGAATAGAATAGAGAGCCCAGAAAATAAACCTTCACATATGTGGTCACATGATTTTCAACGATGGTGTCAGGTCCATTCAATGGAAAAGGACAATCTTTTAAACAAATGGTGCGAAGAAAACTGAATATCCACATGCGAAAGAATGAAGTTGGATCCTTACCTAACACCATATATAAACATTAACTCAAAATGGATCAAAGACCAAAATGTAGGACCTAAAATTATAAAACTTCTAGGATAAATTATAGGGTAAAACCTTCATGATGTTGGATTTGGCAGTGATTTCTTGGGTATGACACCAAAGACAAGCAAAAAAGAAGAAACAAAAGACAGATTAGACTGCATAAAAATTTTTAAATTTTGTGCATCAAATGACACTATCAAGAGTAGAAAGGCAGCCCACAGGAGGGAGAAAATATTTGCAAATCATATCTCTGATCAAAGATTAATATCTAAAAGTACATAGAGAACTCCTAAAACTCAAGAACAACAGACAAATCGTCTGATCCAAAAATGGGCAAAGGACTTGAATAGACATTTCTCCAAAAGAATATCCAAATGGTCAATAAGCACCTGAAAAGATGTTTAATATCACTAAATATTAGGAAAATGCAAATCAAAACTACAATGAGATACCACTTCACACCCATTACGACGGCTATTATTTTAAAAAGAAAAACGGTAAAGATGTGGAGAAATTGGAGTGTTTGTACACTATTGATAGGAATAGAAAATACTACAGCCGTTGTGGAACACAGGATGGCAGTTCTTCAAAAAATTAAACATAGGGCTGGCCCGTGGCTCACTCGGGAGAGTGCAGTGCTGATAACACCAAGACCACGGGTTCGGATCCCTATATAGGGATGGCTGTTTGGCTCACTTGGGAGAGCGTGGTGCTGACAACACCAAGTCAAGGGTTAAGATCCCCTTACCAGTCATCTTTATATCGGAAAAAAAAAAAAAAAATTAAACATAGAATTACCGTATGATCCAGTAATTTCACTTCTGGGTATATACTCAAAAGAATTTAAAGCAGGGTCTCAGTCCAGTGATGACCACAGAGCCGCCACCAGAAATGCCCCAAGCTCCCAAGCTGGGGCGGTGAGGGTCCCAGGGCTTTAGCCACACCCCCCTGACATCTGCACCCAGCCCACCAAGACAGAGCCACCGCTGGAAGCCCCCTCCTCTTCCCTGCCAGAATGAGGGGCTGCCCCAGGCCTCAGCCGAGCCCAGCCTCCTTCCAACTCCTCCCACCCTATTTCCTTCCCTTCTCTCCCCTCCCCCAACTGCTCCACAACAACATCTTAGAATGTAAAAAATAATAATAAATTATAAGTAAATAAATAAAAATTCTGATGACCAGAATTTCAAAAAGATAATAAAATAAAGCAGGGTCTTAAAGAGATATTTTGTACACGTGTTCATAGCGGCGTTATTCACAATAGCTAATAGGTGGAAACAACCCTAATGTCCATCAATGGATGAATAAATAGGCAAAGTGTGGTTTTATATATATATATATATACACACACACACACACATACAATGGAATATTATTCAGCCTTTAAAAGGAAGGAAATTCTAATATATGTCACAACATGAATACACCTTGAGGACATTATGCTAAGTGAAATAAGCCAGTCACAAAAAGACAAATACTGTGTGATTCCACTTATATGAGGTACTTAGAGTAGCCAAAATCATAGAAAGACAATAGAATGGTGGTTGCCAGCAGCTGGGGGAGGGGAAGTGGGGAGTTATTGTTTTATGGGTATGAAGTTTTAGTTTTACAAAATGAAAACAGTTCTGGAGATGGACAGTGGTGACGGCTGCACAACATAATAAAAGTATGTAATACCACTGAACTGTATACTTAAAAATAGTTAAGATGGCAAATTTATGTTATGTGTATTTTACTACAATAAAAGAAATTGAAAAAAAATCAATGGCAAAAAGATAATTAAAACACAGAACTTCATATATTTGGACATTAATCCAGATCTCTTGTTCTCCTGCATCTTGCTCCCTCCGCAAACTTCTGAAATCTCTTTAGGACAATGAGATTCCAGGATGGACGTGAAATGCCTAACATGAGGCAGACACACGGGGTGTCCGGCCAATCTGAGTTGAAGTGGGATGGGAACAGATCCCCCTCAGAGCCCTCTAGCTGGGATGTAGCCCTCATTAGAGCAACTTGACACCTAAGTCTTCTCTTTCCCAAAGGATGAGTGAGCTCAGAGTATAACAAAGACATGAGCCTCCATTTAAATGATGGCCACCAGCAACTGGCCTTTATGAGCAACAGGGCTGGGAAACATCTGCTCAGAGCCAGCGTGGGCTGATAGAAATGGAACAAAGCTGGGTGGCAGGGGTCCTCGGGCCTGTGAAACAAAGATGAGCCCCCTGCCAGCTTTCTCCTGCCCATCTTGACTCACGGTCTGAAATCCCAGCAGGAGCAACAGGCTCTTTGTGGGTAGATTCGGAGGCCCCTAGGAGTTCTCTGTTAAGGCTCAGATATCCAAGCTGTGAGCAAGGAAATGGGACACACTTTGGAAAAGGCAAATGTGGACTAAGTCATTAAAGTGATTGTCCTCTCACCGGCTGCCTTCGCCATCCCTGTCAGCACTCGGCTCAGTTTCTGGGCAGTGGCGTCCCAGTGGATGGCTCGCCGCTTTCATCATCTCTGGTTTCCTCCTGGGAGCTCATCCGCCTGCCTGCCTTTAAACTCAGGCACCATAAAGAGGCCCTTGTCCAGGACTCAGGTGGCCTGGCTTGAGGCCCATAGGTCATTTCTCCTCTCCAAGGCCTGGGTGTAAAGGAGACCAGGCCCCCTACTTAATTGGGAGGACTGAAGGAAGTGACAGGTAAGAAGAGACACCTTCCAGATCTATGTGTCCACACTTGGCCACTCCTCTGACTTGCACTCTGGTGTCCCAGCTCTCTGTTCACCAGTTCTTGATGTCCTCCTCCCATGTCACAGCTTGAGGATGGTAGAAAACAGGGGCTTGAGTCTCAGCTCTTCCAGCTGTGTGATCTCAGGCCAGTCAGTCGCCCCTCGGGACTTCTCTTTCCTTCTCCATAAAATAGGGGAAAGGGCTTGCTCTAATTATCTTTTCAATTCAGAATGACTCTGAGGATAGCCAACACATACAGAGCGGACTTTACAATGATTGACTCATTAAATCCCCACAACCCAGACAGCACAGTACCCACAATATACAGATGAGGGAACTGAGACACAGAAAGGGGAAGTAGCTTGCTCAGAAACTCCTAAGTGGTAGAGCCAGGATGTGACCCCATGCAGTCATACATAACCCCCATACCAACGTGTTCTGTGCATACCATGGTGGCTAAGGGCACAGTCATGGGAGCTGGACTGCCTGGCTGTGTGGGACCTTGGGCACATTGCCTATCTGTTCTGTGCCTTAGTTTCCTCATCTGTAAAACCGTCCTCATGGGTTTGCAGTGCCCTATGAGCCAGGCTCTGAGTTGCACATTTGAGTCTCACTCTTTCATGAATCTCCCATGGTGCAGCCATGGAAACTGGAGAGAGGGGTTGAGTCACCTGCTCCAGGTGACTCTATTAGTAAGTCGGGCAGCTGGGATTGAAATCCAAATGCCCAGACTTCAAAGTCCATCTTTTCAATCACTCTCCACCTTGATGTGATGCCCTCAAACTCCACATTCAAAACCAATCTCCCAACTGCAAATTGCCCCCCACAGGCTGCCTGACTCACCCCCTCCCCCGATGGGGGCCTGAACCCTGAGCCTTGCCTCTGAGTCGTTCCTTTCTGGCCAGTCACCAGCGTTTGTGACTAACTGACCCCTGAGTGGAATGTCATTCCGATCCATCTCTTCTTGTCCAAACTTGCTGCCTCCCTATGTTCAGATCCCCAAAGCTGAGGACAATGGATACCAAGTACCCATTCCAAAGTGTTGACTTGCAAAGGTACTAGGCAAAAAATGCTCCTGGTTCCTCCCCCGTCTGAGGCCACATGGCTAAGAAGCCATGCATGCAGGGGAGATTAGAGACAGCTGCTCCTCTCACCTTGAGCCAAGCGAGGTCCTTCAGAGAACCAGAGAGTATGGCATGTGTCCACTGGAGCTTGGGAGATGAGGTGACTAGGGACAAAGCTGAGAGGCTGGCTAGAAACCATTTCCACGAGGCAGGGACTGGGTGCTTAGGGAGCAGCCTGCATTCCCAGCGTTTAGGGGCCAGGATGCGAGTGTGTTTCCCATGGCCACAGTGCGAGCCTTGCAGAATGTGGCTGGTTTGAGGGTTATTTTGAAGTAGGATCCTGCCCCAAGAGGGTCGTGAGGCAGGGCAGGGGCACATGATCCTCTCAGAGTAACTCGTGTTGGGTGGACCCCCAGAAGACAGGTACTGAAGAGGGATTGCAAGCAGCCAGCCAGAGGAGGCTTTGCCCAGGTAGAACTGCAGGTGGGAGGTGCCTAGTGATGGGGGTCTCTACAGAACCTACAAAAGTGCCGCTAATGAGAAAGAGCCAGCCTCCAGGCACCTAGCCCACCTGAGAACACCTGAAAAAGCCAAGTCAGATTTACCTCATCCATCCACCTCTCTCTCATCCATCCCTCCCCCAAACTCCAACCCTGGAGAATTCAGAGGCACCTAGTGGGGACAGGGGGTGAATCAAGTTGCAGTTTTACAGGAGAAGCCCACTGTGCTTCCTTCCCCACAATACCCATCTTTGAGCTGGGAGAGAGAAGAAGATTTTGAATAGAGCTTAAATCTTTGCTATTAGATTAGACTATTTTGATATCTAAAAAAAAATCAGGTAGGGCTGGCCCGTGGCTCACTTGGGAGAGTGTGGTGCTGATAACACCAAGGCCACGGGTTCGGATCCCAATATAAGGATGGCCGGTTAGCTCACTTGGGAGAGTGTGGTGCTGACAACACCAAGTCAAGGGATAAGGTCCCCTTACCAGTCATCTTTTTAAAAATTAATCAATTAATTAATTAATTAATTAAAAATTTTAAAAATTAAAAATCAGGTAAAACCCAAGAGTGAAAATCTGAGATGTAATTTCATCCAGAGGTAGGAAAGATTGGGTCAACAGGCTAAAGAGGCAGCCACTGAGGAAGAGCACAGTTATTTCTGCTGCAGCCTGCCTGGCACAGCTCTTCTGTATGTCTGTCGGCTGCTTCCACCTCCTAACAGGCCCTCTTAACTCCCTTCTGACGTTCCTGCCCTACCCTTGAATTCCGTCCCAGTCCTCTGGGCTCACGCCTGTCGGATCAGCCTTCCCTGCACTGGACTTCCATCCAGAGACAGTATATTCTAGTGGTCATGAGCTTGAATGTTTGGGTTTGAATCCTAGCTCCTCAACTCAGCTGCTGAGTGACCTGAAGTAAGTTGCTGAACCTCTCTGTGCTTCAGCAACACTATCTGTAACATGAGGACGGCGATAATAGTGAACTTATTTCACCAGGGGTTTGTGAGGCTAAGAGAATTATTCCATGTAAAGCGCTCAGGAACAGCGCCAGGAACATAGCCAGCGTTCTTCATGATCAGTGCCACCTCCTTGCTGCACAATCTTGCAAAAGTCCCCTTCCCTCCCTACTTCTCAGTTTCTGAATCTGAAAAACAAGTTGTATGTGGGTACAATTTGCTAGTGGCTGCAGCAAGTGCTGGTGGCAGGCAAACTGCAGAAAGGAGAGAGACCCACGCCCGGCCCCGCACCAACGTTGTGCCTGAGGGCTGGCAAGCTCAGTGGACAGGAGCAAGGTGGGGCCCCGCCAGCAGGGTTCCCACCCTATTCTGGCCCCATACGTTGTTCCTTCAGCCTGAGAAAGTCTCCCCAACCTGCACCCCCCTCCTTCTAGGGCTCCCCTTGGGTATTCTGACCTCGATCAGGAAACAGATGGTATTTGAGGAGTCACTGCCAGGCATCCTTGGTTCCTCACTGGATACATATGAATGGCCACCCAGGTAAGGTCTCATGCCTACCCCCGCCCCCACCTTGCCGTAGGCAAGACAGGTCTGTGCATATCCATTTTACAGACTAGGAAAGGAAGCAGCTTCCCTGCCTCTAGGTGAGGTGTCTGCAGAATCCCAGGGCCATCAGAAAACTGCCTTTCCTAGAGGAGCTGGAGATGTGGCCATCAGCCCTTAGGTTCCCTCGTGCACAAGGCAAATACACCCTGGACACACACTGGTTGCCAGGGACCCACACATGAAGAAGACAAGGTGCCAGGACTCAACAAGTCCAAGCTACAGGGGAGTGCAACAGAAACTGGGGCCAGGGCCACTGGTATGAGAAAGAGGGGCTGCAGTGGCCGCCGTGTTTACACAGGCTCCAGGGGTCAGGGAAGATACAAGGAGGAGGGGAGCTTCCCAGAACGCCCTTGGCCACTTCCTCATAGGGGGAGAGGGAGAATGTGAGACGCGGAGTCTGACTGCTTCTGGGTACAAATGCCAGCTGTATACCCACTGACCGTGGGGCCCCAGGCAAATGGCCGAATCTCTCCAAGCTTCGCTTTTCTCGTCTGTGAAATCAACATGATTATAACATGGAGCTCCAGGTGCCTCAGGCGAGGATCAGTAGAAGGCGAAGTGGGAGGAGGAACAGACCAGCAGCTGGGGGCTGTAGTATGATGTGCTGGAGGCAGTGAGGACACCCCCAGCCCCAGGAAGAGGAGGCACTCCTTACTAGCCAGCCACTCCTTCTGGTCTTTCTTTCCTGGCCTGGACTCAGGCCCACACTTCCCAGCCAACTCCCAGGCCCCCGACGAGGAGGGCACACGTTTCCTCCCGTTTCCTCTCTGGTTCTCGACCCCTCCTGAGCTTGTTTGGGAACAGATGTCCTCGCTTCCTGCACAGACCCGCTAGCTGGGTTGGCACGTTTTGCTGCTTCCAGGGAGGCAGAAACCCTGGATGGAAATCTCTGGGCTTCCCCAGAGAGGAAAGCTCTCCCTTCCCTGGAGTCTGTCCCTCCTCTCGGGTCTGGGCTCCTGATCCCAGCATGCACCACTAATGTGCAAAGGCTTCTGGGCCTTAGCTGAGCCCTGCTTCCCCCTTAGAAGTCCCTAGTCTGGGGTGTGTTGATTGAATACGTGTATGAGCCTTAGTCTGAATGATTCCCCAACTTTGCTCAGAAAGGGAGCAGGAGGAGAGCCAAGAGAGGGCAGGGCAGGGCAGGGCAGAGCAGCTACAAAGTAAGGCACGTGGGCACCTGGGGAATCAAAGGTAAAGAAGTAAAAAAGGAAATTAGCATTTCCTGAGCACCTAACATATGCAAGGAATAAATGAGGAAGGGGGTGGCATGTATTGGGCACCTACTAAGTGCCAGGCACTGTGCTATGCCCTGAGAGAGACTGTACACACTATATCTGCTCTTATTTAATTCTCATTGCAATCATGTGAGGTAGGTATCACTGGGTCCACCTTACAGGTGAGGAGACCGAGGCAGCTTGGATCCTGAGGCCAGACCTACATAGAGACTGGACCTTCAGAGGGGGGATGTCCAGGATGGACACTGACAGTTCTCTTTGTCCCCGTGTGCTGGAGAAAAGAAGTCCCTCTGCTCACAAGCACACCCAAGAGGGGTTTGTCTTTTTCAGTGGGAGTTAGCAGCCACAAGGGCCAGCCCTGGGGACACAGCGATGAGGATGTCACAGCTGGTCCCTGCCCCTGCGGAGCTCACGATCTGCGGGCAGAAGAGAAGTGCGAAGTGCTGGAGTGGAGGGTATTTACTGGCACTGCGGGAGATTGGGGAGAGCACTGGGCTTTTGGACAGAGCCAGGGTGACCAACTATCCCAATTTGCCCAAGGTTGAGAGGTTTCCCAGATGTGGGACAGTCAGTGCTGAAAGTGGGAAAAATCCTAGGCCAACTGAGATGAGTTGGTCACCCTAAGGCCTGCCTTCAAATCCTGGCTCTGTCATGTGTCTGTGGCAGAAACTACCAGTTACCTAATCAGCAGCCAATCTCCATCTTTTAAAAATGACATGATTATGACTGAAGGCTTTCCCTGCCCAATTCTACTTCCTCCCTCCTCCAACATTTTTAAATCTCAGTTTAGTAAACATTTATTGAACAGATGTGTTGCACCTTGGACTTTACTAGGCTGTGGGGAATGAAAGAATATTCTTCCCCCCTTTTATCAGCAGAGGGAATAAACTGAGGGCTGTAATTTGTCCCACTAGCCTCCCTCTTCCAAGTGTCCCCTCAGGAAGAGAGGCCCACTGGAACCCTGGAGAAGGTGCTGCCTGACCGTGTCTGGAGAAGTGGACCTTGACCATGCAAGGGGTGGATGTGGCAGCTGCGGAGGAGTCACACCCAGCCGTGGAGGGGTCCCTTTGAGAACAAACTGGCCGCTCAGCGGCATGTGGTGCAGTCAGCAGACATCCTCCAGCTTCAGCCTCACCCACCCCAGCTTTTGAGCTGAAGCCGTGCTCTTCTGGGGCAGCTCCCAGCCAATGACTAAGTATGAAAAGGGTGCTAGGGACTGGCCATTTCTGCCTAATGCAAAAATTCCCTCATGGGCAGTCTTGACTCCAGAGCTCCCTATGGGGATGGCCAAGACTTGTTAGATCTGCATTGTGGTCTGAAGCTTGCCCTGCCCAATTCTGCTTCCTTCCCTTTTATCTTTCACAGGTCTTAGGACCCAATAAACCACTTGCATTTCTAATCACATCTCAGAGTCTGCTTCCTGGAAGACTCAACTGACAAAAGCTACCTGGAAAACAAATCCACAATCCATCCACTTCTCTCCATCAGCACGACCTCCAAATCCCCACTCCTTGGAGAATCAGCTGGAAGGTTGCATGGCCCCCAACTGGTCCCCCTGCTCCCCTCTTAGCCCTTTGTGTCCCAGTCTCCACACAACTACCAGAGTGATCTTTTAATAATACAAACCATGTTATGTCACTTCCCCACTTAAGACTCTCCAACCGGGCTTAGAATCGAACTCATTCCTTTCCCCAAATCTGTAAATCCCTCCTTGGCCTGGCCTGCCTTCCTCTCCTGCTTCCTCCCTGCCATGGAGCTCACTCTGCTCCAGCCCCACTGGCCTTCCTTCTGTTCCTGGGACATACCAGGCTCATTTCCACCTCAGGGCCTTTGCACTAGCTGTTCCCTCTGCCTAGAACACTCCATCTTTCCCCAGATTTCTGCATGACTGGCTTCTCAGGTCATTCAGATCTCAGCTCTAATGCAAGCCTTTTCTGACAACCTTATGAATAATGCCCATCTCCCAACCCCTCCCCATCTCCCTGTATCCCCTGTAACTTTCTATCATATTACTTTTTACATTTTCTTTGTTGTTATCATCATTGTTGTAAATTAACTTGTTTATTTAATTACTCATCTATTTACTGCTTGCCCTCTCCGAGAACATAAACTCTGTGAGCTTGTCTTATTCCCAGCTCTCCCAGTGCCTGGCACTGTGCCTGGCACAAAGTAGGTCTCAAAACATATTTTTGAATGAATGACTATATTTGTTAATCACAGCAGAATTCCCTTACCCTAAGAATGAGATGAAAGTGAAGAAATAAAAAACCTGAGACATGAGACTTCAAAGGGAAAGTGTAGGGACTATTCCAGTCTTATGGAAGTTCCCCTGAGAATACTTTTCTGACCATCTGTCCTAGTCTCTTTTGCATTACTATAATAGAATACCACAGACTGGGCAATTTATAAAGAACAGGAAGTTTATTTTTTACAGTTGTGGAGGCTGGGAAGTCTAAGGGCATGGTGCAGGCATCTGGTGAGGGTGTCCTTGCTGCATCATTACATGGCAGAGGGCATCACATGGGGAGAGAGCAAGAGTGTGCGTGAGAGCTCAGATCTCTTCCTCTTCTTATAAAGCCACCAACTCCATCATGGGGGCCCCACCCTGATGACCTTGTGAAAACCTAATTACCTCCCAAAGGCTCCACCTCCAATCAACATATGAATTTGGGGATTGGTTCCAACACATGAAATTTGGGGGACACATTCAAGCCATAGCAACATCCCTTGAGGAATTCAGTGTTAGGATTAAAAGGGGAGGTCACTTAATCTCCCAGAGCCCAAGAGAGATGGGCTTCAGAACCTCTGCCCTCACCTCCTGCCTCTGCCTTCAGCAGTAGTGTTCCCTGTAAGGAAATTGGTTCAGTAAACATTCACCAAGAAGTAACCCTGGGTGGGTTTCATGCTGAACTTTGGGGATAGAGATGAATCAAGGAAGAAAGAGGGGGTGACATTCCAGGCAGGGGGGGCAGCATGAACAAAGGCAGAGAGAAGAGAGATTCTGGTGTGTTTGGGACATTATCCACAGTTTAGTATTGCTCCAGGCAGCAAGGGATTGGAGATGAGGCTGGAAGAGTGAGCAGTGTTCAGATCCACTAATCTTGCAAGCCAAGAGAAGCTAACATAATAAGACCCAGCATTTATTGAGCTTTCCATGTGCTACTGTTATCCTCCATTTTATAGATGAGAAAACTGAGGCACAGAGAGGGTGTCAAGCACTGTGAAAGGCCTGCAATTTGACCCTACTAACAAACTAAAAAGTTAGCCTACCACAGTTTCATGGATGCCGGGAGAAGACTCAAGACTCCTGAGACAAAAGACTTTATTACTCACAGCACCACAGGCATGAACTTCAGGTTGGCACTAATTCCCCATAGCCCACGGGGCCATGTAGATGAACCTAGATGGATACCGACACACACAGTAGGTTTGCATCACAGCCCAGGAACCATGAGCTTAGGAAACCCCAATCTTTTATGGTGGGCTACAAGCAAACCTGCCCAGTTTTTGCCCCAGAGACATCGACTTCATTATCCTGGTCAGCAAACAAACCTGCCCTCTAATCCAGAGAGAAACCTTATCTATTTTCCAAGGCTGTCTGCCATACAAACATCCTTGAAAGGATAGCCCTGAACAAAAGCTGTCACTGCCTCAGCTCACAAGATATGCAGACCCATTAATTGTCTGCAACATTGCCCAAGGCCACACAACTGGTAACAAGTAGAGAGAGGATTTGAATTAGGCCTTCTGGCTCCAGAACCCATGCCCTTGATCATGAGGCAATGCTGTGTCTTAAGGCGTTTGGACTTTATTCCATAACGGATAGGGAGCCACCTTTACAGCTTACAAGCTGTAGAGTGACACGTTCACATCATAGGTTTAAAAGTTATTCTAGCGGATAAGCACACTAGCTTAAACAAGATTCAACTTCAGCCTCTAGACCCATTTATCCAACTGTCCCCAAACTCTCACGGGGCAGCTCATGTAAAGGTGGCACCATTTAGTGCCCAAATTACAATGGTTCTGCTGGCCTGGGCAGTGCCCCCTCTCTCGGCCTCTCCTGTCCTCCCTGGCCTTCCTATGACAGTTCCTCCCCAGGTTTGTTATCTGTGTGTTTCTGTCTTCTAAAACACATGTAGATGCACCAGGAGTCCCGGTGCCTCATGCACCTCCAGGACTTCGGGGGGCTACTGCCTGCCATTGTCTTCAGAGAGCCTGGCCCATCTCCCTGTCCCTGAGACGCTTCCTCCAAACTGTGTTGCCTAGGCTGGATTTTCAGGACCCTGCTTCAGTGAGGTTCTGACTCACATCCGTGCACACACAGCTCTGGGGGTTCACTGTCTACAGAGCCTGCATTTGCTGTGCTCCTATCTTACGACTCAGTTCTGGACAAAACCCCTATCTCCCAGAGTCGGGGTGAGGAGGGTGGACATCATCCCAATGGGTGTGGAGGGGAGGGAGGTGGAGCACATGCCCAGGGACCATTGGACAGGATCCCAGTGGTCAGACAGGGTCCCCCAGAGCTGCTGCCTCCTCAGAAATGTTCTGGTCACCCCCAGCACTACGCAAAGCCCACTCGTGGTGGTCCAGAGACCCTAGTTTGAGCCTTCCCTTCAAGTCAAGAACGCAAGCTTGGAAGGGAGACAGGTCTGGGAACATCCACGGCCTCCTGAGTGTCCTTCCAGCGCTGGGAATCCACATTGGCCAGGAACGGCTTCGTGGAAATTTGGAGCTGGAGCTGGAGCTGGATTGGGAAGGGCAGTGGGGTTTTTTTTGTTTTTTTTTTAATTGCAAAGTTAATTTTCAACAATATATATACAGGCACGTTTGACAGAAGTAAAACGCTCCTCCGCCAGCCCCACACCACAGCCCACTCCCACTCGGCTTGCTCCTCGCTGCCGGCTCGCACGCCCACCTGGGTTCTGCTACTGCCCACCCTAGAAGGCTGCAATGGGCGGCGTCTTCTCTGGGACCTCTGATGTTCTGTGGCCCCGAGGATTCAGGGGAGGAAATTTCTGTGACCTCTGAGACCACAAGATTGTTTTGTTGGGGGTGGAGGAGAGTGAACTCTACTCCTTCAGGAGGTTGGCGGTGAGGGGTGACAGGCACAGGAAAAATTGAGGTTAGGTCAATTCCTCCCCACACCCCAACACTGGCCTCTCCTCTTCCTCTGACCATCCCACCCCAGCTCCATCCATCCCATCGTCTGGGTCCAGGCAGACGCGTCTGAGCTCAAAAGCTGCTCCAGTGCATCCACCTGTGTGACCCTGGGCAGCGACCTGACCTCAGTGGGCCTCAGTTTCCTCATTTGTATTGTGAGCGTGTCCACGGTGAGGCTTAATGGACACCGAGCATGTAGCAGGCTCAGCACAGAGCGCGACGCGGAGCAAAGCGCCCTCCGCATCACCAGCACTGAGGGCGCCAGGGCACAGGAGGGGTGGGGCGAGGGTCGCCCAGAGGCCCGGCGGGGCGCCCACCGGGTCGCCGCCCTCTGCGCTGGGCGGCGGCGAGATAAAGCCCCGGGCGCCGCCCCCGCCCCTCGCTGCCTCCCCGGCGGCGCCCGCACCTCGGCGCCCGGCACGGAACGGGTGCGGGGCTGGGCCAGGCCCGGCCCGGGGGAGCGAGTGGGGCGGGGCCGCCGCGCCCGCTCCCCTCCCCGCCGCCCGCCGCCCTCTCCTCCTCCCGCCGCCCGGGCTCAGAGCGGCGGCAGCAGCGGCCGCGGCGACAGCTCCAGCTCCGGCTCCCGCGCCCGCCGCGTTCGGCCCCGCGCGCCCGGGCCCCGCGCCCCGACCCCGCCGCCGCGCCTGCCGGGGGCCTCGGGCGCCCCGCCGCCCGCCTCACGCTGAAGTTCCTGGCCGTGCTGCTGGCCGCGGGCATGCTGGCGTTCCTCGGTGCCGTCATCTGCATCATCGCCAGCGTGCCCCTGGCGGCCAGCCCGGCGCGGGCGCTGCCCGGCGGCGCCGACAACGCCTCGGCCGCCTCGGGTGCCGCCGCGTCCCCGGGCTCGCAGCGCAGCCTGAGCGCGCTGCACGGCGCGGGCGGCTCGGCCGGGCCCCCCGCGCTGCCCGGGGCGCCGGCGGCCAGCGCGCACCCGCTGCCGCCCGGGCCCCTCTTCAGCCGCTTCCTGTGCACGCCGCTGGCGGCCGCCTGCCCGTCGGGGGCCGAGCAGGGGGACGCGGCGGGCGGCGAGCGCGAGGAGCTGCTGCTGCTGCAGAGCACGGCCGAGCAGCTGCGCCAGACGGCGCTGCAGCAGGAGGCGCGCATCCGCGCCGACCAGGACACCATCCGCGAGCTCACCGGCAAGCTGGGCCGCTGCGAGAGCGGCCTGCCGCGCGGCCTCCAGGACGCCGGGCCCCGCCGCGACGCCATGGCCGACGGGCCCTGGGACTCGCCCGCGCTCATCCTGGAGCTGGAGGACGCCGTGCGCGCCCTCCGGGACCGCATCGACCGCATCGAGGTGAGCGCCGCGCGCCGTCGGGGGAGCCGCCCGGGTGGGAGGGGCGGCCCGACTGCCGGGCTGCGGGACCCTTTGGGGACCCCCGCGGGTCCCCGAGCCTCCGGTCTGTGCAAAGAGGACGATGGTTCCCACCTCGGTGGCGAGGCGGGAGGATTCTGGCAGAGAACGCAGGCAGGCATTTGGCACAGTGACTGAAGCACGGGGGGCGGGGGAGGTGCGCCAGAAAGGCTTGTTGTTGATCCTTTTTCCTCTCCGGGCACCTCTCTGAGCCTCGGTTTCCGAGTCTGTAAAATGGGTATAACAGTGTCCACTCGTAGTGGAAACTGACTAAAATGTAGGTATGTGGAAATGCGTGGCACGTACTAGGATCTCATTAAATATCTTTTCATTTCCTTCTTCCAGACACCCCAAAGCAGCACCAGCCCCGCACCCACTCTCCATGGTTAGGAGAGAGGATGCGCTGTCCAAGGGACTAGGGGTTCCTCCTCTCATGCTGAAGAGAGGAGGACAGAGTGCCCCATAAGACAAACCTGGGCGCCCCTCACTGCCTCCCACCCCTGAATCCCCCACTTGGGCTTGGACTACAGACCCGATGGCAGAAGCTCACAGCTCACGTCCCGCCCCGGATACCTAGGAGCCCACAGCTCTGGGGTGGGGGCTGGGTGGAGAATAGGGCCCCATCCCAGTTTCTCCTCCACTCACCTTTTCCAGACTTTCCTGGCTCAGGCTTGGGGTCAGACACAGGAGGGTCTGATAGGGGGGCGCCCCCTCTTGGCTGTGGTGTGACCTTAGGCCAGTCATTTCCCCTTTGAAGTCCAGAGGAAGGAAATCATGGCCACGGCCACCTTCCTCTCCTTGAAAACAAACTTGAGGTTCCCGGAAGTGCAGTCAGACAGTCAGATTGGGCAGGACAAACATCTGGAAGACACTGACCATCCCCAGCCGTGGACTGATTTCCAGACTGCAAGGAAGAGAACGGTTAGCAACAAAATCAGATCTGTGCAAGGAGGGGGAGAGGAGGCCAAAGCACCGGCTGCCCTCTGTGTTCCTCGCCCCCTGCACACCCCGCCTCCCCCCGACCGAGTGTGGCAGGCAAGGGGGGGAGGGGAGAGGCCGGAAGTCAATGCAGGCCCCTCCTGCCCCTTCCATGGTTCTGTAGTTAAACCCCTGGGCAAGCAACACAGGTGATGCCCGTGTGGAAGGGGGAGGATGCCCGTGGCCCAGCAGCCCCCCAGAAAGTCTGTGCTGGCATCAGCACCCACCCCAGGGTGTCAGAGCCGCAGCTAGGTGGCCACTGCATCCAACCCTTGCCCTTACAGATGAGTGCACCTGGGCCCAGCACCTGCTCAGGTGAGTGTCAGAGGCAGGAGGAAAGTCGGACCAGCACCCTTCTTCACCTCCAGCTCTGGGGGGTTTCTAGGATGAGACTTCTGAGAGCAGGAAAATAATCAGGGAAAAGCTCCAAGTACACAGTGAAGGGGAGTCTCAGTTTCTTCACCTGTAAAATGGGGATAATAATAGCACCTACCTTATTGGGTATTAGGAGGATTAAGTAAATTAATCTCTGTAAAGGGCCTTGAACAGTGCCTGGCACAAAAAGGTAGGTTCAATCAATTTGAGTGATTGCTATTTTTACCATTAAGCTATAATATTGCTAATTTTGTAAGTACAGCCAAAAATCAAAATGGGAACAAACTCTCCTTTTAGGAAACATTTTATTAATGTTTTTTTAAAAAAGATTTGATTTTTCAATAAACTTCCTCTTGCCTGCCATAGCTCTGCCCCCATACCCAGATGGCAGAGGTGACTTCTCCCATGTCTGAAGCTGGCAGGGCTGGGTTTGCCCTGGACCTGTTCCCCCAGCATCTATAGCACTTGGCAGGGTGGGTTCCCCTCCGGTTAGCCTGCTGGGGTTGGGGAAATCCTGGTGGCTGGGATTTGGCAACAGGTCAGTCTTCCAGGCTGGGGGAGCCCTGGCTTCCCCACGTACACCTTCTGTTTTCCGAGTGCAGTGGCCATGCAGAGACGAAGGCAGGGGGCTACTAGGCAATCAGGTCTGCTTTCTGAGCCTGGCAGCAGCCAGGGCCAGTCTCTTTGGGGCCTTTGGGAGGGGCTGGGGTCTGGAGCCCAACAGATGTAGGGTCAGACTACTGGTCTCAGCTAGGTCCCATGCACCCTTTAGTGACTGTCTAATTTTCCCCTCACTTCTCATCCAATATCCTCAGAAGCCGCCAGATTTGCAGGGTCTCCTTTCTCTCTCACCAGGGCACACTAAAAGTGCTCTTGCTAATGTCCCCGAAGTGGGTCAAATGAATGAGGACTCTTTTCAGTCATTATCTTGCTGGACCTCTCGCTGACATCTGCTGATCTTTCCCTCCTATAGATCTCCATGCCCTTGGATTCTAGATACTTCTCACCTGCACCCCCACCTCTGACCACTGCCTCTCTGTTCCCTGTAGGGACCTCCTCCTTTAAGGTGTGCCCCCTGTGGCTCTCCTCTCACTTTCCCTGGGTGACCTCAGCCACACCCCGAGGCTCCCAACACCCATTCCACTGTGGGGCCCCAAACCAAATCTGTCTCCAGCCCACGTTTCCTTCCCGAGCTCCAGACCCATAGACCAGCTGCTTCCTGAGCCTCTCCCTCTGGAGTTCCAGCCTGAACTTAGTACCTCCACCAACCTGCTTCTTGGGTGTGCTCTGAGAAGCCGTCCTGGTCTCCTCTTTCCCCTCCTGGGCTGCTCAGCCACGTCTCTCTGTGCACACTCGTGACAGCCTCTTTGCTAGTCTCCCATCTCCGGCCACACTCCTCCTTCCATCCTCCCAGCAGCTGCAGGGGTCTTCCTTAAGGCATCCCAGGATGCCATTTCAGATCTGGCCAGATCCCTCTCTCAGTTTGTTCTTGCCTCTGCCCAGACCACCCCCTGCTCCTCTTCTAAGAGTTTTCTCTGAGGACACCTCCTCCCAGAGGCCTTCCCTGATCATACTCTGTCCCCTTCCTATCCCCATCCATGCTCCCACAGTCCTCACATTTCCCTGCCCATCCCTACCAGGCACATCACTGCATTGCCCCCTCGCCACCCTGCTGGACCCAGCTACAAAAGGGGAGGGATATGCAGGCTGGCCTGTCCTCTCTCAGCAGGCCTCAAGTCGGAGCCACATTTGAGGGCTTGGGAGAAATTGTCTTTTCTGTTTACATTTTTATTATCGTTGTTGTTTGTTGAAAAAAGTCAAAAGGTTTTGGGGAGGAAATCGCATTTTCTCCCTTGTTGCAGCCCCCTTTAGTCCTATCTGCATGTAGCCATTGCTACAGAGTTGCTGTGTAATTACCATTTTAATGACGGCCGTAATATCCTGGGATTCATCTCCAGCTCCACCATCCATCACTCACTAGATTGTCTCCTGTTGCTGGAGATGTAGATTGTTTGTAATTATTTTCCTTCTAGATGCTCATTGCAGGCTCAATGTCATACGGAGCGTTATTTGGATTTTTCTTTTTAAGTCTGTTGAATTATTTCTTTAGGCTGAATTCCCAGGAGTGGTATTACTGGGTCAGAGGATATTGACTTTTTATGGCTGTGGCCAAGAACCACTTTCCAGGAGCGCAGGGCCATTTTTGTGGCAAGAGGTTGTGTCTGCATGTTCCAGTGTTCCATTTTTGCACTAATTTAATGTATGTATACAATGAAATTTCAAGATTGATTTAAATACCATTTCTTTGACATAAACCACATCCTCAACCCAGCCTGGCAAGCTGGTTGCCACCTCCCATCCTGGAGTGTGAGCCAAATAACCATTATAGCTCACACTTACTGAGCACTTACCATGCATCAGGCACTGTGCGTTATTTCATTTAATCCCCATGAAATCTCTATAAGGGAGGTACTAGCCTATCCCCCTTTTACAAAGAAACCAAGCCTTTGAGGACTGGGCTTTGTCCCTCTCGCTCTGGGTGCTTTCAGACAGAGGTGGCCTAGGGCAGGATCCAGCAACAGGAACTACCCTCACCTGTCATTCTCACTATCCTGAAGGTGGGTGAGGTGTGACTCCTCCAGATGGGCCTAGAGTTAATGATGAAGAGCAAGGGCTCTGGAGCCAGACACTTACAGGGTCAAATCGAGGCTCCCCTGCTGTGTGACCTGGGGCCAGTTTCTCAGCCTCTCTGAACCAGTCCTCAAAGATTTGTCCTACTGGCTGGCAAGATAACCAGGAGGCTCACTGTCGGACCCTTACTGATGATGATAATAATAACAGCAGCTAACACTAGGCACTTTCATACATACAAGCTTATTCAGTCTTCAGCTCTATGGAGAAGGCCATATGCATTCCCATCTTACAGATGAGAAAGTGGAGGCAACGAGGGTCTGAAGGACACAGAACCAGGCAAATCAGTGCCACCCTCCACCCCTGGCTTCACTTTTCCCATCTGTAAAATAAAACAGAAGACCAGAGGCCAGATGCTTCCTGAACATCCTTCCAGCTCTAAATAGTCTCTGAAATAGGAAGGCTGGGATGCATAGAGATCAGTTCTTGCTTGCAACTTTAGGCTAATCACTTTCCCTGACTGGGCCTCAGCTTTTTTTTTATCTGTAAAATGGGTAGGAGGAGAGGCAACGTTTGGTCCTGGCCCCTTTGGGCTCTAAATTCTGAGTTTTGGGGCAGGTACCTCCTGAATAGGAATTGTATGGGGTGGGGGGGAGGGTTCACCTGTGTACGCGGCCCCTATGCCCCCATCCACCCATTCCCAGACCTTTATTTCTCAGGGAGATCTGCAGATAAACAGTGGCTCGGAGGATCTATTGGTGCCTTTTCTAAAGTCTGTTGGTTGCTTTTGCTTTTCTCTTACATTGCTGCCCATTCTGGATGCTACTCCTCAGTGGGGGCTGGTTCCCCTGACCCTGCCTCTTTGGCAGTGGAGGGAGTTTAGGAGGAGGGAGTGGCCAGGAGCCAGCAGAATGTGGGAGAGATGTTCTGCCTACTGACCTTTGTTTGAGGATGTGGACCACAGCGTCCTTCCCCTCCCTTGTGTCCCCTCCAGCCCTGACTGAGGGGTTTTGCCCAGTTCTCCTCTGGAGCTGCAGTGTGGAATACTGTTCCCTGCACAGACTCTGGGGCCAGATCACCTGGGTTCAAATTCCATCTCTGTCATTTGAGAGTTCTGTGACCTTAGGTAAGCTGCTTAACTTCCTCAGCCTCAGTTTCCTATGTGAGACATGGAAATTAAAAAGCAGCCCCTCCTTCATGGGATTAAATGAGATAATAGTAGAGCCGTCAGCAGGGTCTGGCAGGGAATAAAAACTTGGTGAACGACAGCTGGCTTTAGGATGGGGGGAGCTGGACTGCAGCCACCTGCAGACCCTGCTGTCCCCTCCCCCGTGGCTGGCTCCCCCCACGTCACAGTGGGGCACCCACACTGGCAGGCCCTTAACCCCATACTCCTGCCAGAGGCAGCACCTTCGTTTTAGCAAGAAACCTGGCTTTTTAAACACTGGCTATGCCTGCTTGCTGTGACCTCAGAAAATTCCTTCTCCTCTTTGATCCCCTCTCTCTGACTGCCCAACGGGACATGTCGTCCTGTGCCCTTGAAGCCTCTAGTCCCTGGCAAGCTTTCCTCTGGGAGAGGAAACTCTTACCTGCTGTTCCAAGCCTGGCAGGAGCTGCTCAGGCAAAAGGCAAGGCCTTATCTGTGTGGCTTTTGGAGGGGGGTGGGGGAGGTTATCTTATATTCAAGACAGGTAAGAGCTCACATATTTTACTTATAAAGGACACAACTCTCAAGTGGACAACTCAATGAGAATTTATATATGGATACACCCAAGAAAGCACCTCCCAGATCAAGAATCAGAACATTTTCAGCTCCCCAGGGGCTCCCTTGTGCCCCCCAAAGTCAGTACTTCCTCAAGGATAGCCGCTATTTTGGCTTCTCTCACCGTAGGTCAGTTTTGCTGTGTTTGATCTTCATACAAATGGACTCTGTACTCCTTTGTGTCTGGCAGCTTTTCATTCAACATTATGTCTGTGACATCCAATCAGGTTATATGTATCAGTGACTTGTTATTTTTCATTGCTGTGTGCTGTTTCATTGTATGGATGTTCCTTAATTCATTTACCCATTCTAGGGATGGACGTTTGGGCTGTGTCTGGTATTACAAATAAAGCTGCTGTGAAAAAAAAAAAACAAAAAAACAAATAAAGCTGCTGTGAACATTCTCGTGATACCTTTGGTGGCTATCAGCCCTCATTTCTCCTGAGGAGTGGGATGCCTGGGTTGCAGGAGGGATTTATATTTAGCGTTAGTAGGTGCTGCCAAACATTTTCCCAAAGCAGCTGTAAGAGTTTACACTCCCACCTGCACGGAAACCTCACCAGCCTTGGTATGGTCATTTTAAAAACATTCTAGTAGGTGTGTAACAGGCTCATTGTGGTTTTACTTTGTATTTCTCTGCTGATTCATGATGTTGAGTACCTTTTCTTATGTTTATTGGCCATTTTGTGAAGTCTTTGCCTGTGGAAGGTGGAATGAGGTCAGAGGTCAATGCTCCTCACCAAGTGAAGACCGTGGTAAGGTCTCCCCAGGACGGTCTTGGGCATTTCATCTCCACTGACTTGTGGGGACAGGATTTGAGGGAAGCAGCCCAAAGTGGAAGCACTTATGTGCCCCACAGCCCTTGTCTTACTCCTGGAGAAACTGAGGCTCAGAGAGGCTGAGGAACCTTCCCAATGCACAGCAAAGGCTAAGCCAAGACCTCAACCAGGATTTCCAATAAAAGTGGGGGTCAGGGATAGGTGGAATGCTCGGTCTTTACAGAGGAGTTTTGGCTAGGGCCCAGAGGTGTGTGGGCAGGCGGGCCCAGAGAGGAAATTCTGTGTGGCCTTTTCAAAGCAGCAGCTGATGGGGAGCACTTGAAGGGACAGGCGAGAGGGCATAGGGCTGGGGGAGTCCTAACATACACTCTGGGGCCTGCTCCAGCCCCTAGAGAGAGGCTTTCTCCCCCTTTCTTGTCCCCTTCACCCACTTGTCTTCATTACATCTCCAAATGCAACAGGGGGACCAGGACCATAAAAACCAGACTGGCCTCTGCTCCTTGCTCTGCGAGCCCCTCCCCGCCTGGGTTAGATGGAGACAGAGCGCCCTGCTGGGCCTGCTTCTGGAGAGGAAGGCAGGACAGCAGGATGGGGTGACGTGGGCTCCCCACTCAGGCTCCTCCAAAGCCTTTCCTGACCCCCACACCCACCCCTTCCTGCAGCTCCATGCCTGGGGCTCTGGCTGTCAATGTGCCCCATCTGCCTCCCCCACCAGCTGGAAGCAGCCCCTATGGCAGTCACGGGGCCTTATTCACCTTGAGGGCCACAGCACCTGGCACTTTGTTAGAGGCAGCACAGATGAGCTCACCCTCTGCGCCAGGCCTGTCTGAGGGCCTTATAATTGAATCCCACATGAACCATGGGACTGTACCATCCCCATTTGACAGATATGGGATCAAGGCTCAGAGAGGGTAAGAAGCACACTGACAGATGAATGAATGAATGAATGAGTGCTCTGCAACCCCACCAGAGAAGCCCTTCGCGCCCTCTTCTCCTTCTTTGGAGTATCTTAGCTCGAGCGTCAGGGAAGCTGCCATCTGGACGGTGAGCAGGCACTGGGCAGAGGAGGGGTGGGGGCGGGAAGAGTGTTCTTGGCAGAAGGAACAGCATTGTGGTGGCCTTAGGGTGCGAGGAAGCTCGGGGCAGTTGGGACAGCTAGGAACCTTCAGTGGGAGTGACCTGTAGCCTGCTGGGGGTGAGTGTGGGTCATGTAGCAAGGGCAGAGGCCAGAGGGACAGGGACTTCCTTGGTGGGGGGAAGGAGGTATTAGGTGATTTTAAGCAGGAGAACAGCGTGGTCGGATTTGCCATTCAGGTGGTGGCCTGTGGCTGCCCTGTAGAGGAGGGCCAGAGTCAAAGCTGTGACTCAGCCCAGGGGCAGTTGCCTGGACTAGGGAGAGGGAAAGGAGTTGTGCGAGGCTACGGGTCAGGTGAAGGATTAGCTTCTACCGTTAGAGACTCTGCTTTGGGCTCTTTTTTTTTTTTTTTTTTTTTCTTCCTGGTTTTAAAAGAAAATTGGGCTGGCTCAGTTGGTTAGAGTGCAGCCTTATAATGCCAAAGTCAAGGGTTCGATTCCCCACACTGGCCAGCTGCCAAAAAATAAAAAAAATTATTGTGAAGTATTTGAGATGAGCAAAAAGGCATAAAGAATACCGTCCAGGTCCCCGCTGAGGCTCAAGAACCAGACGTTTCCAGCTGGCTGACGCCCTCCGAAAGCTCTCCAATCCCAGCCCCCCTGCCGCACACGCCCAAATGGTCACCGTGGGACCCAGTTTGCATTGGTCTCTCCCATGAATTTGCGGTGCTTCTACCCTCTTTGTGCAGCTCTTAACCACACATCACGTCATTTTGAATGGTGCTACTTTATATAGATGATCTCTAACTGCTCTGTGACTTGCTTTTTTCCCCCAATATAATGATTTAACAAAAATATTTAGGGTTGGAGATGGAGAAAGGGATAATATCAAGAGATGTTTAAGTAGTGTTAGTCATAACAACAGCTGACCCTCATATAGCACTTCGTGTGCCCAGTCCACTGTAAGGGCATCATGTCTGCTAACTCATTTAATCCTCACTACAATGCTATGAGATATTATTTTACCCTTTTATGCCAGTAGGGAAACTGAGGCACAGTACCTTGCATAACAAGGTCACTCAGCTGGTGGAGCCAGGGTATGAGCCCAGGCAAGACTCAGGACTTGTGGGATGGGTGGGATGGTAGGATGGGGGAAGGGAGGAGCTGCGACCCACACTGCTGCTCCCAAATTCTGCTCAATTCCCACCCTGCCCTGCTGTCCCTAGAGCCAGGCCCTGGGCTACTCCAGGCAGGGGTGGGCTGTGCAGAGGGTGAGACCCTGACCCTGAAGTCCAGCACCTGCCTTCTGCTCCCTGCAGGAAGGGAGGAGACCCTGGGTGGACACGAGGTCTTCCCCACATCCTCCCAGCCTCAGCCACCCCACACTGGCAGGACCCTCCTCCAAGGCCCCCTCTGTGAAGCTGCCACTCGCCACAGTCTGACATAGCCTGCAGGACCTTCCCAGGCTTCTCATGGTCACTAGGGCCTCTCCTGCTGGCCCTCAAGGCAGACAGGGCAGCCGGCACTGTACCCATTTGGCAGACCAACAAACTGAGACTCAGATTGTCAAGGTAGGTCCAACGAATGGGCAGAGAGTCTGGAATCAGGAAGACCCAGGCTGGGGTCCTGGCTCTGAGACTTTGCAGCTGTGTGACCTTAGGCAGGCAGCTTCACCTCTCGGAGCCTCAGGCTCCTCATCTGGAAGGTGGGCCTCCTTACTTCCCCAGGTTGTTGAGAGAGGTTGAGAAATGTTTGCACGGTGTTCGCTGGCACAGGGCCTCGCTCGCGGTGAGGGCTCAATGGGGACAGCTGCCGCTGGTAGCATTCTTATTAGTGAGTGCTAATGAGCTCAGCACATTAGCGGCTGAGCTAGGACAAGAACCCTGGGCTCTGGCTCCAGGCCCAGTATACTTACACCAGACCCTACCCCGTACTCCCGCGGGACAGGCCCTGGGTTCTGAGCCCCCACCAGGAGCTGTGAGGGGGTGATGGTGTTATCATCCCCCCACCTCCACCATCTTGGGCCTGGGGCCCACTTGGCACCAGGCCGGGAGCCCACGCAGCAGAGCCCACGCCTGCAGCAGATGGGAAGTGGGGGTGAGGGAGTCGTGTTCTTCTGATTCAGAGTCTGGGGTGGGGAGGGGCTCACACACGATTCGGTGAGCCCACCCCCTCCCTGGCCTTCCTGGCCACTGCAGAGCTGGTGGATCCGACAAAAGAACAGCTTGTGCGCCCGCCTCCCTCAGCCCGCACGCTTTCTCCTTGAAAAAGCGTCTGTGTGAGCCCTCCACGTCCTGTTCCTCCTGGCAGGGCTTCCTCCCTCTGAGGGAGGGAGGACACTTGCTAGAGAGAGATGTTGTCCAAGGGTGTCAACTTTGCCCAGCCCCATCATCGTAGGCCATTCAAAAGGACTTCTGCCTCAGTTTCCCCACCTGTGAAATGGGAATACCGAGAACACAACCTCAACGCATGGCTGTTAAGACTCATGAGTAAAAACGTGTGAAGTGCCAAGGACCGACCTGGCACCTGGTCTCATTCAGTGTGTGTCTCTCGTGCCAAGCTTCGCACAGAGGGTGGAGCACTGAGGACAGAGAGTGCTGGGGGCCAAGGAGACTCTGCCACGGCCCTTTCCAGCCCTGAGATGGAATATACCCGTGAGCTAATTGCCTCAGCTCAAGGTTTCCTGGAAGTCCAGCCATCACAAACCCAGTGGGTGGCTGGCCTGTCACTCCATGGGACATCAAGGTTAAGTGAAGACTCTGGAGGTAGCAAGTGCCCCATCAGCTAGTGTAGTCAAACCTCACAGTTTGCAAGTGTGAGGACCTGCCACTTCTGCTCTTTCCTTCCATCTGTCCTGGGCACAGACAGAGGCCTGTTGTCCCATTTTACAGGAAGGGAAACTGAGGCTTTGTAGTTAGTCCTCACCAGAGCCAGGATTTGTAGGCACCTTGGGAGTTAGAAGGAGCCCTCAGGATAGCAAAGATTAGTGTAAGAGGGGGTGGGTTCCATCCATCCCCATGTCCACCCCACCTGGCCCTCACCTGGCCCTCACCCCAGGCTGGTGGGCCCAGCAGACATCTTCAGAGATGGGAGGCTGTGACTTCTTACATGGACGTGGTGGGGGGAAAGGTGGTCAGAGTTCCCCTCCCCCACTGCTTCATGGGGTCTCTCCTAGAGCCAGCCTCAGAGACTTGCATCCCATTGACCCATTTCACAGCCTGGAACGGGGAGGCTGATCCTCAGTCCCTTCCCACTGCTAGCAGATGGAGGGAGGGAGGGGGAAGGCGGAGTTTGAGCCAGTACCAGAGCCCGGACCTTTTAAATCAGATCTTTCCCAGGGGCGCCACTCAGCAGAGCTTGGGGACAGAGGGGACAGAGAGGGAGAAGGGCTTCCAGGGGGGCTGCAGGGCTGGTACTGAGAGAAGCAATGTGACTAGTGATGCAGGACGTGGATGGGAGAGCTGGGTTCGTATCCTGGGTCTGCTGTTTGCTCCTGGTGTGATCTTGGGTGACTGACCCCAGTTTCCCAGCCCATGAAATGGGGACACTGGTGGAACCTACATCACAACGTTAGGCAGATTCAGTGAGTGAATGTTTATGAGATGCCTGCTGGGGCTCAGAGCGCACTGACAGCATCCAGTGCAGGTCTTCCCACCTGCCCCAAGAGTCTGAAACCATGGCCTTGAACTCGCTCTGGCCAGGCTTTGGGCGGGCCCTTCCCTGACATGCCCGGATTCAGTCCTGACCACAGCCCTGCACACTGGGCATTCCAAGTCCCCATTTTATTGATGAGGAAAATGATACCAGAGAGTTTAGCCCACCTGCCCCCTCTTGGAGCACAGTGGCAGGGCCAAGTGTTGGTCCCTCCAACTCCTCAGCGTGAGGTCACATCACTGTCCACGATGGTGGCTCCTATAGTGGTCTCGGGCACAGAGCATGGCAGTGGCACTCTGTCCCCCAGCAGATGGCCAGCAAGCCCAGGGCTAGGCCAGTCAAGCTGGGGAGGGTCTCCTGTACCTGCCCCAAGCTGCAGGGCCGTCCCCTCGTGGCTCAGGGCACTCAGGAAATGTGTCCTTGATTTTCTGTTTTGCTTTCAGCTGTATCTTCAGCACCTGGGACAGTGCTCAGCACATAGTAGGTGCTCACTGTATATTTGTTCAGTGAATGAATCATGAGGATTCAATGAGCTCATGTCTGGGGCCTAAGCCTGGGGGCAGGGCCCAGGGCCAGGCTGAGCAGGAACTGCTCAGGCCCCTGGGGAGTGCAGAAGCATCCGCCCGTCAGTGGGGAACGTGGAAGAGGGAGGAAGCCAGGAGGATGGCGAAGGCTTAATTTGGCTCCTAGCAGCTCGTTGAATTATTAACGTCCTAGTGCTGCTTCTGTGACATCTCTGTTCCAGAGACTACCCCCTCCAAGAGTCTGGGTTTGTGGTCTCACCTGCCTTCCTCCACCCCAGAAGGGGCTTCCTCCAGCAGAAGAGGGTGAAGGAGAGATGACACTCCCCCTCCTGCCCCAATTCTCCTGCCCCCTGGGGTCTTAAGGGTAGAAGGCGGTGGTGGCAGGGTGGGGAGGGAGGAAGTGGTAAGGGGGAAGGGCCCTAAATAGTTTGTCCTTATCCTGCTCTGGATGGGGGTGTGAGAGCCAGCTGACTGATGCCCTTCGAAAGCTCTGGAACACTCTGCATTAGACAGTAATTGTAGTAACTAGGCTCCGTTTATTGGCATTTACCACTTAACGTTCTCCACAGCCCTCCAAATAGGTGCAATTGTCCCGGTGAGTAAACAAGTTCAAAGAGGTGAAGGGATTTTCCCAGGGCCACGTAGCAGGTTGGCTTCTGAGCTGGATTTGAATCCTGAGCTGTCTGACTACAGCATCTGTGATCTTAACCAACCGCCACCTGGAACAGTCATGCCACCAAAGTCCTGTTCCCATGGACTGCCCAGTTTGCACCCATGGGTCTGCCCAGTGCCCACAGAGAGTCTTGAGATGACCTTAAGGGCAGGAGCCAGCTCTGCTTGTTGCTCATCACTGCACTGGTGCTGGGAACAGAGCCCACTAGGCACATGCATATGGGGAAGTTGAGGCTCACCTGGGGTCCCTCAGTGGGGGTGGTGGGCATCTCGGTGCCTCGTGCCTTTCCTCCCTCCCTCACATGAACTCACATGCCCCTTTCTCTGCCCTGTGAGCAGCAGGAGCTCCCAGCCCGTGTGAACTTCTCAGCTTCCCCAGCCCCTGCCCCCGCTGTGCCCACCACCCTGCACTCCAAGATGGATGAGCTGGAGGGGCAGCTGCTGGCCAAGGTGCTGGCGCTGGAGAAGGAGCGTGTGGCCCTCAGTCACAGCAGCCACCAGCAACGGCAGGAGGTGCAGAAGGAGCTGGGCGCTCTGCAGGACCGTGTGGCTGAGCTGGAGCATGGTGCGTCCTGGGCCCCGCACAGGGCACAGTGGGCCAGGCCTTGGGTCTCAGAGGTGGCCTTGGGGGGTGGGGGACAGATTCACCCAAATAACACATTCATGCTCTCCAGAGGCAAACGCTGGACAGGATGGTGGGGAGGAGGCCGCAGAACACAGGGGGAGAGAATAATTGGGAGATATTATTAATCATTATCAAAGTTAATAACAGTTACGTTTTCTGGAATATATCCTGGTAGTAGGCTGAGTACACATCAGCAGCTTTAATCACCACGATATGCACAGGGATTTTCACAGGTGAGGAAACTGAGGCTCAGAGAGGTCAAGTGACTTGCCCAAGGTCACACAGCAAATAAATGGTGGAACTAGACCTCGAACCGGGTCTGTCTGACTCCATGGTCATGCATTTAACCACCACAAAACAGCACCTTCAATGAATCAGTCAGGATTCTGTCATTTGTCTAACACCTGGGCCTGACACTGCCACAGAGTCAGAGAAACATAATAGACAGTGTTTATATAGGTATGTGCATCAGGAGACCTGACATCTGTCACTGGATTTGTCTGTGACCTTGGAAGGTCACTTCTTTTCCCAGGCCTCAGTTTTCCTCATCTGAGAAATGGGGGTTTAGGACTCATAAGCTCTCAGGGAACTTTCGGCTTTGAGACCTTGTGAGGACCACCCTTAAGAGGCTTATAGACACGTTCGGGAGACCAGGGGAAACCATGAGCAAGTAGGCTGGACTGGCTTAGATGAAGAAGAGGAGTTTAGGAGAAGGAAATCCACGCAGCTTCCTGGAGGAGGTGGGCTTCAAGCAAGTTCTTGAAAGCAGAGGTGGAGAACAAAGGGCCTTGCAGTGAAAGGGCCATAGCAGGGGCACAGCTGCAGGGGAGGGATGCGCATGGTGGGCTTGAGGGCAGCATCGTGGCTGGAGCACAGGGACAGGAGAGGCAACCTCCATCCCTACTCAGTCCTGCCACTCACTGCTGTACACCAAGTCTCCTAAGGGATCAGGAGAAATGCCCTCTCAGAAACCTGCAGAGCAGAGGGGAGGGAGATAACCTGGCTGGACATCTTTGTGTCCATGGGCAAGTCACCTGTCTTCTTAGAGCTCAACTTTCTCCTCTATGAAATGGGTTTAAAGAGGTGGTCACTGAGCCCCTTTCTCTCTTGCCATGATTGATTATGTCAACCTTCACCCCAAGCCCCAACCAGGTCTGGGAACCCTGAGTCCATCATACCCAGCCCTAGACCACTACCCTGAGCCCTCACCAACCAGCTGAGGGAGAGGGATTCTCCAGGAATCAGTAATCACCAGGTAATAGGTGTGGTGTTGTATCTCCTTCCCATGGAGGTAGTGACTCCCCAGTCTACCTCCTACAGAAAGTCCTCTGATATTCATGACACAGAATCCCAGAAACTCTGAGTTGGAAGACACTTTAAAGATTAGGGAGTCTCAAGATGGTTTTGCTCAAATCCCACCTCTGCCACTTACTAGCTGTGTGGCCTTGAGAAGATTACTTAACCTCTCTGTGCTTTGACATTCTCATAAGTAAAATGAGGATTATAATAGCGTCTACCTTGTAGGGTTATTATGGGGAATGAAACCATGTATGTAAAATCTCTTAGAACAGTGCCTGCCACATAGAAACCACTATATAATCTTGTTAAATAAGTAGGCAAAGAACTCTGAAAAATGACAATAATAACAGCTAACATTTATGGAGCATTCAGTATGCACCAGGGCCCTTTACATATTCTGTCCAACTCAACCTTCACACAATACTGGGAGAGAGGAAACTGAGGCCCAGAGAGGTTAAGTTTAACTTGTTGAAGGTCACAGGTCACATAGCTGGGAGGGGGAGGTGGAATTTGAACTCAGGACGTCTCAGGTCCAGAGCCCTTGGGCTTTAACCATGCCCCTCAACACAGAGGCAGAGTAGAGAAGGACATAAAGGCACCTGGCACATAGCAGGAGCCCAGGAGCTACCGGCCCTCATTCTGGGAGTGTGCCCTGTCCACCCCCCTTGTCAGTCGCCACTAACCCCCCTCATGTCTGCCTTGACTACCCCTGCAGGGTCCTCAGCCTACAACCCCCCAGATGCCTTCAAGGTGAGCATCTCCATCCGCAACAACTACATGTACGCCCGCGTGCGGAAGGCGCTGCCCGAGCTCTACGCGTTCACTGCCTGCATGTGGCTGCGCTCCAGGTCAGGTGGCACTGGCCAGGGCACCCCCTTCTCCTACTCAGTGCCCGGGCAAGCCAATGAGATTGTGCTACTGGAGGCGGGCCATGACCCCATGGAGCTGCTGATCAACGACAAGGTAAGCAGGGGCTGGGCAGGGCAGGAGGGACAGGGAGGCAGGGGACAGTTACCCTTCCAGGAGCACCTGCGCAACACTGGGCCCCAAACATGGATTGCAACCTTTAATTCTCCAGCTCTGCATATTCAGCACCCATTAAATGCCTACTCTGTGCCAGGCTGGGTTCTGGGAATACAAAGACAAGCCAGACATGGGGCTGGCTGAAGAGGGACTTATGTCCAATAGAGGCACAGTGTTGTCCCCATTTTGCAGAGGAGGAAAGTGAAGCTCTCAGAGATTCAGTGACTTCCCCAGTGACCCAGCTATGGGGACAGGACTGCAGGTATCTGCCCCCAGGGCCCTGGTCACTCTCCTGGACACCGAGAGAAGGAAGGAACTGCCTGCAGATGGGGGAGGAAACGTTGGTGAACTCCTCACCCCTTCTACTCCCCTGGGGCCAGCCCTTTGCTCCTCCCCGCTGTGGACTGTAGAATGTTGCCGTCGTCAGGCCTCAGGGGCTGGGTGCTGGATTTGAGTCCTGGTTCACTGTGACCTTAGACTATCATTTACACACCTTGGTCCTCAGTTTCCTCATCTGTGAAACAGGAATGATAATAGTCCCTACTTCATAGAATTGTAGTGAGAAATAAGTGGCTTAAATACATGCAGAGGGCTTTGAGCAGACCTAGCATTTAGCAAGCGTCGATAAATGCAGCTGTTCTTATTATGGCAGGCACTGTGCTAATAAGTATTTATTTACATTATCACCCTTAACCTTCCCAATGGCACTGGGAGGTAGGTACCCTCGTTATCCCCATTTGCAGATGGAGAAGCTGAGGCTCAGAGAGAGGGAATAGTGCACCCTGGCCACACAGCTGGTGAAAGAGTGATGATGTGATTTGGGGTCCAGAAACCACCTCTTAACCCCCCCCCCGTTCTGCTCTTGGGCCACCCATCTTCCCCATGCCCAGGCCTCCACCCCCATGCCCCTCCCCCAGCCTGGCTGGAAGGGAGGACAAAGACAGGCCTTGGGTGGGGGCATCTTATCACTTCCATTGCCCTCCCCAAAGTTCCTCCCCCTGCCTGCCACATTGCTTTGGGTCTTGCAGGCATGGTGGTCTTTTGAGACTGCCTGAATATGCAGACACCACATATAGCACCCACCTGTGACCAGCCCACAGCCGCATAGAGCCACTAGGAGAGGTTGACAGCCATCACAACCCAGCTCAGCAGGAGGCGCCTTCCATGGGTGTCCTGCAGGACAAGGAGAAAGGAGATGGACTCAGGGGGCAGTGAATTTCTCTTGCGACCCAATAAGCCCTAAGACCACCAGGGTAGCTGGACTCCATCTAGATCACGCTACCCTATTCCTTTCATCACTCCGCGGCTGTCATCCTTGGCCTTGCCTACTCAGTTCTCATTAGAAGAAATTCAGCACCCTGGACAGGGCGCCGAGCAGCTCTATTCCAGGAACCTCTGGAGCAACCTCACAGGCCGCCGAGCAGCTCTATTCCAGGAACCTCTGGAGCAACCTCACAGGCCGCTCATTGGTCCCCTTTTATTCCAGCCTCTAAGCCTTTGCTCCTGCTGTGCCAGCCACTTGGTTTGCATGACAATGGAATGGTCAGATTCCATTGTCCTTCCAGATGTGTTTAGACACCATGTCTTCTTTTCCCATAGCCCCCTCTTCCTCTGGTCCTTTGCAGCCTCTCTTCCTCCTATATTGCCCCTGTTATTTTTTCTTGTAGTATTATATCTCGTAGTCCCCCAAATCCTTCCCTCCTGTGCAGGCTGAGTTCATTTAAGACTAGGACCAGGCCCATGTCTCCAGGGTCCAGAACAAGACCTGGCACCAAGTAGGCCTCAGAGAATGTTACATTAAATTGTGATCTCAGAGAACTTGCTAGATGAAAGAGCCCTTTGGGAGCACCAAATCCACAGACAGCAAGCACCTTTCATCTCACAGGCCAACTCTAATCAATCAGCAGTGCCTCCCAGAGCACTGTGACAAGAGAGAGTCTGAGGCTAGTCTAGCTAGGATCATAATGGATTAGCCATGTCTGCCTTGAGGAGCAGGTGTGACTGAGTACTTGCTGTTCCTGGTCTGAACACCTCGCTTTACAGATGAGGAAAACGAGGTCCAGGGAGGCGAGAGCAGCCCCCCCAAGGCCACACAGGGGATTGGTGGTAGAGCCAGGGCCAGATGCCAGTGCTCAGACTCTCAGTCCAAGGCTCATTCTGTCACTGCCAGTACTTCTGAGCCCCAGCAGTGTGCTGGGCACTGTGTGAGGTGTTCAAGGGCAGGTAGGATTGTGAGACACTTCTCCTACCCTGTATGACCTCACAGGTCTGCTAGAGAGTGAATAAACTACCTGGAAACAGTTGAAAACCAAACTGGATAGTCCCTTGTGATATGAGTGAAGCTGCTTGGTTAGGTCACGGGAAAGGGGAGGGAGAGGTTGGGAAAGACACTGGGCTGGTAGGAAGGGGAGGGTTGGACCTTGGGTCAGTCTCTGGAAGGAAGGACACGGGTCTCCCACCCCCCACCCCACTGCTCCAGCCTTGGGCCTTGTGGCACCTCTGACCTGGGGTTGGGGGACCTGTGTCCAGGTAGCCCAGCTGCCGCTGAGCCTGAAGGACAGTGGCTGGCACCACATCTGTATCTCCTGGACCACGAGGGATGGCCTGTGGTCTGCCTACCAGGACGGGGAGCTGCGGGGCTCCGGTGAGAACCTGGCTGCCTGGCACCCCATCAAGCCTCATGGGATCCTTATCCTGGGCCAGGAACAGGTAAGGCTCAGGTGGTACTGGGGCTGGAGGGCCAAGTGGTTATCCCACTCACCCAGGGCCCCTGAGGAGGGGGGGCTGAGCAGAGGGAACCTGAAAACAGCAATGATCATTCAGTCTGACCCAGCCATTCTGCAGGTGGGCAGACTGAGAGGCCCAGCAATAGCAGAGACCTGCCCAAGGGGCTGGAGCCTTGGGGTGGAGCCAGAAGTTGGGGGTGGGGCTAGAACCTTGGAGGTGGGACTAGAACTTTAGGGCAGGACTTCAGCCGGGACAGGGACCTGACTCTTGAATTTGCCTGCCTGTCTTTTCTCCTCCCTCATGCCATGTCTCCCTCCTTTCTCTGCTGCTCTCTTGGCCCAGGATACCCTGGGTGGCCGATTTGATGCCACTCAGGCCTTCGTCGGTGACATTGCCCAGTTTAACCTATGGGACCACGCCCTGACACCTGCGCAGGTCCTGGGCATTGCCAACTGCACTGGGCCACTGCAGGGCAACGTGCTCCCCTGGGAAGACAAGCTGGTGGAAGCCTTTGGAGGTGCAACGAAGGCCTCCTTTGATGTCTGCAAGGGGAGGGCCAAGGCATGAGGGGCCACCTCGTCCAGGGCCCCTCCCTTGCCTGCCACTTCGGGGATCTTGATGGGGGCACATCCTCTCCTCAGCCTGCCCACGCACTGGCCTTCCTTCCTGCCCCACTCCTGCTCATGCCTTCCGTTTCCCCTCCCACATCCCCAGAATGCGCTGCTATGGGTGTCCCCTAACCCCACCTGAATGGGGACAAGCATCTCAAGGCAACAGGTTGAGCTTAGGGTGAGTTCAGGCTCTGCCGCCCTCCTGGCATTACACTGGAGTCGTCTCTCATGCCACCCCACCCTGTCCCACTAGCTTGAAAGTATCCCCCATGGGGTTGTATACGGAGGAGGTCCCACTATCTCAGTGGTGGAGGTGGCCGTGACCCTCCACCGTTCCCAATGCTGCAGGCTTGGCCCCTTCCCCTTCAGGGCCACAACAGGCGGTAGAAGGGGATGAGGGAGGTGTGGGAGATCAGGCTCTCTCCTCCATCTCTCTGCCAGCTGCCAGTCAAAGGCAGTTGGCTCTTGCTGGAGCCACCCCGCCACCCGCATCCTCCTCCTTCCTCCTTCCTCATTTGTGTGCCATGGTTCGAATGCTGGTTCCACGCCCGGCCCAGCCTCGCCTCAGTTTCCAGGACTTTCCCTCCCCGGCTCCAGCCTGGAGGACTAAGGACCAAAACCCCAGGAGGCCGAAGGGCTGTAGTCATCCCTTGTGCCCACTCACAGCTGGGCCCACTGTCAGGGTCACTCCTCCTCCTCCCTGCCTAGGACACAGCCTGGGCCACTTCAGCCTGGGCTGGGAACAGCCTAAGACAGAGGCACCATGACCCTGGAGACCCTGCCTCTGGCAGAGCCACATTACCTAACCCCTCTGCATGGCCCTGGGGAAGGAAGGAAGAAGCTAAGAGGGTGAGGAAAGGCATGGAGTGGTGAGCAGAGCACTGGGCTGAGAGGGTGGAGCCCTTGCTTGCTAGCCAGCCCTGTTACTAATCTGCTCTGTGGCCTTCCATGAGTCCCTGTCCTCTCTGGGCCTGGCCTTCCTCATTTGTGAGCTGAGGCCCTTGCTTTGGTCATTTCCAGGAGCTCTCCAGATCGAATGTGAGATGGTCTGTGATTTCAGGTGGATCAGGTGGAGAAGGCCTGAGGACCCACCTGTTGACCAGGGGCTTAGCAGGGTCAGGTCCTGGGACTGGGCAGCAGAGGAGATCAGGCTGGGCATGGGTTAGGATTAGCAGCTGGCTCCAGAGAGTCAGGGTCAAGAGCAAGGTTCAAGGCAGACCAACCTCACACATGGATTGTAAAAACCAGCTCCCTGTAGATCCCCCCAGCCTGGCATACTTACCTATCAGAGTGTCTCAAAGGGCTTCCCAGAGAATGTCTTAAAGGGTGGCTTCCTGGTCCCCACCCTTGAGTCCTCTCCAGCTCCCCCAAGAGAGCAGAAGAATGTCAGAGCTGAGAAAAGCCATTCGAGCTGACCTCTTGCGTGTGAGAGTTGGGGAAGAGCTCAGAGAGGGCGAGTGACTTGCACAGGCTCACACAGTACAATGGAGCAGAGCCAGGACGAAAGCCCAGGGCTTCCGACTCCCTTTTCAGTGCTCTTTCCCCCACACCATACTGCCTGCCCTGGAGGGTCTTTGAGTCCAGCCTGCACCTAAGAGTGTGGACATTTGAGAGGTCAGGATGCTTTCCAACCTGACGCCTGAGACATCTTCCTTTATGCAACACCCAAACATCTCAGAAACCCACAGGAGGGCTATGATTCCTGGGCACTCTGGTAGAATGGAGAGCGGAGGATGCAGGGGAGGATGTCCCTCCCCTGCCAATCACCCAGCAGGTGTCTGAGCAGCTGCAGGCCACCTGACTCAAGTGGGCATTGGTGCCTCTTGCCCCCCTTTTGGTTCCCTGTCTCCGATCCCCATGGCCACTTAGCCTGAGACATGACTTAGGGCTATAGGCTGTGGGGCTCTGTGCCATGGAAGCTTCTCCAAGACTTGTTGCCTCCAGCCCCCAGATCCTTTTATCCATTTCCAGAGCACAGAGAGATTGCTCAGCACCACGGTCTAACCCCCCTGGAGGAAAGAGTGATGTGGGCTTCAGGCAGACCTGCTGAGATCGAGGTTGCCCGGGTAACAGCCAATGACATCAGCCCAAGTGCTGGGTCAAGTGTCTCATCATAATGACATCTGCTGTTGCTGGGGTGACGGCAGAATTTGGAACTTAGATTTCGGGACACTGAGCCTTATTATGTTTCTGTTATTGTTGGAAGGAGGTAGCTTTTGTGGAGGCCTTAGGAGAAGGTTATGGTCTTAGGAGGGAGGTGACAGAACTCGTTTGGTCATTTGAGCCCACCCAGATGCCTCATCCCGAGTCCTTTATGCTTTGTCATGGTGATGAGGAGACATCTGACTCTGAGCCTTGTTCCCATGCTGAGTCACCCCGTTCAGCCCTCCAAAGGGAACAGGAACAAATTGGAGATGTTGGGGTGCGGGCTCTGAGTCTGGGTCGCTGATGAGGGACCTAGCTCCCTGTTTCCAAAGCCCTCACCAGTCCCTCATCTATTTCTCATTCTGTGTACATTTACTGAGCGCCTGCTGTTTGGATTCAAGTTTTGATATCTTCTGCTACTCCCAGACACGTCCAGGTGCCCCGGCTGATAGTGATGAGGGCACCCAGATCGTGTTTATCCTCGCAACACAGTTGTGAGTTAGGACTGTTCTTCAGGAAACTGGGGCACAGACGTGACAGAAGCTGCCCAGTGTCAATCAGCCAGCAAGAGATGGAGCCCAAATTTCAAACCAAAGCAGGTTACATCCAGAGCCCAGCCCTCAGCCCAAGGGGATGAGTACCCCCAACTCTGTAGAGTGGGATTTGGGCACCATTTCTCCTGCTGTGCCTTGGCCTGAAGGGATGTGCCTGACCCTGTTCACCACCCTACAGGGCTTGAGGTGGAGGAACCGAGGCACGGGGATGGGTGGCCCCAGGGCCAGGGTCCCCTTGATGAGGCTGTGGGAGGGTCTTCCAGGAGAGCTGAAAGGGAGTAGGGAGCCGAATGCCTCCCGAGAGCCCCAGGCAGGGGCGGGGAGGGAAACTGCTGTCCCTCACACTCCTGCTTTGGGCCACGCCCTGCACCAGGTGCCTCACAGCTGCTATCTGCCAGATTTTCCCACCTTTGTGGCATGTGGTGCCCCCCACCAACATTGCAAGGGGACATGTCCCCTTGCCACAATTGTGCATGACTTAGGACCACAGATTTGGGCAAGAAGTGTTCTTAAAGGAGGCCAAAGCCCTCCTTGAACAGATGAGGACACTGAGGACTGGGAGGGTGAGGGAGTCCCAAGGCCACCCAGCTGAGACGTGGAGACAAGTAGGCCCAGCTTTCTGGCTGTGTTCAGTTCTCTCCATGACACAGTGGCCCCTCTCCCCCAGAACTAGGTCCCTCCTGGTCTATGTGGCCCAGCACCCTTGACCTGAGCAAACTGGGGAAGGGACCCTCCTCCTAGAGATGGGATCACTCTCTACCCTTTATTCCAGCTGCCTGCCACCCAGACCCCACCTCCCACCCTGCCCCCTGACCCTGCTGGATGGGGAAGGGGCTCACGTGGCCCAGGCTGAGCAGTGAGTGAGCATGTCAAGTTGTCCAACACTGTGAAATGAGTGCACCCTACTGACGCCCCGCCCCAGCCGCCCCACCCCCTTCCTTCTCCTAGCCCTATTTTGTACATAAAGTGACATGAGATGCAGTGTGTGTGTGTGTGTGTGTGTGTGTGTGTGTGTGTGTGTGTGTATGACCCATGCCATGGTTTTTGTTACCTTTTTGTTTTTGTAAATTTGAATGTTCAAAATAAACATGCTGTTTATTCTGAGGATCTTCTTTGCAGGGGTGGGGCTGCCCTGGGGTGGGGGGTGCTGGGCAGGAAGGAGGCAGCTGTTTTGGGCAGGGCAGTACATAAAGGCAGAGGAGGTGCCTGTTCCTGGACTGCCCCAAAGACTCACCCAACCCCAAATATGCCCCCCACACACACTTGACAGGTTCTGCCAGGTCCCAAATTCAAGGACACTCTGTTTCCCAGGATCTATGCGGGAAGGATGTAAAGAAGACAAATCCCACATGGAAAGTGTCCCAGTTCTGATAACTGGGCTTTGACCTCGTTCCTAACACCTTGTGCCCCAGTTCTGGGATCTGGGTCCCTGACTCACTTCCTGGCACCCAATCTGTTTGAGTCACTTGCCTGGACCCAAGTTGTTGCATTTGGGGGGTTCTGGGGACATGGGGTAGGGAAGAGGAAAGGATCCTGTTGTATTTCAACCTTTCTCATCCCTATGGTCTGCCTGGTCTCCCCTGACATGTTTGGCCTCTATACTGGACTCTCAGACCAGTGTCAGGGTTTGCTACCCCTGCTCCACCCCTCCAGTGCCCAACCCATCCCTGAAAGGGTCTTGAGCTAGTCCCCCGCCCTCCTTGTCCGCACCATTTAGGGGCACAAAGTCTCCATCCCATTATATCAATATTGTCACTGTTCCTAGTTGAATCCTGTCATAAGATGACCCCCGTGAAAAGCCAGGGGGCTAGTCAGGGGTCAGGTGATCACACCAGCAGCACAGGGCTTCCCAGACTTTTCCAAAGTTTCCCAAACTTCCAGAAAGAGTGAATTCACCCCATGAGGACCGGGAGGTAGGTATAGTTGGAAGTGGCACTTCCAAGAAGAAAACCATAACCGAAGTCTGCTAAGTTATCTGAAAATTTCATTTGCTTTTTTCATTCTACTCCAGAATGAATCCAGATTAGTTTTAAAAGAAAAAATACCTTTAATTACCACTGAACAAAATTCAGCTGCAGGCAAATACGCCTTGCGTATCCCCTCTTACACTGATTTACTTGCAAACACCTTCTCTCTGTCCCACTTAGCTGGCAATGTCCAACCCTGGTGGAATCCTGCTGTCTACGTACTTCATGCCAGCACCTGCACAGCTGAAGGCTAATGCAGAAAAGCACAGGCTTCCGGTGTGTGTTGACTCTCATTTTAGAATCATGGCTGCAGATCTCCAGAAGGCGATTCACCCTGCCTGCAATCTTAGCACATTTTCCTTGTTTGAGGTCTTGCTCTCCAGAATGACCATATCATATCCTCTCTCTCACCTCAAATCTAGAGCCCTCCACCCCAAGCCCTGCACACTCAGGGTGAATTTACCTCCTACTTCATTGAGGGAACACAAATGATCAGTCTTCCCGCATCACCACCCCACCAAGTCTGCCCCAAAACTGCACTGTCCCCATATTCTCTGGCTTCCTCCTGTTACTCTAAATGAACTGTCCTTGCTTCTGTCAGAGGCACTATGTACTGGATCCCTTCCGTTTTACCTTCTCAAGAACATTTCTCCTGAGTTACTAACTTATCCTTGTCTATGTTGTCATTTCAATAGGCAGGCAAGTCTGCCCAAGTATCTCCTTCCTTGGCAAGTATCTCCTTCCCTGACAAAATTCCCATCTTAAACCAACAGCCTTCCTCCAGCTATCACCCATTTCTTTGCTCCTTCCACTGCAAAACTTGGAAAAGTGGATAAGTCAAGGGTCCCCAAGAACACCCTCTGATGAGGTCTGATGTGGTCTGATGATTCACTGGAAGGACTCACAGAACTTAGAAAAGCTGTTATACTCGTGGTTACAGTTTACTACATCAAAAGACACAGATGAAAATCAGCAAAGGACAAAGGTACATAGGGTGGAGTCCAGGAGAGACCAGGAGCAAACTTCCAGCTGTCCTCTCCCAGGGCCCTACAGACAGTGCTTCATTCTTCCAGCAACGACATGTTACACGTGTGCAGAGAGCTGTCAACCAGGGAAGCTCCTCTGAGCATTGTGTTCAGAGTTTGTCCAGGGTTTGGTGGTCAGCCACATAGGCAGAGAGCACTGCATGACTGACCTCAACTACTCAGTCTCCAGCTCCCATCCCCAGAGATCAAACTGATACAGCATGACCCAGCACCCCAGGCAAATAAAAATAGACATTTGCCATAAATGACTTCATTAGCAATAACTATCAAGTATGGCCCAAAGTATACAAAGACACTCTCATTAAGCAGGATATTCCAAGGGCTTAGAGGTTATCTACCAGGAGCTGGTCAAGGTCTTTTTCAGGTGCAGGGTTTGAAGTGCCCCACCACTTCACCCAGACCACCATTGTCAAGACCAACAATGACTTCCATGTTACAAAATCCAATGGCCAGGTCTCTGTCCTCATCTTAGTTGAACTCTCACCTGCACTGACACATGCTTAACCACTCCTTCCTTCTTGAAATACTTCTCTTGCCTTCCAAAACACCCTTTCCTGGTTTTCCTTCCACCCCAGTGGTTCTTGACCTGTAGCCTGCATCACCATCACCTGGAAGGCTGGCTAAGGCACTGACTGATGGGCCCCACCCCCAGAGTTTCTGAGGCAGCAGATCTGGGGTGGGGCCTGATATTCTGCATCTCTAGCTAGTGCCGGGTGGCCCTGTGGCTGCTGGTCCTGGGACCACACTTTGAGAAATACTTGCTCTCTACTTTACTGGCTGTTCTTTCTCGAGCTCCTTCTGGTTCCTCTTCATCTCCCTGACCTCTAAATCCTGCAGTACACTAGGGCACAATCCTGGGTCTCTTTATTCTTTCTGCCTAGACACTATCCCTATGAAATCCCATGGAGGCCCAAGGCTCAAACTATCATCTGACTCTCAAAATTATGGCTCCCAGTCTGGCCAGTTAGCTCAGCTGGTTAGAGCACACTGTTGATAACACCAAGGTCAAGCATTCAGACCCCTGTACTGCCAGCTGCCAAAAAAATAATAATAATACAAATAAAAAACATTAATTCCCTCCTAGACCTTTCCCTGAACTCTACATTTACATATCCAGGTTACCTAATAGGAATCTGAAAATTCATATATCCAAAACTAAACTCTCGATCCCCCTCTACCCCTACCCTAGTCTTCCACTTCTCAATAAATAGGCACAAATAAGCAGGCTTAACCCCAGATGCTCACCGTCCACTCTATTCAATCCATCACCTGTTGACTCCACCACTGATACAAATCTTGAACCTGTTCACTTCTGTCCACTTCCTCTGCTACCACTCTGTTTCAAGCCACTATTGTCTCTCGATTACACAACTGCAATGTCCTCTTTTAAAATCCACTCTCTATACAACATCTAGAATGATTGTGTGCAATCAAAATATTGTCATCCTCTCAGTAAAACTCTCCAAAGCTTCCCGATGCACTTAGAATAAAATCCAGAACCTCATTCTTAGTTACAAATCCATCTGCGACCCCACCCCTACCCACCTTCCAGATCTCCCGCAGTAGCCCTTCTCCTTTGTTCATTAACACTCTGGCCTTCTTGCTGTCCCTCAGACATGCCAGATTCAGGGAATTTGCACTTCTTCTCTCAGCCTGGAATGCTCCTTCCCCCGGTTCTCAGCAGACTTGATCCTTCCTGTCGTTGAGGACTCAGCTTGACGTGCAGCAATCACAGAAGTTTTTGCTGACCACATGGCCTGGTCGGTAGCTGTCTGGTCACTTTCCCATCCACCATGTGCTCTCCATTTACCCCAGACCTGGGAACTAAGCCCTTCCCACTCAACCTGGGCCCAAACCTGCCAGGGTCACCTGCTGTATCATCCTCTCTAATTCTCACCACAGTATGCACCTTTCTTTGATAATGATCTAGTTCACTTACTTTTTATCGTAAGTCATCCAGAGTGTCCTCCTGAATATAATGTCAGCTCTACAAGAGAAGGGACTGTATTTGTCTTTTTTACCACCATATTGCTCCAGCACCTGGCACACAGTAGGAGCTTAATAAGTATTTTCTGAATACAAATAACTGATACATATGGAGTGTTTACTATGCTCCAGGCACTCACTGCTCTGAGCACTTCACATATGTTAGCTTTTATTTATTTACTTTTTTTTTTTTAAGATGACCAGTAAGGGGATCTTAACCCTTGACTTGGTGTTGCCAGCACCACGCTCTCCCAAGTGAGCTAACCGGCCATCCCTATATAGGGATCTGAACCCATGGCCTTGGTGTTATCAGCACCACACTCTCCCGAGTGCGTCACGGGCCAGCCCCTATATTAGCTTTTCTACTCCAATGAGGGAAGTACTGTGAGAAAACTTGGTGAAGAGAGGTGACTTCACCAAGATCACATGGCTGGCAAGTGACAACACTGGGATTTAATCCAGTCTGACTCCAGAATATGCACTCATATGCTGCACTACATAGACTGTGATTTGGGGTTAGCCCCGCAGGGATGTCCAAACACTGGTCTAGAAGCAAAGGCTGATGCAGGAGATTTCTGTTGCAAACCAACTCTCCCACTGAGGAAACCTAGAAAAGCCAAACTACATATTTAAGATGTCCAAGGAAGGGCCAAGCCCGTGGCACGCTCAGGAGAGTGCGGCACTGGGAGCGCAGCGACGCTCCCGCCATGGGTTCGGATCCTATATAGGAGTGGCTGGTGCACTCACTGGCTGAGTGCTGGTCACGAAAAAGATAAGATGTCCAAGGAAGGCATCTGAGAGGTACTAGGACAGGCTGGAGTTGAGGGCCAAAGATCCCAGACAGAAGAGAAGTTGAGAGAGATGAGTCTGAATTCTGGTGCTGCACCTGCCCACTTACAACAAATGGCTAATTTCACCTGCTGGTTGATACATTCTTAAAATTAGATGAAAAATAGAAGTAGAATAGAAATAGAGTTTGCAGCTAAAAATTTTAGTTCGGGAGGAGGAGCTCTGGTAGATGACACAGGCTTTCAGTGGAACCACAAAGGGTAACACTCTCAGAGTAGGGCAAATTGGAAATACTCCAGCCCTCCCACATGTAGAATGCCAGCTTCCAATCCTCTTATGTATTGACTGAATTAAGGTGTCTGTTCCTTCACCAACAGCTTGCCGGAAGGAAAAGTAAATTCTCTATGGAAGAAAAGAACAAGAACAACATTATCCAAACTCTCACGTTGTATTTCTATTACACAAGGTTTGGCATTCAATAAAAAATTTCCAGATGTATATAGAGACAAACTAGATAACTGAAAATTTAGAGGAGAAAACATGTAAAGGCCAATAGACCAATACACATCTGATAAAATTGCATAGGACTAAATAAACACACACACACACACACACACACAAACAAGTACTAGTAAAACTAGGGAAATCTGAATAAGATTGTATCAACATTAATATCCTGGTTGTGATATGTTACTCTAGTTTTGCAGGATGTTACCGTTGGGGGAAACTCAGTAAAAGTATGTGGAATCTCTGTGTTATTTCTTACAATTGAATGTGAATTTACAATTGCCAGAATAAAAAGTTTATTTAAAAAAAAGCCAAAATGGGAGATCCGGATAGTGAAGTTATAAGACATAGACTTGAAAATAATTATTGTTAATATGAGAAGTTTCAAAAAGTTTATGGAAAGATTCATATTATCTTCTATTTTTCCACAAACCTTTTGAAGTACCCATGTGTGTATATTCAGGACATTAGATGACAAATAGGAGAACTTCAACAGAGAACTGTAAACTATAAAAAAGAATCAGATGAAAATTCTAGAACTGAAAACCAAAATAACCAAACTTATGAATTCAAGATAGGTTTGAAGCAAATCAGATACAGCTGAAAAAGGATTTGTGAACTCTATTAGAGAGATCAAAAGAAATGGTCCAGAATAAAAACTGAGGAAAAGAATAGAAAGTACAGAAAAGAACATAATATAAATATGGGACATAGTGAAAAGGTCCATTATGTAAAGAGCCCCCAAAGAAGTGGAGAGACATAATAGTCAAATAGGTAATATCTGAGAATTTTCCAAAACTCATTGAAAGACATCAAGCCACAGATTCCAGAATCTCAGGAAACCTCAAGCATGAGAAATGCAAAGAAAACCACAACCGGGCCCCTGATAGTGAATAGTCATAAATCAAAGATAGAGAAAAATCTTAAAAGCATCCAGAGAAAAAAGATGCATTATCTTCCAATGGAGCATTGGCAAGACTGACAGCTAACTTTTCAATAGAAGAAATGGAGAAAGGGAGATGACAAAGTGACATCTGCAAAGTACTGAGAGGAAATCACTGCCAACCCAGAATCCATATTCAGTGAAAACATCCTTCAGAAATGGAGATGAAATAAAGATGTTTTCAGGCAAAGAAAACACTGAGAGGATTTATCACCAAGGTTTTTGTCAGCAACAGAATTTCCCAAAAGGAAATACTAAAGGAAGTGCTTTAGGGAGAAGGGAAATGATCCCTGAAGGAAGAATGGAGATTCCAACAAAGGACATTAGAAAGGGTAAATATGTGAATAAATCTAAGTTAATCTTGATTGGAAAAAATAAAAGGAATTATGTCTTGTGAGGCTTAAAATTCATGACAACGATAGAAACAAAAGGTGAGAAGAAGCAAATGCAGGTAAAATTTTCTAATGTCCTTGCATTGTCCTGGAAGTGGTAGAAGTGTTAACTTTACATTAAACTTTAATAGTCTAGGATCAACGTTATATTTTCCTAGGGTAATCACTAAAAGGATTGTAAAAGTAGCTTGTAATTAACAAGCTACTACAGGAGAAAATATGGACTAATAAAAATAATTCAAAAGAAGGCCAAAGAAGAAGAGAAAAAGGAGCACAGAAAGGGCAGGATAAATAGAAAATAAATAGTAAGTTGGCTGATTCAAACATAAATTTAATGTAAATGAGTAATTACATTAAATACAAAATGATAAATATTCCAATTAAAATATTAATATTGTCAATCTAGATTAAAAGTAAGTAAATAGGAAGGTTGAAATTAAAAGGATAGAAAAATATATACTATGTTTAAAGTAAACTTTAAGGCAAGAAGCATTGCTAGAGATAAAAGAGACATTCCATGATGATAAAAAGTTAATCTGTTAGGAAGATATAACAATTATAAATATAAATATTTGTATGCACATATCAACATAGCTTTATAACATATAAAGTAAAAATTGACAGAACCAAAAGGAAAAATTGACAAATCCACAATCATAGTGCGATATTTTAATGCACCTCTCCTAATAACTTGTAGGAAAAGCAGACAAAAAATTCAGTGTGGTACAGAAAATTTGAACAAAATGATTCATGAATTTGACCTAATAGAGCAACTACAGAATAGACATTCTTTTCAATCACACATGAAAAATTTACCCAAATTTACTATGGTAAACAGAATAATGCCTCTTCCTGAAATGCCTACATCCTAATCTCCAGAAGCTGTAAATATGTTAAGTCACATGGCAAAGTGAAAAAAGGTTGCAAATGGAATTAATGTTGCTAATCAGATAACCATGAGATAAAGAGATTAACCTGCATGATCTGGATGGACCCAATGTCATCTCGAGGTTGTTTAGATGTGGATGAGGGGGGCGGAAGAGTCAGTGTCAGCGGGAGGCAGTGTGGGAAAGACTCAACCCGCCACTGTTGACTTTGAAGATGGGAGAGGACCACGAGCCAAGGAATGCAGGAAACCTCTAGAAGCCGGAAAAGGAAAGGAAGCAGAGTCTCCTCTAGAGTCTCAGGAAGGAAAGGAGCTCTGGGGACACCTTGATTTTAGCCCAGACTTAACCTCCAGAAGTGTAAGATAGCAAGTGTGTGTTTTAAGTCACCACGTTTGTGGTAATTTGTTACAACAGCAATAGGAAACTAATACAATGACTGATCATGTACTTAAATAAGAAGCAAATATCAGCACCAGCCCATGGCTTACTTGGGAGAGTGCAGTGCTGATAACACCAAGGCCATGGGTTCGGATCCCTATATAGGGATGGCCGGTTGGCTCACTTGGGAGAGTGTGGTGCTGACAACACCAAGTCAAGGGTTAAGATCCCCTTACCAGTCATCTTTTTTTTTTTTTTTTGTCCTTTTTGTGACTGGTAAGGGGATCGCAACCCTTGGCTTAGTGTCATCCGCACTGCGCTCAGCCAGTGAGCGCACCGGCCATTCCTATATAGGATCTGAACCCGCGGCGGGAGCGCCGCTGCGCACCCAAGCGCCGCACTCTCCCGAGTGCACCACGGGGCTGGCCCCCAGTCATCTTTTTTTTAAAAAAGCAAATATCAATGAATATTAGAGAATGAAAGCAGACTGAGTATAAAGCCAGAAATAATTTTTTAAAACACTAGATAATATCTAAATGTTTACAAATTAAGCAATACACTCCTAAATAACTCATGGATCAAAGAAGAAATCTTTGACTAGACAACAATTTGACAATAATGTGAATTAAGTGATAATAAAAATATGGAATAGCAAAATATGAGAGGCAGTTGGAGCTGTGCTGAGAGGGAAGTTTATAGCCTTAAATGTATAGCTGGGAAAGAAGGAAGTCTGGCAGTCGACTAAGTCATCTCAAGGAGAGGGGAAAAGAAGGGCAAATCAAAACAGAAAGTAGAAGGAAATAATAAGGATCATAGCAGAAATTAATAAACTAGAAAACAAAAATATAGAGAAAACCAATAAAGCCAAAAGTTGGTTCTTTCTGAAACAAGGACTCAGGATGGGGTAAGTTTCAGTGAAGTGGAAAGAAGAAAAAGGCAAGGAAAAAGTTCTGGGAACCATGAAGCAGGCTACCTGAGGGACTGACCAGCGTGGAGAGCCACCAAGGATGAGCCACAGGGAGTTGTGACAGAGACTTTGTCACAGAGCCCAAAGCCAGAGCTGGATCACATTCCCCACCTTTGGGTCATGCAGGCCAAGCACGGAGAAACCACGAGGGGGTGTGGAGAACTGCCGGGTCAGCCCTAGAGCCCGAGGTCCCCAAGGGATGGGGTACAAGGGCCCAACACCTTGCCCCTAACCCCTCAACTTCAGCTCAGGACAATAGCCCCATGTAAGGTTCTCTATTTTAAAAATTCATTAAACATTTCCTGTGCTCTAGAAACAGTACTGAGAGCTGGGGATTTGGAAACAAAAGACGCAATGCGAGCAAGGTGTGGGAGAGAGAACGTGGACTCGGTCATGATGCAGTTTGGGGCTCAGATCCTGGTTCTGCTACTGAGAGGCAGGTGACCCTGGTAAACTCAGAGCCTCAGTTCCCCCATCTGCAAAATAGGAACAATAAAACCGCTTTGCTGGGTGGTGGTAAGGACTAAACAAGAAAATAAAAGTGGCAAATAACAGCTGCTCAATAAATATAATTATTTTTCTTGCCTCCAAGAAGCTCTCAGTCTAGGACAAGGCAGCCGTTTAGATGCACAAATAAGCCATATAAGAGGCACCTATACGCAAATAGGTGACACTCAAGTCGTGGGACTGTGGGTATGTTCCTACAGTACCTGAACAGAGGAACTTTGAGTCTATCTGTTTGTCCTGAGTAGGGCCATATGTGTGTAGGCTGACTGCAGAGAAGCTCCATAAACAATACACACTCCTTGCAGGCGTCAAGAACCTGTGCCTAGAATCTCAGGTTTAGATCTCTGAGTCAAACCCCCAATGTGATGCTTGAATCTCCGTCTCAGCTTCCTGCTATGTGATCCTCCAGCCAAGCCTTGGATACCTTGCTCCTGTGAAAAGACCTGGGACTCCAGGCCACACAGAGCTTCACTGGCACGGTCAGGGCTAGAATGAGGCATGAGTCCTTGCCCTGGAGGAAGAGGAGGAGAGAGATGAACATTTAATCCCCCATTACATGCTGCCTGCAAGTTATCACACCTCTGCACAGCAATTCCTACTTCACAGGAAGAGGCTTAGGCTCAGAGAGGTCAAGTGACTTGCCAAGATCACAGAGCTGGTATTTGGACTCAAGTCTGCCTTACTCCAAAGCTGCGCTGTGGCAGAGCTGCTAGTTGGAAACCAACATCTGCTCTCCTGTCTCGTTCATAGAAATACAACCCCACACGTCCTGTTTTTAGCTGGGCACAAGCGTAGCCATTCAGGATAAAGATACATTCCCCAGCCTTCCCTGCAGCCACTAAGTTCTGGACAATGGGAGGGACAGAAATGATGCGTGTGACTTCCTAGCTGAATCCTTAAGGGGAGGGCATGCCCTTTCCCTTCCATCCCTCCCTTCCTCCATCCTGCTGCCTGGGATGGGGACATGGTAGTATAATTGCTTGGGTCATGAGGATCAGAACAAGTCCCTAGGGATGAAAGCATTGACCATAAGGGCTTCTTCTCTCATCAAATTCATTCATTTATTCATCAAGCCGACACTCTGTGCCAGACCCTTTGCAAGGCACTGGAGCTCTAAAAATAAATCAGGCTCAGTCGTCTTGGCCTGAGCTTTCCCTGACAGGTAGTACTTACCCCATGGCATCGTGATTGTTTATATCTGTCTTCCTTATACTAGATGGGGGACTGAGTCTTTTTTTTTCTTTCTTTTCTTGTGGGACTGAGTCTTAATTATCCCTGTGTCCCCCAGCAGCTGACTCCAGCCAGGAATTCATTTTAAAAAAACAAAAAAAGGTGACCAAGTGGAGATTTGAAGAATGGAAAGGAGTTAGGTAGAAGAAGAAGGAGGTTCAGGCCCTGGTGTGGGTCAGGAGTGACAGAAAGTCAACTTGAACTAGTGTAGACAAAGGGGGACATCTGTGAGCTCTCATAAGCAACCTATGGGAACAGCTGGCCTCGGGACCTCCAGTGAGACTCTCAGTCCTTGTCTGTCCTGTTCTCTGACTGTCAGTGCATTCCTCCCAGGTTGACTTTCTTTAAGAGTCCAGAACCATGGACAATGGCCACTCTGAGGCTCACATCTACCCTTTTGTGTAAGAACGAAATCTCAGGGAAGGATTCTGGCTGATCCAGCTTGGCTCAGGCGTCCTCCCCCGTGGCCAGGAGAATGGGGTACAATGACTACCATCCCCCTCTGGAGCACCAGGGTTGAGTGAGGACAGAAGTTCCCAGAAGAGGAGGTGCTACTCCCCAAAGGGAGGGGTGTAGACAGGCAAACGGCACATATCGGGTATTTTCAGCTGCAAGTAACAGAATATAGGACTACACTTTGGCTTAGACCAGAAGTCTGGAAGTGGCAGTTTCAAGATTGGTCCATTCAGCCACTCAAAGACTTCAAGAAGCCAGGATCTTCCCATCTTCCCGTTCTGCCATCCTCAGCACCTGGGCTCCCTGTGGCTCTGACCGAGGTCATTTTAGGATCACGTCATTACCCAACTGTGTTCAAGACAGAAAAAAAGGGAGACGATTACCTTGTCTCGCCTCTTTTTCTGTGAGGGAGGAAAACTTTCCCAGAAGCTTCCCAGCAGGCAATTATGTCTCACTGACCAGAAGTAGGTCACATGCTCACGCCAAACCATCTCAGGCAAAGGGAGTGGGAACGCCAGGACTGTCTAAGCTAGGCAGGACTCGTCCGCTGGAGCTGGGCCCGCCTTCCCTGAGTGCTTGCAACTCAATACCCATACTCGACAGCAACTCTTGTAGCAAACAATACTGGGGCGATGGCTGTTGGGTGGGTGGACGGACTCAATATCTGTATTTCTCTGCTTCCTTACAAACAGAACCCCAATTCTATTGGAGGCAAAAATATGCCCAGCTAAAAATAGATTCTCCAGCCTTCCTTGCAGCCAGAGAACATTCTGACCTCCAATATGAGAGAAGAAGTCCCTTTTAAAGGGCAGTGACCTAGCTGGTAATCACTGGCGTGCCCTTTGTCCTTTGTCCTTTTCCAGCCTGGAATGCAAGGGAGATGCTGGCAGTGTACCAGCTGGCAGTGTACCAGTGATGGCTTAGCAGGGTCCTTGATGAGGTCATTGAGACCCACGCCAGCCAGCCCTGAATTACTTCTTGTTCATGAGAAAAACAAAACCTTAGAACTGTTTAAACCACTATTTTTCCCATCTGTTACTTGCAGCTGATCCAATTGCTAACTGATTCCAGGGTGACCACCATCAACCGTTCTAAACAACAGGAGCAGGACATAAAGGTGCACAGCTGGAGCACAGGCTGAGTCTTGGGGATTGACAGGAGCTGAGTCTGAGGAAGTAGGGGTGGGCACTATCCCCCTCATTAATTCACTCATACATCGTTCACGAAACATTTACTGAGCATCTACTCTGTTCGGTCCTGTGTGGAACACAGGATGTAAAGATGAATAGGACAGGCAGGGTCCTTGATCTCCAGGAGCTCACAGAGGGAGACGGAGAATTAAACTCAAGTACAAAACTGTGGAGAAGGGCAGTGACAGGAGCACGCACCAGATGAAATGGGAACATAATGGACTCTCCTGGTTGCAAGTGATGGAATCCCAAAGTGCACAAGCTCAGGCCAAAAGTTGTGGGCTCATAAAAACAGCAGGGAGGAAGAAAGAGCAGAAGGAGAGTGTGGACAGAGAGGACGAGCGAGCAAAGGTAGGGAGGTGGAAACAGCCTGGAGCGTGTGGGGAGCCATGTGAGTTGGCGTGGCTGGGGCATGAAGTACAGGGCAAGGAGCAGAGAGAAGGAGATGGAAGAGCCCACGGGCCACTCCATGGAGAGCCTTGAATGACAGGTCATGGCACATGGATGTCACCTGGTGGGCGATGGGGAACCATGGTGGGAGGGAAGGAGTTGTTAAACAGAGGAATGCAGTGTGAGATTTGAGTTTTAGAAGGATCACATGGACTGTGTAATGGGGGATGGATTAGAGAAGGGCAAGACTGCAGACAGGGAGTCCCATTAGGAAGTTCTTGCCACAATACAGATGGGATTGTGGCGTTATGCACATGGGGAATGACATGAGCATGCCAGGAGGGCTGTGTCAGGAGGCAATTGGGAGTGAGAATGGGCAGGCTAGAGGTGGGCAGTGGTAGGCAGAAGTGAGAATGACGACTCCCTGGTTTCTGATGGAGGCACCTGGGTGGGCGGTGACGCCACTTACTGAGATGGGGAATGCAAGGAGAGCATGTTGGAGGGTGATGATTGATTAATTCAGTTTGGGACACATTGAGTTTGAAGGGCTTGTGGGACATTCTGGTGGAGATAGCCAGAAGGCAGTTGGATATTTCACTCTGGAGCTCCAGAAAGAGGCCTAATCTGGACAGAGAAATGCAGGAGCCATCAGAATTTAGAAGAATATTGACAATGGAAATCATGGGAGTGGATGAGATCCCCAAGGGACTGTATTTAAGGCAGCAGTTCTCAACAAGTTATGCACAAGGTGGCATAACTCCTTGACAGTGTTGAGAATCACCAGGGAGCTTTTCTAAAGTACATACCCCACCCTCAATTCCAGTAAATACCCCAGAGAAGGAGACTGAGGGAAACACTGTTACTGATGAGGACGTAACCTAGGGTAGGAAGAAATTTGAGACCGTTGTTGAGAAGAGGGTCACAGTAGGCACAGAGAGCAATGGAAGAAGAGCCCAAGAAAGAGGCCAAAATGGAAGAGAGTTGGAGGAGATGCAGGACAGTGGGCTGCCCTGGGTGTTAGGACAGAGCAGCAGTTCCCAACTGTCGTGTGCAGCAGGGGTGCTTATGAAAAATACACCTTCCTGCGCCTCACCATTTGGGTGCAGTGGGGCCTGGAATCTACATTGCAAGGAGTTCTACAGGTACCTACCTCTGGGGTAGAGAATTTCATGAAGATGGGTGTGATCAACAGTCTCTTGCCAGCAGAGGGGATGGGTCCAACAAGATAAAGACTGACAGGGTCTATTGGATTCTGCTGCTCTGGAGGTCACCGGTAACCATGGAAGAGGGAATTTCGGTGGTGTTGTGGGAGTGGAAGCCAGATTGCAGTGGGCTGAAGAGTGAATGGGAGGTGAGAAAAAGAAGACAGCAAGTGTGGACCCCTTTTGGGAGAAGTTTGGAAGAGAGGCGGAGGCGAGAGCATCATCCCCCTCAAAGGCCACCTTCCATCCCCTGGAGAAAGCTGGCAAAGAGGATTAAGGAAATCTGGAGGCTGAGTCAGACATTCCTCGAACCTTCGAACGCACCAGGGAGGCGAGTTGGGAATCGGCAAGGGCCTGGCACACTTCAAACTGCCAAGTCTCAAAACTAAACCCACTGTGCCTACCTTCTGTCTACCCACTCCAAGTCCAGTGCACTGTCTTCACCATCAGAGTGGCCTTTCCATAAAGCAAATGTGATTACCCTTGAAATCCTCCAATAGCTACCATCCCCCATTCTCACCTCAACCCAGGACACACTCAAGTCCTTGAACCTGGCATTTAAAACCCTTCTGATTCTTGTGATCCCTACTTCCCTCTGCATCTTCACCCCCATCACCTCCCACCTACACCTCATTCACCCAGGCCTCATGGAGCCACCAACAGTTCCCCAGTGAATTGTGCTGTCCCACTCTCATTAGTCTGCTGGTCATCTTAGACACAGTCCATTCAAGAACCACACTCTGGAAGTTAGTTACTCCCTCCTTGGAGAGAACCAGCATCTTGCCCTCACCTCTAATATAGCACTGGTAGAATGAATTATTCTGTATTTATTTGTTCAGGTGGCTGTCTCCCCACTGGACTGTGCCTTCCCTGGGATCAAGGACCTCATCTTACTCCTCTCTGAACCACTAGCACCTGGCCAGGGCTGAGCTCCCATTAGGGGCCAGTAAACGTGGCAGTGGGGTTTCACCCAAGTACTCATCACAAAATAAAAGTTTAAATTATGTTGTAGCCCACTGACCCTTTCATCCACCAACCCAATAATGGAATCTGCTGGTTCTTCCCCCTCCCGCTTTCCCTTCTCCCCAGTTTTACTAATACTTTCAGATTAATTTTCCCTTCCACGGGGAAGAAAAGGCAGACTTTGGACAGCTGTATCTTTAAGTAGATGGTACAAATGTCTCCTGGCGACTAGGGCCAGGCGACTGTACTTGGTGTGGCGCAGCGAAAGAGCACCTGGTTTTTTGTCTCCAGGGGCTTTACCTTTCTTTCTTTCAACAAGTTACTTAACCTCTCTGAACTTTAGTTCAGGTGAGAGTACAAATCCTATTACCTAGAAGTACTATGGTGAGAATCAAATGAGATATTAACGGTAAAGCCCTACATAAATGCTAGTTACTGTCAGGCTTTTGAGATCCTAATGAAATAGCAGCTCAGTGTCACGACATCAACAAATTGCATTTGTCATTTCAAATGACCAGAAGGAACACCGCTTTCGAAGTTTGTTTCTCTAAAAAGAGAACTTCAGTATATCCCCGGCTCCTCCGGCACACTTAAGACGACTATCAGTGAAGCCCCGCCTCCCTAGCCTCTAAAACACGCCCCCTTCCATGCAAACCCTGCTTTGTAGGGTCTTTCAAAGCTGATTGACACTTATATCCACCAATAATAAGTAAACTTTTCGTCAACTTCCGGCGAGGGGGCAGAACTTCCTTGCTGGTTGCTAAGACACTCTTGTTTCGCTCCTTGACAACCCTGGCTGGGGTGCGCAGGCTGCGGCCCCGGCTCTGGCCCCCGCGGGAGCAGGTGAGGCCCCGGGGCGCGGCGGACAGCCAGGCGGGGAGGGCCGGCCCAGAGGGAGGGCGGGAGGCAACGCGGGCGGAAGAGGCCTCTCCCATAGCCGAGGCCCCACCTCAGTCTCCTGTCCGCTGTTCCCCAGCCCCAGGTCCTCCCACCCCCACTTTGGGGACTTGCGAGCTACGTCGTGATAAATTCGCCATCGCAACTCCGCACCCATCCGAGGCCCAGTCCAGCTTGGCGCTCCCGCGTCCTCTCCGATCTGACTCCCCCCAGCACCTTGATCTCCCCACTTTTCGCAGAGTAATCCTCCCTCCCGAGGCTGGGCCGGTGGTCGTCATTGCCTCAGCTCAGACAGCTTGGCTTGGAGAGTTGGCGACGTACTGGGACTCGGGGCTGATCGTTTCCCTTTGGGGGCCTCAGTTTCCCCATCTGTAAACGACAAGTTCGGTTGAGTGATCTCTAAGACCTCTTCGACTCTGACGTTGTAGGATGTTGTTATTTTTTGACCCAACTGTAGACTTCCCCGAGGATGTGCTCCCCGTGGGATGTATCCTTTGTAGTGAGAAGAACTTGGCAAACCTAATTTGTGTTTTCAGTTGCAGGACCGTAGCAAGTTATGTAACCTCCCAGGGCTCCAGTCTGTGCATATATGAAATCAGTATACTACAGCGCATCTCCTTTGGGAATTCTGAGGATAATATGAATTGAAGTACAAAAATCCAGTCCAGTGTGGATTCAGTATTTGTTAGTTTACTTCCTTTGTCTCTTCCCTGCATTTTCCCTCTCTGGGAAGTGTAACCAGACCCTTAGCATGAGCTGTCATTTCTCTAGTGGACTCTCAGACCCGTATCTCCAGCTCTGATCTTTCTCTTGTGCCTCCAGGGTTAGTGATACTTATGGGTGGCCGGGGAGGCAGGTAGAGATTGATATATTGATGTGATAGTTACACTCAATGGCTTCTCTTCTGTCCCTGATAATCCATGATTTGGTGATGTCCTGCTCTGGAATTGTTACCTCCATTTACATATCTCACCAGCAACTTTAAACACAGTAGTTCTAAAGTCAAACTGGCCTGCTTTTCTACCTACCCATCTGTCCTACCTGGTTTTCCCTGTCTCTTTGTCAATGGCATCCTTCTCCTGGGACATCATATGTCACTCTTCCATGCCCATTCCACTCACACAGTTTTAACATTGTTTTGATTGTGTCTCCGTGAGGACCTCACATTCTCTCCACTCCTGAAGCCACCACCCTGGATCAAGTCTTTAATGCCTTCACCTTTGCCATTGCTGTAGTTTCCTGACTGGTGTAGTTTCCAGTCTCTCCTCCTGTCAACCCAGCTCACCAGAATAATTTTCCTAACATACAACTATGTCACCAACCACCAATAGACCCCCAAAGGGTTATCCATTCCCCATGAAAAATATCCACGCTTCTTAAGCCTGGGTTTTAAGGCCCTTCTACACTTCTACAACCAAACCCCAGCCTTTTTTCCCAGCTTTATTTTTCCCTTCTTTGCCAAATTCTATCCTCCAGCCAAATTGGACTGGTGGACTTTCCCAGAAAATGCGTTGAGTTTTCTGCCATGGTAAAAAATGTGTTTGTTCACCTTTCTGCCTGGAAGATCTTCCTCACCTCACTCCCCTGTCAGGATTTTCACTCACTTTTCAAGGCCTGACTCTAGTGCCGTGCCCGCCACCAAGCTTCTCTTGATGTCCTCTCTTACCCTCCTCACCCTGGCCAGAATTCTCCTCTTTCCTCTATCTCTACATCTGTCTTGTGGCACTTAGTACTTCCTGCCATGAACCATAGTTAGTTCCTTGTGTATGTGTATTGGTCTCCATGTGAGAGTGTAAGCTCCTTGGAGGTAGGGACTATCTCTTGCTTACAGTGGAGTAGTTGGGAAAAGCATAATCTTTGAAGTCAAATATACCTGGAATCAAATCCAGGCGGACCATTTATTAGCTGGGTAGAAAGTTACTTTCCTTTTCTTAGACTGTGTAGTCATCAGTAAAATAACAATACCTGCCTGGCTGAGTCATTAGGGGGAGTAAATGAGATCCTGTATGTAGAACACCTATCCTGGTGTCTGGCTCAAGATCAGTGTTCAATAAATGTTATTGGAATGGATTTGATAGATTCTCTCCCTTCCCAGGGGCAAATTAAGTATAATTTCATTACAGTTTGGATATTATTTTGGACTTCTGCCATATGCCAGACACTGGATTTTGTGTTCTGTGGCATCTAGAGGAGAATAAAGTTCCTCAGCCCCAGGAGGTTGTCTGGACTCGTGACACACGGTTAAGTCATGATCCGTTGTGAGATATCACCAGTAATTAGTAATTGTGAATGAGTTTTTATGAAATAAATCAGTGCTGAGTCCAATTTATTTCTGTGATAATGTCATTCTCAGTCCCTTATGTTCAAATCTGTTCTCTTGAGGGGGAATGAAGTGGGGTGGGAGATTGCATAAGCTGCTGTGTGTAGTAAGCAGCTATTCTTGTGGAGAGCTAATAGCTGTGATGGTTATGACTTTTTGTTATACTTTGTATCTTGACAAAAATGTTTGGGATTTCATCCAAACTTGGATATGTCCATGAGGATGTCCATGCAAGTCGCTGTCATTTATCACATGGTAGTAGACACAAAGAAAATGTTGAGAATTGCATATCTAGACTGAACACATCTCTCTTCTCTCCTTCCCACCTCTCTCTCCCTCCCTGCCTCCCTCCCTCCCTATGGCCTAAGACATATCAAGTTTTCACTAGACCTCAGTAAAATGAGAAACAATAAGGACCATGTAAAAAAACAAACAAACAAACAAAAAAAAAAAATCCTTGTGTGTGTGTATGCAAGGTAACTGTCTTTTCTTGAAAAGGATTGATCTTTATTCTGCAATTTTCTCCTTCCTACTGTTAAATTTTCCTCTTTTATGGTAGATGTGTTTTTTAATGCTCTTACTTAGCAAAATTTTTAAATGGCAACCCTGTGTTTGCTCCCCCCATTTTAAACTGGTTTAATAAACCCAGGCCTTTGGGAAACCTCATCTTCTGCATCGTTTCCTGACCTCTCTACTGACATTTCGGATGAATACGACAAAGTCCTTAGGATCCTTTCTCTTCACCTTGCCAGCTTTGCTCTTCATGTGTTTGCTAGAAGGCATGGGATGATTGAGGTGCACAAGTGTGCATCTCCGACGTGGCCGGAAGCAGGAGGCAGGCCTAGACAGATGGCTGGACTGGCGGATGCCAGTTATTGAAGTTATTTGTGTTACTGTCTTGTCTCCTACTTATTTGTGCCAAGGGGAAAAGCACAGAGGTAGAGTCAGAAAAATAGATGTGGGTTTGATCCTGGCTCTGCCGTTGCTGGCTGTGCACCCTTGGGCCAGCCACAAAACCTCTCTGAGCTCTAGGTTCCTTGTCTGAGAACTGGGATACTGCAGCTCTCCTTCCTACTACACCAGTGAAAGGGGCTGATACTTACTGTGAGGTAGATCCTATTTTTATTCTCAATTTCCAGATGAGAAAACCAAGGCTCAGAGAGGTAAGCACTTGTCCGGAACAAAACCGAGATGTGAATTCAGATCTGTCTGTGGAGTCTGCTCTCAGAACTGCTATGATGTGCTCCTAGTGTGTCCTCTAACCTCTCAGATGCATAGCAGGTTGTAAAGGGTGGCGAGCCATGATCTAAGGGCCAGGAATGTTCCAAGCATTGAGTGGCTGGAGCCCCCCAGGGCACTGGCAGACCCTTTTGGCCTTATTTCCCCAAATTGATTAATTTTTCCCCATCCCTCCCACATACTCTATCCCTCTTAAGGATTCTTCTTAAATGCTTAAGAAGCTAAATAATAAATAGTGACTGAGGTCAGTGCCACAAAAGGATGAGGGACAAAATGACAAGGGCCACTGGCTTTGACAAGGCAATGAGATAAATAGCCCTCTCTGTGCTCCCTGTTGCCTAGGAGAAGCCTCACATCAGATGTGGGCGAGGCTGTCTATCTGTACACGCAGAGGGGCCTTGGGTGAGGAGAAGGAAAAGGGCAGAGGGAGAGAAGCAAGGCTGCCCCTGGCTCTGTGCAGCAGGAGGGCAGATGGGATGGGTTGAGCTTCGGTACCCGGCAGATTCATGTACCATGGCTGCGGCTACACTTACATTATTAAAAGGCTCTTTCAGGCGCGACACGACTTCTTTCTGGCCTGAAGCTTTTAGCTACATGCTCATTTGCATAGAAGATTGATAAGGTTATTAGAACCTCTAGTTCTGCTATTTTTGGTAGCATTCTTTCAGCAGGGTTTTTTAATCGTGGCTGAATGAATGTAGCTGTACTATAATGACACCACATCATAAAAAATTCTCCTACCTTTCGTTATTTGGAAACACGTCATCTATAACTAATTTTTTTTATTCTGTAAGTCTCATCCATTTTGGATCCCCAGGAGTATATGTAGTGGTTAGGAAAAGCTATTTGCTATTGTGGTCCTTAATAAACTTGGTTGAATAATGTTGACCAGGTCCTGGCTAATAACATGGCAATAGTAGATGTTATGGCGATAGTGTGTTGATAATCGTGCAGAGAGCTTTAAAACTTCAAAATGCTCACGTGCATATGCTTGGTGCTTGCAACAGCTTTCTGAGAATGACAAGATGGGATTTAGTATCCCATTTCATCGAGGAGGAAGCCACAGCTGAGGTTAAATTACTTGCCCAAGGCTACAAAGCAAGGAAATGAGCAGAAGTCATTTCTGTCATAGAACTGGTATTCATGCCTAAATATTCTGGCTTGTAGTCCTTCACAGTTCCCTGACAACTGTCCCAGTGCCTTTTTCCCCTTTGTTCCTGAAGAACGGGCTTTGATAATACCTCAGGCTTTGATAATACCTGGTGCCATTTCAGAGGGATTCGGTATGTTTAAGCAGAGTTTAAGTAGCTGTCACAGATCCTGACCTCTGAAAGGGTGGCATGTGCACAATTGGCTTTCAACTCCCTTCCAGGCTCCTACATGCCTGCACTTTTTAGCCTCATGAATGAATTGAATCAAATCGAAATATTTAGGTAGAAAGTGCCTAAGCAGTTGCTTCCACATTTTAAGTTGTCCCCATTTGAAATTCACAGATATAAACAAATCATAAAGCCCTTATCCTTTATCATCAGTGTAGCTGCCACCTTCTGTCACACCTTGATGAATGTAGAAGAGGAGGCAATAAAGTGGCCGTTACTAAAGCTAGGACAGGATGGAGTTGGAGATGGGCCTCAACATTAATAAGCAAAGACAACATGATCCACTGGATTTTTGTGAAATAAGAAACCTGACCAGAAAGTACAATGAGATTGTGCTTGGTAATTTGCCAGCTTATATGTAGCGACAAACAAAAACTACTAATATCTTGAATGGTGCAAGTATCCAGAATTGATGAGATAAGAGAGCCATCTGTCCACCAGGAAATCAGAAAATACCAGTGTGGGATGGTGGAGTCTGTGCCAGGCTTCCAGCCTCGCTCAAGGGAGCCGACCAAACATAGTGGCACTGAGGTCTTCTGAAGCATCTGAGAGGGCGATAAAATTGAGAGCACAATGCGGGAAAAGTGCACAGAAAGCTCAGTGCTTGACCAAACTGGGGTCAATTTAACATTAGAACAGCAGCGACTGAAAGGGAAGATCAAACATTTGTCTCACTGCTGTGGTCATATGAGCCACACTAGTGATCAGTTCCACAAATGTGTCGTGAGTGCCTACTGTGTGTCTGTGAGGAGGCCGTATGACTCGAGTTAGGAGTGCCCATGCCAGGGGCAGTGTCTGGACTCACACCCCAGCTCTGCTGCTTAATGGCTGAGTGACCTAAGGCCAACAACATAATAGCTTTGTGGTTCTGTTCGTACAGGATCTAACTGCTGGGGTGGTTACAGTGATGAGCTGCATAAATGCACACAAAGCGCTTAGAACACTGGCTGGCACACAGGAAACCTAATAAACATCACCTGTCATTACCTGCCCAGTAGTTACTGTGCTAAGCATCTTGGGTGTCAGTGTTTGTGCAATGAAAGTCAATTTATTTGGAAACGTGAGAAATTCCAGAATAACATTATTTGGCTGTATTTGCCCAATATAGATTGTTAAAAAGGGCTTAACAATGTGGTGCTTTGTATTCATTTATATCAGTACTTCTGAGACAAAAAGCCTTTGAATTATAGGATAAATTGAACTGTAGGATAAAAGAGAAACACCAGGATTCCCAGCCGTATGCCCCCAGCCATTTAGGATCCAGGCGCATCTCTTTAGGAAAAGCCCCATCTGTTATTAGATAACTAGATGGGGGGGGGGGACATTTACATGTATATAAGGTTTTGTAACTTTCCAGTCATACCCACATGCATCCTCTCATTTGATTCCCCTGGGAGCCAGAGGGAGGGAACAACAGTTTATTGAGCGCCTACCATGTGCCTGGCTCTGTGTTAGTTGCTTTACATATGTTGTCTCATTGAATTCTCATAACAGCCTCATGAGATAGATGGGACTCTCTCCATGTTACTAGTGAGGAATCTGAGGCCCAAGGTCACACTGCTGGTGAGTGGTTGAACCGGCACCAGTGCCTAGGCCTCCCAACTCCTGGGACAGCCAGACAGAACCAGCTGGGCCAAGAAGGAGTAGCAGGAACAGCCAGGGAGCCTGGAGTGCCAAGGAGGGCACGGGGTAGTGCTGTTCCTATTCTCCTGCAGATCAGGGGCCTGCAGAGGGAGGCCCTTGCCTGCCAATAAACCCAAATTGTCAACGGCAACCTGAACATTTAACTTGCTAACCATGTCTGCTGGGACGTAAGGACCATGTAGGTAGTGGGCACGCACAGAAACTGCATTTGTTAATTGCTAGCTCAAGGCTGCATCCCCGGCCTGGCCCGCAGTCAGTATTTGTCTTGATAATGACAGTGTGGGCTTGCAGCATCATACCAGTGTGTTCTTAACCGGGTCCCAGCATCTCACATTGACTCATCCTCCTGTCTGCAGACTTGCTGGCCATTTGGAAAAGGATGCGGAGGAGTTAAGACGGGGAGGTGTCAAATTGTTACTGAGACATTTCTTAATTTGTGATGTATGGTTTTAAAGCCAACTCTTTTCTCCTACTTTTCCTGTTTTCCACAGCACCCCTTGGGGAAAGACATTTTCTTCTCCCACCAAGTTGGCAGGGCCTGCTTCCTGACTTTCCTGGGTGTGTCTTAATTGCCAGTCCCAGCATCTCCTGAAAGCCCCACTCTCTCCTCCAGTGGTCACAGTGGAAGGATCATGGGAGAAACAGAAGGGAAGAAAGATGAGGCTGATTATAAGCGACTGCAGACCTTCCCTCTGGTCAGGGTAAGCCCCAGGGGAGGGAGGCAGGGCACCAGCAGGGCTCACCCAGCCTGCAGAGAGGTGGGTGGAGCTCATCTACTGCAGGATGGCAGTGGGAAGAAGTTAAGAAGGGCCCTGCTGACTCAGCTCTAGATATCCAGGAGTTGATAGTCATTCATTCATTCATTCATTCATTCATTCAGCAAGTACTTATTTAGGCCACCTCCTGTATGCTGGGTGCTATTTTAGGCACTGTGGAGATGGTGAGCAAGACAGATGAAGGCCTGGCTTCAATGAAAGAGATGTTTAAAGAACATAATTGCAGGCCTAAGTGCTATAAAGGAAAAATAAAGCTGGTGTAAGGGGCCAGAGAGCAGAGGTTAGCTCCTGGAGAGGTTTCTCAGATCAGAGACCTGTGTAAAGTTAGAGAGCAAGACTTGCAAAAAGATCTGGGGAAGAATATTCCAAGCAGGGAAAACAGCAGGCACAGAAGGCCTGAGGTGGGAAACGAGCTTAGCATTTTGGAGGAACAGAGAGAAGGCTAGTGTGGCTGGAATGGAGTGCTGAGAGGTGGCAGGATGCAAGGGTCAGAGTGACAGCAGGGCCAGACCTTGCAGGCCTGGCTGGTCACAGCGAAGCAGGTGGTAAAGGATGTGGATGCTGTCCTGAGTTCAAAGGGGAGCAGAGGAGTGATGTGGTCTCTTTTATGTTCTTAAAAGATCACTGTAGCTGTTGTGAGGAGAATGGATTTTAGGGTGGAAAAGTGGAAATGGGGAGACGAGTGAGGACGCTATTCTGGAGGCCCAGAGAGATGCAGATGGCTGGGTCAAGCCTAGAGGGGAGGCGTGAGACGTGGGCCAATTCAGGATGTACCTTGAAGGTAGAGGCCATAGGATTCACCTACAGACTGGATGCTGGGTATGGAGGAAGGAGACTCCTAGCGTTTGTTTTTTCCTGAACGGTGGGAGAAAAAATGATGTTAGTTACCGAGAAAGGAAAGATGGAGGAAGAATAGGTTTACTGGGAGAATTAGAAGGTATTTTCTAGACATCTAAGTGAGGCTGTCAAATGTACAGTTGGATATAGGAGCCCAGAGCCCAAAGAAGAGGTTAGAGCCAGAGGTGATAATGTGGGAACCCTCCGCAGATAAAAAGTGCGCAGATCCCCTGGAGCTGGAATAGCTGGAGAAGAAAGAGGGTGGAGAGGGACCCTCCAGTAGCTGGGCGGGGGATCCAGTAAATCCACGAGAAAGAGCAGCCAGAGAGGCAGGAGGAGGACCAGGAGCCCTCAAGAGTGGCCGTGCCGTCTCTAGGTCTCTCGGGTGAGATTCGCTTATAAACTGTTTCCATAGCCAGCATTCCCTCCATGCCTGGGTCACCTTCTTCCCATGCCTGTTAGCTGGAACATAGTGATGGTGAAGCCTTGTGCCCTTGCAGAGAGGCCCAGGCTTGAGAGCTCCTGGGATACAGCTTGATTCCACACCCTTTTCACCCCAACTGCAGGCCCTCCATCAGGAAGGCCTAGCTGTGCCAGGGAAGCTACATGGTGCCCATGCCTTAAGCTTGGGACAGAGAGGCCACCAGGAAGGCCAGGTCATGGGCTAAGCCTCTCTCTTTTTGTCACACCTGCCCTGTCTCTAGCACTCGGACATGCCAGAGGAGATGCGAGTGGAGACCATGGAGCTATGTGTCACAGCCTGTGAAAAATTCTCCAACAACAACGAGGTATTGCCATCAGTGCAGGCAGCCCCTCATGCTTTTGGTGACCGCTGTGGGTGAATAGCATGCTCTCAGTGCCCTGCAGCCAGCTCCAGAGAGTCCTGCTGGGACTAGTCTGGGGCCTTCCTTGGAAGCAGTCATGGTCTGGGGAAGGCCAGTGAGAAGAGAGGCTGGTGCTGACTCCAGTACTGATGGTCACACCCAGCCCTTGAGGGAGAAAAGCCAGAGGGGGCTCCACGACGCCTCTGCCCATGTTCCCCACCTCAAGTGGGCTCCTGAATAGGGCACCTTTCCCCATGGCCCAGGCATTCATTCATGTATTCATTCATCCATTCAGGAAAGATACTAAATAACCATCTCTGTGCCAGGCACTGTTCTGGGTGCTGGCGATATGGCCAGTAGGCATCAACCCAGGAATGTCCTCCATCAGTCTGGCGGAGAGCAAGAAGGCAGTCAGTGTTGCAGCAGCGGTGGGTGCTGCTGGTGCCTCAGATGCCTGAGCAGGGGACTCACCCTACAAAGGCCAGGCGCCCAACCCCTCCTGACTCCTCTTCACATTGGGGGAAGCTTCTTGAAAGAGCGAGCACAGGACGGAGCAGGCTGCTGCCATCACTGGGAGAAGCAGTCTGGCTTCTCCCTGGAGACCACTGACCCATTAGGGAGGGACAGTGCTTCACAGCCTGCAGAGTGCCTCACGGCTGTGATTTCCTTTAGTTAGTCCCCAGCGCAGCCTCGTGCACCCTTTCTCTGGTTTACAGCTGAGGAAATTGACCCTGACCCAGGAAGCCGCACTAAGCCAAGCGAGCCTCAGACCTGGGGCTGTCTTCAGACCCACGGCTTGCTTTTCCCACCGTAGCCAGTTTCCAGTGAGGTGATGGCTAGTTTTCTGTCCCTGTGGAATAGCCCCGGCAGGAGGTGCTTGCTTGGAAATCCTTTCTTGACAGTTCCGTGAACAGGAGAACAATAATAATAAGACAGCAGGCCTTTCTCTTGCCAAGACTCGCTATCTGACCTCTCCTTCCCAGACGGGGCACTGACCCCTGCCCGCTCCTTCCCCTCTCCGTTCCAGAGTGCCGCCAAGATGATCAAAGAGACCATGGACAAGAAGTTCGGCTCCTCCTGGCACGTGGTGATCGGCGAGGGCTTTGGGTTTGAGATCACACATGAGGTGAAGAACCTCCTCTACCTGTACTTTGGGGGGACCCTGGCTGTATGTGTCTGGAAGTGCTCCTGACACTCTGTCCCCTGCCCCTGCCCCCCATCCTGTGCAGGGCCTGTTCCTGCCACTCGTGGGGTGGGAAGCAGCCCCAGGCAGGTCCTGGTTTTTCCCAGGAGAGTTTGGGGTCTTTTCTTTTTGTCCTTGTCTGCCAGTTTCCTGAGCCATGCCCAGTGTGTGAATTTGTTGACATCTCTGTTCCTAGGCTCTCTGTCATCTCACTCTGAGTCCCAGGGTGTTGGCGGGGCAGCAGGCAGCAGTCTCTCCATAGGGGTGGGTAGGGAAGGGTGACAGGGTAGAGGAGGTGGGGAGATGGGATTTTTCTCATAAGGACGTGCCAGTCCTACCTTTCTCGAGGGCTGCTCTCCCCTCACATCCCGGGAGCCCCACTGCCCTTCTGTCCCCAGCACTGCTGGGATGTGTCCGCTGTCCTTGTCATTAGTGGCCACATGAAAATGTGAAGGAGCCTCTCCTCTCAAGGGACACAGGCAGCTTCTCTCCTTGTCTTCTGGGGAATTACTGATACTCCCTGCTCCAAGTCCCTTCCCCCAACTCGACCCAGGCTGAAAACACCACCGCATCTCACTGGACCCACAGCCCCACAGCCCGCAGCTTTGGCATGAGGACCAAGCAGCCTTCCCCCATCCTCTCCTCCTCCCCAGCCACCAGGCCACATGAACCTTTGACACTGCCTCGACCCGCAGTTGAGAGCCAGGGGCTGGGGTGCAGAACTGCTGCGATGCAGTTTCTCGAGGTGTCACTGAGCCTCCGGTGAGACGCCTGGGCCAGGAGCGCTCTCACCCCGAGGCCGCTTCAGCAGGGAAACCTGGCCTGCCAGTTACTTATCATCAGGGACCGCATGCTACTTTGTACTTCTTATCTCTCTGCTGGCTTTTCTATATTCTTTTTGAGTGTGGGGAGAAGGGTTTTAGTAGAAGGGTGAATCATATTTTACACAGCAGTCTTATTTATATAAATGTCTTGGTTTTTACAATTAAAATGACCAAAAAATTACCTTGATCTACAGCCTCTTGAGGTTAGGGGAAGACACGATCAGTGTCTTCTGTCTTGGGTGGACCCTGGGAGCCAAGAGGCGGTGAGGCTGCAGGAAGCCACAGGCCTGGGTGCCACCCACTCAGGCTGGCCCTGCCCTTCTCACCACTACATCACAGCTGGGGACCAAGAGAAGTTGGAAGGGTCCATGTGGACGCTGAGATAAGCTTGGTGGCCAGATAGCGCTACTATAAAGACGTTTTCAGGCCCATGTAATTTAGCTCAGCTCTGCAGATGTTTATTGAACAGCTACTGAGTGCCAGGGCCCAGGAGCTGGGGATCTGAAGATAGAAAAGCCCCAGATTTTGCCCTTAGTGAGCTCACGGTCTACTATGGAGGAACACTCGGGTTCAACCAGTTGTGAAAAGTGACATGAGAAAAGATAGGACATTCTGGGAGAGGGAAGGAGGGGCTCCAAGCCCAGCCTAGGGAATAAGGGGGGCTCTGGTGGGGTGAGGTCTGAAAGCCAACACTTGAAGGAAGAGTGGGATTTTACTAGAGGTGTGGGCTGCTCCCAGCCAAGGGACAATAGAAGTAAATGCACAGAGACAAGAGGTGGTTTGGTGGGGGGGGGGTACGCTGCAGGACTGAGAAGCCCCTTCAGCACAGGGGTTGGCCCTGGATTCCAAGTGTCAGACTGAAAAATGCTGGGCAGCCTGTCTCCCCCAGTTTCACAGGGCCCTCCTGAGATGGCCCACCCAGGACACTCAGGCCTGGGAGCCCCGAGGCCCAGTCCCACACTTCTGAGCCTGAGTGTCCGGTTATAATGAGATCTGCTTGGTGGCATTGTGTCAGGCAGATAAAGTTTGCTCAGGCAAAGACCATTGTGGCCGAGGAGGGAGATCGCTGCCATGTGCTGGCTCCTGAGCTGAGTGCAGTGGGACAAACGAAGGAAAGAACGAGAAGTCTCAGCCACTGGACCAAGGCTGGCCATTGGTCGGGTGGCTTGAGGATCTAACCTCAGAGCGGGTCCTGGCCCTCCAGTCCTTGCTGGGTGGGGCAGCTCCTTGGCTTTGGGCCAGCCCTGGACAGAGCCTTGTGCCACACCAGGTGCTACAGGAGAGATCCAGAGATCGGCGAGCCGCGCAGATGGGAACGGCAGGAGAGAGCGGGGGTGGTGCAGGAGGTAGAGAGGGGCGCCTGGCCTGGAATAGCAGCGCTCCATTAGCCGCCTGCTCTGCACCTGTTTCCTCCTCTCATCTGCTGCACGTGGGTGCCCAAAGTGAGGCTGGCTCAGCCTGCAGACACGGTGGTGGGGTGGCGGGTAGGAGCGTGGGCTCCGAGGCCCACAGATCTCATCAGGTCCAGCCCTGCTCTTCCAAACCTCTCTGGGCCTCAGTTGCTCTGTCTGTAGAATGGGGGTAAAAAGCACCAGCTTTGGGGGGAGTCTTAAGACCGTGTCTGGAACAGGTGACACCCCAGAGATGTGTGCTGTATCACTGCTGAGCACTCCTCTCTTGCCACTTGTGGATGGGGTGCTGACAGCTGACTCCCCAGGCCTGGGTGGAGATGCTACGCAACCCGGCTTGTGCAGTGCTGGCCCTCACCACATGCGGGGAGTGGTGCCACTGGCAGGCAGCACCCCTCCCACCCTAGTCACTTCTGTCACTGCAGCAAACTCCTCTTCACTTGTCTTTCCGGAAATGGATCATTCACAGCCTGCCCCTCCTGCTCCCAGAGGGTGGTATGGTCACTGTTGTGTGGATCAGGTGACTGGGGACAATGGCGTGTGTGTGTTTCCCAGCGGTTCTTACCTTGGCCCCAGTGGCTTTACTTCCCTCCACTCCCTGGGGGCTGTGCCGGCCATGGTCACCCTGGCCTTCCTCTCGGGGCCCTCACTGCTCATGGTCACTATTTCAACAAGCATTTGCTGATGGGCTGAGAGGAAGAGGGACCTAACAGAAAAGAAAGCACCTTCCTTACCAGCCAGTGGCTCACAGTCGGTGGAGGGGACAGGCCCAACAGTGCAGTAATTTGCTAGAAGAAAGAAGGCAGGTTCAGAGAAGGGAGCATCTGTCACTGCCTAGGGGACTGAGGAAGGCTTTCCAGAGGAGGTGGCATTGAACTAGGCCTTGGCATTTTCCAGGGAGGGATGAGGGGATGGGGAGGGGGAAGGTCACCATGGTTTGAGGGAGCAACAGCCCGCACAGAGCGTGGCTCGAGGAAGCTCAGGAGGCATTCAGGGGAGTGGAGCAGGTGGTGTGGCTGCGAGAGGCGAGAGGGAGAGAATGGGGCTGAGGGTGAAGGCGTCACTGGGGTTGAGGAAAGCAGCTTTCCTCTGCTGAGGCCCCTCACTTGGCAGGCACTGGGCCCCTTCCCTCAGGACCATGATGTCGTATAATCCTCAACAGACCTCCAAGGTAGGACTCACTGTCCCCATTTCCAAATGGAGAAACTGAGGCTGGGAGGATGGAGCTATCTTGCCCAGGGTCCAGCTAGGAAGCGACTCCAGCTGGGACCCGACCCCGGCTGCCAGCCTCTGTCATCCCTGTTCCTCCAGATGCACCCACAGCCTCAGGCCTTCTGTCTCCCTCCCACCCGTAGAGAGCTGGGCCCCACGGCCTGGCGGCACCTCAATCCTCCATCCCTAGCCGCCTCCTGCCTCCTCAGGCCTCACTTGCCCTCTGCTCAGACGCAGCAGCCCCAGGCCTGAACCGGGCCACCCCACTGACACCTCAGTCCCCTCTGCTGGCCCAGCTGGAGTCAGAGTGGGGGGAGTCGGCTACCTTGTAGGGGCACATCAGGAGGCCACAGGGCCCTGTCCCTCTGCCTGAGAGAGCCGTGAGTGCCCCAGCCAGGCCGGGGAGGAGAAAACCCTGCCCCACACAGACTCCAGAGCCATAAGCCTCACCCAGAGCGGGGGCCGTGGGTGAGCGGCACGAGTTGTGGGCATGAGGAGGCGAAGGGCAGGACTTGGTAATGAGACCCCATGGCGACAAAGGGCTGCCTTCGAAGCCCTCTGTGGGACCTGTGGAGAAATCTTCTGGTGAATATTTCATGTTGCCTTGGAAGAGGTACAGAGAAAACTCCAGGATCTCACTTAACCTACTTCCTGCTGCTCCAGAGGACAGACACTACAGGCAGGCAGGGGGTGTCTCCTTGGGTTGAGGGGTCCCAGCACCCCGCACACCCCACAGGAGTGGCTAGGCTGCAAAGCAGAGGCTCAGTTCCTTAAGAACAGGAAGCAGGCAGACTCTGATCGTGTCCTCCAGACCCTCCCCCAAGCCTGGGAAGGGGACTGAGAAAGTGTAGCCACGGCCACCTCCCTGTTCTATTTTCCTTTTGTTCTCCTCATCTCATATTTAAAGCAACCACCGCCCACTGCCAGCTGCTGTCTTCAACCTTAGAAAGGCGGTGGGGGCTGGAGAGAGGGAGCCTAGGAGGCACAAGATTTGAATTATTATTAATATCCCCAAGCTATTAGGAGCCCCAAGTGTGCCAGGCACTGCATCAAGCATTTTACAAACTCAATCTTGTTTCATTCTTACATTCATTCTGGGAGCAGGTACTGTTTGTATCCCCCTTACAAATGAGGGGTGAGGCCCAGCGACCAAGTGGCAGAGCCAGATTTACTGTAGGCCTGTGACACCAGAGCCTCTCCAGCATTCTGCCTGCCAGCTTGGACAAGCCACTGTGCTTCTCAGATCTCAGTTTCCTCACATGCAAGCAGGACTCACAGCTCCTGCCCTGCCTCCTTCTCAGAGTTACTGTAAGGCACCAGGGGGACAGTGGCTGTGAATGTGAAAGGGCTTTAAAGTTGGCAGGGCCGATCAAGGACTTGGGTCAGGGCCAGTCTGGGGAGGCCCACCTCGGGTCCCCACTCCTGGTACAAGGCTTGGAAGTCAGAGAGGTGGGGCTGAGCGGGACAAGTAGGTTATCGCCTCTAGGCCCCTGGAGGCAGCTGGGCCTTACAGAGCCAAAGCAGGAGAGGTAGGTGACTACACACCCTGTCCAGTGACCAAGGGCCCCAGACAGCTGCAGCCAGACCCCGTCGTTTCATCCTGAGCTGGGAAAGACAATCCCAACAGCAAGCGTGTCTGAGGCCTTTGCTGTTGACCAAGCAGGGTCCACACTGTGTTTGTCCTTCCAGACTCAGAAGGGCCCAGTGAGGTGGGCTGGGTGGGTTCCTGAGGATCCTCCCTACCCTAACTGAGGGGAAGTGGCTTCACAGAGAACTTGTGACGTGCCAGAGTGGCAGCTGGCCCTGGGCCAAGGTTCTCCTGCACACCAGTAACTCAGAGACATGGCAGGAGTGACACCTGCTCTTCTAGAACACCTTCCCTCTGTAGCCTCTGGATACCCCACATAGATAGTCACTTTGTGTCCCCACTGTGCCATGTCTCTGTCATGCTGCCTACACTTGCTGCACTTTACTCAATGGCTGGGACTGTGTCTTAACTCTCCGTGCATCCCTGAAGCCTAGCACAGGGCCTGATGTGCATCGAGAATGCACCTGGACAAGCAGGTGAGTGAAGAATGGGTGGGTGGGTGGATGGAAAGATGGATGGCAGGGTGGAAAAGACCCCTCCATGAGCAGCAGGGCATTTGACAGCAGGCACATCAATGATGCCTGCGGCAGGGGCTGGACCTTGTCCTTTGATCTCTGCTGCCCTCTGCCAAATTTCCAGGCCCATCACAAATTGCCTCGGGTTTTCCTGGAGGAATGCAGGCAGAACCATGGGGAAGCCAGGCAGCTAGATGCTCAGGAGTGTGTTCGCAGCAGCAGCCCTCTGTGAAGGCTTCAGAAACCTCCCTGATCACCCGGGGGGCATCAGGGTGGGGGCCAGAACCTCCTGTTTTGAAGTCTCTTGAAGTCTGGAGCACTCACCGAAGCAGAGGGGCTTTGCATTGTGTATCCCTCTACAGGGCTTAGTGCAGGGTTATGTACACAGCTGGTGTTCAATAAATGTTTATTGAGTGAATACCCTTGTCATCCATTTACTCATTCATCAAACCTTTCAGGCCAGGCATACAGGATGATGTGACAAGGTGGCTACCCGTGAGAACCTTGCAGTTAGGCACACATGGGAGACAACAAGGACAGCTGTGTGTGCAGGGTGCCATATTCAGGGGTCAGAGGGTGCCAGGAGTGGGCAGAGGCCAGAGGAGGGACATTTGAACTGGATCATTATGAGGAACTGGGAGTTCGACCGAGAGGAAGAAAACAAGAGGAGCTCAGAGCGGTGCACAGTCCTGAGGCCAACAGCATGGCATTTTCAGAAAACAGGACCGTGTGGGGAAGCTGGACTGAGGGGGCCGAGCTGGTGAGGGGATAATGAGAGATGGCTCCGGAGAGGCCGGCGGGGGCCAGAACCTTGTGGACCTCATTCGCCAAGGTAAGGACTGGGAATGGGCAGTTTTGAAGGAGGTGACAACATCCACATGACAGGTCCAGCTGCCCCATGGAGGGCAAGCTGGGGGGTGCACCAGGACAGAGAGAGGGGTGCTGAACTAGGGGAGGTGGCAGTGTGCGGTGACCCATCCAATGCTGGGAATGCTGGTGTGGAAAGAGGGCCTCGAGGATGCAAGGGGAGGGTATCCAGTCCTGGGCTGTGTGGTCCTTGCTCTCTCCCCACCTTCAGCTAAGGGCCCCCAAGGAGCTGGGAGAGGGCAGCACCCCTTTGGTGATGGGCCAGCATCGTTGGATGTTGGGGCAGGGCAGGGCAGCATTCTGTTACTGATTTCCCTTGCTAAGGGGCGAGCAGGCCAGCCCTGGCCTGGTGCTGTGTAAATGGGCTGGACAGCAAGCTGCTGTCGCCTCCGCACCTGAGTGAGAAGTAAGGGGGCTTATGAGGCCCACACAGCTTGGACACTCAGGGACTCCAGGATGGGGCCTCTGCTGATTTCTTATGCCCTCGGGGCCCCTCTGTCCCAAAGTCCTCCTTTTCCCTCCTTCTCCATCCCTCTCTGGATGCTGCGTATGCCACTGGGCCCTGCGATAGCGGGATAGGGCCAGTCCCTGCCATAAGTTGCAGCTCCCTCCCTATGAGGGACCTGACCACAAACCCAACTCATGTGGTGAGCATTGAGCTCCCATGGGCTGGAGGTGCCAGGGAGCTCAAACAAGGGGAGTCCTCAATGCCCAGGACTGGCCGAGAGGGCTTCTCAGAGGAAGCGACATTTGAGCTGGGCCTGGAAGGGATTTCGGTAGCCCCCACGGAGGTGAGGAGAGGTCTGGACATTGCAGCCAAAGGAGCCATGGTGGAGAGTGGGCAGAGCTGAAGACGGGGCACACGTGTCATTGGACCAGCAGTAGGGAGCCACCTCTTGCAGGATAGGGCTTCTTGCAGGAAAGTGGTGACATAGAGCTGGGCCTCTTTTGTTAGCTCTGACGGCCAGTAACCTGCTGTGCTAGTCAGGATGAAGATAGGCCTCAAGCTGGGCCGTGGGCATGGGAGGGCAGCAGCCTGCTCTCCCTGCTCCCCACCTGCATCTTGCCAGCATAACCAGAGGGACCCTGTTGCTTAACTTGGCTCAACACCCAGCCCCAAATTTTCCCTACTGTCCCTGAATAAAACCAAGCCATTCAGCCTGGCCTGCAAGGCCCAGCATGTCCTGCTCCCAGCAGGGCCCAGCTGCCCGTGCATCCAGGGCCAGCTCTGACCCTCAGATCTGAAGTCCCAGGATCAGCAAGGTCCAAGCCAAGTTGGCAGAGCCACCAAGCCAGACCCCCTGGGCTACTTCCCCCATCTGGCTCCACCTCCACATCAACCAGGATGAGCTGTGCCCGGCATGATCTGCTGGGCCTACCCTAATGGGGGAGGAGATTGTGGCCTCAGGTACCACCAGTTCCACCCCTGTGTTCACAACCCACACTTCCTGCCCTCTCTGACTTCTGGACCTTGCAGTCCAGAGGTCTGGGAGACCAATCTGAAGTTAACCATGATGTGCCCCAACCATGGGCAGGCCCTCTTCAAGCCCAGGAGGTGAGGACCTAGGTGAGGGGACCCTCACGGCCCTGCCACTGGCTAGCTGTGTACCCCCAGGGCCAGCCACTCCCTCTCTGGGCCTGACCCTCCTCTGTGCCCCAAGGGCCCCCTTTGTGCTGCACTGCTCAGCTGGCTCTTGGGGCTCCCTGCAGCCCTGACCCCCTGGATGATACAAATCTCCAGTCCTGCCCTGGCTCAATCCTGCTATTTCTCCAAGATGAGCTGCTTCCTCTACCTCCTGATGAATGGCTTGTTTCAACCCAAGCAGTGTGGGAGGCGACCTCTCGTGGTCACATGTGGGCACAACATGGCTCTCCAGTGCCTCCCAGGCCAGGGCCTGCAGAAGGGCACTGGGGGGCTGGACTGGGAGGACTGGGGGGAGGGTGCTGGAGAGCTGGACTGGGAGGACTGGGAGGACTGGGGGGAGGGTGCTGGAGGGCTGGACTGGGAGGACTGGGAGGACTGGGGGGATGGGGCTGGAGGGCTGGACTGGGAGGACTGGGAGGACGGAGCGGGCATGTAGGAGGGCTGGCTGGAGGGTCTACCCTGACTTTCTCAGAGGCCCAGTGGGCCACAAGTCACCTCTTCAGGTGCATCAGGCCCAACTGGGAAAAGGTATTGTGGTTTTGAGTCAGTCAGACCTGACTTCCTTCTGCTCTTCAGTCACAAACATTTATTGAGCACATACTGTGTGCCCACGCTGTGTAGGTGCTGAGGTGGCCAGGTCCCCACCCGCACTGAAGTGCCGTCCCGCCAGGCTGCCCACCTCCATTCAGGCTCTGAGTGCCACGTGGCCAGCTCAATCCTCCTGACCTCGCAGGGTTGCCGTGAGGACAGAGGTGAAAGTGCTCAGGACCTGATCCAGGGCAGAAAGCTGGGACCTGAGGACCCTGTTGGAAGGTCACCACCCACCTCCTCCTCCTGCTCACCCCTGTCTCCACACTCCGCCCCCCCTTCTTCCAGCAGGTAATTCCACAGGCTCCCACCTGGACACCAGAATGCCAGCACTTTGGAACCTCCCGCCACGCTGTACCGCCTCCTCTGGGAGCCATTTTGGTGCTGACTGACTCCCATTTACTCCCCGGGGTGAAGGTGATGGAATCCAATTGGGAAGTGTTTGACAGAAGGAGGCTTTCGCAGACCCCGAGAGCACTGACGTTTCCCTTCTAGGCCCCTCTGGACTCTTCACTTAGAAGGTTTGCCTAAGGCAGGGCAGTTCTGAGCTCCCCACCAGAGGACGAGCGCTGGAGCACAGGCACCGTGGGTCTTGCTCCCTGGAAGCCCCATGCGTGGCACAACTTAGTTGAACTAGTCAATGGCCACCCCCTTTACTGGGAGAGAACTGAGGCCCAGAGAGGGACAGGGACAGAGTCAACATCCTTCCCCTAGTTAAGGGCACAAGTGGGACTGGGGCCAGGTCTGCTGACACCCCCTCAGCCCTTCCCATGACACCACAGCCTGTGAGTCATTGCCCTCCTCCCCTGAGCCCAGCCTGGCCTGGCCATGTCCCTAGTGCTGCGGTGGGCGTGGAGCTGCTCAGCCGAGCTCTGCCCTCCCCTTTCTGGGCTGCCCTCTCAGGTGGGAGACAGACCCACACGACTGTGCCCGGGTCCAAAGGACGCGCTGCTCAGCCTCATTGATATGACCGTCCTGGATGCAGGCAGCAGGCCGCAGGGCCCGGGGCTGCAGGGTGTCTGGGCAGGCCAGTTGGCCTGGGCCTTTTTTTTTTTTTTTTTTGGCAGCTGAATTCCTTTTTTTCAAACAAACTGGTCCAGGGAACCCCAGTGGTCAAACAGACAGAGCAGAGCAGCTCGAGTTAGAGTGGGAGGGCTGCCGAGGAGCCCCTCCTCGGATCCTAGGGAACGTTTTAGCAGCCTGCTGTCTTGGCCATCTCCTCCCGTACGCGGGCCGGTGAAACTCAGAGAGGTTTGAGCTCTGAGCAGCTGGTCAGCCTGGCGGCATCCAGCACCACCTACCTCCAAGCCTGCCCTGGAGCACTGGATGGGATCCGGGACCCCTGACTCCCAGCTCAGTGGGTAGGCCCTGTGGGCTCCCCATCCCTGAGCATACATAGGCCCCTGCTATAACCCCAGTGGCCCCCTCACCCAGGCTTAGAGCACCTTCCCCAACCTGAGCATTTCCAGGTTGCCAGTGGCTGCAAGGGTTAAATGGGCAACCCCCCCCCACCCACTGTTACCGCAAATGGCCTGGGGAAGCCCCTGCCCCCAGGTCCTTCCTACCTTTTCCCCAGGAACCTCCAGAGCTCCAAGGAGAGAGCCCTCACGAGATCCTTTCTCTCCTCCCTGCCATATTTCCCACCTCAGGGAAACCAGACCAGCGCCATCTTGAGACTTTCTGCTGCACCTGGACAGCAGCTGGGGTGAGGCCAGGATGAGCAGGTGCTCCTCAGGACTGGGGGGGCGAGGGGGCTGTGTGTTTGTGGTGTCCATATGTGTCTTTGTGTGTCTCTGTATGTGTCTGTGTCTCTGTGTGCCTTGTGTGCCTGTGTGCACGTCTGGAGGTGAATGGAAGCCCCCTTTTTCTCTCCCAAGTGCTGAGAGAGCACGTGGGGGCCGTCCCCGGGGTGTTTTGCCCTCTGTCGCCATCTGTGTTCTGAATCGGCTGTGAACCACCACAACTGAGGTTCCTGGAACTTTAGACACAGATGCCAAGTTTTAGACCTAGGAGGGACCCAGGAGATGCACAGCCCACCCCTCCTTGATCTAAAATGTGCAGCACAGATTCATTAATTCATTCATAACATTTTTAATGATTTTTTAAACCATTTGAAATAAAAGTCATTTCATTTAACTTTCACAATAACCCTACAAACCATTATTGTCCTCCGAGAGAGGAGCCAGCTTGACAAGTTCCCATAACAAGCAAATGGCAGGTTCTGGGGCTCCCCACAACTGACCCTGCTTGTGGGGCTGGCTGGGTGGGCTTGGAGGTAACATTCTGCTGCAGGGACAGTCTCCTTCTAGTGCTCCCTGGGGCAAAGGGGCATTAGAGCGAGGCCAGGGTAAAGCCTCGTGACCTCCCTCCTGAGGGTTGGAACAGCAGTGACCAGCCCAAGGACTAGAGGGCAGGAGGCATTTTTAACAGCCCAATCCAGGGTGGTGTTCAGCCCCTCTCGGGTTCTCCCTCCAGTGGGCTGGGTGGCCCAGCCCAGCATCTTTGCCAGCCGCTCAAGAGCATGGGAGGAGTGGGTGTCCCCAGTCCCTGTCCAGTGCAGAGTGTTGTCACCCAGACGTGGACCAGGACAGGTCTCCTGCTAGTTGTCACCACCTGACCCCCAGGTTCACCGTGCTTCATGGACAGGAGGACCCCCCAAAAGACTGTGCAAAAATCAGTCATTCGTTTATAATATGCTTGAGAGTCTTGCTAATGACAGACAATGTGAGAAGAGGGGCGACCTTCCCTCTACTCTCCTGGGCAAATAGAGAAGCTTTGACAAAGGAATGACCACCCCCTAAAGACTTATGGATCCTCATAACAGACAAGCATGGGCCTGGGCCCCCCTGTGCCCTTCATGGAGCAACTGGTAGGGTGGGCTCTTCTGGCCATACTCAGACCCTTGGAGGCCCCCCAACCCTCCATCCCATACCACATCCCCCCCTCCACAAGCCCATATCCCCACTGATAGGCCTTGTTTTCTGCTGGGCAGTTTTGGCCGATGCTCTGGTGACAAGTTCTCCATCCTGGCTCTCCTGGAGCAGGAAATCAGTCCCCCATCTCTACCAAGAGACTCCAAGAATTAGGATAGGGAACCCTCAATCCTGGGCCCCCTGTTGCAGCTTTGAAATGTCTCTGTCAAGTCTTCAGATCTTCACAGGGCCTCATATCACTCCCTGTGTGTGCTCCGTGGATGAGTGCAGTCCCTGCCCTGGTGAAGCACAGACTAGTGGGGATAGTCCTGTCAACCACTGCCCGTGGCACAGGGTCACGAATGCCATGGCAGAGGCCTGCAGGAGCTCAGTGGAGGGAGCCACCGATTCCACCTTCTCCGAGGAAGTGGCCTTGCCCTGGGGCCTGCAGGTCTACCAGGCAGACAAGGGAGGAAGTTCAGCTCATGTGGCGGAACTAGCGTGACCAAAGGTTCAGAGTGAGTGAATGTCTATGGATCATCTGAGGAAGGGCTATTGTGTCAGGGGTCCTCAAGACCACCTTCAGTTTCCATGATTCACCATCAGTACAGGGACAAGGTGCATGGGCCAAGTCCAGAGGAAACCAGGCACAGGCTTCCAAGAATCTTCTCCCAGGACAGGCTTAACTCCCCCAGCAGTGAGTTGTGACAACACATGTGCAATGCTGTCCACCACGGATGCTCAGTCAAGACTCAGTGCCCAGGGTTTATACTGGGAGCTAGTCACGTGGGCACCTGCTGCCTGGCATGCATCAAAATCCCAGGAGGAGAGCAGGTGTCTGTCATAATGCACGTTATTTGTACAAATGGTTCTGGTGCAGTGGGCCCATCTTATTAGGGAATAGTGGGAATCCCCCCGAAATCCAACTTCCCAGATGCCAGCTGAGGGCTAGCCTGGCAAGCAGGCCTTTTCCTCACGTCTGCTACTTCATTCTTTTCTGCAGTTACAGGATAAGGAGGGGAGCGGAGGCCACAAGGCTGGAAGGACAGATAGAGGCTACATCACAGGGGACCTTCTAGGCCGTGGACTTGGTCATGAGGGTGCTGGAGCCATGGACGGGTGATAGCTGGAGGTAGGTGACCAGGTCCAGCCCCTGGCAGCTTTGTGGAGGCTGGAGCAGAGGGGAGGGAAGGCGGCAGCTGGGAATCTGCAGGAATCACCCAGAGTTAAGTTCTGGAGCTAGGGCTGGCCGGGAAGACAGTAGCATAAGAAGAGGCCGGGGGCAGAGGGCCTGGCTGGCCAGGAGGAGGAGGTGCTGCCGTGCTGAGGGCACCCAAAGGGGACTGTTGGAACCTAGGGAGGGAGGCAGAAGGGGGCGCAGGATCCAAGGATCACGTCCTGGGAGGGAGGCTGGTGGGGGGGCAGGAACCTGGCGCTGAAGGGAGCTGGGGTTGGGGGTGTGGGCAGGGGAGGCCGGAAGAGGAAGACTGAGCAATTGCCCGAATGACCAATAACCGCAGCCACCTTGGCCGTCAGAGCAAAGCTGTTGAGAATCAGAGGAAGAGGACGGGGAACAGAGAAGAGAAGTGTGGCAGGGCAGGGAGTGGGGATCGAGGGGAAAGCAGGAGAGTGTGGAGCACCCTAGACTAAAAGGAAAGAGAGATGATGACCTGCAGGACTCTCAGGGCCTGTGTGGCCAGAGCCAGGGAAGCCAGCCCTGGAACCGGAGGAGAGCCGAGCCGGTTAGAGCCGGCATCAGTTCAGCCAGACTTGCTCGTGCCCACGCCAGCTGGAGGTGAGTCCCCTCCTGAACCGGTGAGGGGAAGGGGACAGCCCCAGGCCACCCCTCAGCGCATCCTGCCCTGCCTCCCCACCCCTCAGCGTAGCATCGACCTTCTCCACCTACAGACAGGAGCCTTTCTCTCCCCACCAACCCCACCACCAGAGTGATGTCACACAGGAGTCTCTGAGCACCTGGAGGCCTGGCTGGCACCTGCAGGCCACATGGATATGATGCAAAGACACATGGACCAGGGGCCCTGGGAGGTGCTGGCTGAGGAACACAACTGCCCAGAGGGCTGAGCTGAGCCAGTGGCCACCTGTAGCCTCTGCAGCCCTGCCTGACCTGTCTTGTGTGCCACCAAGGCCAGCCACTGAGATTCCCCACCGTCAGAGGACTTTGGCTCATAGGAAAGAGTGGAGGAAGGGTGGTAGGCACAAAAGGAGAACTGAATGAACTGGGGTCCCAGAGTGAGACACCCTCAGCCACGGCCAAGGGCCCACCAGCCCCACACCCTCTCTGGGGACCTCCCTGCATGTAGGCTGCAGCGCGGACAGCCGGCTGGGGAGTGGGGAAGGCGCCTCTGACATGCACCCCTGCGTGGGCACGCGTGCCAGCCACCCCACGACAGCACTGCTGGAGACTAGTCGCCTCCGTGGGTCCTTGCACAAGTCTTTCTCCCCAGGTCTTGGGGGACTTCCACCTTGCCACCCTGTCTGTCTCCAGAGAAAGGATGGGTGAACACTAGTAACCCTACCCTGCAGGTGGGAAAACTAAGACCGGAGCAGGGAAGGAGTGTGCTACAGCCCTGGAGGAGGGAGGCGGCGAGTGACAGAGTTTTTATTGGGGTTGGGGGGGCTAGGGTTGTGCTGGTCATCCCAGGCTAGCCCAGGGGACAGAGGTGAAGGTTCTAGCGACAGGACTGGGATGGGGCAGAGAGTAGCCCAGCAGGCCGTCTCCATTCAGTGCGCCTGATGGATGAGACAAGCTCTCTCCCCACTGCTCCCTCTGCCTGGTACCCACTTGTCCCCTCTTCCCCTGGCTACTCTTCTCGCCCTTCAGGTCACTTTCTCCAGCAGCTTCCCCGACTCCGCAAATCTGGTTAGCAGTCATAGCCAGACTGACTCTCCATTAGGTAGAGCAGGCACAGTGCCAGGGCCCATAGAACTATTTCAGCTACTTTTTTTAATCAGAAAGAAAAATTGGATATAATCCAGCCGGGATTATGTTCATCTTCAAACTGACACAGTTGCACAAGGCAATTTTTAATATTTTTTATGGAAGAAGAGGCCCACAAAAGTCATCCTGAAGGCCTGGTCATGAGGGACCCTTAGAGCCCTAGGTCCTTCCTGGGGCACGTATCTCGCTGTGTGGTAATGATCTGCTCATTTGCCTGCCTTCTCCTCCAGACAGGGGGCCCCTGGAGAGTGGGGGCCATGTCTTCCATTGTCAGGACCGTCATGCAGTGAGCATTTACTGAATAAACAAATGCTTATGTGTGTGTATTTTTTTTGTACTGGCCAGTACAGGGATCCAAACCCTTGACCTTGGTGTTATAACACCACGCTCTAACCAACTGAGCTAACGGGCCAGCCCTAACAAATACTTACAAATTTTTAAAAAATAGTTAGCGTTGATTGAGCGCTTACCTGGGCCAGGCACTGTCCTAAGCTCCTGTGAAGTAGACACATCAATATCATCCCCATTTTATGGATGAGGACATCAAGGCTATGAAAGGTAAAACAACTTGCCCAAATTGCCCACCAGGAGTGTCTGAATCTCAAGTCTGCTCTCTGGACCACTGGCCCAGCAATGTCCCCGCAGGAGGTGGAGCGGCTGGTGTATGTGTCAAGAGGCTGAAAGACAAACTCCCAGACATCACGTGAGCCCCGTGATGTCAGCCCATGAGTTCTGACCGTGGATCCTCCGTGCCCCTCAGGGGCCCCGACCCTCCTTCTGAGCCCACAGCCTGTTCAGGCCATTCCTCTACACAAGCAGTGCCAGGCTGGTGGGGTGGCGACAATGAGTGATCATAGTAGCTTACGCTTACTGAGGGCCAGGCATTAGGGGCCGTGGCAAGTACTACCCCCATTCCAGAATACAGCATAAGAAGTGCTGGGACAGAGGGCCGAGCAGAGCACGGGAGCACACTGCTGGAGCTACTGCTTCTGCCTTGGGAACTTGGAGCTGGGAAGCCTTCACCGAAGAAGTGATATTTGAGTCCATCCTTGAAATATTAGTACAATTTCATGAGGTAGAGAACCGGAGAAAGGGCATTCCAGGCCAAGGCACAGCCCGGGCAAGGGCTGGAGTGGGAGAGGCCATGGGGCTGGGCTCTGGGAATGCAAGTGAGGCCAGCAGGGATCTGTGTCTGAAGCTTTGGAGGCCATGCCAGAGAGTGGGGCAGGCGATTAAAGACTGGGATGCTGCAGTCAGGCGGTTGCTTGATGCGTGTTTATTGAGCATTTATTAGGAGCCAGGTACTGTAATAGGCGTGGGGGGACAGAGATGACTAAGTCAAAGTCATCCATAAGAGTCTGGGCAAATCTCTGTGTGCCCGGGAGTGTCCACCTTGGTCAGGGACCCACATTCTGCCCCTGGCACCCCAGCTGACCCACTTTCTAGCCTGGATCCAGTGCCTTTCCCTCCTTGGACTGGACTTCTTCCATAAAACAAGCTTAACTGTGCTTGCCACCTGCCGATGGAGCTCTTTGAGCTCTCCGGATGAAAGATTCTGTAAATCCAGAGTTTTGTCACCTAACTGGGTGGGGTAGAAGAGAGAGCCTGCATTGGAGAAACAGCCCCCTGGGAGTTGGAGGGGTGGGGGATGACAAGCTCCTCTGAGGTCACCACCCCCTGATCGCTGCCAAACTCATTCCTGCAGCCAGGAAGCCTGACATGAAATTCACCCGCCCCCGCCAAGGTCTGCCTCTGATGGTTAAATGACAGACGCCACCAACTCCCTGACTGCTGACTGATGCTGACAGTAGGGAGGGGGAAGTAGAGGTGGCCTTGGCTGCAGGGGGGTGAGTGGAGGCTCTTCCCTCACTTGTGTTCAGTAGACACACACATACCGAGCACCTGCTATGGATCTGGCACTGGCCACATGTCCACGGAGGAGGCAGACAGGCACACAGCTCATTCCACCACCACATAGGGTATAATGGGGCAGCCCTGGTCTCTGGAAGCACAGAAAAGCCACCCGACTTTGACTATGGGATAAACCAGGGGCCCAACCTCTCTTCTCCATCCAAAGACCACAGGTGGCCAAAGCCCTCTGTGGCTGAGCAGCACTTGAGGGTTCCCGCATTCCTTTCCCCACTTGACCTCACAGAGCCTCACTGACCTGTCCAAGATCACAGAGCCAATCGGTGCAGCAGACAGTGCAGTTGTTAGTGTTATTCGCATTCCTTGGCTTGTGGCCACATCACTCTGATCGCTGCCTCCACAGTCACGTTGCCCCCTTTTTTTCTCCTCTGTCTCTCTCTTAAAAGGACACTTGTAATTACCCATCCTAATAATCCAGGATAATCTCATTTCAAAATTCTTTAATTTAATCACATTTGCAAAGTCTTTTAATTTAGGTGACACTCACATATTCCAGCAATTAGTACCTAGTATCTGCCTACTGCAGGCCCCTAGAGGCAGCAGGTTTAAGAGGGGCCTGCCTCCCGTCAGCTGTGGGCTTGGGCTTCACACGCCCCCTCTTACTTCACAAACCAGCACATCCTGAGAAGGGGCCGTGTCTGCCAGGACCCTCAGAGAAGAGTGAGCAAGCTCTGCACGGAGGTGGTGGGATGCGGGGACTCTGCTGGAAGTGACTAGGACAGAATGAGGGAGTTAAGCACCCAGGTGATGAGGAGTCAAGAGAGGGCCCTTCCCCTACCTGCGAGCTGCCCCGTAATCTGATTTGAATTCTCATTTCACCCCCTCTGCGTTCAGCAGATCCTTAGACATGAGCCAACGCTCATCCTCAGAGAGCTCCTAGTCGAAACCCAGGAGCAACCAAGATGCTGTTAAGGGCAGGTGCTGCCCCTCTTTCCAGGTGGGGCAACGGAGGCCCAGGAAGGGGGGTTGTTTCTGTCTGGAGTTGGGCTGGGCCGACTTAGCATGAGGGCTTCGTGTTTCCTCAGCCCCTACCCCCAGGCCTTCCTGTGCCCTCCTCAGTTATTTTGTCATTTCTTGTCTCATTTCCTCTTGGCACTTTAAAAGTGAAGTAACAACAGTTTCATCTTGGCTTAGAAGAGCTTGTGCAGGAAGTGACTGTGCACTGGCTGCATCTGCACAGGTGGCGGTGGGGAGCCAAGAAACAGGACCCCGGAGCCAGGTGGCATTTTACTCCCTCAGTGCGGAGCAGGCTCCAAGTTTGTGTAAGACAGAAGAATAAGTCGTTGGCTCTACCTTCTTCCAGCACAATTGTGACAATCTCCCTCCTTAAAACGGAGAAAAGCTGTCACAAAACTTGGGGACTCTGGATACAGACAGGGAAGCAGCAGTCTCCCGCCATATCTGGAATCCCAAAATTAACCCTAAATTGGAAAGATGTGGAAAGAATCTTTTTTGTTTTTTCAATTTTTATTTATACATATTTATGAGGTACAGCTGATCAGTATTTGTGTACAGTATGTAATGATCAAATCAATATTACTAGCATGTTCGTCATTACAAACTGTAGTTACTTTTTGCGTCCCTTACCCATTCACTCCTTATCTCTCCTCCCCTTCCTCTGTGGAATCTTCTAATCTCAGTTTTGCCTCTTTCTTTGTGGCTTTAAGCAAATCACTTAAAACCTCTATGAACCTGTTTCCTCGTCTGTAAAATGGGTGTAGAATGGCTGGCTAGGGGCAGTCACGCGCGCGCCCGGGGTTCCGCGAGGCCTCGACCACCGTAATCGAGGGACCAGCAGGGCTAATCACGCGCTCCCCTCAGGGGGGGCCCTACCCAGGGGTCTTCAACCGCCCTGCTCCCCACCCTTCCCTCCGGCCATCCTCGGGGAGCTGCCCCCCAACCCCAGCGCCGTCAAGGCCCCGGCCCCGGCCCTGTCGAGCCCGCTTGCGGGGCGCGTGTGGTGAGGCGTACGAGGGGGTTGGGGGGCACTCTTGGCGTCTCCGGTGTTTTGAGCCCCCAGACTGGGAGCTCAGTGTGCATCAGGCCGCACTGCGGGCTCCCGCCACGTCCCCCCGCAGCTCGGGGATCGCAGCCCGCCCCGCGCCTCTCACGCGAGGGGTCCCGAGCGGGGCTCGCTGAGCCGCGGGGCCCACGCGGAGGGCGGAGCGAGCCGGGGGCCTTTGTGTTCAAACCGGCCAATGGGCGGTGACGGTGGGCGGCGACGGCCGGCAAGGCCTGGCCAATGGGCTGCGGTCTGTCAGCGTTGACTGACAGGTGCACACACACACTCGGCCACGCGCGCCGCCCGGCCCCACTCGCGCAGCGTCGGCCTCCGCCGGCCGCTTTGTCCGCTCTCCCGCCCGCCCCGCGTCGCCTCGCGCCGCCGTTCCCCGCGCGCCCCGGCCGGCTCGGCCGCCGCCTCGGCCCTGCGTGGAGCGCCGCCCGCGGGACCCGGACTCGGGAAGAGGGCGCGGCGAGCCTCGGACGCCCCCAGCCCCGCACGGAGCAGCCGCGCAGCAGGTAACGAGGGCGGCCGCGCGGGCTGAGGGCGCTGGGCCTGACCCCGCGGTCACGGTCGGACCGCTCGGGCCAGGGCCGAGCTGCCGGGCCTTCTTCTTCCTCTCCGGCCCCCGCCCGGCTCACGCCCCGCGGCCCGCCGTGAAGGGCCAGCGCCGTGCCAAGGCCGGCCGCCCTGACTCATCTCCCGCTCGGCCTCCGCCCCCGGGGCCGGCCGCCCCAGTGGTCAGCCGGGAGGGCGGCGTCTCCAGGCGGGACTTCCCTGGGCGGCCTCCCAGGAGCAGGGGAGCAAACACCAGGCTGCCACAAACCGGCCCAGGGCAGTGCCCACGCTTCTTAGTGCCAGACAGGCCGTTCCCAGGGACAGGCGGTTCCCTGCCTCTGCCGCCGCCTTTCGGAACTCTGGGAACAGGAGCAAGGCCCATTTTGTTCAGGTCTAAACCAAAACAAAACCAAAAAAGCTAATGGGGGGCGGGTGTGACTTAAGAGCAGAGAGCAAGGAAGGGCGCCTTCGGTGACGCCCCGTGGGGAAGGAGGAGGGAGGGCAGTTAGCACCTGGGCGTCTGGCGGGTCCCACAAGGAGACGTGGCCTGAACATGCCCTGGGAGTGAAAGTGACATGCGGAAGATGCCCAAGATCTAGGTTAAGTCTGAAGACTGGATGGATACTGCCATATACGCTAGTAATGGGGAAGGCTGGAACTGAGAAAAGGATGTGGTTCAGCTCAGTAGTGGGGAGGATGTTTTATCTGAGGGATTTTTAACTGTGTGTGGTGGGGCTATTCTGATAAGCCAATGATTTAAGCTTTAGAACTTCAGCTCTTGTTTTGGAGGATAGGGCCTCCACCTTTTTCATCTTGTGAAATCCAGACTCAGTGGCAAATTGTTTTGTGATCCCAGGACCCTGCAGAAAAGACTAAGAGGCATCTCTGGGAGGGTGGAGGCAGTGCTGACAATTTTCAGCATCCGCCCCCTCCCCAAGCTTTGAATGGATTCTTGCCACCAGCAGCTTGGATAGAGTATAAACATGTTGCTTTGTTTCTGCCCCTGGGCAAAGGCTTCATCTATTTCAGCCGGGGAGGGGTTAAGAAGAGGAGCCCTGTGTGGGCATCTGGAGCTTTCAGGTGGGGGAGGGCAGAGATGGGGGTGGAATTACCTTATAAGGAGTGAAATATAGACAAGGACCCAGGCCAACTTCCTGCTTTGGCTACTACCAATTGGTCCCTTTACCCACACCAGCTAAAAGCAGAGAAGATGCCAGATGGGCATCTACCTGGGAAGATGCCAATAAGGCCAGGACATGAGGCTGCTTGTTTTTCAGAAGAGGACCTTCTACCTGGACTAACCAGACCTTCTAGTTTCCATAGTGTGGGTTGGAATGTTAGTCTATGCCCACCACACAGTTCAGAGAACTAGTCATTTAAGTGTCAGTCAGGAATATTAGAAGTGACAAAAAATCACAACTACTAGGATCTCCTGAGTGGGCTTAAGAAGTAACAATGGCTGTAATACAGCCGGCAAAGGCACTACACTGAGACTCCTCACATAGGTAATCTGATATTTTGAGTCTGAGTTTCTAGGGCTGAAGGGTTTATTAATCTTCCTTGTGTTGTACACCTCGGCCTTTTGCCAGGTCTTTTCACTTTGGCCTCCTTTGTCCTTATTATCAGTTCCAGAGCCTTGATTTCTGCCCCACATGGTGATTGGCGGGCAGGCTGGGACTGATTGCAATTCCACACTGCTCTCCACCTCCTTGTTTTGTTAATTTGTTAACAAATACTTGTTGTGTAACGACTTTGTATACAGCCTTGTTCTGAGCATATGAGGGACAATAAAACACTCTAACTGGGGACGCACAGCACATTCCAGACCCAGGCCCTGCAACCTGTGTCAGATCTGAGCTCAAATCCTGGGTCTGTCACTTACAGGCTGGGTGACTGTGGGCAAGAGACCCTTCATCTCACCCAGGTTCCTTCCTTGTAGATGGGAGTAATGACACCTGCCTTGCCTGTAAGGATCAGAAATGGGGCATGTAAGGAGCCTGGTACCTAGGAGACATTTACCAGAGAATCTTGTCACCATTACCTTAGGATGTGGTAGCACAATGTGCACCGAGGGGATGTAGAACATGAGCACCATCAGAATGCAAGTAGGCCTTACCAGGAAAGGTTTTCTGTAGTCAAGGTTTGACTGTGGCCCTGAATCAATGAGTGTAGCGCTAAAGGACAGGGAAGGAAAGCATATCCCATCTAAGGGATACAGCTAGAGTGAGACTATACACAGTTCCAGGGAGAGGGCAGCATGGCAGGATGGCTGGGGTGTGCAGTGCAGCAGAAATCAAAGGCCCTTATCTGCGTGTCGTGTCCCGGGTTCTCTGCTATGTGGCAGAGGTTGAGGAAGGCCCAGTTTTGGCTCGCGTGGAGCTCAGCATCAAGGAGGATAAAGACAAGTGAGCTGAGAATTAGAAAATCCTGTGGAAAGCCCCATGAGAGGGGCTCCACCATCAATCACTAAGCATACCCCAAGGCAGAGCACGGACTGTGGGAGAGCTGCGGTGCAGCCCGTCTTGGCCCCTCTCGGGCTATTTTGGCTGAATGCACAGGAGGTGGTCTGTTCTCTGCTGCCAGGCACTGCTTCTGTCTCTGCTCCTCCAGGGAGGCGCTAGGGACAGCCCTAAGCTTCACGTATTGTTCCCTTTTCTCCCCCAAGACTTTCTTCAGGAGAAGGGTCCCCAGCCCACCTCATCATGTCACGACGAAGCCAGCGCCTCTCGCGCTACTCCCAGGGTGACACTGACGATGGCAGCAGCAGCAGTGGAGGAAGCTCAGAAATGGGGAGCCAGAGCACCCTGTTTAAGGACAGTCCTCTCAGGTAGGGATGCAAGGGAATACCACCCCCTGTCGGGTACACCGCCCCACAGAGCAGGGGCTCTTCCTGTTGCAACTTTCATGGGCAGAGACCAGACGCCCATGTCCACTCAAGGGGGCTCTGCCTTTCTTCACACCTATTAGGATGCCAGAACCCAGCCACTGCTCCCCCGCCATAACCGGTGCTGCTGCCTGCATGGTAGACAACAGGAAGTGGGGGGACTGCTGCAAGCATAGGTCAGGCCACAAACCCCAAGCTGCAGGCTGGGCTCGCAGGAAACCCTCTGCTGTGGAGGGCGCGGCAGCCCACTGCCCTTCCTGGGCCCACACCCGCGTGTCTCACAGCTTGTAGGGCCTCAGAGACACAGCTGAGCAGAGGAATGAGTCCTGCCCCCTTGCAGGCATGAGGCCCAGATTCCAGGCCCCTGAGGCTTTGGCTAGTTCTAGGAGGCCAGGTGGGGCTTGCCTAAGTTTTCAGTGGGTTGTAGAAATTACTAATTCATTAAGATACATGGGAAAAACATTGGCTTTGAAGTCAGAGACCTGGCTTCATCCCTCCATGCTGGTCTTGCCTGTCTGCAGTTGCGAGCCAGAGATATAGAAGCGGAGACGGCACCTGCTGGAGGGTGGGCAGGAGGAGATGGGAGCTGTTAAGTTGCCTCCCGCTAGAAGAGAGCACCAGCAGCTTTGGTTCTCTTGAGCATTCCTGGCTGGGCTCACCTTCCCGTTCCTGCCTCTCCCCTCACGGCTGTTCTACAGGAGCCTGAAGAGGAAATCCAGCAACATGAAGCGCCTGTCCCCAGCACCCCAGCTGGGCCCTGCCTCCGATGCGCACACCTCCTACTACAGCGAGTCCCTGGTACGGGAATCCTACATAGGCAGCCCCCGGGCCGTATCCCTCGCCAGGAGCTCCCTTCTCGACGACCACCTGCATAGTGACCCCTACTGGAGTGAGTGGTAAAATCTTTGTGATGGGGCTTTGCATCCTCTGAGATGCTCCTCAGCGTGTCCCCGTGGGGTCCTCCAGAAACCCTCTTGGGAGTGCCTCTCTGCCCAAGGCCCAGGAGAGCCCCTCGTTCTTCCCTGCACAGGCGAGGAGCTGCGGGTGAGGAGGAGGAGAGGCACAGGCGGCACCGAGAGCAGCAAAGTCAACGGTCTTGCCGAGGACAAGGTCTCTGAGGACTTCCTCGGCTCTTCCTCGGGCTACTCTTCGGAGGATGACCACATGGGTAGGCAGCGCCTCCTCCCTCCCCAGCAGATTCCTGGCTGCTGGGAGGTCGTGGGAAGCCTGCCCAGGTAGCACCCTGATAGCTCAAGGGAGCATAGTGGGTGGTGGGCACTTCACATATGGGCCAGGCATCCCTCCTGTGCCCAGCCTTGCACCTGAATCTTGGCCTGTGATGGCCCTTCACACCCTGGGCTGTGACTGCCAGACTTATCTCTGTCCTGCCCCCACTAGTCTATGAGCTACTTTTGGCTCATTTTGAGCATTTTAATGAGGGTGCCACCATGGTAGGTACTCAGTAATTATTTGTTAAATGCATGGATGCTCCCTTAGTCTAGTTCCAAACAGTGGTTTGAGGGACTGTTGGTGAGGAGAGGGATGCAAACAAAAAGTTCTAGAGGGAGATAAAATGTCAGAAAGCACCCGTGTCCTCTCTTCTGCAAACAATTACTGGCCAGGCTTATGTGATGCTCTGGCGATATGAAGGAGAGTGACATGTGGTCTCGGCTTCCAGTCTAAGGGAGAAGACAGTGAAGGAACAGGTACCACATCCCACCGCTCTTAAAAGTGACAGCAGACAGAGCTGGTTTCCTCTCCTTTCTTTCTGCAGGTTATTCACATATGGAGCAGCATGGCTCAGGCTCACGGTTAAGGACTGCCGTCTCTCGAGCAGGCTCTTTTTTCTGGATGGTGGTCACTTCTCCAGGTGGGTGCTGGTTAACCCATGCTCAGTTACATCCATTGTCTGCAGCAGAACTTCTTACCCATCTCTCTGTGGTTGGGCATCCAGCCCATACAGAAAGACTGTAGGACCATCAGGGAAATTGCTAGAATGCTTTCCCTGATGAAACAACCACTGATGAACAACCACTGGGAGCTGAGAGCCATGGGAACACCCTCGCTTGGAAGGATCAGCTGCAGAGCAGGACAGAGGATGTGGGCAGGTGGATTAGAGGGACTGGGGCCACTGTAGGACAAGCCAGAGGTGCACTGGCAGGTGGGTGTTGGGAGCAGGGGCAGGGAGGACCACATGGAGAGAGAGAGATGCTGTAAACCACAATCTGAAGTCTTAGGCTTGATGGTCACTTTTTCAGGCCGGCTTTTCGGACTTCTCTACTGGTGGGTTGGCACCACTTGGTACCGCCTGACCACAGCTGCCTCCCTCCTTGATGTCTTCGTTTTAACCAGGTGAGCTAGACTCCAGCTTTGACAAAAAATCAGAAAGCCCTGGGACCAAAGGGACTGATAAAGTGTCTAAACCTGTATATGGTCATTTCTCTGAAGGTTCTTCCAGTTGTTTATATAGAGCTTTTTTCGGTGCGCATGGAGTGGACTCCCTGGAACCCATCTCTGTCCCACAGAGAAGGGACTCAGGGTCAGGTTTTGCTCCCCTAACTGATAGCCCTTCAGAGCAGTATTCTGGAACATGGGTTCTTATTTCCTCTTGGACACTTCCTGCTAAATGCCACCCCAGTCCAGCCACTTCTGATTCTAAGATAACCAATGGCCTTACTCCTGCTGGTTATGCCCTTAGGCTCTAGCGAGGAAGTGGGGTTTCCCAGAAAATCCAGCCTCCCTGTCAGGCCTATGACGGCCTAGACATGCAGGTCTCCCCCTCGTGTTCAGAAGCCTAGAAGAGGCTCTGCGTAGGGATGCTGGGGGTTAGTTAATCACGGGTCCCTAAATCAGCAGAACCAGGATTTAGGAACTTGCCCTTGGGCAGAGGAAAGAGGTCTGAACCAGGAAGTCAAGTTCCCTGTAGCCATAATCCAGGTCAGGCTGGAGCAGTCAGCTATGCTGAGAAGAGGGGCAAGGACGGATTCATGTCACCAAAAAAAGGTTCCTCATTTTTCTAAAAGAGAATATTGTTTAAGGAGTTATGTGTTTTTTCCTATATTTGCTTGCTATATATAAAATTTTTAGGTTTTTCAAATATCACACTATTTTTAATAACATCAATAAAATTCACATAGCCAAAATTGTCCCCATCACTCTAAGACCTACACTGCAGGTAAAGATCTGAAGTGACCAGTCTGGTCCTGGCACAACAAGAAACTTGAAGGTGTCCCCCTTTACTCACTACTCAGGAAAAAAGTCTCAAGGGACTCCAGGGGGAGTCCGGTGGCCTGAGCCCTCCTCTTTACACCTCCTCTCCCTGTATTCCCTCCCGATGCCGCAGGCGCTTCTCGTCCCTGAAAACATTCCTCTGGTTCCTCTTGCTGCTGCTGCTCCTGACCTGCCTGACTTACGGTGAGCTCTGCGCAGCCTGTGGCAGAAGTCGGGGTGGGGAGAGCTGAGGGGCAGGAGAGAGATGTGGCAGATGCTGGTGCTGAGCAGACATGTGCACCCCAGGGCAACAGTGATCCCTTAGACAGGGAAGGAGGCAGGACAAGTCGGTACAGACCAAGCCTTGGGCAGCTCCTACCCCCGGGGCTCTGGACTCTTCTGTCTGGCTCTCTCCGTTTGGGTCCTCTCCTGACTGAGGCTGCCTCTGCTCTCAGGGTGCCCCAGTGGGTCAAAGGGGAAACACCCCAATCTACTGATCTTGCTTAAGTTGGAGTAGCCAAACTGCACTACAGGGCATCTCTGGAACATTCTTAGTGTCACCCTGGACAGGAACATGTCCTAGTACAGCCATGTTTGGGTAAAAAGCAGGGACTCTGATGTTTTTTTTTTTTTTTTTTTTTGGTGGCTGGCCAGTATGGGGAACTGAACCCTTGATCTTGGTGTTACAGGTCATATTCTAACCAACTGAGCTAACCGGCCAGCCATCTAATACTGTTATTATTAGCAGTCATTTTCCTTCCAGCCCAAATCAGGACAGAGTCTGTGAGTTATTTTTACAAGATCAAGTTAAATCTTTAGCTGTCTTTAAGATAAAAACAATAAAGTAGTAAAGAGAAATAAATACCTCTTTTTACACCAGGATACCACTCATTTACCGGTGGCTCTACATTGTTCCAGTCTCTGTCACATGGGTTTCTTGTTTTTATATGTTTTGTGTTCAGCTTTTCATTGGCACCTGCATGTCAGTTTCACACTTTTCCTGTGAGTTGCCTATGCGGTCCCAGGCTCAATTTTTATTTTTACTTTTGTTTTTTTGCATCTGGCCAGTACAGGGATTAAACCCTGGACCTTGATGTTATCAGCACCATGCTCTAACCAACTGAGCTAACCAGCCCCCAGGCTCAATTTTAATGATAGTACCAATTTATAATTAAAGGCCCTGCTTTATTATTTTCTTAGAGAGTTGGGTTTTCAGGTTTAGCATCTATTCACCTTGTATTTCTTTTACTAATAACAGGGTAGAATATTTTTCCAAATGTTGGTTTTCTTTTTTGTGTTTCCTGTTACAAGAACAGCTTATACACATCCAGTGGAAACTGGGCATTGTCCTTAAAATAATAAGGATCCTTTATAATTGTGTAGTGTTTTATCCAGAAAGCACTTTTCCATACATTATCTGTTTAATTTGAGCTTCACTGTGACCTTGTGAGAGCCATTGTCATGGTCATGTCATGTGGAGATGCACATGGGGAAGGGTTGGGTGACCTGCTCAGGGAGTGTGTGAGGGAGGACCACGTCCACATTGGACCTCAAGCCCAGTGGTCCTGTGGTGTCCCTTGCACCTGCTCACGGCTGGTGATTGACTGGCAAGTGTGGAGTCTTACCAGGATGGAGACTCTTAGCCCATGTGACTTTGCAGGTTCTCTGTTTCTCCCTCACACACACACACAGCTCAGGAGTAAGCACATCACACACAGATGGCCCCTAAAGCAAGAGGCAAGTGTCTATGGCTGCAGCTTTTGCTCTGGGCCCACCAGCAGACTCTCTTAGAGAAGGTGCTGCATTCTGTCTCAGTGATTCTCAGCCCCAGCAGCCCATTAGAACCACCTGGGGAGCTTTTAAAACCTGACACAGGGTCCCCATTCCAGCCAATTAACTCGCTCTCTGGAGGGCAGGGCCAGACACTGGTTGTTTTAAAAGCTCCCCAGGTGATTCTGAGGTACAGCCAGGCTGACAACCACCACCAGGGCCTCTGGGTTCTACCCCTGAATCATCCCTAATATCTTGAAGCTGTTTTGTCCAAGTTTTGCAGTCAACAAAAGATGAAGGATTCCTGCAGGGCGTGAGAGTGAATGTGCTCTGAGACTGTCAGGAGGCAGTTGCCCCCTCAGAGAATGTGGGAGCCACCATCCCTCTTCCTGCCTCTGGCAGAGCACTGCTCACATGAGTGAGACAAGCTACACCTTCCTTGGCTAGCCTGCCTCTCCCCTGTGCACAGGCGCGTGGTACTTCTACCCCTACGGGCTGCAGACAGTCCACCCTGCTGTGGCTTCCTGGTGGGCAGCGAAGGACAGCAGAAGGCAGCATGAGGGGTGGGAATCCCGAGACTCGTCCCCACATTTCCAGGTGAGTATCTTAGGGTCATAGGTTCCCAAGAGTTTAGCAACCACTGGGGAAGGTGGAAGTGGCAGGCCCTCCCTCAGCCTGTCCTTGCAGTTGATTTCCCTCCCTTGCATCTTACACAAAGCTCAGGAGATGCTGTCCTAGCTGGGACACTCCTTTTTCTACTTTTTGGGGTACAGGTGTTGGGGGAGGGTGTTTACCTACACTTAAGTATGACTCAAGACTGTATCCAAAAGTTAGTTGCCATCCTAAGAAGCACAACAAACAGAAGGAAGAGGAATTCAGCAAATTATCTTGTCTACTTTGTACCTTTTCAATTTCACAAATATTTACTGAGCACCTTCTATGAGTAGGTAATATAGCAGTTATCTTTTTCCACAAATAAACCACCTCTAAAATCAGTGGCTTCAAACTATAAGCATTTGATTAGCTTATGAGTCTGTGGGTCATCTGGGTCCTTTTTGGTGTGAGCAAGGACAGGCGATCTTGGCTGGGCTCCCTCCTGTTTGTGTCTGCAGTTGTCTGGCAGATCAGCTGGGGGCGGGCTGACCTAGGCCCTTGCCTGCACTTCTCTCAAACAGCAGGCTAGTCCAAGAGGGAACCGAAGCAGGCCAGACCTCAGAGGCCTAGACTCAGAACTAGCACACTGTCACTGCCACCCATGCTCTGTTGGCTGAAGCAAATCTCAGAGCCGATCCCAGATTCAAGGAGGGGGAAATAGACTCCACTTCTCAATGGGAGAACCTGCAAGATCACGTTACAGAGACTGCAGACAAGGGGAGGAGTGAGGGACAGAGGCCATTGTTTTTTCTGCCAGAGTCTAAAGATAAACTAAGCCCAGGCTGTGCCCTCAAGGAGCCTGCAGTCAGCAGGGGGTGACAAGCAACCAGAAGGTGGTATGAGCACAGGTCCTGATGTTGACAAAAATTTAAAACTTTTTCCGCTAATTATAGTTATTTGAACTTTGCTTGCATCCTGCTGAATTTAATTTGGTATCATATTTTTAACCATCTGTTGTTGCAGGTATTACTTTTTTGACCACACTTTTATTATTTCATAAAATAATGACATATTGTCATCTGTAACTTCTTTTTTAATCATTAGAGATGTTAAATGCAATTCAATTTCAGAAGCACATTTTATGTAAAAAAAAAGTGGGGGGGAATAAAGAGTATGTCTTTGTATTTGTTTACATTTGCATAAAGACACTAATAAAAACAGGTGCCTGGTTTGGGGGAGGGTGGTGGTGAGGACACTGGGTGGACAGGGCAGAGGATGAGAGCATGACTGTGCTGTTTGTTTGCTTTTTGAGCCATGCAAATGTATTGCCTGTTCAAAAAATGGTATTTCTAAAACTGAGATCCTCTGACAGTCTAGCCCCCTTGCCCTTTGACACTTGACAGACTGTGTTGTATTTCTGTTGGCAAAGATTTTGTTGTTAAGCCAACAAGGTTCTCAGAATTCATGAAAAGCTATAAAATGCCACCCTCAGGTCCAGATGACTTTTATTCCATCTTCTCTGTGGGACATCCAGTTAAAGAGGAAAAGAAAGCCTGTTCAAATTATTTTGTCTTTTAGCCATAGTTATCTGTGGAAGGAGTGAAAGCTACTGAAAGTCAACAGCTGTAATTCTCAGCCCCTCGCTCTCCCGAACCTGTGCAAGGGCAGGAGGGGAGTGAGGTGGGCTTCGTCCCAGCAGGTCCCCTTACCCCTGCAGCCATGCTGAAGCTTCCCCTGTCCTCTTCTTGGACTGTCCCTGCACTCAGGAGCCTCTCACCCAGCCTCCTTTGGGATCAGACTACTGCACCATGTCCTCAGGGAACCCTCCTTGGTGTCCTGTCCCAGCACCCTGTGCCTCCCCATCCCACAGCACGAATAAGCTCAGAACTCCCTGCCACTGGAGCAGAGATCAGCATGTGCTTACATTGGGGCGTTTCTGGGATTCTGTCTCCTCTTCTCTGCGGGCTGCCTTGGGAAATCCTGTTGCCTGAGGGTTCTCCTGGGTCCCTCACCTCTGTGGTTCTCCCTCCTTGCCAGGCTGAGCAGCGCATTCTGTCCCGGGTGCATTCTCTGGAGCGGCGCCTGGAAGCTCTTGCTGCCGAATTTTCCTCCAACTGGCAGAAGGAGGCCATGCGGCTGGAACGCTTGGAGCTGCGGCAGGGGGCCACTGGCCAGGGAGGCGGCAGCAGCTTGAGCCACGAGGACACCCTGGCACTCCTGGAGGGGCTTGTGAGCCGCCGCGAGGCTGCCCTGAAGGAGGACTTCCGCAGGGACACGGCTGCTCGCATCCAGGTGGGGTGATGGAGATACCCCAGGTTGTGCCAGTGACATCCGTGGGAACCCATCGCATGACTGTGGGTGTGTGGGGTGGGAGGGGCCCAGCGGGATGTGTGAGAGAGCAGTGTGTCATTTGGAGTCAGACAGCTTTGCCACTTGGCAGTGATCCTCTGTAAGCCTGTTTCCTCTTCTTTAGAATGGAGACTATCATGTCTACCCCTCACCCCCAGTTGTGAGAGGTGCAATCATGGAGCACCTGGCAGCGTAGGCGTGCAGTAGAGGTCAAGTGGGAGCCTTTTTTTTTTTCTTTTTTGTGGCTGGCCAGTATGGGGAACTGGGACCTTGGTGTTATCAGCACTATGGTCTCTCAAGTGAGCTAACCAGCCAGTGTCATGCGAGGAGTCCTGCATACTTCAGAGAAGCACTGTAGCATAAAGGCAAAAGCTGAAGCTTTGGAATCAAACAGACCTGGATTGAATTTCAGTTATACCACTTCCTAGTTGTAAGTGCAATTTAAATCTTCAGTCCTCTCCTTCCTGTCTGACAGGAAGAACTGGCTGCCCTGAGAGCAGAACACCAACAAGACTCAGAAGACCTCTTCAAGAAGATCGTGCAGGCCTCCCAGGTCAGTGGGCTCGCATGCACTCAGGGCCTGCATTGGGGTCCTGATCCAATTCGGCATCCGTTCTTGGACTGAAACACCTTAGACCCCCATGGCCCTTCAGAAGGGACTGTAAAGACACTGCAGGGGGAGGGGTGTGAGCTGAACTCACCTCAGCTGGAAAGCCCCGCAAGGGCTCCCGGGAGTGCTGAGGCAACAGGTGGTGGTCTAGATGCCTGAGTGCATTGGATACAGGGCAAGACTCTCATAGGACCTTGACCAGGAGGCCAGTTTGATTTCTGCTGCAGGGGTCAGGAGACTCTGGGCAGGGATGTGGTTAAACACAGACCACAGTAGAAAGCAGGTACTACTCTGGGAGACCGAGCTCTCTGAGCCTGGCATTTCTTGTGTTTGTCCCTTCTTCCTGCTCACAGGAGTCTGAGGCTCGCATCCAGCAGCTGAAGTCAGAGTGGCAAAGGTAATGGGCACCACCAGTTGGTCTAGGCCTGCTTCTCCCCGCCCTTCCCCACCCCCAGGCAAGACTGGGGAGCAGAGGCAATGGCTAGAACCTAGCTCAGGACCCCTGCTTAGATCCTGTCTTTGAGGTGAAGCGGAGGTTAGCAGGGGTGGCTGATGGTGGGCGGTGGGCACCACAAGAGGATGGGGATTCGCAGGCTCACTTATACACACATTATCTTTTCTGTGCAGCCTCATGAAGGCAGCCCCTCACGCCCCCGATGTCCACACTTGTCGAGGCTGTGAGAGGCTGAGGCAGAGCAAACATGGACTTGAGGCTTGGAGAGGCAACAGGTTCAGAATTAGCTCCTTGGGACAGGCAAGCCAGTGCCTAGGCACCTGTGGTGTGTTCTACAGCCAGAATCTCCAAAGGGAGGTTTTGCCCTGCCTCGAGTTCATGATGGGTGATGGGCATGAGCCCTTGAACAGGAGCCAACTAGAGGAGCCTCTTTCTTCCTCATCATGGCCTTAGCCTTGGATCTCTCTGGGGAGAGCTTACTCTTCTCTCTCTGGGACTAGGATGACCCAGGAGTCCTTCCAGGAGAACTCAGTGAAGGAGCTGGGGCACCTGGAGGGCCAGCTGGCAGGCCTGCAGCAGGAGCTGGCAGCCCTGAGCCTGAAGCAGAGTTCGGTGGCAGATGAAGTGGGCCTGTTGCCCCAGCAGATCCAGGCCGTGCGGGATGATGTGAGTTGGAACCATCCAGGTGCCCCACTGAATGCCATCTCCTCTGAGACCATCTATCCTGGGGGTCTGCACAGCAAGAGCCTCTTGCCCTGCAGCCTCTGTTACTCCCACGAAACTGCTGTGACAAGTGCTGGCTTTCTTTGACGGGAGTTCTTCCTGTTTTTCTACCACTGCCCACAAAGAGTTGTTCATAACTTTCCTCCAGGTGGCCCCCTGCTTCCCTAGCCCTGCTGCCTACACTGAGCACTGCCCCACCATGGGCCCTGGCTCCTGCTGTCTCCCAGGCTGATGCTGGGTTTTGGTCCCTAGGTGGAGTCTCAGTTCCCTGCCTGGATCAGTCAGTTCCTCCTCCGAGGTGGGGGATCCCGCACTGGGCTCCTTCAGAGGGAGGAGATGCAAGCTCAGCTGCAGGCGCTGGAGAGCAAGATCCTGGCCCACATGGCAGAGATGCAGGGCAAGTCGGCCAGGGAGGCTGTGGCCAGCCTGGGACTGACACTGCAGCAGGAAGGCATAGTTGGGGTGACAGAGGAGGTGAGGACCAAGTACCACACCCCACATATACACACACATATTGCTCTCCTACCTGGGAGGTATAGACCTGGACAGTCCCACACTGCCAGCTCGTTGGTGTGTTCCAGAACATAAGTGACATGCAGAAGGCTCTGATGTGTGCTTTGGGATAGGAATGGGTGGGTGGAGGTACACTCATATCTGCCTGGGCACCTGAATGGTGCAAGCAGAAAAAGGATTAGTCCATGGGTTCCTGGTGGGGCGCTGGGGTGGACAGGTCTGCTTGCCATCCGTAACTGTCACCCGGTGATGGTGTTTCAGCAGGTGCACCGGATCGTGAAGCAGGCCCTGCAGCGCTATAGCGAGGACCGCATTGGGATGGTGGACTATGCCCTGGAATCAGGAGGTGTGTGTGCCACTTTCCTTGCTTTGCCCTGCCCTGGTCCCCACAGTGGCTGGCCCCTGACATCTGCCTGGACAGCTGTGGTGCCAAGCAAGCAGGGCTTGGGATCAGCAGAAATCACCCAACCTAGAACTCACAACAAAGACAGTTCTGGGAAGTCAGGATGGACCGAGCACCACCGATGGCTGGGGGAGAGGCTGGCCTTTATAGCTGCCTTGTGGGTCTGGGTTAGGGCTAAAGACCTGCCCTCTGTCCTCAGCAAGGAGACAGGCAGTGGCATCCCTCCTCTTGCTGCTCTAGCCCTTTGAGCCAGGAGCTCCTGTGACTGGCAAACTGAGCAGGTCATCTGGGTCTCCCTCCCCTGTGGCAAGCACCCACCTTTTCCTTCTTTCCCATCTCAGGGGCCAGTGTTATCAGCACCCGCTGCTCCGAGACCTACGAGACCAAGACGGCCCTCCTCAGCCTCTTCGGCATCCCCCTGTGGTACCACTCCCAGTCGCCCCGAGTCATTCTACAGGTGGGCCCCTAGGGAGTACAACAGGGGGCTCTGAGCACACACTGGGTGCCTGTCCCATCCTGTGTCAGCAAGAGCTGGACTCGGTGCCCTGCTGTGATATGACTTTCCTCCCCTCCAGCCAGACGTGCACCCAGGCAACTGCTGGGCCTTCCAGGGGCCCCAGGGCTTTGCCGTGGTCCGCCTTTCTGCCCGCATCCGCCCCACTGCTGTCACCTTAGAGCACGTGCCCAAGGCCTTGTCGCCCAACAGCACCATCTCCAGTGCCCCCAAGGACTTTGCCATCTTTGTGAGTATTCAACCTGTGTGGAGGCCAAAGTGGCCAGAGGGGGATCCTGTGGGTCTCTACCGAGGATCAAGTGGGGATCACTCTGACGGGGAGAAAGGGGAGTAGATCTGGAAGAGGTGGAGCCGGGTGGGAAACAGTACTTCAGTCCCAGTTATCTCAGCCTATGGAGGAAGGAAGTGAGGCCAAGAGAGTTAAGTGACTCATCCCAGACCGTGCAGCAGCCCTGTGTCGAGTGCTTAGACCCCCTACAGTCCTGAGGAGGCTTGCGCTGACCTGCTGGGTGGGAGGGCATAGGTGTGGGGATGGGGAGGGAGTGTCCTCCTGGGTCCTCCTGTCACAACTCTCTCCTCCATCCCTTTACTGTGTTTTGTAGGGATTGGATGAAGACCTGCAGCAGGAGGGGACGCTTCTTGGCAATTTCACCTACGATCAGGATGGGGAGCCCATTCAGACATTTTACTTCCAGGTAGAGGATTCTCTTATGCCAGTGGAGGCGGCACACTCCCTTTCCCAGCCAGCCAGAAGACATTTCCCGAGCACTGCCTCTGCCAGGCACAGGCTTCAGGGAGGGAAGGCACAGCCCCTGCCCTAAGGCACTGTTCTCCCGTCCCTCAAGACATAGAACTGGAGGTGGATGTCCAAATGGTCTTCAAGACGTGCTGTGCAGATGTCAGCACAGGGGATAGCAGTGTCAGGGATGCTTCCTGGAAAAGGGCACCACTGAGGCAAGTTTTATGAAAAAAAAAAAAAAAACGGTTAAGGTTTCCAGGAAGAGAAGATTGTAAAGGGCTTTCTAGGAGGGACCAGCGCATGCCAGGCTCAGGGTTTGTGTGGCTAGCAGGGGCCTCAGGCAGTGCATGGGGCTTAAACTTGACAGGGCAGCAGATCTAGGCCCATTTTTGAAATGCAGATTCCCAGTATCCACCCAGGAGAATCTGATTCCTTAGGGTTGATGGTCCCCAGAAACCTGCATTGGAACAAACCATCCAGATGAGTCTGAAGCAGGCGGCCTCAGACCCACACCAGGGGAGTCCTAGTGTGAGGAACTGGTGGGAAGGGACTGTGAGAGGTGGAGACGGGACAGTGGCAGGAAGAGAGATTGCAGAGGGTCAGGCATTTCAGCTCTCAGGGCTGTGGAGAGGGGCATTGCTGTGTTTAGGTGTGACATATGACAGTATGATGTGATTTTAGTAAGGTTACTGCGCCCCGAAATGGCGAATGGAAGAGATACAAACCTGGAGCCAAGGAGACTGCTCAGGAAAAGGCTGCAAGGAAGCAAGCCAGAGTCCATGAGGTCCAGAAAGGGTGTTGGCAGTGAGGACAGAGACACGCTTGGGAGGGACCTGATGTCAGGCTGGATGGGAGCAGGGAGGAAGAGGTGGAGAGGATGACAGCTTCCAGGCCACCTGCGTGGGCCGCTGGAAGCCCAGCCGAGAGGGGCTGATGCAGAGCAGGTTTGGCTGAGTTTGAGGCAACTATAAGACAGTTTAGTGGAGCTGTTGTGGGGGACCAGTCGTAAAGACTGAGTTGTCTTCAGCTCCAAAGTGATTACTGGGCCATGGGAGGGGTCGGGAACTCTAAGGGGCAATGTGCAGACTGAGCCTTTTGGAGAGTAGAGGACAGGAGGGAGAGCGCTAGGCCTATGGTAGGGCCAAGGTGAGATCTGCAGCAAGCGCTGGCTCAAATTGTGGCTTTCTGAGCCTACAGGACAGAGGCCTGAGGAGCACTTGAGAAAGAGAAGAAATTGTGTGCATATCAACACTTAGCAAACACTCAATGAAGGAAGTTCTTTCCACTGATTGTAACAATAAAAAAACAACCAAGAGTGAATTCATCCCAGTTTTAGATGAATTGTGCTGGCCCTCAGTACCAAGACCATTTTTATGTGGCCAAGGGCTGGACCTGATACAGGCTCCTGTGGGTTGACCACTAATGCTCCTGGGGTCCCTGCAGAACTGCTGAAGGCCCCAGGGCTCCTGAGCCCACTGCCTGGAAACTGCTCTGGGAGACTGGACAGGAGCTTTTGAAGCCCAGTTCTCTTCAGAGCCCCAGTGGAGGAGGAAGGGAACCATCTGGCTCTAGGGGTGGCTGTCTCCCTTTCCCACCTTCTCTCTCTGTGAGGTCTCAAAAGGCTCTGTGATGTTCTCAACCCCTTTCCTCTCTACCCAGGCCCCTAAGATGGCCACATACCAGGTGGTGGAGCTGCGGATCCTGACTAACTGGGGCCACCCCGAGTACACCTGCATCTACCGCTTCAGGGTGCACGGGGAACCCACCCACTAGCCCTTCTTTCTCGTGCCTGCTGCCAGCCATCTGGGAGTGGGTGAGCCACACCCTGCCACTTCCCCCACATGCTTGATCAGCGCTCTGACTTACAGAGGCAAGAAAGAGGACCCCTGGCCCCGTGGAGATGAGAAAGAATGTGCACGGGTTTCCTGAGCAGCAGGGCAGCTCAAGGTGGCCAGCAGGCTCCAGCGTCTCCTTTCATTCCTCCTCGTGCCAGCAGGCATCTCCTTCCCCCTTCTGGGAGGGTGTACATATGTAGCATATTGTGGGGGACTGGGAGGTGGGGAGAAGTGAGACCCTACTGTCCTGGGCCAGGGTGGAGGGGCTGGCACCCACAGAGCTCCTATTGGGAGGTGCTTGGATAAAGCGGGTGCCAAAGCTGTGGGGGGCCAAGCAAGGACCTGGGGTGGGTGAGCTGGATGAGCAAAGCTGTCCCCTATCCTGGTTAGGGAAATGAGGCCCTGCGGGAGGAAGGTGCTCAGCAGAGTACAGGATGGCACTGTCCCCAGGCAGCACATGCCTGGTAGGGCTGGTGCCATCAACCTAGGGAAGCTTGGCCCACAGGGCCCCTAAAGGGCTTCTACAGAAGACTTTATTTGTTCCGGGTAGAAGTGGGCCATGGGGCTTCTTGTACCCTAGAAGGGACCGGCTCCTATGTGCCTCTAAGGGCTGCTGCCTGTGTGGCTCTGAATGGCCTGGGGGCCAGCCCTGTAGGAGTCCCCTCTGCTGGGGATAGTTGCTAGTTGCTTTTACTCTCCTGATGCTGGGGCTAGGGCTTGCTCTGCTCCCCATTCCTGCTTGGGCTTGCCTGCACCCCACAGCAAGCTTTTCACATCTCCCCGGGGTATGGGGAACCCGGAGCTGTCTTTGGGGCCATTAGCATCTGGGGTTAGCTAGGAGGGTGGGGAGCAGGGGGCTCCCCAGATTCTCATGGTGGTCTGGTGACAATGATGATGGTGATGTTCAGGGTGTCAAGTCTGTCTGCACTAGTCCATCCCCATCTAATCAGGCCCTGATGTAGGGGCCCTACCCTCAGGCTACCCCCTAGGGATCTTTCAGCTGTTGCTCAGATCCAGTTTCCTTCTGGCTCATTCTCTATGGGGACAGTCAGGTGGAGGCTGGTGGGGGAGGAGATTGGCCAAAGTTACCTTGGGTAGGGAGGAGGATGAGGAGGGGACTTTTGGACCCAGCAGGCCCTGTTTTACTATGTATATATTTTTCAAGATCTTGATTTTTTTAACTGAAAAGCTAAGGGCTTGATTCCGAGCCCCATTCTGTGAGGCACTGGGTGAAACTCAGTTCCTTGTTCCTGGCCACTAAGAGGCCTGGGTCCCTGGTTCTGGCTGTGTCTGTTGATTCTGGCCTGTGGGGAAGGGGCAAGAGGGGCTGCTATGCAGGCAATGCCCAGCCTCTAAGGAAGGCTGGGAGCATGGGGCTCTATGAGCATGGGGCTCTATGAGCATGGGGCTCCATGAGCACAGGGCTCTGGAATCAGAATCTCAAATCGGCTCTGGAGTATGGGGCTGGAATGAAGTGGTGGTGAGGCCACGGCTGTCCCATGGCCCAGCGCTGCTTCCGCACAGCCCCTGCCTTTGCCCTGAGACAACCAGGTTTTGTTTTGTGCTCTCCTGTCACAAATGCTGCACTATTGGTTCTTAATTTTTTTATCTCCAGATTCTAATTTATGCCTATGCAAAAAATAAATAAATAAATGATGCCCAAGATCAATGAAATATGGTTTTTATCTGGCCATTGCATAGGACAGCTGCTCTTGGGAAAATAAGGAAATAAATTCTAAACCAAACCAATGTTTCCAAAGACTTATTCCTACTCCAGTGTTTCTGAGCTCCAGGGCTGGCAGGAGGAAGAAGATGGCTTTATTAGTTATCGTTGATACCCCATTACAGAGGCTTTTCCTGTCTCAGTTCCACTGAGCAGAGGCAGAAAAAGTTACAACCTTTACTACTGGCTGTGTCCACCTCGAGTGCAGTGATTCTCCTCCATGAGAATTAGGTATTTTCCCCTTCTACCTGTAACTGGGATGGAACAAGCAGGTGGTCTGTGAAGGGCCAGAAACTGCTAGCTCAGGGGGGAACAGCTCCCTAGACTGAGTTCAGGACCACTTCTCCAGCCTAACCCTGAAGGCTCTCGTACTGACCATGGCACCTGGGCGCCAGGGTTACTCCTCATCACGAGTGAGAAATTAAAGGCAGGAACCCTGGTCAGTTGGGAGGGGGCTGGGTGGAACACACATCCAGCCCGGAGCCTTTGGGCCAGCTCTGAGTCCTAGGAAACAGCTGGGCCTGAGCTCACCTCCCCTAATTGACTGAATACCTGCTCTGTATCTAGCACCATTTCCAACAAAGGAGACATCCCTGACTGGCACCAATACACAAGTCCCTGAAACTTGCCCCACACACCGTTAGAGCTCGGTGCCTGTGTTCATGCCCTCTTGGGCCAGGCACATACCCTCTGCCCATGTGCACACATTCAAATCCTATTGGCCCCACACAGTACAGCCCCCACACCATCTTCTCCATGGCACTTCCTCCAGCCCCAATCAAGCTTCTACTTCCCCTGCACCATGGCACGCTCCTTTCTCCTCATCTCGCTCCATGTCAGGGTGGTCAACAGGCCAGAACAGTGGTCCTGACTGTGAAGTCAGGGATCTGGCCATCTCAATCCCCATCCCACCATACAGGACTTCACTCCCAGTAAAGACGCCACAAACACCTACTGCTGCAGGCATAGAAGGGCCAGGCCTTGCCACTCCAGATGACTGGATTAACAACTTTATTCTTTATCAACTGCAAAAAGGCTGGTGTTTTGTTCCAAATGAATAGCTGGGAGGACTGAGACCTGAATGGATTTTGTAGTCCCTGTTAATGTCAGTAAAACACTGGATTCCATCAGCTCCCTGCTAGCAGGTATGGGCCTGGTGATCACACAGATCCAGACCCATCCTCCTGAATGTCTGTGGGCAGAGGCCAGGGTGGTGGCCAGAGCTCCTGAATGCAAAGAATGATTCTGGCAACTACTGCCACTTACAGGGGCAAAAGACAAAACAAGGTCCCCCATGGTGAAGGCCTACAGAAAGACTCCACAGCCCCTGCCACGTCAGGGTCCTCAGCGCCAAAGCCCTCCTATTACAGAGGCACCTGTGGGCAGCAGCCCCTGGAAGCGGAGCCAGAGCCAGGGCAAAAAGCAAGAGGGAAGCAGCCAATAGACAACAGAAGGGGCAAAGGACAAGCCGCAGCAGCTGACGAGGAAAAGCTGTGGGGAAGGGCTGGCGCAGGAACTAACACCTGCTGGTGACACTTCTGAGCTTCTTCAGTTTCCCTCACTAGAAAAATAAAACAATACCTACCTCGGACGGTAACTGTGAATGTCAAAGAACATGAAGCATGGGAGAGCCCCTGGCAGTCCTGGACACATACGTCGGGTCCTGAGGGAGCACCTCCCACATGCAGGGCACTCCAGGGCCTCACCTACGGTCTCTCACCCAATCAATATGCACAACAACCCTGACGGAGGAATTTATGGGGGATGAGGAAACTGAGGTTCAGAGAAAGTTGGTAACTTGTCCTGTCACACAGCCGGTGGAGGAGCCTGAACTTTGAAGCCATGCCTGCCTGACAGGGGAAGCCAGTCTCCCCAAAGCCCTGCCCTGAGCTGGGCTGCCAGCAGGGCTCAAGCTCAGGCACAGCAACAGGTTCCCTATGGCAGCACCTCCAGCTGAGGAGGTGGGCAGGGAACACAACACTGTCGGGTTAGAACAAACTTTTATTTTGAATGCTGGTCTGATCAGTCCATGGCCACAGGTCAGTGATAACTAGAAACAGTTGGAAGGAGGGGAGGGGACCAGCAGTCAGGAAGCAGGAAGAAAGGAGGGTTGGGAACAGGACAGGAAGGAGGCAAGGCTGAAGGACTCAGCCAGCGCAGGAACACATCCTGTCCTGTCAGCCCACCCTAAATTGAGGGCTTCAGTGCAGAGCTCAGTCCAGGCTGGTTAGGAGCCTACTTTGTCATTTCTGGCCTGCGCACCCCCACCCCCATCCCAGGCAGCAATTCTTCCAGAGGACTAAATGCTCTGTGCTGGGCCTGGAAGATACTGCTGCACTATCCCCTACCTGCCCTCCCTGCACCCCAATCAGGGCTTCCAAACTTGAGTCTCAGGCTTGTCACTATTATGCTCCTGCAGCAGCAGTGTGGGGGTGATGTGGTAGTGAAGGAGGAGTTCCAGTCCAGCCTAGCCCAGAGGACATCTCTGTAACCCCAACAGGAGGTGCTAGAAAACATGCTCCTGAGCAGGCCCAGACCCCAGTCTAGTAAACAGTGTCCCTAAGCCCAACAAAAAGCCACAGTCTAACCCACAGGAGGTAGCTCCTAGGCAAGGTGAGAGCCTCCAGGTGGGGCAGATCAGCAGAAGCCAGGAGTAGCCCGGGACAGCCCAGGCAAACACAGGATTGTCTCCAAGGGGAAAACTCATCAGCTGTCTTTGGGTCAGTGGCAAGGGTCAGAGTCAAGGATGGGGAGGGTCCTACAATCCAATCACTACTCCCCTCCACACATCTACAGGTTACAGCTGAAGAGCTTTGGGCATTACCTGTTTGGGGGTTTAAGGGGAAAAAGAGGGAGAGAAAGAAAAGGGGAAGCCACCATTTTCTCCCTGTTAAAATCCCCAAGTCCTAGATTGGGGATTCTCTGCTCTCACAGCAGCAGACACCGAATCCCAGGAGCCCCTCAGCCCAGAGTCCGGCCCCACAGAAGAGGCCTGTGAGTGCCAAGAGGAGCAGTGAGACGGGAGGCAGGCTCCCTCAGCTCCTCACACCCTCTAAAGGCCCTGAGGATTCGCACAGAGACAAATACACAGCCCAACAGATGGGCAGGCAGGCAGGCAGCCAGTCATGGAAGAGAAAAGGAGAGAGACCGACAGGGCTCTGACTGGCAGCACTCCTGCACCACACACACACGCATGCACGCACGCACGCACGCACGCGCGCACACACACGCACACGCACACGCACACGCACACACACACACACTTAGAGACAGAGATATATAATAAAAAGAATAAAAACTAAGGGCCCAGATGTACAAAAAATGTGTGAGTGGAGAAGAAGGCAGGGAAGAGGATGGGAGGGCAGTCCTCCAGAAGTCGGCCGCCTTCCTCAGCTTATAAATTACAACCCCCTGGAAAATGGGGGTGGGGGGAGTAAGGAGGCTCTGGCTGTGGCCTAGGGGACGGCAGGTGGTGGTCAGAGCTGCTCTGCCTATCTGGGGGAGCAGTGGCCAGTGTGTGAGGATTCCTTGGGTGGTGGCGGGGGGGGGCGGGCAGGGGAAGATTCAGCAGCCACTGGCAGGAGTCACACAGGCCCCCTGGGACTTCACCTTGTGGCGCTGGCCCCCTCGTCGCCGGCCCCCGCTGCTGGGTTTGGGCTGAAAAAGAGAAAAAAAGAGCTTGAGAACTGCTGGTCCATGGGGAGCAGGGCAGGACAGCAGAGGGGCAGGGGCAGCAGGAAAAAGGGGACACAAGATGAGCAGGCAGGCAGTGTGGCCCTATCCCCAACCTGACCAGGAATTCACTAGGTGACCTTGCTCGCAGTACTTCCCCTGTCTGAAAAATGGAGCCCACCTTGCCCTCCTTGCAGGGTGGTGGGATGCACGTGAGTGATAAAGGTGTAAGGGGAAGCCCTTCAGAGAAGCACAAAGAAGAGCAAGAATCAACATTCACCGCTACTGACAGATGGAAGGAGAAAGGAAGTGAACAAACCAGAGGAAAGGTTCAATGGGAGAGAGAGCAGAATGGACAGAGAGATCCAGGCAGAAGCCACTTTCTCCAAAGAGGGGTCCAACAAGGGCAGAGGCCATGGGAAGATGAGTGCGAGGGAGTGCCAGACCTCATTAGGCCAGGAGAGAACTCCTTTGGGAGATGCCAAGTCAGAGCTGCACTGACATAGCCCAAGGCCACCTCCCCTTCAGGATGTGTACATGTCAGGGAGGGGACACAGGAGGACCCTCTAACCTGCTGGACTGCAGTGCACACATATATTGCTTCCACACCCACAAACAATATGTACTCTTACTATGAAAGGAAAACCTTGACATTTTCCTATTCTATTTTACTTCATTAAAACCAAATTCTAATCAGAACCAATTAAATTGATTTTATGTAGGCCACATCTCATAGTTTAAAAAACACTGCCTTAAGAGATAAACAGTTCACACTTAGCAGCACTTACCTGCCAGAAGTTGGTGGAAAACACATTCTATCTATGCCTGAGGCTCTCCTCCACCAAATCAGAGTAACAGCCGCACTCCCTGCCACCCTGGTGCCACCCTGCCTGAGGCCAGGGAGCCCACACTCACCTGCAGCTGGAGACTGCTGGCTGCAGCTGGCTGCACAGCCCCTAGAGAGGAAGCTTCATCTCCAGTAGGGAGTGCCCCTACTGCTGGCCCGCCAGATGGGCCCCCCTCTTCTCGTTTGGTCAGGGGGCCCTTTTTTGTTGACTGCATTTTAATCTGCTGGGGCTTGGAGTTCATTGGGGAGTTGTTGGTGGTCTGAAGGAGCTGTGGAGCCAAGGAGGTGAGGGTGAGGCTGGAGCTACAGGGCAGTGGCTCAGCTCAGCTGCCACCCCTGCGCCCCTTCTCTTGGGAACTCCTCATTGGCTGGTCTGGCTGGCCTCGGGCGAGGCGGATGGCAGGAGGGCAATGACAGGAGGCAGTAGGGATGAGAAGTGTTTTCATCCCCACTTAGCAGCCCAGGACTCCATTGGCCTATGGCTGATGCCTCACTTCTAGCCTCTGCCCAGCCCAGAAAGGCTCTATCCTGTTCCAGCAGACAAATCTGTGAACCTGTCTGCCACCTCCTAGTCAGCCCAGTTCCCAGGCTGGGTTCCAGCCTGCCCAGAGCCTGGGGAGTTGAAATCAAAGCTCTGCTCCTTGCGAAGCTGGCTGAAACTCCTCAGAGTATCAGCTGCACCTCCAGCCCCCAGATCCTGCTGCTGCCCCTATGATAAGAGACTGGGGCAAGTTTTAACTTCAGGTTTCTCTGCCTATCAGAAATCTTAAAAGCTACCACCCAGGAGTGACTGATTTGGGATGTTCCCTGGTGGCCTAAGTTCAATCTCAAACAAAGCAAGGAGGAGGCCAGCTAAGTCCCAGAGGACATCACAGGTTGTGCTGCAGCCTCCGCCAAACTCTCAGCCAGTCCCAGAGGCAAGCAGGCCTTTAAGGACATGACCTCCTCCCTACCCCCCACACATAAACACTGCACCCCAGGTTGACCACAGATGAGCCCAAGGAGGACCATTCTGGAGGAAAGGCCAGTCTGAGGCTGATTCCAAGATCTCAGACAGGTTCGTGCCACTTCTTCCTCTGTTTGGAGTAAGGGTCAAACCACTCTATCAAATGCCCCTACCCAAAGCCATGGACGAGAACTGCAGAGGGCAAAAGGTGGGCTCCAGGGCACACAAACAGCTCAAGCCCCAAGGGAACTCACACCCACTCCCCCTGCACTGTCCAACACTCACTGCAACCAGACCCATTGCTGTAAGGAGAGATCTCAGTTGCAGCCCCTGCCAGGCCACAGGAGTCTGTGCTGGCACCTGGGAGGCTGACCCTTGCTAGGCCTAGACACTCTGCCAACATTATTTCCTACAGAGAAAGGCCATGCCCCAACCTCACCTTCTCTCTTCCATGGTCACCACCAAAGCCCAGGATGAGAGGCCCAGGGACACCTCTCAGGGAGAGCGGAGAAGATGGCACCAAGGCCACACCTCTGTGCTACTCCAGCTCTCGCAAAGCAGTGACTGTGCCTCTGCCCCTGGAAGTTAGGGAGACTCCTCAGCTTCTCAAGAAGAGCCTGTTGTGCTCATGCTCTCTAGAAGTGGAGTGGCCCCTGGTGCTTCCTGGGAAAAGGCAAGGAGGTCTGCCCCAGCCATACCTTGGTGATGGTGCCAACAGCCTTGGTGCGACCTTCCCGGAATACCAGCCGCTGGTCTATGTGCAGGTACTCAGGGGTCTTGATGAAGCGGAAGTGTACAGTGGCCTTGTCCCCAGTGCGCAGACAGTCCTTGTCCATGCTCAGAATGGTGGCTGTCTGCCTGATGCTCCCACAGTGCACTGCCAAGGGAGCAAGAAGGTCAGGACAGGCTTAAGCAGCTCTGTGGCCTCGGCACAAGGGGAGGCAGCAAGAGAAAGCGTGAAATACACTTGAGCTATGGCAGTGTGGGGCTCATCTCCAGAGCTGAAGGCCTTGGGAGGCCTGCTCCTGGATCTGCTTCTGCCTCACACTCTCCCACCTTTTCCCACCCCCTGCCCCCACCCCCAGGCCCTGTACAGAAAGGGGTCCTAGTTCCTGGAATTACAGGGCACTGTTTGCATGTATGCCCCCTCACTGGACTGTGAGCTCCTGGAGGGAAGGCCTTTGCCCATCTCATCTCTGCTCCCAGCACGCTGGCAACACCACTGGGCACACGGCAGTGTTCAGCAGATATTCACAGAAGGAATGAAGGTAAGGTCCTTGAGGACAGGTCGGGGTTTACAACCCAGCCCCCAGTTAGTGTGTGTGGAACTGAATAAATGGCGCGGCTCATGGTGGAACTGAGGGAATGACATCACTAAACTGGATGGTGAACTGCCTCTTGGCTGGAGCTGGAACTACAGTGCTTGGGTTGCTGTAGCACTTTTAGGGGGTTAGTGAGAGTGGGGGCTTCCTGGCCTGGCAGGGCCTTAGACACCTACCCATGGCCTGGTAGCGTGGGCTAATCGTGGTGGGGTGGTGGAGGACGAGAATCTCAGCCTCAAATTCCCAGGAGGCTTGGGGATTCAAGCGTGGGGAAACCATCACCATGCCCTTCCGGATGGACGAGCGCTTGATCTGAAAGAAAGAGGGAACCCCAGAACTCAGGGGCAGTGATGTGTTCTGGTTTCACCCTCTGGTCCTGGAAGAGGAGTCTTTCTAGGAATAGGAACAACACCAACTCAGCCTTGTCCCCTTACCACACTGGACCTTCTACAGTGGACAGCATGAGGCAGACTTGGTGCTATGTGAGAAGCCTTAACACTACTACTTGGCGTAAGGAAAGGCTTCGTGCAGGAGCTGGCGTTTTAGCTGCTGGGCCTTGAAGGATGGGTGATGAGGCAAGGGAAGTCAAGTATTCAGGTGGAATGAACATGGTGAGCATGACCTGACCACTGGAGGGAATAAAGTCCCACTTTTTCTGGTTAATTTGGTTGGTGGGGAAGGTAGGTGACCCCAAAGCTAGAACTCGCCCAAACCCCACGAGAAGGCCAAATGAGAAGAGGATTTTTTGCAGACCTCAATGGCCCTAGGTAGAAGAATCCCCTGCACAGAAGGGACACTCTTATCTGACCTCACTACTGAGCTCAGGGCACTATGCTCAGGCACTACAGGGAGAAAGAGTTTAGGAGGCAGGCAGTCCTGGTTCAAGCCCTGGCTGTAGCACTGTGTTTTGGGCAAGTCACTGGACTTGGTTTTCCCATTTGTAAAAGTAAGGTCAGTATCCTTATCTTGCAGAGCAGCCACCAGCACTGGAAATGGCGAGTAAAGCATCAGACCCAGAGTCTAGCATAATGGAGCCTGAGGGGAGTCTTTAGTATTATCGACACTCACCTTCTTCAATGCGAAGGAAGCTGTCTGGCCCCCCCGCACCTCCTTGACAGGCATGCGCTTGCGATGGATGGATTTGACAGCAATGGACAGGAAGTTACCCAGAGGGTCTGGGCCCAGCAGCAGTGTGTCATTCAGCTTGATCAGGCCCCTCAGTGTTGTTCCTGACACCACTGTACCCACACCCTGCCAAGGAGAAGACCTCAGCCCAGTTAGTCCATTCCCACTACAGACACACCCCATGATGCCCCTGTAGGAAATGCCCACCCTGCCACCTACTCTGCTCAGTCCCACCAGAAGCCACTTACTGGGACAGAGTAGGTGTCATCAATCTGAAACTCAGCAGGCTCTTCCTCCCTGTAGCTGGTGCGGGGGGAGAGGAGGTTGAGGAACATCTTCAGCAGATCTAGGTTCTCGCCTGTAACATTGGAGATCTGGAATATTGGGCACATCCTAAGTTGAAGGGGAAGAAAAAGGAGAGAGGAGCTAAGGTGGTCAGCTCCTGTCCCGCCACAGGCTGGGAACTGCAAGAGGACTCTAGGAGCAGATGCCATTGCTAAAGACCCCACTTCTCCTTCACCTGCCTCTGAGGGCTTGACTCTTAAGCCCTTGACCTAGCAACTACTAGCAAGACCTGCTACAAGGCCTTCTCCTCTTACTGAGTTTTGTCTCTGACACCTGTCCCTTCTTCTCTGTCCCTCCATCACTGCCCTACTTTGGAACCTCACGACTGCCTCTCCTTCCTCAAGCATACCCATCCTTGCTTAAAATCCTTAACCGTCTTTCCACTGCAGAGAAGACAGCCCAAATCCCTTCTCCCAACATTCACGGCCCTTCACACTCGGGCTTATAGCCATCTTTGCACATTCATTTCTCTCAAATTCCTATATTCTAACCATACAAGAGAACCTTCCATTCTCCTAAAAGCTTGGCACTTTCTTGCTCCCGTGGATTTGCTCACTCTGTTTCTCCTTCCTGGATTCCTTCCCTTTTATCCAACTTCCAAACCCTTCTCATACTTCAGAGCCCATCTCAACCCCTCTGAGTTCTTGGAGAGCTTTTCAAGTCTGTTACACATGACTCCATCTGATTTTCCATCAGAGTCATCTAAATGGCCTGTCTGTCCTATTCAGGGTGAATTAAACTTCTTGAGATCAGGAATTATATATTCCCCATAACTCCTAGAAATAGTGCCTGCACAGAATAAGCATGTAAAAATGTGAATGAGCTAAAATGGGGCTGTCTAAAATGTGCCCTCTGCTGGCCATCTGGTGCTACTGAAGAGAGCATCAAGGTAGAGGCACAGGCAAAAAAGCCAGGCTGCTCTGGGTCTTGCACCGTAGACCAAGTCAGGAGGCAGACTGCTTCTAAGGAGGCCTGGGCTCTGGGCGAAGGAGCAGAGTTAGCAAAGTTCACTACCAGCAAGAGAAGCTCTGACCAAGGAGCTGAACACCTTGAGGACAAGGACTGGGTTCATGTCAACTCTGAATCTTCAACATCTAAATGAACAGCCTGGCAGAACAAACATCAATAAATATTTATGGAATGAAAGGATACATTATTGAGTAAATGTCAAAATTGACCTGTGATTACAGGGCTTTTGAGAAACAACAGTACAAAAAAATTAATAATTACAGCTATAAAAATGGCCATATATTTATCATACACCAACCAAGCACAGCGCTAAGTGCTTTACATATATCATTTCCAAAACTCACGAGAGCCCTATGGGGAAGGTAATATTATTTCCATTTCACAGAGGAGGACACTGAAAACTCACCTGGAATTCCAACCTCAGGGAGACCAGGATCTCAGAATCTGGGTCACCTGATATAGCCCCTGGGGCAACATTGCCGACATGGGAGACCTCGTTCTGAGACCAGAACCTTCTATTTCCTCCAATCTCTGAATGGTGAGAGGTGTTCTGATGTGGTGTTTCCATGAGACCTCATAAACTGACAGTCATTCCAGGCCTATCATTTGCTGCGGCCCTCCAGGCTCCGCACCCATTACCTTTCGGAGCTGAAGTTGGAGGCTGTAACAATCACATCATCCTTGCTCTGTACCAGCACGGGGATCTTCCGGCAGCCTGGTGACTTCAGCAGGCGCTGTAATAGCTTCAGGGTTTCTTAAAGGGTGAAATGGAACAGAATTAGAGGACATAGCCTTCTCTTTGGCCAGGTTTCCAAGGCAAGATGGGTCCGTTCATTACTGATGCAAGCAGGAAACAGACTATGACAGATGGACCAGTTTAAATGCCACAATGCCTGGAGAAGCAAAAAGCAAGATCAAAACTTTGGATGGGAATGTGCTGTTAGAAAAGAGAGAGCACAGACAGGGCCTGTTTTCTAAGGCTGTGAGTCTGAAACACATGGCAGATTTCTCCATGGTCTTTAGAGGACCTGCATACTGTAAGCAAGTGCCTTGGGGGATCCTGAGAAGGACAATGTTCTTCCCAGAATGCACTGCTTCCTGGAAAAAAAATCTCATCTGACAAAAGGATCTGCAGACTTGTAAATGTCCAGGAGAGGTCTTTATGAGGCCTTCCAAAAGAATACCTCTCTACTTCTCTTCTACAATCTGCAGCAGTGAGGGAGAAATGCACAAAGGTCTAGTCCTGCAACCCTGTGTTGAAGCTTTAGTGGTAAAAGGTAATTAGACCTTCTGCCCAAACTTTTCCATACACATCCAGCTTAGATGGTAGAACCCAATTCCATCTGACTGGGATCACCTGAAAAGAGGTGCCAGATTAGGGATCTCAAGGATCCTACACTTGGAACCATAAGGCATACAGATCAGAGGATAATGCTGAGCTGTGCTCAGAACAAGAGATAAATAGGGAAGGAAGAAGCAGAAGATACCACCAAGGAGGCACAGTGGGTGACGGCCCCAAAGAGAGAAGTTGCTGCTGACTAGAGGCTTCACTTACCTTGCAGGATGTTGGCAGGACACATATCAATCTTGGTGACTACAACAAAGACAGGTACATTGAGTGCTAATGCCAAGCCCAGGTGCTCCTTGGTCATCCCCACGATGCCAGCATTGCTGCCCACCTGCCCCAACACAGAAAAGAACTGTCAGGACAAGAGAGACAGATTGCTGGTGTGTGGGGCAAAGGGCCTCAAAGAAAAAAGCTGTGCTGGGCACAGATTACTTTAACCCCTGACTCAACGATGCGGGCTATCAAAATCTGAGGAGACTTGTAAGCAATAAAAAAGACAAACGCAGACAGTTTGGGAAAAACAACTGCCCAGAGTCATCAAAGAAGATTCAGCTTAACATCCCTGGCCCTCAGTTTCCCCATCTGTAAAATAGGGGGATAACAATATCCACTCTAGAAGGTCACTTGAAATTTAAATGCCACAACATATATGAAGGGTCCGGCAGAAAACCAGCATGAACTAGGTGTTCAAGTAATGGCAGCTGTTATTACTGTTACTATTCTTCCTTCCAGTAACAATAAATGGTTTTATTTTTGTTTTTTTGGCAGCTAGAGAGAATAAATGTTTTGAAATATCACAATAAAGACTACTTAAAAAAAATTAGGGCACATGCTCAAAACATGCCACACACAAGAAAAAGGAAACTCTTTATCTACTGATATGGGGTAAACTCTAATATATGTTTTTAATGGAAATAAATAGCAAGGTATATTCCAAGGTCTAAGGTTTAATCCCTGTACCAGCCAGCCGCCACCAAAAAAAAAAAGCAAGGTGTATATAGTATGCTACCATAAAAAAGTGAGTGATTGGATCACTGTCTTTAAAAAAAGAAGCTGTAAGACATTTGGGGAATATCTGAGATAATATAAATACAAACTAGCTATTAGAGACTATTAGGGAACTATTATTCATTTTCTTGGTTACAGTAACAGTATAAGACAGACCTCACTTTTAGAAGTATTTGGGGGTAAAGAGTCACAATGTCTACAACCTACTTTCAAATGATTCAGTCAAAAAATAAAGAAATAAAGAACACCCAAACAAAACATATATACATATATGCATCCATCACATATACAAATATGGCAAAATGTTAATAACTGTTGAATTTATTTTTGTTTTTTTTGTTGTTGTTTTGTTTTTTCCCTGACCGGTAAGGGGATCGCAACCCTCGGTACGGTGTGGTCCGCACCATGCTCAGCCAGTGAGCGCACCGGCCATCCCTATATAGGATCTGAACTCGCGGCCTCGGCGCTACCAGCGCCGCACTCTCCCGAGTGAGCCACAGGGCCGGCCCAATAATTGTTGAATTTAAGTGGTGGGTTTCTGGTATTCATTATACTATTCTTTTAACTTTTCTGAATGTTTGAAATTGGAGGTAGAAAATGTATAACACATTTGCTAGTACGAGTATAAAATATCTCTGGCAGATACACAAGAAACTGGAAATACTGGTTGTCTCTAGGAGGAAACTACACAGAGAAGGAAGGGAGACTTTTCACTATAAACCATTTGGTACCTTTTTATTTTTGTACCATATGATTGCATTACTTACCAAAACAAAAATTACCATGATGTATTTATATAGCGCTTACATTCCAGAGTGTCTTCACTAAGATGCTCTCATTTGATCACCCCAGCTCACAGGTTAGTCACCACCCCACTGACACAGCTGACCCAGGCCTGACTGTGTTCCTTTTTCCTATACCAGGACACCTCCATGATCTTCCTCCTAATAATTCCCATGCCCTTCAACCACCTTTCCAATTCAACCCAGACTTGCTTTGTTCCCAACCTGGATAAGAGAGAGCTCTATCAATCTGTGGTCTATATATTTTAAATACTTTTTTCCTGGAAATTAATTGCCATGGAAGAATAATCCAATATTTCATTTTTTTCAATAGAATTTTTAATATTTGTTTGGATTATGGACTTATAGAAAGTCAGATATGAACATTTTGTCTGGGGTGAAGATATTTCCATTAATTGGTACTGATCACTGTAGCTCAGTTAGAAAAACATTTAGAAAAAAAAAAAAAAAAGATGACTGGTAAGGGGATCTTAACCCTTGGCTTGGTGTTGTCAGCACCACGCTCAGCCAGTGACCAAACCGGCCATCACTATATAGGATCCAAACCCGTGGCCTTGGTGTTATCAGCACCGCACTCTCCGAGTAAGCCATGGGCCAGCACAAGAAAAACACTTTAAACTGGTTTCTATACCCTTCTTATTACCAACCCAACAACTTCCCCAAATATCCCTGTGGATCTTCCATTGAGACCCCTTCCTGGAGAGCTTTTCTTAGTCCAATCAAGAAAGTTGGTAATAGCCCTTTGTAATGTTTAATGAAATGGGAGATGAAATCATGCTGAGATTCCAAGAACCCTAGGCAGAGAGCCAACAAGAGTTCTGCCTCTCTTTATTACTCTCCAGTTTGGGGAGAATTTTCCTGAGAACCTGTGTTTGTGGGGCAACTTGATCAAGTTTGCTATTAACAGATGCTGTGTTTACTACCCTTCCTAATACAGGCAGCTAGAGGAATTGGGAAATGGAGAAAGGCTTTGGGAAGGACTTGCCAGAGGAAAACTTGCTCACTCACACATGTGCACTCTCGCTCCCTCTCTGTGAAAACTGTGAAGCTGCGCACAAGGTTGTGGGCCTCACCACTCCCACTCAATATCCAGAGAGGAAGATCAGTGGGACACAAATGCAAAGTTGACAAGAGGATCCAACACAGAGCCCTCTGCTTCTTTTGCTTTTCAGGTAATGTACATGACAAGCTACTTAAAAACCTGAACACATAGACTATAAGCTCTCCAGGAGCCCTAGGACAGCCCTGATCACTGCCATATCATCAGGCTAGCAAGGGCTTGTGCAAGCGCCTCACAACAAGGGCTTGTGCACTGGCTGATACCCCTCCCAGGCTCTGGAAGAGGCCACATCTCAGGCCCTCCTGACTGCGGCTTGTACCCACTTATGGTGCTCTCCTCCATTTCTTCCCCAACTCTCTGAGGGTGCCACCTGGTGCTACCTCCTCAAGCAGCCGAAGCCTCTGGGGAAAACATTTCTGAAAGTAATAAGTAAGCCCCATAAGACACCCTCCTCTGTGCCTCTCCCCAGAATAAGAGAGGTCTGCAAATGGCACTTTACCAAGAGAATCCCTGCCTGGTTCAATGTACGGGAGAGATCAAGGTTCAACCCTTGATAAGAGAGTAGAGCTCAGAGGACAGGGCAGCCCTGCAAAATTTGCCATCCTTACCCAACATCAAAGCCCCCCAAACCAACAGGCCTCAATCTCAGAACAATTTCAAACACTTGCACATAACCACACCCCAACCAGCTCTGATGAAGCCTTCCCTACTCAAGTGCACCTCACACTTACCATGAGCATACAGAAGTCAGGCAAATGCCCAGTCATGCCAAAGACAGTGGTCTTCAGGTACTTCTCGTGGCCAGCCAAGTCGATGAAGGTAATAACCTTAGTGGACTTCTCACAGATCTTTGTCCACTCCAGGCTGCCACCATGGCTATCGGGCTTGTTCACCACATTGCCTTCACTGTCAAAGCCCAGAATGTCGTTGCCCACACTGCTGGTGCGACCAGATTCAATCTCATGTTTGTGGCGGAAGAGTTTCTGGCGGGCAAAGCCTCGGCCATTGTCCAGCTCCCCATGTGTCAGGACCCCCAGAAGCGTGCTTTTGCCGGCATCCACGTTGCCCACTACTGCTACCCTGCGTGTACATGAACAGACCCATACATCCATGTGAGAGTTAGTGGGTGAGCGAGGTGAAGAGACAACTCAGAACCCCAGTAACTGGATCTGTAAGTCCAGGCTCACCCCTGAGCCCTTCCGGTTCACTGCTCCTCCTGTTCCTGAATGAGCACATTGGGAATATTCCTGGAGCTGTATCCAGGCAGCACAAAGAGCTATTCAGGAGGAACTGGGCTCCCACAATGGTTCTTCTCCCTTAACTTCCACTGGTTTCTCCAATGCTGCCAGGAGGAGCCCCAAAGCCACAAGAAGCACAAAATGCTCTCTTCCACTTCCCTGGTTTCTAGACTTGCAAGCTGATGGGAAAACTACAAACCACAAAATGGCCACAGAATGTATAGCTAGCCCCTCTCCTATTCTTCCCAAATGGAACTATAGAGGGACAGGGAAGTACAGAAATAGAGAACAGAGCAATCATGTCCCTGGACATTCTTTCCACACTCAGGAAGGGAAGGTGGGGCTGGCATACCGAGTGTCACAGGCTCAATCACCATTTTTTGTAAAGCACTAGACCATGCAGTGGGGGACCCCTGAACTATTGTGAGGCCTCCTCACCTGACCTCCAGGAAGTCATTGTCTCCTACTCGTTTCCGGACCAGGTAATCACGCACACGGCCCCCAGCTTCTTGACGTTCTCGCAGGAGGATGACGTCAGCCTCTATCTGTTCCGCCATGCTCTTCACTGTGGCGTACGAGGCCTGCATGTCAGCTTCACTCAGCCCATACTCAGTCCCATCTGGTGACAAGAGCCCAGACATCAGCAAGAGAGGGGTTCCTGACCAACTAGCCAGCCAATAAGCCAGCGCATCAACCCCACCTAACAAAGGCCCAGCTGGGCACTGGAGAACACAGTGTTCTCTTCTTGAGAGATAACCTGAGTGCACACAGAGTTAAGATATAATAGTACCATGGGCTTCTTCATCAAGCAGGGCACTTATTAATTCACTCAACAACAATTGCTGAGACTATCCTAAGTTTTATGCCAAGCCTCATGCCGGCCACTGGAAATACAGATGCCCTTAGCAAGCTCACAGCCCAGCAGGAGAGGTAGACAGGAAACTAACTAACCACAATACAGCTTGACTGTTGTACTATAGAACTGTATGAAGAGAACGTAAAGCATTGCCTGGGGAAGCCGAGGGCAGCTTTGCTGGGTGCTGACTCCAAGCTGGGTCTCCATCTATGAGAAATGAATGACCCTGCAGAGGAAGGAGGAAGGACATCCTAGCCGGAGGAACAAAGCATGGCGCATGGCAGATTATGACACATTCAGGGATCAGGAAGAAGCTCAGTGTGTTGGGGAGCAGGATGGGTGACGTTCAGTGATGGGAGACCACATGAGAGGTGGAAGCTGATACGGCAGACAGACATCAGATAGCAGCAAGACATCTTTTGTACCAGGCAGTGGGAAGCCTGGGAGGTTTCAGCAGCGGGTAATACCATCACATTGCTGTGGGTTAGAAGAGCTCCTGGACAGCAGTAGAGAGCATGCAATGGCAAGCAAGAGACCAGAAAGGGGGAGCCCAGTTAGGAAGTAATTCTAATAACCTAGGCAAGAGATAATGAGGACAGGAAGATGAAGGAAAATGGTGAGAGGATTTAAGAATTATTTTAGAGATGTTTTTTTTTTTCGGAGGCTGGCCAGTATGGGTATCTGAACCCTTGACCTTAGAGTTATCAGCACCGCACTCTCCCAAGTGAGCTAACCAGTCAGCCCTTTCAGAGATAATTTTTAACTGAGGTGGCTCCGGTGAAATATGCAGTAAGCAGCTGGAAAAATGAGTTTGAGAGCTCAAGATGAGGAAGGGAATCAGACAGAAGGGTGGACCTACCAACCAGTTACTGAGCACCTACTGTATGACAACCCCCTCTCAGGCGCTTTCCCAGTGTTGTCCATTTCATTTGCACAATCACTCCCTCAGCCTTTCCCCAGCCATCCTGTCTCAAAAAGCGCCCCTGCTCCTTCCCTACGCTAACCACCCCTCCTTGTGCATGAGCAACCTTCTTCTCTTTTGCCACCTCTGAAAGACCCTGCAGCATCAAGTATTCTTCTTGTCTCCTCTTCCTCTGCCTCCACTTCTTCTCCTACAAACAAGCTCAAGTCACTCCTAAACTAAGAAAAGGAAAACCACCCCCTCCTGCCTTGCCCCTGCTTATCTACTGAGCAACCATCTCCTCTGCTTTTCCTTTACCACCACCATCTCAAGAGTAACCAACATTTGTTGACTGTGTCCCCTCACCACCTACTCACCCTGAACCTAACAACCCTAGAAGAAAATGCAGCTTTCAAACATCATCTATGGCATTCTAGCCATTCTATCCTATGCCCTTTTCTTGACCCCTACAGCATTTGACACCACCCACCACCTGCCTTTCCTGCTGGAAGCGCTTCCTTCCCACCCTGCTCATCCATCACCTGACCTCTCCTGATATGGCCCCCACCCCCTTCTTGTCCCCTGAATGCCAGTCTTTTCCAGTAGTCCATCAGTGGACTACTGATGTCTCCTCTAAACTTTCCCCTTGGCCATTTCATTCTATGGTTTCAATTGTCATTTTGAAAACTGTAAAATCATTTATAGCACCATCTTCTTCCCAGAGCTCCAGGCTGAATTTGCAATTGCCTGGATTATAACTTCTAGAAGTTTGATATCCAAACTCAACCACCACCACCCCCTTTTAAACAACAGCACAAAACCTAAAGACATTAATAAAGCATTTTAGTCTCACTGTAACCCTATAAGGTAGACATTACTGTTTGCTTTTAATAGTGGAATAGATAGAACCCAAAGAGGTCTCAGAGCTGGGAAGAAGCAGAGGGGCCATGGGAGCTCAGGCCTTTGGATTCCAAACCTAGAGTCTTTTCCTCCAGCAAGAGTTCTTCTCAATGCCCAACCAGTCCCTCCTCTCGCCTTCCCTATTTCTGATAATGACAATACCATCCTCCCAGTCACCTAAGCTGAGCACTCTCATCAGTCCAGTCCTGCTGATTCTAGCTTTTTATCTTGCCTTTCTTTCTCTGCTATCTACACTTTCTGCCAATCCACAGCCACCAGCCTGATTCAGGCCCTTATACTACCTGAATCACCACAACAGACTCTTAACTGGTCTTAGCAAATCCGGTCTCTACTCCCTCCAACCATCCTGCAGAAACCCACACATTTAACGTCACAGTTCTGACATTGTCATTTCTGAGGCAAAGCCTTTGAATGGCTCCCCAGGCCCAGCAGCATTCCTCCCCAGCCCCAATTCCTTTAGGGCCTCCGCCATTTACTCCACCCCCCTTCCTTCTTCTCCCCTTGTAAGTTCTGTCCCAGAGCAAGTGGGCCAGTCACAGCCCCCTTCCACCCACGTTCCCTGCATGGTCCTAGCTCCACACCCTTACTAATGGATTTCCTATCCTGGAAAGCCCATCAGTGTACCTCCTTCTGTCAAAATCTTATTGGTTCTGTTCAGAGGCCCCACAAATGTTGGCTCTCCCTTACAGCATTTAGCATGTACTGCTTTGTACAATAGTGTTTTGGATACATGTTCTGCCCCACAGAACATTAAGTATCTTGAGGACAGAGATCATATTTCAAACATTCCCTGATGCCCTAGAAGGGGTACATTCCCTATATCAAGTCCTCAAATGTCTGTAAAATGTAAAACAGAAGAAGAAAGAGGGGGCAGTTAGGCTGAGGAGTTTCTAAATGCATGGCCAAGTGAGCTCTGAAAACATTCTGGGTTAGAGAAGGGCTTGTTGGAAGTGTTTCTGAGAGAAGCCTGACTAACCCTGCCATTCCTGCCAGACACCCCAATATTATCCAACCTCACCTACTTCTGTATAATGAAAAGCAGTGCCTTCAGGTCCTGCTTCACACCAGGGGCCATCACCAATGTCACCTTGTCCATCAGGGCTCTCAGTCAGTCACATTACCCTTCTCCAACATGCATCGCATTCCTCATTATGTAGGAGTGGAGACAAAGGCCAAGGAGAAAAGCTGCAGAGGTCCAGTTACTAGTTACTATATTCAGCCATGCCCAATCCTAATCAGATTTCCATCCTGCCAGCTCATTTACTTTTCCTATATACGTTCTCCTACTCAACATGCTGCAAAGGCTCCCCAGATTTTTAGGATAAAAGTCTAAGCTCGTTGGCATGGCATTCAAAGACACTCAGGATCTGGGCTCTGCATACCTACCTGTCCAGCCTCCCCTCCTGCCACTCCTCACCTCACACAGTTACTTCTTTTTTTATTTTTAAAAGATGACCAGTAAGGGGATCTTAACCCTTGACTTGGTGTTGTCAGCACCATGCTCTCCCAAGTGAGCGAACCAGCCATCCCTGTATAGGGATCCGAACCCGTGGCCTTGGTGTATCAGCACCACACTCTCCCAAGTGAGCCACGGGCCGGCCCTGTCACTGGGTTACTTCTGCTTGACCAAATATTCCAGTCTCCAATGCCTCCATGCCTTTGTGCAGGTGGTTTTCTCTGCCCACTCACTACTGCTTCCATTTCCCTGGAAAACTCCTACTCATCCTTTAGAATCAATTCAAGAGGCAGTTCCTCTTTGCAGCCTTTCCTAACTTCCCCACAAAGACTTAATGCTCCTGTGTCCCTTGAACTGTTGATATAGTACCTGGCTCTTAGAAAGTCATGGCTTAGTATTTGGGAAACAAACAAGGTTCTTTTTAAAAAAAATTTCATGGTAAATCAACTACAACTTGAGACCCTTAAAAATTACTATTGCAATATTAATACTAGTTAACATTTATATAGTGCTTACTATATGCCAAGTGATTTCCTTGAATTCTTATTTAATCTTCTCTATTACACCATAGGACGGATTCTATTATTATCCCTATTTCAAGACAAGGAAAAGAGTCAGTAGGCAAACCCAGACCTGCCAGGCTACAGACCCTAAACTACTAGGCCATATTACCTCCTTTTAAAATATTAACCTTAAATTAAGAATGTATACTTAAGGGGCCAGCCCGTGGCTCACTCGGGAGAGTGCGGTGCTGATAACACCAAGGCTATGGCTCAGATCCCTATATAGGGATGGCCAGTTTGCTCACTTCGGAGAGCCTGGTGCTGACAACACCAAGTCAAGGGTTGAGATCCCCTTACTGGTCATCTTTTTAAAAAAAAAAAAGAATGTATACTTAAAGAGTACATTGCTCTGCATTGCTTAGAATTTTTTTTTTTTTTTTTTTAAAGATGACCAGTAAGGGGATCTCAACCCTTGACTTGGTGTTGTCAGCACCAGGCTCTCCGAAGTGAGCAAACTGGCCATCCCTATATGGGATCTGAACCCGTGGCCTTGGTGTTATCAGCACCGTACTCTCCCGAGTGAGCCACGGGCCGGTCCCTGCTTAGAATTTTTTAATGTCTAATTTATCCATGTAAAATTTCCCTGAGGTAAGGTGGGGAACATGTCATTATCACCATTTTACTGAGGAAGGAATGATAAACAGAAGTGAAACACCAAGGACACACAGAAAGTCAGTGATGAACCTGACCCCTGGGGGCCTTGCATCTGGTTTACTCCTCTGATGTTCAACCTGTTTAACTAGTTATTATCTCTTTCTACCTCTAAAGAATTCCAGCAGGAAGGAGTCATTATGAATCCATAGCATCCAACTGGTAGATGCAAAGATAATGCACAGGTGCGTAGGAGATGTTTTAATGAATGCCTGACATCTTTCACTTTGCCACAGAGAGTTAATTAGTTGTGAGTTGCCAAGGCATGGTAAAATTCATTGAGTCCAATTAAAGGATAAGGGAAAGAGGGGGTCATAAGAATGTGGGTCTTCAAAGAATAGTCTTAACACTTTTCAAAAGTGACATATGTGGTTTCTAAAATTCTACAAGCATGAAGTAATCTTTGAGTGGTTCATCTTATTACAGCAGGCCAGATGTGTACATGACATAAAAGACTTCAAAAGGCTACCAATGATCTCCTAGTCACCAAATGGAATGGCTTTTTCTGAACTTGACACTCATTGCTGCCTCTGTAGTACTTGACAAAGCTGACTAACTCCCTGCCTTTCTTGACATGCAACCTCTTGGCTTTCCTATCTCTCTGACCAGCCCTTCTTTTAGGTTAGAAGGCCCACAAATGGGGAGGTGGCAGCAAGGATGGGAAGGACAGATATGACAGACCTTTCAAAGGAAGGTACAGCAGTATTTGGAGCTCAAACTCTTCTTCTTGTGTCACTTGTAGTATTTCCAAATATTATTGTCCACCGAGATTATTTGTATATATGTCATCTTTCCTCCTTGGGGTAGGGACCAGATTGTAAGTATCCAAAAGAGTTTTGCAACAGTATAAAGCCTTAGAAAATACTTAGTAAATACATGTCAAAGAGTTAAAGAATGATTTTGAGATTTCCTCTGTCTTAAACTCAGACAACAAAATTATTGCCTGACTTACAAAGCCTACATTCAGAAAAGAAAACTGTTCTTTTAATGATGCATCCAGGCCCACTCTAGGCTTCCTGCAAAGATGACAGAGAGAAGAGCTGGTACGGTCGGAATTCATAATTGTAAACAAATCTCAGCTGTCATTTCAGCAAAGATAATGTCATAATAAAGATGAGGGTAAGTATGCTTTGTATTGAAGGTTAAGCTAGGAGCAACGAGGAGTTAAAAAAAGCTCATGTTATAATCTGGGATCTGTCATGGGAGCCACCATCCTCTAAAACAGTGGGCCCCATTATAATGAATAAGCAGGTTGGAGGACAATAACCAGTCCTTCCCAGAATGGTTACAAGCCTACATGTCTGACAGGATCTAGCGGGGAGAGAAGAGGACCTCTGTTATCACAGTTATCCAGAATGAATGGTCAGTGTGGTCTAAGGCAAGTCAGCCTAAGTGAAGAATTCTGGAGTCTTTTCCTTGCTGACATCAAGAAGAATCAAAACAGTCTTCTGCTAAGCAGGAAGTAAGTATCAAGGGGATCTGTAAACAGGGCCTGGAGCTGCCCAGGACAGGCTTAATTCTAGACCTAACTATAACTTGCTCTAATACCTTGGACAAGAAGTTCCCTTGCTTTGTGCTGCATTTCCTTTTAAGCAAATGGAGAGTACTGGAGGTAGAAAAGAAGTACCTGTAAAACTGCTCAGAAAGTGCATCTTTAAAATTAAGCATATTATGACCACTAAGGCAGGAATTAACATTTACTTTTATGTCTTCCAAACAGTTCTGCAGATACTAAAGAATCACTGCAACTGAGACACATGAGCAGGAAAGTTAATAAAGGGGGAAAATGTGCTCTAAATAATTTTTTAAAATAAAGTGAAAGAAAAACTATGCTCACCTGATCCCTGCCCAATGACATATATGGTCTCTCCGCATCCCTCGTCCATCCTCTCCCACATCTGCCGAAGTAGGCTGTCATACTGCTCTGATGTAGGGCTCACTAGAACCAGCTAGAAAAGAAACCAACAGCCTCAGGACCACACTTACTAGATAAGCACCACAGCCAAAACTCATCAATGGCCTGACCAAAGACCCTGTTGATTAAACCCCACTGAACCCTAATCTAAAATAGCTACACAGCCCCATCATGTGTTCTCTGTTTCTCTTTAAATAGGATTTGAGCCTAAGTAAGGCTTTATATGAGCTATATGATATACTAAAATAAGTATGTCTGAGCCACGACCCATAGTAAAGAGGGGTGTGAGCAGCCTGCCTCCTGCTGTCAAGAAGGGAAGGACCTAAATGACTGAGAATCTGGCATTGTAGGTAGAAAGTGATGAGCAGTGCTTTACACCTACATGCTTAAGTCTTCTCTACCTGCAACTGCATCTGGAAACTCACAGGACAGAGATCTCATATACCGCCATGCCTCTATCTACAGGCCAATGGCTCCCAGAATAACAAAAGAATTGTTCCATCTTTCCTTAGCTATCTTGATTACTTGGGATACAGCAGTGAAAACTGTCTGCAAGACTCATCTTCATCAATAAAACACCATTACCATTAAGGTGAGTATAAGCACCATCATTCTGCAAATTTCTGCCAATCACATTAAAATAATGTGATTATCTGGGGAGGCCATTTACCAATAGGTGCATCAGACCCCACTCTCTAACCACTCCTGTGTGACCTTGGACAAAGAACTTAACCTGAGTCCCAGTTTTTCAATTTACAAAATGATAATACTACCTGCATCTTAAGACCACTGTAAAACATGTAAAGCATATTTCACAGCTCAATAAATGATAATTACAAAGTTTTCTTCACCCAATTATTCCTAGAAAAATCTTCCTGAATGAAACTACCCACCACTGTTCACTAACTGTTTCTCCCTTTGGAGGCTCTGGGAACCTTAGGAGCCTGCACTTAATTGAAGTAAGTATATAAACTTCTATCTTCTAATCTTTTCCTCAGGCATCAATCTATTCAACGCATCCCTTCTCTCTTTCCACATCATCAGTTTTTCTTTTCAGTATCATCAATATTTATATATATATACAGCTTCTCAATTTCAAAAACATGAGGAGGACTTCCTCAGCTATGTGATGAAATAACACTTCCCTATCCAGGAACATTAAATAAGCTGGTCAGGAAATGAAGGTACTACCCTCCTTGCAACTCTGCCCTGCAATTTCCCACTGTGTTTTCAGGTTTCTTAAGCACCTTGACCATGTGTTGACATCCAGCTCCTCTGTTTTTGAGTCAGGTGCACATCTCATAACTTCCTGAGTTGACTCAGAGCTTCTAATTGTAACCTGGATGCTGCCTGGGTCTTTTACATTATGTCACATTGCCTTACATATCTTCCCTGACCATCCCTCTCTCTCCAAGCTTGGCCATCTTCCTCAAGGCATTAGACACCAGACAGGACTACTGTGACTAGCAGGAGCTAACTAGCTTCCAACTGTTCAGCTGAGACTAGAAGCAGAAAGAGCAGCTGAAAAATTGGTTGCTTAGGTTGCAGAGAAAGTTCTCCCCCATTTAGGGCCAAGTTTCATGCAGTTTTGCCATCATAAACTATGAAAAGTCACAAACATTTTCAAAGCTCCATGAAATCTGGGCAGAAACTATCCTACAACAGGTATGAGGTGGTACTGGTATTCTATGTTCCATCGGCTGCTATTTAATCCACACAGGAAATTATTAGCTATGCAGTTCACTTCAAACTTTTACTGAGTTTCTGTATCAGGCACTATACTAGGTGTTTTCATATACATTTCTAATTTTTACAACGCATCTGAACTTTCTTAAGATGAGGTAGCTGGGGAACTGAGAGGTTAAGAAATTTTCCCAAGGTCACAGAGCCTTTTTAATGGCAGGACAGGAAAGGGAACGCAGCCCTTCTGACTTCCAAGTTGGCATTCTTTGCTTTAGCCATACTAAGCACTTTCAAAACTCCAGTTACATGTGATACTTTTTTATTCTCCACAATGCCAAGCAGATAGTGAACCCCTTAATTCCTGCCTACCTTCTCAACAGCTCAGAAGTCAAGATTCAAAGCGTCCTCCGTTATCCCACTCATACAAGATGAGATCCCACTCCCCGGATGGCGAGATCATGGGTCATGCCCATCTTTCCGTTTGGGTTTGTGTGGACTCGCAAAGCAGACATTTGTCAGACATCCTTTTCTCCCGGACTGAGAGACTACTTCTTGTTTCCGTTCCCGAGTCCCGAGGAGACGCGGTTGCCACCCCCGCCCTGCCCTGTCCTCCCCTCCGACTACCTGTCTTCCCGAGCATCCCACCCCGCTGCCCAAGCCACCTCGACCCTCGGCCGTCCCGGACGGTCCAGCGAGAGGACCACTCTCGGTCCCGGGGTCCCCTCACAGGTGAGGACCCCAGGAAGGGGGGAGGCGGCGCGGGGACCGGGACCGGCATCTAGCGCCCCCGTTCCACGTGGCGGAGCTGAGGGTTGTGATCTCGGCGGGAGCCGGGAGGGAGAGAGGCCGGGTCCCAGGAGGCTGCAGAGGACCCTGGCGGCGGCCCCTCGCGCGCGAGACCGCAAGTCCCGGGGACCGGCAGGTGGGCGGGCTCAGCCCCCTCCCGTCCTGCGGACAGGACGGCCAGCTGGCCCCGCCGTCGCCCGGGAGACTGCCCGACCCGCCGCCCGCCCCCCTCAGCGCCAGCCGCCGCCTCCACCCGGGCCTACCTTGCTGGTGAGGTCCAGCTCCGGCTCGCCGTTGAGCGCCTCGCCGTCCTCGCTGCAGTCCGAGTCGAAGCCGCCGTGGAGCCGGGCGGCGGCCGCCGCGGCCCTGGCCGCCCCCGGGGAGCTGGGCTCGGGGGCGAACATAGAGGCCGGGACCGGCGAGTCCACAGAGGAGCGACTCCGCTCCGCCGCCATCTTTAATAACTTAGGCTAATTCGTAGCCGGCTTCCCACCCTCCCGCGGTTCATTTGACTAATTTATGCGTGGCCCCGCCCCCTCCTCTGAATAATTTATGCGAAGCTTCTCCCGCCGCGTAGTGACACATATCTCTAGCTAAGAAACAATCGAACAGGGTTCTCAGCCACCAATCGCCGCAGCCCTTTCAAGTACCTAATGAATAATTAATGAGTCCAAACCCCCAAAACAAACGTCGGAGACGTCAAGCGCCTTGATCCAACTTGAGAGGGGCTGTAGCGTGTCTACGCTACCCGCCTGGCGCCTTCCTGCCAACGGGAGCAGAGCAGAGTATGACTGACGCAGCAGCCATCCAATAGGGAGAAAAATACATGCAGCAGTTTCCCTCCCCGCCCCTTCACGCCCCTCGTTTCCAGAGGCGGTGCTCAGCTTCCAAATCCTACTGCAAAACAGTCGGTGCCCAGGGCCAGCCTATGATGGACAGAGGTGAGGCCCAATCTGGGCATCGAGTAGGTCCCGCGCCTCGAACCGCAGCTCACGGAGATAGTAAACTGCAAAATGAACCTCCTGCTCAGTTCAGTGGCTGAGGCAGTTGCTGAAGCACCAGTGTCCGACGTGCTGGCATGCTCCAGGCAATTTTAATGGTAGGATTGATGCTGTACATTCCAAGAGTTGTAACACTGTAGCAGCCAAAGCGAGGCAATTAATTAAACGCTGACCTTAGGGAGAATTCTCCATTCACTGCCTCTGCGGAGAGAGCAATTACACGAAAAAAGACAATGGCGAGCGGCTAAAATACAAGCCAAAAGCACCTCACCACGTTTGTGGTGAACAGCTAGGCCGAGATCTAGTCTGTTAAGGTAGTTTCCTGTGGGTTATTTTTCCATAATAACGTCAGCTGTGGAAAGCCCCAATCCAAAACGCCATCAGCACAAATTTTGTTGTCTTGAATTTGTCTCGAGTCAAAAAACTAGACCTTCAATGGTTGGTGAAATTAGGGATTAACCAAGGTCTAATAATGCTGGCCTTGGCCACTCTTTCTAGGCAACAAGAACGAGCAGCCATTTGAGACTTTAACCTATCCAAGAGTCGGAGTTTGGACCACAGGATTTAGTGAGCAAGAGGCAGGGTTCCGTTTCAGGGATCTACCTGAAAGAAAGTCTCTTGTTTCTGTGTTCAACTACTATCAAGTCTTATTTGCACAAACACAGTTGGGAATCTGGGACAAGAAGTCATCAGATTCCAATGGTCTCGATAAAAGTTCTGATGTACTTTTTTCTTTTTTCCAGGCAACTCGCTCACCACTATCCTATATGTCCTCTATCCAATCCCATGAGGTAGTTATATTAAAGTCTTGGTTAGGAAAGCCAAATATCAAGGCACGTATTCTACAATAATTGTAATATTGTGAAATACTGTATTTGGTCTTCATTCCCGTTTCCTGACATACAGCTCCTAAAATCCTTGTAACTTCCCGAGTGATGAGTAACTTTTGTATGGCTGGTGACCCCTAGATAGCTTCAGAAGTGGGGTTGGTCATTGGAAAGACCAAGGCATGATTAGAGGGTTGAGACTTTTACCCCCAGCTCCCAATCTCCAGGGAGGGAGAGAGGAACCGAAGATTAAGTTATCACCAATGGTCAATCATGCTTATCTAATGCAGCTTCCATAAAAATCCTAAAGGACTGAATTTGGGTGGGCGGGCAAATGAGGCTTACAGATAGCTGAACAGGTGAAAGTTCCTGGAGAAGGCATTGAATCTCCACGCTGCTTCCCACACACCTTGCTCTATGCATCTCTATTATCTGGTTGTTCATCTGTATCCTTTATAATACCCTTTGTAATAAACTGGTAAATGTAAGTAAAGTGTTTCCCTGAGTACTGTGAGCTGCTCTAGCAAATTAATCAAACCCAAAGAGGAGGGTCATGGGAAGCCAGATTTATAGCTGGTCAGTCATAAGTTGGCCTAGACTTGTCGGCTGGTGTCTGAAGTTGGGGGCAGTTTTGTCAGACTGAGCCCTTAACCTGTGGGATCTGATGCTTTCTTCCAGTAGATAAGTGTCAGAATTGAATTGAAGGACACCTAGCTGGTGTCTGCTACAGAATCGATTGGTTGCTGGTGGGGAGAAATCCACACACATTTTGGTGCTGTTTTGTATTGAGAATGTTGGAGTGAGCAGGACTGAAGCCACATTGTGACCTATCACTGTATGAGCTTTAGAAAAAAAGGGGGGGGGCCGGCCCGTGGCTCACTCGGTAGAGTGCGGTGCTGATAACACCAAGGCCCCGGGTTCGGATCCCATATACGGATGGCCGGTTCGCTCACTGGCTGAGCGTGGTGCTGACAACACCAAGTCGAGGGTTAAGATCCCCTTACCGGTCATCTTTAAAAAAAAAAAAAAAAAAAAAAAAAAAAAAAGAAAAAAAGGGGGGGGGGCGACACAGTTTTTTCCTTAGCATGAATTTCTCTGAGTTCCATCTTTTCCCATGGCTATTTGCTATTTTGAACCTTGGCTATGGGGCAGGATGACCCAATTTACGTAAATGTAAAGTTGTTTTCCAGTCAGCCTGGAGTTGCAAAGATGCCACTAGGCACATAGTATGCAGACCCTGAGAAACCAAGGGAGACATCAATAAAGCTATACTGATTACCCTGAAGCAGGACTGTAAGATAACATCAAGGAAAGGAAGAGAAACCAGAGGGAGCTTTGCATCTGGCTCCTTACACATAGCCCCCACAGCTCACATCCCCCTCCCTCCTGCTTTTTAATTCCATTCCCTTAACCCTCTTTAAAACCCCCTCAATAAATCTGAGGCTTTGAGATGGTTTTAGTCTGGCCATTCTCCTTCAGGTTTACCAGAGAGATAGGTTAGCCTGACATCTCTCCTCAGGTCACTGGTATTATTGAACAAAAGCTGACTTCTGTTTGCACCAACATTTGGCTTTTGGGGTGTTTTTTTTTTTTTTTTTTTTTTAAGATGACCGGTAAGGGGATCTTAACCCTTGACTTGGTGCTGTCAGCACCACGCTCAGCCAGTGAGTGAACCGGCCATCCCTATATGGGATCTGAACCCGTGGCCTTGGTGTTATCAGCACCGCACTCTCCCTAGTGAGCCACAGGCCAGCCCGGCTTTTGTTGTTGTTTTTTGTTTGGGGCAGGCAGCCAGACTTGGGTTTGGTAACAAGATTTTGGTGAGCCTAAGCCAAAAGCTGAATGCCCTGGCTAACAAGATTTTGGCAAGTCTCAGCCAGGACCTGAATGCCCTAGGTTCTGTAACAGATTTTGGCGAGCCAAGCCAGGGTTTTTTGTTTGGGGCAGGCAGCCGGACCTAGGTTCAGTAAAAAGAACAGAGAATAGGAAAAACACACTTTGGTTTTTCTTCTTTTGCTCAGATTGATATTTAGCATCTTACCAATTGGCTCTTCCAGAAAAGTACAGAATGTGCTATTTGACACTTGATAGCAAACTAAAAACCATGCTCTTCTCACCGTAGGACTTTGCTCAGAAAAGATATTCTCAGAGCAAGTGCTTCTTGAATTTAAGGGGAAAGTCTAAAATAACATTTTAGAGAGGGAATTCCCTACCCATGTTTACATTCTCATCTTTTTTTTTTTTTTTTTTTTTTTAAAGATGACCGGTAAGGGGATCTTAACCCTTGACTTGGTGTTGTTAGCACCACACTCAGCCAGTGAGCGAACCGGCCATCCGTATATGGGATCCGAACCCGGGGCCTTGGTGTTATCAGCACCGCACTCTCCCGAGTGAGCCACGGGCCGGCCCTACATTCTCATCTTAAAGACAGGTTATAGCCTAGGTTCAAATTGTAAATCCACTATATACCGGATCTACATATTGTGAGAAATGCTGTCACCTGTCTGATGCCAAAGGATGGACATGGAAACATGAGGTACAGCGAAGTGAGACTTTAATTATGGCCTTGCAAGGTTTGGGTGTCTGTGAATGGGACAGGCACAGGGAAAAGAGCTGTAGCAAGCAATTTATCCCCTAGTATGCAAGTCCCTCCCCCCAGTTCCTCACTGGCTGAGAGTACTACAGGACACACAATCTTCCCAGAGGATGCCTAAGATTTATTACCCCAATTTATTACACCATTGTAAGAAATTTCTTTGTCTGAGGGCTCAGAACAAGCCCATGAAAAAGGCCTTCTAAAGCCCTGTGAAAGGAAAAACACCAGGGAATGAAAAGCAATGGGGGCTAGTAACTAATAGCCATCTCAATGAGAGCTCTACTGTTGGAAGAAAATAATAGGGGCTATTAACTAATCACCACCTCAAGGAGAGCTCTATCTGTTCAGGGACCGACCCTCCCGCAATGGGCTGGACCAGTCAGACGACTTTCCGGCTGGGCCTGAATCAGTTAAAACACCCTCAGATAAGTCATTTCTGAAAATGAATCACTTAGATTATTTTCTTACACATATGTACTGTTGCACTTTCTTTGTCACCTCTCTTCCCCTGGGTGACAGAGATGCAAAGGATTACTCAAAGCCCATTTCTTCTGAGCAGTGAGAAACTCTGAAGGGGTTAATTACCAGGAACCCTCAAGAGAGAGGCATTCCTCCTTGGAAAATTAACACCGGACTGGGGTTCTTTCTCAGTATTTATTCTCCAGGCCAGAAAGGTACAGAAAAGGAACATAGGTGGAGTTATGGCTAAGTATAGTTTAACAAGAGAGGCTGGTAACATCAGTGAAATAACAAAGTGACATTCCATAATGCAATTTGCAAAACGTTTAGTGGATCCACCAACAAAAGCCTGTTCTTTTTTTTGTTTGTTTGTTTTTTAAAGATGACCGGTAAGGGGATCTTAACCCTTGACTTGGTGTTGTCAGCACCACGCTCAGCCAGTGAGCTAACCGTCCATCCCTATATAGGATCCAAACCTGTGGCCTTGGTGTTATCAGCACCTCACTCTCCCGAGTGAGCCACGGGCTGGCCCTAAAAGCCTGTTCTTAGCAAATACTGTCTTTTCCTACAGCAGTTTCCTCAGTATTTTTGCCTAACAATAAATCAACTTTAGGTTAACCTGCTCCAAGGGAATCTGTCCTTGAGCCAGCAATTTTGCTGTGTTACAATTCTTTATCTACATCAGAGACTTTAGCCTGGGGAAAGTTTCCTGTCTTTTGTAAGCTTAACATTTCCATACGTAATTTTTAAAAGTTAGGTTATACCTGCAACTACAGGGCTTTGGAAACTAGGCCCTGTGAAATACATTTGCTTTATAAATGTTAGTATACTCCACAATGTACTAGCAACTTAACTTCTCTGAGCTTCAGTTTTCTGTTCTAAGAAAATGAAGTACTAAAGGATAGTTAGCAGTAAATGAGTTAATATACATAAAGCACTTAGAGCACTGCTTGCTGCACAAAAAGGCCTCAATAACTAATCTTTCGTAAGTATAACCATAACCCTTAGGTGGCTTACAAATTACAAAAATCTAAGAATCTAAGATAATTCAAAAGGTATCTGGATAAAGGAAAAGGACTCCCTACCACGTGGTAGACTTTCAAACATGTTTAATGATAATGCTGTTGTGTGAATGGAGTTAACAGTGGGTTGAAGGACTCAAAGAAATGACTGAATTGGACGTGTGATTTCTTTGTTTTTCCAATTTTCTAAACAAAAAATACAAAAGGAAGTCAGTAAGGTGGAGAAGGATGCCTTCCATATGTCGTAGGAGTACATAAAGGGGAAAAAAATCGAACACGTGAGACTGCTTGTCGTTTGTCTTCTTCGGACACACATGCGCTTAGACAGACCTTGGAAAACGCAGAGGAAACCTCTGTGACAGCCACCGTGAGATGAGGCGGGGAGCCCCAGGGCAAAAGGGCAGCAGTTTGTGAGTAGTGAGCCGAAATACGACTTCGAGGAACTGAGTTAGGACTCTCCTTTCCATTTGAAACGTGACTCCCGGCGAGACACTTACCCTCAGCGCTCCCTGGAAAGTGCGGGGCGGCCGGGCCCACTAACCAAGAGGATTTGCGCCCCACCGCGCAAAGCGCTTTGAAATCACCTGAACGGCGCACTAGACAAACAGAAAACGGTCACAGCAGCAGTGGTGAGTCCAGCTTCGCAAAAGCTCCCTGCCGAGAAGTCCGGCCCAGAGAGAGGGGAGGAGCGGAGAGAGCCGCGAAGGGCAGCCACCGCCCCGGAACGGCGCCTACACCCAGAGGTGGGGCGGGCGTCGAGGCGGGACTCCCTCAGGCTGTCCGGCCTGGACGGAGCCCAGCCGAGGAGCCGTACATGCCCAACCGACCGCCTCAGGGATCTACAGTCCCTCACCCGACCGCCCGAGGGCCTCGCAGCCCCCAGGCCGCGCAGCTCTGCCCGCACCCGCCAGAAAGACACGCGCAGCCGCGGTCCAAAACCGGCGCCGTGACGTCAGGCTGACGTTGGGCGTGACGCCGCGGCGGGGAGCAGCGGGAGGGCGTTTCCGGGGCGCGCGCCGGGTTAGGGCCGCTGACGTCGGGCTCAGGTGCGCGCGTGTCTGGTGGCGACTTGCAGCTCCAGGTGGCGGCCCACAGCGGTGAGGGGACGACCGGCGGCGCGGAGGGCCGGGCTGGGGCGGGGAGCGGCGAGAGGGCGCTTCGGCTTGCATTCACGTGACGGAAGAGGGGTGGGGTGGGGTGGGGGTGGCGAGCCGGGTGGGCCCGGGCGGGAGAGGGCGAGGCGGATTGTCCCGCCCCACCCCTCGCGGGCCTGCCTGTCGCAGAGCAGAACCTTCCCTCGGGCAGGGGCCGGACCCGCCGCGCCGCTTTCCTCGCCAGCCTGGTGCTCCGCGGCGGCCCGCCCGCGCAGGCTGACCGGAGCTGTCTCCTCCGCAGGTCCGCGGCGGGAGGGCGGGAGTCCGCGCTTCCCGAGGGAACCGTGCCCGCCTCGGCCCCACCGCACCGAGGGGATGGAGGGCTACCCCCGAGGCCCCAGGGCGGCCCGCGATCCCACGCTGGCCGGCCCTCGCTAGCTGCCCGGATTGTGTGTTTTATCCACCAGCTAGGCCTTGTTTCCTGAGCCAGTGGCGTCGTATAATTCGAAAGAAATGGAAGAAAAGGAGCGATGTGACCGATTCCGTTCGGTCCTCCTTCATTGAGGTCTGGTTGGCATTTACAGAGAGGAAAATAGAGCAAGAAAATCGTGGGGGGGGGTTGGAGGGGGGCGGGAGGGAAGGGTGGGGAAAGGGAAACATGGTCTTCATTTTATGATTTTTTTAAATTCCGCACTTTCACAGTGGTGGCGAAATAAACTAATCCTAAAGTTATTTTTCTATTCAGAAGAGAGAAAAGGTGGATTTTTTTTTCCTTTTGATTCCAACCTTTTCTCCAAGTGACAGCATAAATCATGGACACTAGAGAATAAGGTGGACCTCAGGAATCCTGAAAAGACTGAGGAGCTTACATTCTTCCTCAGGAGGGAGGAGTGGGGTGTTTTTGCCCTCTCTGGAACGTAAAACGAAAAACATGAGTTGCGTGCCATGGAAAGGAGACAAGACCAAATCAGAATCATTGGAGCTGCCCCAGGCAGCACCCCCACAAATCTACCATGAGAAACAGCGCAGAGAGCTTTGTGCTCTTCATGCCCTCAATAACGTCTTCCAGGACAGCAATGCCTTCACCCGGGAAACGCTGCAAGAGATTTTCCAAAGGTAAGGGACCCCTTCTCCTTGGCATTTTGATACTTCTTGGTATTTCTGAATTTCTATGGGTGGGGCAACAATGTCTCACCTCAATAAACCTTCAAACCTACAGGTATTAACTAGATGCTGTTAGCAGGTATAAGGGACACAGGAACAGGAAAGATGATAATCAGTCTGTTGAGCACTTACTCTGGGATAGGCACAGTGTTTAAATAGCCTCAGTGTGTCATCTCAAGTGATCTCCCCAAGCATCCCGTGGAGTACATGTTGTAAGTGTTGTTATTTCCATTTAATGGATAAAGTCAGCACTCAGAAGTCCAGTAATTTGTCCAAGGTAACATAACAAGAGATGAATCATGCCAGAGTTAAATTCAGGTTTGTATCTCCTCTGTTGACCACCATGCCCTAATGTCTCTCAAGTCCTGCCTCTAAGGTTTATAATGTAGAAGGGTGGCAAGATATGTACACATTCAATCACCTGCCATCAAAGGTGGAATGTAGTGGGTGTGTAAACCGGGCTCAGCTTTTCTGTGAGGCTATGTGCTGGCCTTGGTGCTTTTCATACATTGTTTTGTATAGCTCTCCCAGCAGTTGTTTACTGTCTCTGTTTTACTGATGGAGAAACAGGCAGAAAGGTCAGGCAATTTGCCCAAATAGCTTCTAAATAGCAAAGTTATAATTGGGAGCAGACTTCAGGTTCCCTCCCCTTTCTACTTCCTTCTATTTTTTTTTTTTTGTCTTTTTCGTGACCGGTACTCAGCCAGTGAGTGCACCGGCCATTCCTATATAGGATCTGAACCTGCGGCGGGAGTGTTGCTGCGCTCCCAGCGCCGCTGCGCTCCCAGTGCCGCACTCTCCCGAGTGCGCCACGGGGTTGGCCCTCTACTTCCTTCTAGATGGCCTTTCTTATCCACTTAAAACAAATGCCACCCCACAGATTGATAGAAGTTCAGCTTTCTTCTCTTTGTTTGATTTTCGAAAAGGTTTTGAGGATTAGTTTTGCAGTGTCTGGATGGCCACAGCAGCATGTCTGCAGTCCATAGCATCTTTGGCAATGAGCCTATCTGATCACTCAAACTAGAAGGGATTACACCTACTTGGGTCTTCAGTGCAGAGAAAGCTCAAGAATTCTTCAGGCAGTGCATGTTAGTAGTTGCAGAAGATCCTTTTCTGGTTCCCTCCACTTGGAGATGAAATTATTGCCACACAGGGACCTGAATTACAGCTGGAAGCAACCTATTTGGGGTGATTTGTGAAGCAAAGGTGAGGACCATTTACCCTGAAAGAACCATAGGCCTTCTTCTAATAGAATGTTAATCCCAGTATGCTGTCAAAACTATAATGGGAGTAATTATTTTTGAGTGCCAATAATAACCAGAGTAACGCTGTAGCAGGGCAAATGTGTCATTTGCATCATGGCCATTATCTGACACCAGGTGAAGTTAACTCTTCAGGAAATGGGGCAGTGGGAGGTAAGATCATTTGTCTCAGATCACCAAGTCATGTTACTGTGAAAGGAGGACCCAGTCCATTACACTGCTTTCTTTTGGCCAGCCATTAATATTTCTTATATTTCTGATTGGATATTTGCAAATTATTTCCTAATCTAAAAGTAGGAAAAAGGAAAGGATTCACAATGAGGACCTGAATGTGCTTGGTACTTTCTAATATATACCAACAATCTTGCAACAACCTTACTGGTGATGATCCTAGAAAACTAGCATCAGTTTAAGTGATTTGCCCAGTTTCACCCACTAGTAAATAAATGTCAAATACAAGATTCTGTATATCTAATTATACCGTGGTAGGAAAGTTTTCATTTCTATAAATTTGGCAAAGGAAATCATCATGAGATCACTAACACACATGAACACTTTGTGCAAAGCACTGATCTGAGTGCTTTCCTTGTGTTAATTCAGTGCTCACACGAATTTTATGAGATAGATTCTGTTGTTTCCCATTTTTCCAAATGAGGAGATCGTGGCACAGAGAGTTCACAGAGCTATTAATGGCAGGATTTGGCTCCAAGCTTTGTGACTCCAGGGCCTACCCTCCTAACTGTTCCTATTTCCTGAGTATTGGAAATGCCTGTCAGAGCTATTGTATTGTCAGTAGCTGTTCCCCCTACCTATAAATTAGGCTGGGACTGAAGATCTGGGCTATGATCACCAAGTGTTTGTGGATAAGAGCAGGAGTCTGTCAGCTGTGTTTTCCCTGAATAAAAGAATGCTCAATACTTGCTAAACACCCACATGGAACCAGGGTCCAATTCCTTTTAAAGCCTTAACAAATTGCACTGCACTTCTCAATTCCCTATTGGCACAATATAAAGATCCACCTCAAAGTAAAAGCAAACCAATACATAAGATAGTATACTCTGTCCCCACTCCTGAAGTGGAATTCTATCTATTTTGGATGGAAAGATTCTATAGGGACAAATAGGAACAAAAATAGAAGTGTGAAAAGAATCCAGAGGAAAAAGCAAAGGGAGAGGTGAGGGAAAGAAGATGGAATTTTTTAAACAAACATTGACTAGCTGCCCGCAGTGTGCCAGGCACCACTAGGCACTGTAGAGAAAACAAGCTGAACAGGACTCAGCCTCTGAGCAGTATATTTCAGAGCTATATATTGACCATACCTGGAGAATAGATTTAAGTGATGTTAGAAGCATGGAATTTGGAGCAATTTAAAAGTGAAAACATGGCTGCCCAGTTAGCTCAGTTGGTTAGAGCGCAACCTTGTAACCAAGGTCATGGGTTCGGATCCCATTACTGGCCAGCCACCAAAAAAATAATGAAGTAAAGTTTACATAACAAATGTTACCTTTAAAAAATAAAAAAAAAAAATTTTTTTAAGTGAAAAGATGATCTATTTAGATCTCAATGGGAAGAGAAGTAATGATGGCCAAGTTTAACTAGATAACTTTAACTTCCCAGATCTGAAGTTCTGTGCTGTTTTGAAGATGTGGCTAATGAATGGTAGAAATGGGAGGAAAATGTTGAAAAGTACTATTTGTTAAGAGGAAGTTCATCCCAGCAGCTGAATTTTAGCCAGACAAAAGAGGAGAAATACAAAAGCAGGGTGGAGTTTCAATAGAGTCATGGATATAAGACGACCCATGCTTGGAATAGAAACAAATAGGAACTTAGAAAGAACTAAGCTAATGACTCGGCAGCAACAAGAGGACTGGGAAGAGAGGAGTCAGGTGTGACAAAGGCTTGGCCCAGGATTTGAAGATAGTGGTAACATCTACAGCCATAGCAGAAGTCATTTGTTTGAAAAGGATCCACTTTCAACCTGTAAAATTGCAGAAAAGATCAGAGAAACTGGGTATGTGTCATCGGTATTTATCTATAAAGATGTGGATATTTGATTTCGTACATTTTATCATATAAGTCTCTAAGCTTTGAAAAAGAGGTGACATAGAAGTCAAATGATACAGTAAGGGCCAGGCTGTGGCTCAATTAGAAGAGTGCAGTGCTGATAACACCAAGGCCGTGGGTTTGGATTCCCATACAGGGATGGCCAGTTAGTTCACTTGGGAGAGCGTGGTGCTGACAACACCAAGTCAAGGATTAACATCCTCTTACCAGTCATCTTTTTTTTATTTAAAAAAAAAAAAAGATACAGTAGCAGCTTTGTTAGGTTGTTTTGAAAATGCTCAGGTCTCAAACATTTTCACCAGATTCATCCCAATTTTTCAATGATTAGATGTTCTTGAGTTAGCTGTGCATTCCTCTCTCAAATAGAATAGATATTAAAATCAAACTAGATGAAAACTAGCTTGGTACCAGGGGAAAAAAATCCGATGAAAGGTGGAAGGAACAAAGATTAGGGATAGCAGTGAACAACTAGCATTCATCACCACAGAGGGTAAGTACTACTCCAGCCCTCGCCATTATAAGGTCCCTGAGCAGGTGATTGATTGGCCAAACCAGTCAATATAGGAAACACGGAGACTCATTCTAGTGGAGTGGTCATTTGAGTATGGGGTCCATCCAGTGCACCCAACACAACAGTACTTGCTTTTATTAACAATAATCAAGTGCCCACTGTGTTAGCTGCTTTTATGCGTTTTAGTCCTTCCAACAATCTTGAGATGTTGTAAGTACAGAAGCTGAGGTGCAAAGGTTACAGTGATTTGCAGTCATGCACAGCTGGTGAGTGGCAGAGCTTGGATTCAACTTCTAAACCTGAGACAATTCTGAACAGGCCTCTGGGTTTATCAACACATTGGTCCCAATGAATTCCATGGGATCCTGTTCTGATTCTAAAGGAAATTTTTCTTGAGACTCCTTGACAAACTCCTGTTCAGGGCTGTCTTAGTGATATCCGTAGAAATTCTCAGGTATAAAGCAAGCCTCTTATTTTTGTCATCACAGCCAGAGGTTAGAGCCATGAGATCTGGAGTGATTTAAAAGTGATAAGATAGACTCTAGTCCAGGCTTCCCCTAATGTCTATGCCCTCAGATAAGTCCCTGGTCCTGCAATGAGGTCACCACTATGTCTGGCTACAGTGATGATTTTGGATTTTCAGCAAAAGGGAGATAGGTAGACATTTCATCAAAAATTTTCCCCCTAATTATTTCTTTCCTTTTTATAAGTCTGAAGAAATGTGACATGGCTCAGAACTTCCTGATGTGTTTCAAAATAAAGCATGGATCACAGGGCCAGGAAAACAGAAGTACTCTGCAGATGTTAGCTATTGTGTTATTATTATGTGTTTGTCTAGCCTTTGGATGAGATAAGTCTATTACTCAACAACACCTTTTCTCAATTGATAACCACCATACTTTTAATGTGGCCAATTCACTTGCCAGTGCCTAGCTGTGAGAGGTACAGAAGAGAAGAGCCATCCCCCGTGCTTCAGAGATTTACAGTTTGGCTGGACATGTATAAAATAGCTGAATTCTTCAGGGGCGCTATAAGATAGGAATCATTCCCATTTTTACAGATGAGGTAACAGGCATGGAGATAAAATCTGACAGTTAGTGTTGATGGTACTTGGATGTGAACTCAGATGTGTGGTTCTCCCAATCTCCCTCCTTTCTCACAGAGGCGCCAGGAAAGATTCCATGGGAGAGATAAGATGTGAGCTTGACGAAGCTGTAGAATTTGGCTTGGAGCAGGAAACAGAGTATTATAATAGAGGCCACAGTGGTCATGGTGCCTAAAGTGCACTAAGCTCAATGAGAGGGAAACATCAGGGCTGAGAGGTTTGGAGTTGGCCAACCACGTGGTTGGCTCCACTGTCAGTTCTTATATAAGGGAGTGAAATGACACCTTGGTGAATGTGGCAGGAGTACATAGGCTGAATTGGTGGAAGGAGAGTTCGGAAGCAAGGAGATCAATTTAGGAACCTGCTTCAAAAGTCCAGGTTTGAGGTGAGGGGCCTGCAGTTAGAGGAAAGGTAGTGGGAATATACAAGAAAGGATTTGCATCTGAGATAAAAGATGAAGGACAGGGAAGAGAGATCCTTGGAACACTAGTCCTGTAAGGTGCACCTTAAAACAAATGTTTATGTGGTTAAATATGTTTGGAAACTGAAGCATATTATATAACCCCCTTAAGATTTGCATATCAGGGACTCCAAGAACTCCTGGAGGAAACCTGTTTACTTACTTGGTTCATTCAGCCATTATTATATTGGATGCCTTCCAGGATCCTGTTAGCATGAAACTAGTATCTCTGAGAACACACTTGGGAAAGCACTGCTCTAAGGTTTGAGCCTGGCAGGAAGTTAAATGGTGAAAGAGGTGGAACACTCAGCATTTTCTTCGTTGGAACCTTCATTCATGTACTGGTCAGAGTCTTTCACTGAAAACAATGAGAGGCTATTGAAAAATTGGTGATGGGAGAGGAACCTGCTCTATCTTGAGCTAAGTCTTCTTTCATATGCTTCCTTATTTAATCCAAGTACCTAAGAACCTATGGAAAACGTCTGTCCCAGTAAGCTATGTTTTAAACCCAGGCCTTAGAGACTCAGCCAGCCTTTCCTCTTATCAACCAGCCACCACCTTCCACATTAAGACAACAAACACAATTTTGGATTCAAATTAACCCAAGTTTGAATCCTAGTTCTGTCACTTGTAAGTGCTCATGGGCAAGCCAGTTAAAATCACCAAACCTCAGTTTTTGGACCTATAAAATAGAAATAACTTATACCCTCATAGGTTTATTGTAAGGATTAAATGAGATACATACTAAAGCATCTCTCATAGTGCTTGGCATAGAGGTTTTCAATAAATTGTAATTACACGTAAAATAAAGTTTGGTTTCAGAGTGGAGTTTAGTGTCCTCAGATCCCCCTTTGCTAGCTCCAGAGATGAGCATGTAAGCCTAACCCTTTTAATCTCGAATCTACTAATATTTATAGGGAAAGAGGATTACAAAAATAAACACAGAAGACATTTCTTTTTTTTTTTTTTTTTTTTAAAAGATGACCGGTAAGGGGATCTTAACCCTTGACTTGGTGTTGTGAGCACCACGCTCAGCCAGTGAGCGAACCGGCCATCCGTATATGGGATCCGAACCCGAGGCCTTGGTGTTCTCAGCACCGTACTCTCCCGAGTGAGCCACGGGCCGGCCCAAGAAGACATTTCAATAAACATTCCTTGAGGACCTACTGTGTGTCGGACACTGTAGGCCCTAGTGATGTAGTGTTAACAGGATAGTCAAGGCCCCTCTTGTCATTGTAGTGTGGAGAAACAGACAAGTGAGAAAACATGTCTAGCAGTGACAAAGGGCTGTAATTAAATTAAAGCAGGTTGATGTAAGAGGAAGTGACTGGGAGGAACTTACGGTTGGGTGGTCAGAAAAGGCCTCTCTATGGCAGTAACATTTGAGACCCAAATAATAAGGAGCAAACTATGTGAAGATCTAGGGGATGAACATTCCAGACAGCAGGGATAGTGGAAATGGCAAATGAGTGCAAAGGAAGAAAGAGCTTTCTTTGTATATTCAGGGAACAGAAAGAAGGGTAGTATGGTAAGAGGTAAGAGATGAGATCAGCAGGATCCTGAGGGTCTTGCAGGACAGGAGTAGTTTAGATTTGTTTAGATAGAATGTAAGTGCTTTCAGTACAGTTGAAAGATTTTAAGCTATGGCAGGAGTATATTTTATATTTGAAAAATATCAGTATGTTTGCTGTGTATAGAGAAGTTAAAAAAAACTTTATAACATTTCTTAAGCATTTAGAGTTGATATCCTTAGCCTAAAGTCTTGATTCTCTTCCGGAGATGGCCTCGTGGACACCTTCTGCCTTTGTCCTGAGGAACTCACCACATTTCTCTTCCTACTCTTTACGCCAAGGTCAAAGGCATGCTGATCCTTCCTTCGAGATGGCCTTTCCTCAGCTCCTGGCCTCACAAGACTATGAAAGCAAATTAATAGGATTGGAAATGCCTTCAGCACGAACTTTGTCTTGAAATGAAATAGCTAAAGAGACCTGGCAAAAATGGCTTAAAGCTGGGTGGGCAAACTGGGACTGTGGCTGAACGTTGTCTCGCACAAAAAAATTTTTCCGCTGATTGTGTGTTGTGTTTTTTTTAAGTTTTATTCAGGTACCACACACATACATGCACACGTATATTTGGAATGCCATTAGGTGGGTCATGCATTCAACACAGGCCTTACTACTTTTTATTGCATTACATCCAGCCCTGGTTTGTATGTCTATGTTACCTGCCTGGGCCCCTGTACACCTTTGAGTATTTAATTAATGATTACCAAGTGTTTAGGCCTTAAGCAGAAGGCACTTAAGCTGTGAAAAAGAGTAACAACAGTTACTACCCATGCAAATGAAAATATCAAATCCTGTTTTCCAGTATTTTTTTTTTTTAAGTTTTTTATCAGGGATAGTAGCTTTTATCAGTAGTTTGTATCAGGTTTGTAGCTTTCAGGGACAGTGGTGTAAAGTGTTCTGTCCCTGGTAGTGTAGGGCCAGGAGGGGTCAAGCAGACCAGCGAGTCTTAGCCTTCTTTTCACATTTGTAGGTTGTCTCCAAACACCATGGTGACACCCCACAAGAAGAGCATGCTGGGAAATGGGAACTATGATGTGAATGTCATCATGGCAGCACTTCAAACCAAAGGCTATGAAGCTGTTTGGTGGGACAAGCGCAGGTAATCTGAACAAGGCTTGATTTGGTGGAGAACAGCATGGTTGTGGTGCAAGCCTGGGACTCATGGCATGAGTGGGGAGGTGACTGCTTGTGGTATTACAGCCAGGGAACCTTGGGCCATTAGCTGCCTCAGAGCATGACACCATTTCTCTCCCACAGGGATGTCAGTGTCATTGCTCTCACTAATGTCATGGGCTTCATCATGAATCTGCCCTCCAGCCTATGCTGGGGTCCACTGAAGTTGCCTCTCAAAAGGCAGCACTGGATTTGTGTTCGAGAGGTAGGAGGGGCCTACTACAACCTCGACTCCAAACTCAAGATGCCCGAGTGGATTGGAGGCGAAAGTGAGCTCAGGTAACCTCCGCCTGTTGTGGCTAAGGTGCTGGGCTGTTCATTTGGTATGTTGGGGAAGTTGAGCTCTGTTTTGATTGTTTGACAAAGGAAATGAAATTCCTGTCTCCTTGGATCCTCTCCCTGCCTAACTTAGAATCATAAGGTCTCAGACTTAAAGATCTTAATCTTTGATGGCCCGTCAGGACTTTAAGTACTGTTGGTAGGGAAGTTCCACAGCCTGGAATACTGGCCTGGTTTGGTATGGGCTGGCATTGTAACACTCTCTCCACTTAGACAACTGTGACAGTACATTTGCCATTTCAGAGGAAGGAAAATAAACATTCAGGCGAGAGAGGGTTAAACTTCCCTGAGACCAAAGAAGAAAAAAATTTTTTAAGTTACAAGTCCTTTAGAGTACTTTGGGTTCTGTTCTTCACAGAACCAGCTACTATTGTCAGTAATATATAAAGATGGCCAAAATTCAGATTGGAATTCTAACTGGACAGATTGAGGAGTAACAGAATGAGGAACCCTCCAAGAATAGACCGCTACTAGAATGTTTATAGGACTGCCAAGGGTAAATAATGAGGTTTCTGGTGAGCATGTGGCCCCCAGACTGGAATTTGCAATTTGCCAGCATTTCATTTTCTCTCATCTATTCCTTTTTCCATAGGAAATTTCTAAAACATCATTTGCGAGGAAAGAACTGTGAACTGCTGCTGGTGGTACCAGAAGAGGTGGAGGCCCATCAGAGTTGGAGGGCTGATGTGTAACACAGTTCTACCCAACCTTCCCCTCAGCTCACCCCTTCAGTGCTGTGGCCTCTACGGTGGGTCTGCCCTTGCCACTTCCCTAAACATCTCATCGGGTTTTCCCCCTTCTGACTGACAGTGCAGTAGAACAGATATGTGGACTGTTACAAGTACCACCCAGCGTTGTTTGTTCCTGGGAAAGGAAGGTAGGAGCCCTATGCCCTTTGGGCAAGTGATCGAAACCCTTATTTTATTTGGGAGAAAAGGAGAAAGAAAGATGGTCCTAGCTTATCTTCCCCTTTCTGTGAGGACTTGACAGAGGTTCTGCTGGAGTTATCACTGATGCTCCAGACTCACCTGGTGATGCTGCCTCCACTTCCCCTCTCCTGTCACACCAGTGGGTCTGAAGATACAGTACATGCAAAGCCAGTCTGACTGGCTTGAAGGACCCAGAACTTAGAGGTCTCTCAGGAAACCATCTCCAAAACCCTAGCAGTGGTACAACATGCTGTCTCCAATGCTTAATGCCACTCCTTAGCCCCATTTTTAAGGGTGGTTTATGGCCAGCCGTGGAGTTTTATAATGAAAAGTTCTCTAATATTTCAAGCTGAGTTTTTCAATCCCACAACATTCTAGCGTGATAGGAGTGAGATAGATACCTAAGACAATGTGGCTAAAGCCAGACTGGGACAGGCATGGGGTGGCTTGCTTTCTTTACTCCAGTTTTGTCCCTTCCATTTCACTACATTGATTTAGGAGGCTCTGGGGCAAAAGACAAGGCAGAGAGGCAGTTTTCCCACTTGACCCACTCTGGCAGAATCAGAAAAAAATAAGCCTTCTTTTAACATCAAATTCCACTAGTTTGGGACAGAGTTGGGTGAGGAAAGTACAAGCGTCTCAGAGTTTAAGAGCTGTTAGAATTGGTAGAAGTTCTAGGCTTGGAGACTGTCACTATAGTGACAAGATGCAGAGCCCTCAAGTGGGTGGCTATGTACATTATGTTACAATATCTGGATTCTTCATCATGTAGTTTCCTTTACAAATCGACTGAGGATCAACCCACCCCTTACCTCTTGAAACAGTTGTAGGCCACTTTTCTCCTGTAACTTTGGAAAACAAAAGAGAAGGGGAAACAAGTATACCACGCATGTTACCAAAGTGGTAGTGGTTGCCTCAAGGCAGGTGGGCCAGCAAGGGTGACTCAGCTAGCCCTTACAGATCAATGGTCTTGGCAGGTCTGAGAGCTGCCCCAACTGGCCAGACTTCTCTCCAGCAGCAAAGCCAGCCTGGGGCTTGCATGTTGACCCTGAGCAAGCTTAAGGGGGTGAAGCTGAGGCTTTCTCCCCACTGTGACTGGAGTGCATGTTTACACCAGCACCTTTTCTGCACATATATCTTCAATCCAACAAGGCCGTTTTTTATGCTGAGTAACAGCGGCCACAAAGTGGCTACTGCATTATGCCCTCTCGGCAACTGGCCGCAGTCTCTTCTGCACCATTTTCTATACCAGACCTGCTTAGCACCACAGGGAGCTCTTTACCCCTGCCCAATGACATTCCAACCACCACCAGCCAGAAGTTACAGCCAACCTTGCTGATTGTCACAAGCAGGACCTTGGGTCCATTGGCACTGTCAGTGATAGTAAGCCATTTCCTGGGAAGAGGAGGAAATTCCTCTCCACAAATCTGCTTGGGCCTGTGCAAATGGCACCTCAAAGGAGTCCCCGTGCACTTGGAGTCCATGAGCCAGTTGGATATGCAAAGATGTTTAAACATTTCAGGGCTGGTTTCTCTGTTCATATCCAATTCTGGTGCTTAGGAACAGGGACCCATGCTGATGCCCAAGGGCAAAAAGCCTCAGTTCCTTTAAGGAAGGGAGCAGGCCGGACCCTGATGCCCAATAAGGGGCAACCCTAGGCGTTTTGTTTTTCTTGCTTTTATTCCCCCTCTTTTTGTTGGCCTTGTGCTGGGTTTGTTTACAAAAGATGTATTTTGTTTAGCCAAATATTAAAAATGGAAAACTCCATACATAAATCTTGTCTGCCTGAGTTCTATAATTATGTAAAGGAAGAAAAATAAACTTTAGTATGATGCTGCTTTAAAAAGAATTCATTACCATCATAAGTCATCTTTTAGAGCTATATTGTGCCTTGATCAAACCTCTAACCTGAAAAATCCAGAAAAAATATTCACTTAAGTGGGAATTGGTTCAAAAGACATCCAAGGCATTTTTCGGTTTACCTTAATTTACAAAAATTAGGCTTGACAATTTGAAGAGTCTATCTACTGAAGTACGAGTTTGTACGACACTGACAGATGACTAGTGTTTTTCCCTAGTTAAGAAGTGGAAAATCATGCATCTGAACAGAAGGTCTGGTTTGCCCTCAGCACTGAGTGTACAGTAGGGTCCTATAGTTGGGACTGCCTGGATTTGAATCCTCCAGATGCACTATGTGTCCTTACGCAAATTACTTAACCTTTCTGTGGCTGTTTCCTCCTCTGTAAAACAGGAATAACACTACCTCCTAAACTGTAGTTATTCCAATAAATAATGCATATAAAGGCTGTAATACCATTATTAGCACAAGGCTCAATAAAAATATATGTTAAATGGAAATACTGCAAAGTCAAAGGGCTACATTTGGATTCATCATCAGTGGTTCATCTCAACATTTATTTTTTAAAAAACTAGGTCACAAAAAGTCCTATTTGCAACCCTCCCCAGATGAGAAATCAGTAGTTATTTCTAACAAATACTTTATAACTATACAGTGTCATTGTAGACTATACAAGCACAGGACCCCAATCCTTTGTCTTAGGCTGGTGGATCTGAAAGTGTCTGAATTCAGGGCAAAGACTGCTATTAAGAGGTTCTTGGCCAAAAATGAATTTTCTTTTTCACTTTTGGAAACTTAACTTGGGACGAAGGGGTCAATCAGAATTGAGATGGAGGTGCTGGCTTAGGTAAGAGGAAATGTGAGAGATAGTACATGTCTTTAACCTTCTAAAATGGTCTAAGTAATTTTAAGGTATTTATCACAGGCACATGGATGACACTTTCAGTTGGAATCATTTTTAATATTTAAATACAAAAAGTGAGCACTGACTTTTTTTTTTTTTTTAACACACACACAGGTCTAATAGCCAAAATGTGCAGAGGAAATGAGCTCCTGCTCTATCCTCCACAGTCCCTATTGTCCTCATCCTGTGACTGAAGCTGTAGCCCATCTCCCTTCTGCCAGCATACTTAGGGATTCACAGTGGCTGCCTTATACTACAGCTGTAATGCACTTTGTTTTATATTGTGTGCATGTCCCTCCCCAACATCTCCATTCTTAGGAGGGAAAAAAAACCCAGTCATTAATGGTCAGGGGTACATCCCTCGCACTACATTAGTTCCTACCCCACAATGGGATAGAGAGATCTTCTAGTTAGGAGCAATTTAGTGAAAGGGGTGGGATGGCCAGAGCTGGAATAACTGTCTGCATGGCTGCACTCTGGTATCAGAGTGAGGACAGAAGTCAGAACACTGTGGAGAGCACAGTAGCAAGTTGGGAGTCTCTCTGTGAGACAATGTGGAGAGAATTCTCCCCATTAGGTTTTTAGATAAATCAATGTGCCAAAGTTAAAAAAAAAAAAAAAAATTCCAAATAATCAGCAGTTCAAACATTATTGAATTTCAAATTTCTCCCACCAAGACAGCTCAAAATATAGTAGTGACAATCTATATCTTTCCAGGAAGTGAAGGTAGAGCCCCTGGCATTCCTCCTGTCAGCCCTGTGTTAGGCCCTAGAAGTATCTGGAAAAGAAAAGGAGGGATGTAAGACATTGTACAGGCCTAGGGGATCTCAATTTCCTCATACCTTATGGGGTAGACAAGGTCTACAAGAACAATGCTGAGAGCACAGGCACCTAAAAGCATGGGCCTGATCCCAAACCCTACCCACTCATTAACAGCTGGTCTACCCAGGTGCTGGGAGAAATAAATAACTTGTGTCTCCAACATTGACAAAAAAGCCCAGAGTATGCGCCTACCTGCCGCTGCTGCAGTTGCTGCTGTTGCTCCATTTGCAACTTCTCAGTCTCAAAGACAACGGGAAGAACCAGGATCATAAAGGAAGTGGTCCCAATCCACAAGGCTGCCCTGGAAAACCTTCAGAGGGAGAGTGAGAATGGAGAAATGCAAACAAAAACAGCTTCGCTAAGAACGAATCAGTAACCAAACCTCTCACATTACATATTCCAATGTTTCTGATAAGTGTATTCTATCCATTCCTTGCACCACACTCTTACCAGAGACGGGAGGAACGGTTCTGGTAGCTGTGTTATCTAGTGATAGCAGTTAAACCTTCTCCTGAGTTCTTACAAAACTGCTCATATTTCAGAAAAGCTGAAATGATCCCCACAACGATCCTACCAGGTAAGAATCCCCACTTTACAGAAGAGGAAATTAAGACTCAGGTTAGGGTATAACCAGTCCAAGGTCACTCGAACCCAGGTCTGCTGCTTCCAAAGCCCATGTTCTTTCACAGCACCACAGTCATCCCATGCACGCCCCCAACGTCTTCGCCCTCGTCCCTTACCTGTACATTTTTTGAGCCACAAAGAGGGAGAGATCAAAAGTGGCTCCGGCCGCGGACCGGACCCTCTCCGGGAACATCTCCGTCAGACCCCACAGTCTCTCCGACAGGGTCTCATCTAGCTGTGGTGGAGGAGGTGCGGGTCTTGGCCGAAGAAACGGCATCCACCCCCGAACCCACTGCAGCGCCAGGAGACGCCGAGCCCCGCTTGAGCTAGGACACCCCCGGGCCCAGCTGGGTCCCTAACCCCGCCTCCCGGAGAAGCTGCCTTTACCGCGATCTCGCAGCACGCGGAGCCCGCACCCCCGGGGAGGCCCACCCTCCGCCCAGCACCCGCGGGGCCGTAGTACCTCTTCGTCGTCATCTTCCTCCAACTCCTCTTCAGTCTTCTCCGCGTCGCTTTTCGGGAGCAATTCGTCCGGGGACATAGGCTCCCCAACGCCGGCAGCAGCGGCGGCAGCCATGGCTGATGGGGACACCGGAAGCGGAAGAGAGGAGGCGAGAGCAGCCGAACGGCGGACAGAGCCGCCCTTCCGGGAGCCCAGGCGCGAGGGGCCAGAGAGAGCGGCGCCCACTGGCCCGCAGGTCCTCCAACCCCCGTCAGCCGAGCTGGCTGCGGCCGAATCCCTGCAGGGCTTTCGCTCGTCTTACCCGGTGGTTCTCAGCCTTCGGTGGGCAGAAGAAACAGCCGGAAAACTTGTTAGAGATTCCGGGGTGCTTCCGCAGTAATTCTGTGCAGTGGGCTTAGGGTGAGCCCAGAAACTTGCGTTTTAACCAGCCTCCCTGGGAGCACACTTTGACAAACGCTAATCCAGTTTCATTTTCCTGAGGAGTGTGTTATTTGGTAGGAAATAAAGCGATTTGGAGGTTTATTGGTCTTTTGGGAAAACACTAAATAAACCATCCCAATGTAGTAAAACAAGGGTAGGAGTTAACACTTAAGTAGCAGGCAGTAGTGTGTGTGTAGTGTGTACTCATTTAACCTTCGCAACCAACCCACTGAGGTAGGCACTGTTACCCCACTATAGAAATGAGGAAATTGAGGCACAGCTCAGGGTTGCTGCAAGTGTTTCTAGAGAACAGATTTTTGGAAGTGGGTTTGCTGGCCAGAAAGTATGCACATGTAAAATTTTGCTAGGTATTAGCTAGTTGCCCTCCAGAGAATTTTATCATGTATAGTTCTCCCTGCTTATCCGCAGGGGGAAACAAGCCATGGACAGCACCAAACCCTATATTTACTGTTTTTTCCCTACATATACATACCTATGATAAAATTTAATTTATAAATCAGGCATTGTAAGAGATTAACAATAACTAATAATAAAACAGAACAATTATAACAATATACTGTAATAAAAGTTCTGTGAACGTGGTCTCTCTCTCCCTCAAAATATCTTACTGTACTGAACTGCAGGTAACTGAAACCTTGAAACCACGGATAAGGGGGGGACTACTGGACTTTCACAATAGTAAATGGAAGTGTTGTTTTCCCTTCACACTCTCCAGCATTATTATTCATATTTTTATTTCTTGCCTATATGATGGATGTAAATGCTCCTTTTTATAATGTGCCCCACAAGTTATTAAGAGTAATTTGATATACACCTTTAGCCAGCTGACCATGGAATCAGACACCTAGGATTGGACAGTCTGAATCTTTATCTGATGCATGCCAATGTATGAGTACTTCAAAAAGTTTGTAGAAAAATGGAATTAAAAGGTAATACGAATCCCTCCACGAACTTTCTAAACTACCCTCATAATAACAAGTCTTTGCCATTGCTTATGTACTTCAGGGGGGTATGGGGACCCACAATTCTTCCCAATACAGTCCCCAGGCCTTTTCATTTTTGGACAAGGCAACTGTAAGAAAGTTTTCATGTCACAAAAGAGTACCTACTGTATAATTCCATTATATGAAGTTAAAAAACAGGCAAAACCAATCTATAGTGAGAAGTCAGGACTCCCCTTTGAGGAGGAGGAGGGGATAATATTTGGAAAGGGGCAGGAGAGCATCTTCTGTAAGGTTCTATTTCCTGAGCTATGTGGTGTGCACGTGGGTATGTTCATTTTGGATAATTCATCAAGCTGTACACTTACAAATTATGCTCTTTTTTGCATGTGTTAAAACTTTTTTTAAAAGTAGGCTAGCTCTATACAAATCCAAGGGAAGCTGAAGAGCCCAGTGCCATCCTTTTTTTTTTTTATGGGTTCTCTTAAGATATACTAGAAGACAAACTCTGTTGAGGTAGAGAGGGCAATCATATATGGAAAGCACAGACATCAATGACTCCAAGTGGAAATTCACAGTGCAATATGTTTATATTCACAAGAGCAATAATACATGATTTAAAAACAATAACAACCATGTTTAAGGCTAAAAGAACTCTTTCAATAATTATAAAGTTGCCCAGGGATAAAAATATATATATATTGGGAATTAAGCGATGCAGAGTATTCAAAACTTTGAAAGTAGAGATGATCTAGAAAAGGCAGAGAAAGAACAGAAGAAAGACACAACCTGGTGGAATGGGACATTTAAAGGTCGGGAGTAGTAGGAGGAAAGCTGGGGGAGTGTGGCAAGGCTGAAACCTTCACACAGAAATGCTCAGCAGCACCAATGGTATATGGTGAGACTGAGGCCAGGCCAGAGGTCATGTCAATGGACAAGGGGCCAAGAAAGGGTGCACTGGCAAGTGAGTGGTGATGCCCCATGCCAGGAGCCAAGGCGACTCTGCCATTCAATGGGGGAGTGGTGTTCTAGAACCCTGGGTTCCTAGTTCCTCCACTCCCCATCTCTCAAGTCCATGATCTCCACCTTTCCTATTTCTGTCCCATCAGAATTTGAAATTGGTGATACAGTAGTTCTTAATGGGGGGGGGAGGGGGTAATGGATCTTTTGAGATTCTTATAAAAGTTGTAAGCCCCTCCCATTTAAAAATGCACATAAGGGGCTGGCTGTTTTGCTTACTTGGGAGAGTGTGGTGCTAGTAACACCAAGGTCACAGGTTCGGATCCCCATACAGGCCAGCCACAAAAAACAAGAAAACAGAAAATGCACATTAGCCTGTATCTGTACAATTGTGCATATGGATCCCCTTGCTAGGACTCAAACTGTAAGATTTCCTCTGAGTATTGCCTCTAATCCTGCATTCACTCTCTCACGCCCACAGAGCTTTCTATTTCAGCTCTTCAGCAACAGTCCTTCCCTAATCCAATGTCCAGCACAAAAATTCACAAAATTGTTGTAGTGACTACAAGAGATGTCAAGAAGACAGCACTGTTTACATGGGTACCCCATAAGTGGTAGATTTGTTTAACAAAGGCCTTGAGGAGGTATTTTAGCCAGAACCTGAAGGATGTATCTGATTAAAAATGGTAAGATCTTGAAAGAATAGGATATCTCAAAGGAAAAAAACAAAACATCTCCCTGAAGGAAATGGGGTTGGGGTGGTGGGATATGGGTTATTTTTCCCCCTTTTCTCCTAGATACTTTCATTAATAGGATTATCCTTGACTTATCTCACACCCCAAATCTATCAGCAAACACTGGTAGGCTGCACCTTCAACTCACATCTAGAATCTGACCTCTTCTCCTCTGCTGAGACCTGCCTGGTCCCACTCCTGCCCCCTTAAGTCTGTGCTCACCACAGAGCAGCCAGAGTGATTTTTAAAAACCACTTGGATCATAGCATTCCTCTGCTCCACACTTGCCAAGGGCTTGCTTCTCTGCTCACTCAAAAGTCCTTTTTCTTCACTGCAGAACTGCCTCACATACCACAGGGTGTTTAGGGTCCCTGGCTCCAGCCCACTAAGGCGCTGGAGGGGCGGGCGGGGGGAGTCCACATCACTGTGATACCATATATACCCTACGTGATTCTCAAGCTTTCAGTCCCGGCCCCATCCCTCCCAGCTGTGTCACCTTGCTGGGCTGGTTTCTTCAACTAAAAAATGGGGATGATGAAAACAAACATGAAGAACTGTCATGAGAATTAGAAACAGGCCTCCGGCATTGAGGGTGCTCAATAAATGATTGCCAGTGACACTGGCCTTGGCATAAGCAAACCCAGTTACTCCTAGTGTCTGCACCTGAAGATATATTTGGATCCTGCATATATTTGGATCCTTCTCCAATTTCTTCTGTATTAAGCGTTCTCTCCTATATCAGCAGTTAGGTCATGGGCTGGAGCTACAAATTGTGCTCTCCTTCTATCGAGCCCCCCATAGAGTGCTCTGCTGGCAAGGATGGGCTATAAACAGCAGCCTCCATTTGAGGTAGCCCTCCAGCTCCTCTCTTTTACCAGGAACGAGACAGGCTCCAACACTCCTGTTATGTGATCCTAGACCTGTTTCTGAACCTTCCAGAATGTTTCCTATCTGCAAATGGCATGCTGACAGTCCCTGCTTCACAGGGCTGAGCTGAGGGGGAAATGAGACACAGTAGGTACAAAGTACTGAGCCTGTGCCAGGCATGTAACAGGCATTCAGAAACTGCTAACCATAATAGCCATCCCCAGTCTAAACCCCTGGGATCCATGCCCCCATTCTCAGTGCCCTCCCACTTGACTTTGGGAGCTGGATTCTCTCCTCCAGCCAAAGAAGTCCAGCCCACACTGACTCAGGTGCAAATTCCCATCGCAACTACTGGATCCCTGCCAGGTCTGGGCCAGTCCCAACTCCCCAAAGCAGGACAAGGGAATCTGAGCAGAGAGAGATTGTTTCTGTTTTGTGTCAGCCTTTGCCAATGTGCAGGAAAACTGGAATGCTCTCCTGCAAGGGTGATATTTCCCCATACCTTAAAATTCTGTCTTTGGATGGAGCAACAGGAGCTTAAACTCCAGGCTCTATCTACTTCTTGAGGAAATCATGCTTCTCTTTTCAGTCACTTTGGCGACAGAGTTACTATTTAACAGTATTTAATAAAAAGGTAGTGTAAACAGGAACAAACCAAAAAATATAGTGTTGCCATAGAAGGCTGGTGCTTGCTGCTGAGAAGCTAAGCCAGAGGAGGCTGTCGATTTGGCGAATGAGTATTCTTTCAAGGCAGAGAGAGAGTGGCCTGAGGGGCAGAGAACCAAAAGCAACTCATTCAAGAGCCCCTAAAACAGGGCTCTGTAGAACTGGTGCCATGTCCCCAACACCAATGTAAGGGAATGAGAAGATAAACTCCAGTTGCTGCTTCTCCCAACAGTGTCTGTCTAATAGGATGATTTGGGGCCATGTGCACTTGTATGCTTACATGTATGGACAACACCCAAAGGCTTACATGCCCCCAGACCTCCCTGACGTCTGGCTTACAGACTAGCATCTCTTGGCGGTACATCTGGAGTAACTTCCTAGTTGCTGCCCTGGCCTGAAATCTTGGTTTCCTCCATTACACGTCACCTTCTACTGCCGGCCCCAGAGTGCCAGTGCCTGTTGGCCCCATTACATGATACTCCCTGCCAGGACCTAATCCACTAGTTCGGCTAAAAAAAAAAAAAAAAAAAAGGACTGCTTAGCCACATCCTCCTCCCCTGACCAGTGGGTTTCTCCCTACTCTCCTAATAAATGTCTTTTGGGGTCTTCATTTTCTTCTCCGGCTGACACTCTTCAATTCATCCAATTCCTTCTCCATTAAGTGGGATTCGGCAGTGGTCTCTGAAAGCTGAAAGCAAAGCAGCAGACTGTTACAAAGAAAGACATTTCTGGGCTATGTTTCAGGTTTGCAAGGCCGGCTCTGTGCACTGGGGAAAGGCCTCCTGGCATTTCTCTAGCAACGCTGGCCTCCACGACAGGAAACCCCTTGTAAGTAGGCAGAATGTAACCACCTGAGACCCAGCACCACAAGTACTTGAAAAACATTCACAGTCCACTCTGTCAACATTTTTGATCACCTACAATTGCATGGCACTCCCTGCATGAAGAACAGCAGGCCTCAGAGGATGAAAAAAACAGACATTGGTGATTCTAATGCTAAGAGATTAGAGGAGCTTCTGAGTTGTCGTTCACACCATGGCAATTAGGGGGGAAATGCTTGAGGAAGAATGCCCCTTTCCTCATCAGGATCATTTAATAGACTTTAGAGAAGATGGCAGACACTTGAGACATCAACTCTTTAAAGCAGAGGTCAGCTTACTGTGAAATAAGAGCTACACCTCCTAAGCAATGTACTATTCCAAGTGCTTTACTTGTACTTACTAGTGTATCAACTCACTATGAGATAGATGCTCCTATTATGCCCATTTTATTGCTGAAGAAACTAAGTCACAGAGCAGTTGGCCAGTGGTGGAACTGGGCAAATAACCCAGGCCATTTCACTCCAGAAGGCATGCTCGTAACCACTACAGCGTATGTCTCCTGCCTCTCAATCAACCTTCACATGCACCTCTAGACCCAACAGCCACAAGAAACTAATGCTAGTGCCGTGTGTGCCTCCCGGCAGGCCTGTGCTCAGTACTGATTAATGCCTCCTTGGTGTGGACACTCTAAGCCATGAGCAGACTGTTCCCTCTTCCTGACATGCCTTCATTTCAAACTGCATTCCTGCCATTATCCTTCAACATTCAGCTCAAACATCCCTTCCTTTGTGAAGCTTTCCTGACTTGACAGAATTCACTTCTACCTCTCATAGGCTGACGCCAGACCCAGTACAAACTCTGGTGCCCTTACCACAGGCGCTGCAATTAACATTATCGTCCACCTCCTCCTCTAGCAATGGAGGGTAGGGATTCTGTCTCATTCGTTTTCTTGTTTTTGGATACAAAGCAACGTGTCTGGGCAAACTGGCGCTGAGCAGGTACCAGCTGCATTAACTGAGGAGAGGTGGAGCCCCCCAGAAGGAGCACACTCCCACCACCTGCCTCACCATGTCTAGCAGGACGTCCACTTTCAGCCGCAGCAGGTTGTTCTCTTCCTCCAGCTGCTGGTTCCGCCTGCGCAGGCGCTGAGCCTCCCTCCGGTCCACACCTCCACTGATGCCTGTCTCTGGAGGAAGGACAGAACCAGTCATGAGAAGGGGGGTTTCCTTCTATACTCCTGTTCGACCAAATGGCAGGAAATGCAGCCTACCTGCTATCCACTGGCCATTTTCAAACTTCAGGCTTTGCCCCGCCAGATTCATAGTGGGGGTTCCGTAGTCAAGGCCCAGCTCCACCTCCCGGGTTGAGCGATCCAGCTGTGGGTGAGACACTGCGTGAGGGCTTCGGGAGGCTGCAGAATATGACCCTATCCCCACTCCTCTTCTGCTGACTCCACAACCCCAACAACCAATATCTTTTCTCTAATCCCTCCTTGGCACTTTTCATAAGTTTTTTAAAGTTCAGAAAATCAAAAATAACGCACAACATAAAAAATGTTTAAACTATAAGAGAGAAAGCACTGCTTTATACGTTAGATGTCTTCTGGAGAAGATATATATGACGAAATTTGTAAACTGAGTTATTTTACATGTACTGGACACTTAACAGTTTAAAGAATCATACTGTAAATTTTTAATAAGGTGAAAAATCCTTTTTAAATGTGATAAGCCCCTAAGTTATCATTTGCTTAATATGGAACTACATGTGTCATGGAAAAGGCATAAAATTCTAACACTCAATTAGTAGTAGTAGTAGTTTTTTAACGTGTGACAGTACAAGTTATATATTCATTTATACAACTGCTCACCCACCTGAGTCAGGACTAGGAACTGGGTATCCAGAGATGAACACAACCAGCTCTGTCCTCAAGGAACTTTCACCCCTGCCAGGTAGACCTGTGCATCTCAATGGGGAAATCCTTCAGGTATGTGCTCAAATGTCCTTTTCCCAGTTAGGACTTCCTTGGGCATCCTTTTTTTTTTTTTTTTTTTTTTTTAAAAGATGACCAGTAAGGGGATCTTAACCCTTGACTTGGTGTTGTGAGCACCACGCTCAGCCAGTGAGCGAACCGGCCATCCGTATATGGGATCCGAACCCGGGGCCTTGGTGTTCTCAGCACCACACTCTCCCGAGTGAGCCACGGGCCGGCCCCCTTGGGCATCCTATTTAAAATGACAACTCCTTTCCCACTGCCCAGCCACTTCCTACCCCAGGCCTGTGCTTTGGTTTGCTCCATAGCACTTATCATCATCTGATATAATTTACTTATTTTCCATACCCTTTCCCATTAAAATATTTGCTCCAAGAATGCACAGATTTGGTTTTTTCTCCTCTCCTCTCCTTAACCCACTTCTCTATACCCAGTGCCTAGAAGAATGCCTGACACATAGAAAGTTGTGAATTAACAGCTCTTGAATTGATGGCTAGGGAAGAACATTCTAGGCAGAGGGAGTGACATGTACAAAGGAGGCTCATGTGAAGTGTGGGTGCCTGCAGCATAAGGCATGTAGAGGGCAAGGGCTGGAAGGAGAGCTGGGTGAGGCCATAAAGGGCCTTATGTGCCACTCTCAAAATCTGGGACATTATTCTATAATAACCAGGAATGAATAAAATCTATCGGTTACCCTACAAAGCACCGTGGAGGTTTCTTCACTCCAAGTTTTATTTTTTATTTTTAATTTTTAATTTTTTTTTTTTTTTTTTTGTCTTTTTCGTGACCGGTACTCAGCCAGTGAGTGCACCGGCCATTCCTATATAGGATCCGAACCCGCGGCGGGAGCGTCGCTGCGCTCCCAGCTCCGCACTCTCCCGAGTGCGCCACGGGCTCGGCCCTTCCCTCCAAGTTTTAAAAAGGATTTTTCACTTTTTTAAAAATTTACAGTAGGATTCCTTAAACTATTAAGCGTCCAGTAGATATAAAATAATCCCATTTACAAATTTCAGCATACATAGCTTTTTTGGAAAACACCTAACGTATAAAACTTACAAACAGCTTACAACTGCCTGTCAGCATGTGTAAAATACAGTAACATGGACTGACCTCAAATCATGGTCAGATAGAGATGCTACGTAAGCATACAGCCGCTCTTGCACTCTGTATGGTTATGACAGGGGATGGCCCAGAGAAACTGCCAGGTGCATGTGCATCTTTGACACATGGCAGGAAGAAAAGAGAGCCTCAAGGCCTGTGGGCACCAGAAACTGAGCTCCTGGGCCTCTGCCTGGCCTGCTTCACAGAATGCCCAGCCTTGGCCACAGTGACACCTCCACCAGGATTTTAACTGGGAACAGGAGACAACAGATTCAAAGACCTGAAAGCTGGGGTTAATGCTCAATCCTAACAGCCTTGCTGCTCCATCCCACTGACTTTCTGTGAAGGACTGGCCAATCTGCACAACCAGCTCTATGGGAAAAGGTCAGGGAAACCAGGATACATCACCTCGTGGTCTGTGAGTGCCAACAATGGCAGATAGGATTATGGTGGAGATGAAGAACACAGTACCTGGTCACAGATGCTTGGAAGACTTCAGCAGAAAAGATTAGGGTGATTGCACATATGGGGTCTGTGTATATTTGTGTGTCAGTGTTGGAGGGAAGGCATCTCATAGCTGGTAATGGAAACTGATTTCCAGGTGGCCTGACTTTACGTTATATAATTTTTTAAACTCATAGAGCTTACACATTCAAGTGGGTAGAAAGTTGCTTTGGAAAGTTATCATTTATTTCAATGCTATTGCCATTGCTCCAAACCTTCTTAGAACATCTCTTTTGAAACTGTTTTAGGAGCTGTGACATATCCTTTTGAATTCTATTAATGGTAGCAAACCATCATCCTTTGAGAATGAATTTGATTCCTAAACATGACTAAAATAAATTCCTAGCCAAGTCTTGGGAATAAAGTGGAAGTCAAATTGGATAATATTTTTTGAGGCCAAAAATCTAATGAGATTGTTCTTGAAAAAGCTCTGACAATAATCCCAAATAGGAGTTCAAAAATGTTTTCAGCCATAGCGATGTGAATTAAAAGGATGCCCCCCTAAGACAATGCCTCTGGAGGACTACACTTCCCACTCAGAGAACACACTTAGTACTCCAGTCACACTGCACACCGGGCTGACTCCAGTACTGACACTCACAGAATGCAAGTTGGAGAGAGAAGCAGACTTCCGGGGAGGCGTCTTCTTTGGACTGAACGTATTCCCAAAGAGAGGCATCTTTGGCCTGATGAAGAAAAGGCCGATGCTCCCTTCTCCTAGGGTCAGAAAAAGTCAGAGGTACAAACAGTTGGGTCAGTGACCTTATGCCATTGTCCTCATATCATATATTTTATCATGGGCTTTTAACGATCCTGGTAATAGTTCCCATGTGTTGAATGCTCACAATGTGCCAGTCACTATGTTGAGACCTCTACATGCAATATCTCATTTAACTCTCACAACCACTCTTTGACTAGCTCCTCCTGTTCTCCCCATTTTACGGAAGAGGTTTAGAAAGACTAAGGTCTTGAGTGGGAGCTAATATTTGAACCCAGATTTGTGTGGTTCTACAGTTTATGTTCATCACAGGCAAGTTTGTCACAAGTTGGCATCACCAGCTACAGCAAGGAATGCAGTGCCTACTTATTCCTGTACACTGGTGAGAATCACACCTGGAGCAATAGCCTCTGCATATACTCCATTGTAAAGAAATGAAGCTATACTTACATTTAACTTCCAGACTGATAATAGTGCCCCTCATTAGGTCCGTATTTCAGAAAGTCACCTGCCCTGTATGGGAAGTGAGGTGTCCCAAGGACCTACTACAATTCACATAGGCCCAGTTACTGGATTTAATGACATCATCCAGGTTTTTCGGGAGGGAAGGAGGAGAGAAGCAAACTTTTTCTTTGAGAATAACATAAATACAGAAAAGCCTGCAAGTAATAAGTGTAAGTCTTCATGAGTTTTCACTGCACACATACATACATATAATCACCCTCCAGATCAGCATGCAGAACATTTCAGCACCCTACAAGCCTCAACTACCAACTGTATATCTATGGACTCATACACTGTCCTCCTTTGCATCTGGTTTCTTACACTCAACATCACATTTGTGAGATTTATCCATGTTATTGTGTGTAGTTATAGTCTGTTCATTTGCATTGCTGTATAATATTCTACTGCATGGACATATCAAAATTTATTTATCCATTCTATAGATAATAAACGTTTGGACTGTTTCCGGTTTCTGACTACTATCAAAAATACTGTTAAGAATATGCTTGGACATGTATTTCTGTACACATATATACACTTTCTGGTTCTATACTTAGGAGTAGAATTGTTGAGCACGGAGTATTCATATATTTAGTTTTAATAGATACTGCCAAGTAGTTTTCCAAGGTGACTGTACCAATTTATACTGCTACCTGAAGTATGCAAGAGATGCTTGTCAACATTTGGCATTATCTGTCTTTGTCATTTTATTCATTCTGGTAGGTACACAGTGGTATTGCATTGCTTGTTTTATTCGCTTTTCCCCAATAACTAAAATGAGCACCTTGTCATATACTCACTGGACAAATGGATACTCTATTTTGTGACATGTTTGTTCAAAGCTTTTGCCATTTTTCCATTGGGTTATCTGTCATTTTCTTAGTGATGTGTAAGGGTTCTAGATATGAGTCCTTTGTTGTGTGTGTGTGTGTGTGTGTGTGTGTGTGTGTGTGTGTGTGTGCGCGCGCGCGCGCGCGCGCGTGTGTGTGTCTGTGTGTGTGTGTATATACATATAAGAGTACTGAAAAATATCTTCTCCCAATCTGACTTGCCTTTTTGTTTTCTTATTGGTTTCTTTTGATCAAAGTATTTCTTAATTTTAATGAACCAATTTATAATTTTTTATTTAATGATTAGTGTTTTGTGTCCTATTTAAGAAACTTTTGCCTTCCCCAAGGTAATGATGATTTTTTTTTAAATGTTAACTTCTGGTAATTTTATTGTTTTACCTTTTACAATTGAGAGGACAATTTATCTGGAATTAATTTCGTATATGGTGTGAGACATATACAGGGGTTAGGGTTCATTTTTTTCCATACATTACCCAACTTTAACTTATAACACACAAGTAGTTTTAAAAGAATCCTTCTAAGAAACCATAGACTAAAAGTAACAATGAGAGCACAGGTGAGCAAAAAGAAAACAGCAGAGCTCTCGCTTTTCCTACTCCTGAAGTCTTCCTTCACCTCATTATGAGATACAAGTAGTAATGAGTTAATCACATCTGACAAGAAATTAGCCAAAAAGATCTTCTCAAGACTATTTGAAACAAGGTTTTATATCAACTATCATTAAAAGATAATTTACAATATGAATCCATCACAATTGGCAAGACATGTATCCAATGAAAATGTGAAGAAAAATTTCTGTGCCATTTTCACTGAGGTAGAAATTAATTTTACTAGAATTAATGATATAAAGTTTAGAAGCTTCTTTGGAAGTTTTATATAATACAGAAATATATGTATCTATGACTCAAATAAACAAAAATAAAGGTATTTGGGGGTGTATGCTCATGACAGTTTAACTAGTAGGTGTGTGTCTGTAATTAAAAACAATTGTAGACACAACAAAAGGGATGACATTTGGGCCTGGTCACAATACTTTAGGTCTTGGAAAAACCAGAAAGCTTCCAGCTTGGTAGTGGAAGAGACAGGGTTGGGAGCAAGATGCTGAGAGGGTTCGAAGCTATGCCACCATCCAAAACACATTGGAAGGCCCTGGCATTGTTTCTGCTGGAGAAGAGAAAGAGGGTAGAAGAGGCAAAAGCATTAATTTTATGTCTGTAGAGGGCAGAACAAGAACAAAACAGGAGGAAAATCCAGGAAGAAAGACCTTAAAGAAGAAAAGTGCTTAGTAACAAAAACTAACTAATGTCACTTCCTGTGTATCCACTATGGATATGGTGGATATCCATTTCCATATGGGCGCACTTCACATACTTCTTTCGTTCTTTGCAGCAACCCTGAGAGGTAGGTATTTTCCTATCCATATTAGAGATGAGAAACTAGGGATCAGAGAAGATAATCAATTTTCCCAAGGTACACAGTCATGGTCAGTTACCTAAGGTGTACATCAAATTGTCCTTGTATTAATAACTTGAAAATTATTTTCATTCATCATATTGGCAAAAAATAAAAAGATGAAAAATACCCACTGCTGGTGGAGGTGTGACTAAAAAGATACTTTCATTTACTGCTGGTGGAAACATAAGATGCTATAATTCTTTGAAGGGTAAGTAAGCAAAACCCAGCAAAATTGTAAATGTGCACACTTTTTGGACAGCAAATTTACTTCTAAAATTTCATCCTACAGGAAGGCTTGGACATACCCACACAAACGTTCTCTAGTGTTGATAACAGTGAAAAATAAGAAACAATCCAAAATGTCTATCAATGGTTGGTGTAGCCACATAAATCATGGCACATTCTCACAACGGAAGAGCAAACACCAATTAAAGATAGTGAGATAGCTCTATATGGACTGACCTGAAAAGACGTCCAAAACTTTTAGACTATGAAAGCAAGTTGCAGCACAATGTATATAATATAATCCCATAAGAGAAGTCAAAAAAGAAAATAAAAGCAAGAACACATGTGTGTATATAAAAAAAACAGAGAAAGATCTGGAAGGATAAACCAAACTGCTCATAGTGGTTAAACCTGGGAAGGGGAACAGGATCATTAACTTGAACAAAATTGGTATTTATATAGGTTTAAAAAATGGTCAGATAGATTTCATATGGTACAATATAACATAAAGTTATATTAAAGAATATACTTCTGGGTTTAATGAATTATTACAATAATAATATATTCCTGTATTACTTATGAATAAAACAAACAAACAAAAAACAGTTAAGAAGCAGCTCCCACCCCTCCATGCATCTGGAGAAGGAAAAATAAGCCTAGTTGTTCTTGCCAAAGTCCTCAGTTGTGCTAAGAGCACTCTGAACACATCACCTGGACACAACAGGCCAGGTTCCAGGCCTGGCTCTGCACCTCAGTTGCTTGCTAAACCCTGGCCAAATTGATTTATTTCTCAGGGTTTTAACTGGGGCACCTCACTCATAACCTCACTAATTCTCATAACTCTTAAGCCGAGAACTGTCATCCACATAACACAGATGAGGAAAAGGAAGAGTCTGAACTAGCTGCCTTTAAGTCAGAGCTAATAATCCACAAACAACATCGGCTGAGATCCCGAGGTCCTGGGGCATGAGTGTGGACCTGGAGGCACAAGCTGCCCGCTTGGTCCAAGACAGCCTTCTTTCTAGAGAAACTTCCTGGAAGAGAGGGCGCAGCACAAAGGAAGTTAAGGGAGAACACCTGCTTTCCAACCATCAGCGTGCTGCTCATCCCCAGGGAGATACCAGCATTTACCTTCCTTGGGGCTCCCTTCTTTATTTGTAATCAGATATAATAATAGTACCCGGCTGAGAGGTTGTTATAGTGCTTAAGTATTTATAAGAAGCTGTGGCATTTGATCCTCATAACGACCCTGAAAAGCAGATTAAGTAAATGTTATCTACAGATAATGATACTAATCACTAACCGTTGTGCCAAGCTCTACGGTTTGCAACAGGCCATAAAATACATTATTTTATCTTAATTCTATCAAGGCAGTAATGGAGGAATCTTCGGCTTTCATCGCATTCTCAAAGGGATACGTGTCCCCCAGTGAGCCAGCCAAGTACATGTCTTGCAGGTACATGGGGGCCATCAGGGGTGTGGCACTCAAGTAACGGTTGTGAACGTTCGCACGCACGATCTCATTTAATCACCTGCACGGCTGACTCACGGGAGGACTTACCGTCCCAATTTACACTCGAGGAAACAGAGTCCGGCGGCGACGCGCCTGGGGGGAACGCGGCCTCCGCGCCCTCCTGTCGCCGCTCTCCTGGAGATGCCCGGCGATGCCGGGCTCGGAGACGTACCTGACGCTTCCCAGAAGCCGGGTCCAAGCACAGCCCGAGGTCGCCTGAGAGGACCCCGACAGGGCCCCAATCAACCGCCGCGAGCGCGAGCGGCCGCCTCCCGCCTCCCGCCCGCCGCGCGCATGCGCAGCCTCGCCCTGGACTCTACCACCGGGGAAAGAGGGGGTGCCCGGCGCGGCGCCAGACGCTCTTGCGGTCTCCCCTCGGTGTATTCAATAGGTTATACAGACAGACCGTCTTTGGGAGTCATTTACATGCCCCCGTCATAGGCTAGGACGAGGAACTACACTCGCCCTTCCCACAAACACATTGGTCTGGTCCCCAGACCGCCTGCCGCGGTCACCTTGGTAACGGCGCGTCGCTGACACCTCGGTTGCCTGGAGAACGCCAGGACTCATAGTAGCAACATGGGCCTCTCCCCGACAGCCCCCCGCCTCTTCCTCCACCCCAACCACACAGCAAAGGGCCCTTCCTGCTGGATGTGGGGGCAACGGGTGTCGGGCGCCCATCCAGAACTTTGTGGGGTCCCCTGAAAGACCCGTGGCGGAACTGGGCCGGAGTTCGTCAAGTTCCTCCGATGCTTTCGGGTAAGGCAGACGGACAGACGGACGATGACCCGCCTCCGGCAGCGCGCGGGCTCGGAGCAGGCCTGCCCCTTCCCCACGCTCTGACTCTTGGTCGTCTTCTACATGCAAGGGAAACCGAGACCCAGGGACTACTTTAAGGTTACACAGTGAGCACGGGGCGGAGAACTACTGGAAACCAACTCCAGATCTCCTAAAGTCCTAACAGCGTGTATTATTGGTTCCATTTGATAAATGAAAAAACTCAGGCATTCAAGGGATGGTTTACTTGCCTAGAGAATGTACCAGGTCATCCATCCAATGAGGGACAAGACTCAAGGGTCTCTGGCCCCAAGCAGTTCTCTTCCAGTTACACCACGCTGCATTAAAAGAGGAAGAGTTCCATGTCCTAGAACCAAAATCTGTGTGGCCTAGCCCAGAACGGTCCAACAGAAACATGAAACGGGCCACACATGTAATTTAGAATTTTCTGGTAGCCACATTTTTAAAAGTAAAAACAAAACAAACAAAAAAACAGGTGAAATTAATTCGAATAATGATTTATTAAAGTCTGTATGTCCAAAATATTATCTTTCAACATATACCCAATATTTTAAAATTTACACTACTTTGTTTTTTTAATTTAATTAATTAAAATTAAAATTTCACTTATTTAGTCACACTAACCAAATTCCAAGGGCTCAGTTGTCACATGTGCGAAGTGGCTACTGTGAGGGACAGCAGAGACCTAGCCTCTTCCTACCTTTCCAGCCTTGCTCCCTCCTGCTTGGATGCTATTTACCCTCCCCTTTATCTAATTAACTCCTTTTCTTCCTTCAGCACCTTGACCTCCTTGACTAGGTCAAAATACACTATTATGTCATCTCACAATGCTTTGTACCTCCCTTTCAAGCAGTGGTTTTAGTTATACATAATTATAATTCATGATTTTTCATGAATTATAATTCATAATTATTTATGTAATTATTTGATTATTGCATGTCTCCCTCAGTAGATGTAACTCCATTAGGGCAGGGATTAAGTCTGGTTTAGCTCGCCATCCTGCCCCCAGTAGGAGCACACTGCTGGTTTATGGTATGTACTCGGTACATGGTCATTGAATGACTAAAGATTAAGCTGAACAGAAGTCTGTCTGACTCCAAAGTTGGAATTGTCTTTACGTGCTAAAACATGTTCGCTTTAAACAGGGGACACTCAAATCTTGACTGCCAGAATATGTGCTCCATGAAGGCAGGAGAAATAAGAAATATTCTTCCACTCCTTGCCCCCAACACAAAGCACAGTGCTTGCCAGAGCTTAGATATTCAGTGAAGCTAGTTTTCTCCCCCTTCTTCTCATCTCCTCCCCAAGTAATGACAGTAAAAAACTTCTCATGTCTCAGAGTACTTGTCCTAAACTTGTATGATGAAAAATTCAGAAGGGAACAGAGTGTAAGGGGTTGGCCAGTTAGCTTACTTGGGAGAGTATGATGCTGGTCACACTAGGGTCAAAGGTTCAGATCCCTGTACCAGTCAGCTTCTAGAAACAAAAAAGAGAGAGAGAGAGAAGGGAACAGAGTGTGTATTTTAAACATTTCTCTTAAGAGGCTTGTTATTTAGGTCTCCCATTAGGAGGACTGAATTTTCCCTTTACTCATTTGGCATGACTAATAACACCAAGCTAAAGCAAGAGGCTTCTTGCCAGAGTCACCCTATGTGGAGGATACTAACATTTATAAAACAAATGTATTTCACAGGACCTAGCTTCCAAAGCCCTGTAGTTTCAGGCATAACCTAACTTTTTAGAATTACATATAGAAATGTTAAGCTTGCAAAAGACAGGAAACTTTCCCGAGGCTAAAGTCTCTGTTGTGGATAAAGAATTGTAACACAGCAAAATTGGTGGCTCAAGGACAAATGTCCTTGGTGCAGGTTAACCTACTGATTGGTGTGTTAAGAAAAGTTGCTTGATTGTTGTGTAAAAATACTAAGGAAATTGCTGTAGGAAAAGATAGTGTTTGCTAAGAACAAGATTTTGTTGGTGGATTGACTAAACCTTTTAAAAATTGCATTATGGAATGTCACTTTGTTTATTTCACTGATTTTACTAGTTTCTGTTTGTGAAAACTGTACTTAGACATAATTCTGCCCGTATCCTTGTGTTCTTTGTAATGATTAAATCACTGAATTTTCTTGTGAAACTTCCTTGTCTTTACAATAAAAGGGAGAAGCTAACTTTGAATTGGAGCTGTCACATTCAGCTTTCTCCTCCTAATGGGGAAATTACTGAAGTGCAGTCCTTCCGGGCCTCTCAATACATACATAATGCTTTGAGTAATCGTGTAATTCTTTTTTCGTCTCCGTTACACAGGAGGAAATGTAACAACACTATGCCTGCCTTCTCAGAGAATACGTAGTTTTTCAGTCATTCTGGATATTGGGTGGGAGGAAAGTGAGAATCCCTAAAATGCACCTGCCTCCTCTTAACCCCCTTCTCCTTGCCTGTATGGCTAAAAGCTAGGAGCAGTGGGGAGGAAATAGTATTGACCTGGGCCTGGGCCAGCATTTCCTGCAATCCAGCTGACTTGGGACAGCCCAAGATGGATAACCTCTTTTGGACTAGAAAGAAGTGTGGTAAGTGAGTCTAAAAGGAATTAGAAATTGAATGAACCTAATCCCTAAGGAGTAATTTGCCTAATGGAGAAAGATGTAGAAGCAAATCATTTCAGTTCAATATTACAAGTTCTGTAATAGAGAGATGAAAGCAGAACCCTGGGCCTCACAGAGAAGGCATGGTACTAATGGCCTGGAATAATTTGAGAATGTTTTCCAAAAGATGTATCACCTAGTCAAATAGAGGGAACAGCGTGTGCAAAGGCATAGAGGCACAAAGAGCATAATATGGTCAAAGACTAGGAAGAGGTTTAATGGCTCAGGTGTATAGAGTGCATGATGGGGAGAAGAAGATAGATCAGGAGGCTCATTCTGAGGAGATGGACCCAGTGTCCAAGAATCACAACATCAGAGAGCTGAAAAGTGTCTTAAGGCCACCTGATCCAAATCTCTTACTTTTACAGTTGAAGCTCAGAGAGGCCAAGAGATTTGACTTCCTATCTAGTTTGAAAACGGATTTACTGGATAGTCTGGAGCCTTGGTCTTTTCAGCACTCTAGTCTTCTTATCTTTAAAACTAGAATAAATTTCATTATGGGTTGGGAGGAGAGGTGGGCATCAGCAGGTTGAAAAGGCGAGCATATATGCCGTGAAATCCACAGTTAAGAATAGCTTCTCTGCTGCACTTACTGCAATGTAAAGAAAAAAATGGGCTTCTCAGACAAACATCTTTATTCCCCATGAAAGCAGGGAACATGTACCTCACCATCAGCTCTGCTTACTGGGGAGTGTGATTGGTCTTTTCCTGTTGTTTTTTCTAATATGATTCTATGCTATTTGTGATTTCTAGGAGGCTGATAGAACAAAGAACAAGACTGGAGTGGGAAATGAGAGGCTTTTAAGAGTGGAAACTTTTTGTTTTGTCAGTTTGCAAGAAGTTAGACAATGGATTATTTCAGGATGATGGACGTCATCAACCTCACTGCCTTACCAATGATACAAGTGGATGGAGACCTGACTGTCTCACCTGTTACTCGGACTGCAATGGAGAATGCTGTGAGGAAGGAGTTACAGGACAATCCACCCTGTATCCTTCTGGTGGTGTCGCCTACAATCAGACCAGATACACCTAACTCGAGTCACGCCACAGAGGTGTAATCAGTGCTCAGGTCCATACTCCACATTACGTATTAGCTTGTTCCTTATATTTCTTGATTTTTTTCATTTACTTAAGCCCTATCTATCCTCTAAAAGAATTTGAGGCTGTGAAGGATTGTTTGACTTGAATCTTTGTACTAATATAATCAGAAAGATCCCACAAGGAAGAAGTGCTGAAAGTATTTGTTGAAAGAATGGGGAAGAACAGAGAAAAAGCTTATTTCTTTCATTGTCTCCTTCTTTTCCTTCTATCTTCCAAAGAATTCTAGTTATAGATATTATAGATAACGACTAAGACGTCATGGTCCAGCTCTCTGCCCTCAGACAAGTGAGCTTAAGACCCGACTTTTTTTTTTAAAAAAAGATGACTGGTAAGGGCATCTTAACCCTTGACATGGTGTTGTCAGCACCACGCTCTCCCAAGTGAGCTAACTGGCCGTCCCTATATAGGGATCCGAACCCGTGGCCTTGGTGTTATCAGCACCGCACTCTCCCGAGTGAGCCACAGGCCGGCCCAAACTTTTTTTTGTTTTTTTCCAGTTGACCTCACCTCTTCTCACCTGCGAGCCCTTCTACCTGGGCCCTTCTGGCATCATGCCGGCTCTACCTGCATCTTACTTCCCCAGCCCTGTCTTTGTTGATCCTCTTCTTACTTCTGACCCTGAATTGTATCCCAGGGTCACAGAACGCCCCCTCTGGAGGACCGTAGAGCTTGTCCGGCAAATAACCTTCTCAGGTTATACATAACTCCAGGTCTTCCATCTCTTATAGAGCACATTTACCTTCAAGTCATGCTGCCACTGGCCAAACTGCATGTATCACTCTGCACCCCCTCACCTTGCATACCTCTCAGAAACCCTTCTAGGGATGAGGCAAAGTGTGAACCCCTCAGAATCTGCTGGAGGGTCTCACTTTGCTGGGCTTCTTTCCAATGTCCCCTCTTCCTTCTTAATCTCACACTCATCTCAACCTAACTAATCCATTTCACTTTCTATGATTTGTCATGTCCCTTCCTGGTGTCTTCATTTTTCAAGTGCCCTCCGATTTGTAAGAACACTTGAGGGTAATGGAAATAAGAATGAACCTGCTTTACGTGAACAGAGTGAGGAATGATAGGATTATGGAGCTTTTAGAAAGGATATATCCTAGACCACCTGAGGCTAAGACAGAGAGAAATGCAAAAGTTGAGTGGGTAACAAGAGAGCCCATAGAACTGAGCAGATTTCAACAGTGGTAAACAAGGTTGAGATACCCTTGGACCCAGTCATTTCTCACCTGAAATTCTCTCTTAAAGAAATATTCTAAAATATGGAAGCAGTTCTCTGCATGACCATGTCCCGCACAGCATTTATTTATAATTGCAAGAAATTGTAAACAACTTGGGCTGGCCGGTTAGATCAATTGGTTAGAGCATGGTGTTGTAATACCAAAGTCCAGGGTCTGGATCCCCAGACCAGCCAGCTGCCAAAAACAAAACAAAACAAAAAAATGAAATCTTACAGTACCAGCCAGCCACCAAAAAAAAAAAAAAAAAAAAATTATAAACAACTTGAATACTCAATAGCCAAGGAACAGTTAAGTGTATTAAGGTACAGCCTCTAAATGGATTAGTATGATGTCATTTTAAATTATTATTATGAAGATTGTTTAGCCATATATAAAATGCTCATAATAATGAGTGGAAGAGAAGTCAGAGTAATAAAACAGGCATACACTGAGATTATAATTATGTAAAAAAGTGTGTGTGTAAAAAAAATACTGGAACAGAATTTCCACAAACCCTAGCAGAATTGTTAGGGTGGCAGCATAATGGGTGATTCTTTTTTTTCTTTTTATATGTTCCAAAGTGTTTATAATATGGTCAAATTTCATTTATAATTTGTAGAGCAACTCATTTAAAACAAGATAAAGAAGTGTAAATGTTTGCAAAGAAAATAATCAAGTGGAGAGGCAGCACAGAAAGGGCTGTCTCCCAGCCAGGCTAGCTCCATCCTGTTGCGTGTGTGAGCACCACACGGACAGTTTCCTTAGCAGACTCACCCCTCCAGCGTGCCTTATTGGCTCTATGCACGAGGTGAACCAAAAGATTGCTGAAATAGATCTGAGCACCGCCCTGTTGGCCAACAGCCTGGTGAGTGACGAGTGCTAGAGCTAAGGCAAGGCTTCCGGGAAGGAAGGGCCCTATAGTGCCCTGGGGGCCCCTCCATTCATTTGAAAGCATGTTTTCACAATTGAGGTCTCAAAGTTAATTTTTTAAAAATTAATGAACATACATTTTTTAAGTTCACAGAAAAATTGACTGGAAACTACAGAGCTTTCCCATATAACCCCCGTCCCCGCACATGCACACCTCCCCCACCATCAGCATTCTGCACCACAGTGGTATGTTTGCTGCAATCAATGAACCTATATTGGTACATCATTACCACTCATAGTTTACATTAGGGTCCACTTTTGGTGTTGTACATTGTATAAGTTTGGACAAATACATAATAACATGTATCTAACATAATATCAAACACAGTAGTCTCACTGCCCTAAAAATCCTATATTCCGCCTGTTCATCTCTTCCTACCCACTAGCCCTTCGCCACCACTGATCTTTTTATTATCGCCATAGTTTTACCTTTGCCAGAATGTCATTTAGGTGGAATCATACAGTACGTAGCCTTTTCAGATCGGCTTCTGTCACTCAGTAGTATGCATTTGTTTCCTGCATGTCTTTTCATGGCTTGATAGCTCATTTCTTTTTAGTGGTGAATAATATTCCACTGTCTAGATATACCACAGTTTATTTCTCCACTCACCTACTCAAGGGCATCTTGATTGCTTTCATGTTTGGGCAATTATGAATAAAACTGCTATAAACATCTGTGTGCCGGTTTTTATGTGGACATAAGTTTTTATCTCATTTGGGTAAACACTAAGGAGCGTGATTGCTAGATCATATGGTAAGAATCTGTTTAGTTGTGTAATAAACCACCAAACTCCCTCCCAAAGTTGCTGTATCATTTTTCCTTCCCACCAGCAATTGGTGGTGTCAATGCTCTGGATTTTGGCCATTCTAATATGTGTGTAGTGGGATCTCAATGTTGTTTAATTTGCATTTCCCTGATGACATATGATGTGGAGCATTTTTTAATATACTTTTTTGCCATCTGTGTATCTTCTTTGGTGAGGTGTCTGTTAAGTTCTTTGGCCCGTTTTTAATCAACTTGTTCGTTTTCTTATTGTTGAGTTTTAAGGGTTCTTTGCATATTTTGGATAACCATGCTTCACTGACAATTGCTTTTGCAAATACTTTCTCCCAGTCTGTGGCTTGTCACTTCATTCTCTTGACATTGTCTTTCGCAGATAGAATTTTTTTTTTTTTTTTCAAAAGATGAACGGTAAGGGGATCTTAACCCTTGACTTGGTGTTGTCAGCACCACGCTCAACCAGTGAGCTAACCGGCCATCCCTACATAGGATCCGAACTTGGGGCCTTGGTGTTCTCAGCACCACACTCTCCCGAGTGAGCCACGGGCTGGCCCTCGCAGAAATTTTTAATTTTAATGAAATTTAGCTTATCAGTTCCTTCTGTCATGGGTTGTGCCTTTGGTGTTGTATCTAAAAAATCATCACCAAAACCCAAGGTCATCTAGCTTTTCTCCTGTGTTATCTTCTAGGGGATTTATAGTTTTGCATTTTACATTTAGGATCATGATCCATTTTGAGTTAATTTTTGTGACCCCAGGAGTTTTTAACTCTTAGAGTTGTCCACACTGAGCCTCCAGCAATTCATCATTGACTATTTAGGTTTTCCTACTGGTTCCCATTGAGGTTTCTGCTTCTCTAAGTTGTGATTCTCTGTTTCGGCCAGTTTGGGGGCATCAGGTTGCCCTGTGACCTCACTTCTCTGACAAATCTAAGAAGAGTTACTGAGTTTTCAGTTCTTTCAGCTTCTTACTTGTTAGGACTGAGTAATGACTTCTGAGCTCTTTATGTGCCAGACAAGAAACCAGAAGTCTGAAAGTTAATTTTGATTCACTTTTATAAAAAAATGTAAAACGAACTGTCCAATAAGTCTCCAACACACACACACACACACACACACACACACACAGCTTGTCAGGAGGCAGGAGTTGTGAAGGTGAAGCAAGTGGCAGTTGTGTAGCACGGCTCCTACTAGATGGAAGAATGCTGGCATGAGTCATCTGTGTCTTTTTGGCTTTCCTGGGTTTTGGCAGCAGTGTGTATTTGATTTTTATTTTTAACTGCATTTAAGAAATCTGAAGCATAAAAGTCTCCAAGATATGGATATATGGAGATTTGAAAATGAGAGCAACAAAGCAATGTCAACCAACCAACGAGTCACTGCTAAGGACCTGCTCCTCAGACTAGACAGGTCCGTACAGCTCTGTGACCTCACCTGCCTTGCTCCCAAACATGGTGGCTCTGAGGAGGAGGATTTTCTCTCTGGGGGATCTTATGTGCTGTGGGCAAGTCCACTGTCTAACCTGCAGGTTTGTCAGCTATACCAGAGGTCCCTCACTGGCAGTCTGTGGGCCAAGTCCAGGCTTCCCATGTGTTTTTGTTGGTCTGCACCAGATGGCCCAAGCTGTCTGCATTCAGGGTTTGCATTTCCACATGGCAGTCATCAGCTGGAGCAGAAGAGCAGTGGCTCACTTTATCAGGACATGAGTTCTCCAGTTCACCACAGTCCCCCCTACTCCCTAGTGTTCCTGACCTGGAGGCAAAGTGTTAATTGACATTACAGTCTTACATTTGGCCTGCTTCACTCATTTGTGACATCTATGTCTCCAAACACAATGAGAGAGACTCACACTGGATGAAAACCCAAGTCATTTCTTGGCAGTGAAGTTCTGTAGATTGAGAGCAAGGCCTTCTCTGTGAGTTCCCCTCGGGCAGATCTTCAGTCCACCCTGCTTTCCTGGCTCTCCGCCTCCTATTTCTCCTCTCCCTTCACTTCCTTCTGCTTCTTTTGCTCCTTTACTACCTGTCAATTCACTAAAGGTGAGACCTAAACCTCTCACCCCTTCCCACCTGGCATCTTGCTTTCTACCCAGTTCTTCTGATCACAGGATCCTGATCTCATGATTTGCCTCCACAGTTTTAATCCTCCCTCTCACCCAGCTTTTCCCGTACTGACTTCTGGGGTTAGGTCAGCTCTTGCTGCTTTATTTTTAGAAATTTATATAGTAAGGTAATTCATGCTTATTCTGAAATATTCAAACTATCTATGAGTATATAGGTAAAAAGTGGAAGTCACCTTTCTCCCAGCCCCATTTCCATCCCTAGAAGTAACCATTGCTAATCATATAGTATGTATCCTTTTAGAACTTTTAAAATACATTTAGAAATATACATAACTTTAGGTTATTGTATTCTTTTTTAACATAAACAAGATCATACCATAAATATGGTTTTATAACCTGCTTTTGTTGTTCTCTTATTCATTTGTTTATTTATTTTTAGCGTAAATATCTCTTGAAGACTTTTCAAAGGCAGTACTGTTGACCCGCCCCATTTTTTTAGTGGCTGCATAATGTTCTATAGGTTGGATATGGCATAATTTATTTAAATATGGCCTACTGATAAATATTTCAGCAGTATTTTTACCATAGTGAATGTGAATATTTTTGTACATGTATCTTGGGGCTCATTTGCAAGTATTTCTGCAGGATAGAGCCCTAGAGTGAATATTTTATTTTGATACAGTGAAATCGATCTTCACAGAGGTGAAGCCGTTCTTTACTGATGCAGGAGAGAGACCACTAGCTTCAGTCTCTCCTACTCCACCGAGTAGAGCTTAGAATTAAACTGTGAATAAAACTGTAATATATACACACACTATTTGGAGTGATTCCATGTAAGTTAAAAAGCGCTCTAAATATGTACAATTAAAAATAGATTTTAAAAATAAAAAACTAATTTAAAAAGGCACTCTATTTTTACAAGTGTGCGTTTTTCTGTGGGAAGAACAGAGCACTAGAATCGCAGGCTCTGGGGTAAGTCTGTCAGAGCTTAAATTCCTGCTCAACTGTTCTCTCGCATTGGGTCATTAGGTAAATTATCTAACCTTTTTTTTTTTTTTTTAAAAGATGACCGGTAAGGGGATCTCAACCCTTGGCCTGGTGTTGTCAGCACCACGCTCAGCCAGCGAGCAAACCGGCCATCCTATATAGGATCCGAACCCGTGGCCTTGGTGTTATCAGCACCGCACTCTACCGAGTGAGCCACGGGCCGGCCTTAATTATCTAACCTTTTTGAGTATCGAGTTCCTATAAAAGGTAATAGCATTAATAATGTATCTGCTTCATAGGGTTGTTGTAGGAGTCAGATAAGTTAAAACTTGCTCAAGCCCTTAGATTGGGGCTTAGAAGAATGCCTGGTTCACAGCAAGGACATTATACATATATAAATGTATAGGAAAGAAGTCTAGACGGATATGCACGAGCTGGTTAACATGGTCAGCTCTGGAAAGGGGAGTAAGATGGAAGGTGGCTAAACTTTTTTTACTCCATATACTTCTGTAACGTTTGGATATTTTAAGACAAGAATATATATTTCACTTCTGTGATTTTTTAATAATTATTTTATTTTATTTTGTTTTTTGTATGTGGTTGGGTTTTTTTGTATGTTTGTTTTGTTTTGTTTTGCGGCTGATTAGTATAGGGATTGAAACCTGGACCTTGGTGTTATCAGCACCATGTTTTTACTAATTGAGCTAACTGGCCAGGCTAATCATAATTTTAAAAACCAGGAAAATGAATGAAGTTTCCTTCTCAGGAGCAGGATCTGGTGGCTTTTCAAGACTGCCCAGCATAGGCACAGCTCGAGTGTTCTTCACTGCCAGTTAGAAACAGGATAGGGCTGTCAGGAGCAACTTTGGGTCCTCTCATGACCTGGAGGAAGAAACCCCTTGCCTTGTCCTTCCTGCTCCTTTGCCCAGGCAGCTGGTCAGGTCTGTCAGATGCCAGCTGTCTGCTGCCACCAGAACCCATCCCTGGGCTGCCTGTCCACCCTCTGTTGGACAGTTTGCCATGCCCTTTATACACTAGGCTTTGACTGTGCGGCCATTTCTCCCAAGTCAGCACCTCTAGCCAGACTGTTTTCTCCGGCATCTGTCTTGCCCAGGTAGATGGCACCTAGCACCTGGTGCATAAGAAGTGCTTAATAGACGAATGACTCATCTCATTCTGAGTCCCCGATTCACCTCCCCACTTCCTGCGTGTCAGCTGAGATCAGACCTGAGTCTCTGCCCAGGTCTCAAGCTGTGCCCTATTGCCACTTCCTCCTCCCATGCCGTAAGTGTGGATTTCCCTTTTGTCTCTGACCATGAACCTTGCTTAGCTCTTCTTTCCAGTCTCACTCCCTTAAGAACTAGTTTGCCCACTTTTACAGCCTTGACATTCACCCCAGCTCTCAGCCTTTAGATCACTACCTCAGGAAAGGCCTTGCCTACACCCTCAACCCCAAAACTAGTGTAGACCCGTTTCTGGGCATGCTCCTAGTATCCTTTCTCTCCCCACCAGTCTGTGAGCCCTTGGAGGGCAGGGGTGGCATTCACTGTTCACTGTTGCATCCTCAACATCTGGCACAGTGTTTGACCTTTAGTAGGGGCTCAGGAAATATTTGTGGAATATATGATACCTTCACAAATTCCAGATTCTCACCTGTATTTCAGTCTCATATTTCCACCTACCTAGAGCAGTGATACCTGCACCTAACTAATCATCAGACTGTCCTGGGAACTTTATAAAAACTAAAAGAGCTCTCTAGTAGTGAAAAGAGCAAGGTGCAGGACAGTGTGTCTGGCATGCTCCCATTTGAGCATGGATGGAATGTCTCTGGAAGGCTATACAAGAAACTGGGTTGATTGCCTATGGGGATAGGAATTGGGCAAGGGGTAAGAAGGAGACTTTTTACTGTACTATTTGATTTTATACCATGTAAATTATTTACTGGTTTTTAAATTTAAGTAGAGAAGTATTCAGGAGCCACATTAAATACATAAATGATTCAAGACCCAATACAGACCTAAGGAATAAGCATCTCTAATATGAGGACCCACGAATCTATATATTTTAATAATTCCCAAGTGATGCTGGTCACCAGCCGAGTTTGGGAGTTGTCTTCCCACTTGTAGGTCCTGATGTCTTCTCAAATGCAAACTCAGCCCAATGCTGGTCTCATCATTTTTCCCCTAAAACATGCTCTACTTCCAACAGTCAACTACCCTTTCTCCTCTCCTTCTGTGCAAATTTTACAGGCCATACATTGTCTTCCAGGCCATACACTGTCTGCTACAATGACATCCTGGCAACAATCAGAGACATTGCTGTGCAAGAAAGAATATTGCTACATTGACACACACCCATCCGATTCAATCATCTTGCCTTATCTCAGTCTCTTAATTGGAGCAACAGTGTTGATAGTTGATACATAGACTTTCCAATGTGACTCTCCCCCTGCCATCCCTCCTTCCCACAATTGCACACACATCCAGTATGTTTAACTTATGCAGACCAGGGACTGTCAATGCAAGAGAAAGGCAGGGGAAGCCTGGAGTGGCATTTCACAGTTTATCAAGCTGAAGAGACCAGTTCCTCATCAGTGACCCCCAACACTCATGTCCCACCTCTTCCAGACAGTCCTCCATGACTGCTGCAGCCCATACTGATCTCACTTGTTTGAATCCTGAATGCAGAATTTTAGCACTAAATTGTTCTACATGTCTTGATTTGGCTCTCCAAATAAATTATAAGTCCCTTGAGGGTACAAACACAGAATAAAACTTCTTTGTTAACTTTATTATCCAAGCACAGTACTGGACTCTTGGTTGACAATCAATACAATTTGTTGACTTACTGACATTCTTTCTTTCCTTTTTGGGAGGTAAGCAGTTGGAGGGTGGGAAGGAGTCAGAGATCAAGAGAAGTCTCAAGGTCAAGGGTAAAATGATTAATAATAATAATAGTTACCCCTTATCAAGCAGCTCCTATCTGATAACACCTGTACTAGTGTTTTATTTTGTTTTTCTTTTTCTTATTATGAATATTCATGAGATACAAAGCTAATTGCCACCCCTCGTGCCCATGATGTAAAGGCCAGATTCATACTGGCAGCATACCCATTACCAGAAATTGCATTATGCACCCTGTATCCCCCACCCAATTATCCCCAACCTCCCTCCCTCTGCCCCTTCCCCCCCACTCCACTTCGTAGCCCAAGGAATGTTCTCTCCCTCTGCAAGACCAATGCACTACTGTGATCTTTCTTTCCTTCCTTCTTTTGTGCCAGTGTTTTAAAACACTTTAAATAGCTTATCTCTGATCCTTATAAGGACCCTGGAAGGTACTTATTTTTACCCCTCTTTCATGGAGAGATTAAACAATAGCTTGTATTCTGTACGGCTATGATTAGAACCCTGTTCCAAATCCTGTACTCCCCAGAGGTGTAGGCAGGAAGAGGGGCAGCATGAGAACATGGGGGCAAGGGTGTGGGGGATGTATTGGTGGTGACACTCAGGGAGATGCTATCAGCGACACTGATTGCCGCCAGTCCTACCACCTAGGAGAAGACAGCAAGGCACTGGCCACAAATTTTGCACACCAACAAGAGAAAAGGGCTAGTCCCTGACTCCCACCCTCCTTCAGGATTTGCGTTAATCCCTAATTACCCATTTTTTTTTTCTTTTGGTTTTTGAAGGCAATTGAGAAATTTGAATTGGAGAAGAAGGCTTTAAGAGAGAAAAGTCGCAGCAGCCCAGGAGACAGAGGCAAAAAATCCTTTCTCATAGCCTTGATGGTGTTTTTATAGTTTGGTTTTGTCATACCTAAAATGCAATTGAGTAGGAATCCAGAGTTTCAGATGAGGATATTTTTGTCCTCTTCTGAAGGAAGCTTAAATCTGACTTCTTGGCATTGGGCAAGGAAGGAAGGAGGGACAGTGCTATTTAGAGACAACCTATCATGTGACATATTGCATCAGGCGCTTTCATCCACTTTACCTGGTTAAATCTTCATAAGAGCCCTACCTGGGAGGTATAGATGAGGAAACAGGGCTGGGAGGAGGGAAACAAGTTGCCCGAAGCCACAGCTTGTCTACTTCTCCCTGCTGGATGGAGTGGTCTGGTCAGATAAGGAAGGGAATGCTAGTAAGTGAACAACACGGTTGGGATCTAGCAAGGCGGGCAGTGTGGGGGTCATCTGGCAGCTCAGGTTGGATGACAAGTCACTGGTATCGTGAACACACAGCAGTGAACAGACCCTGTGATTACTCATTTCTTATTTCTCTTTCTCCATTCTTCTGTAGTCAAGAGAGAAAGAAAATCGCAGTATTCCTGCAAAGGCTCAGAAGAGAGGAATGCCAAATCTTTCCTTATAAAAAGGGTAAGGGATCTATTGCGGGGTCTGTTTCTAACTGGTTTCTGCTGGGCATGAAATAGATTTTATTTCTGGGATGGGAATACTTGGTGCCCAGATGGTGATTATGAAGGAAAATCTCAGAGTTCCCTTTTTAAAAAAGGACCTTAAAGTACTTTAGTAACTCTAGAATTTCTTATGACACCCTCAAAAGTCCAGAGCTGACACCAAGTTCAGAATGAGGAGTGGTGCAGAGGTCATGTGTCTGTTTATTTTTAGAACTTGGAAGGGGTTTCCCCTTAGAAACAATGAGTTCAGGTCCAGCTCAGAGCCACTGGGCTGCACAGCTTCAAAGAACTGTCCATGCAGCAGGTTCTGCACAGCTGCTCTGAGTCACTCCCCAATGCAAGTTAGGCCTATTGCTGCAGACGCCCCAGGAAGATGACTCAGGAGAAGATAGGTGACAGAGAGCTTGTCAATGGCAGGGCCCGGCTTCCTACACGGTCCTCTGTGAGGGCAGGCTCTCTCCGCTGCCTCTGCAGCAGCAATCTGGCCCCACCTCATAGCCACCCAGTAAGATTCTTCTCAGCTTGTTCTTTAAACTACCCAGGTAGGGGCCGAGCCCGTGGCGCACTCGGGAGAGTGCTGCGCTGGGAGCGCGGTGGCGCTCCCACCGCAGGTTCGGATCCTATATGGGAATGGCCAGTGCACTCACTGGCTGAGTGCCGGTCACGAAAGAGACAAAAAAAATAAAAATAAAATAAACTACCCAGGTAGTATGCTTTCAAACCTTTAAATGCTGGAGAATATAAAACAGTATGTTATTGTTATCCCTTTTTATGCCTTTTAGTCTAGGAAATTCCAATACAGCATAAGCCTAATGGTTGAGAGTCTGCACTGAAACTGTCATACTATCTATTAATGGTGGCCGAGCAGATTTAATTGTCCTGCCAAAGTGGCACAGCTAGTAAATAGTGGAGCTGACCACTGACTCCTGGTTGTCTGACTCGGTGTCTGTGTAGTGAGTCACTGTCAGTCACCATAGCCCAGTTAGAAAGTAATTCAGTCCATCAGAATGTTTCTTGTAGATGCCTTTGGGTAATGGTAATCAGTTTCCTCTTTCTCCATTTCTGTGTTTTTACATTATTTATAGTCATCACATTTTTTATTTTATTCTAAAAATCAATTTAATGATATATATTAAGAACCATAAAGATAGTCATATCCTTTTATCTAATACAAGTATTAGCATTTTGAGAAATTGATATTAAATAACCCAAAAAGGAGAATTACATTCTCCAAGTTATTAATGATAGTAATATTAATTAGAGGTAACAGTGACTAGTTAATTAAATTATATAATATTTTCGTAATGGGATAGATTATTTTAAATGATAATTTTGAAAGCAATGTAATTATGTGAAAAGTCTAAAGTAAAGTGGATAGAGTAAGACATAAAAGCATATATACAAGGGTACTTCCAAAAGTTTGTGGAAAATGGAATTAAAAGATAATTAAAAGAATCTCATACATACACACACACACACACACACACACACACACACACACACATGAGGTCTTCAAAAAGTTCATGGAAAGATTTACATTATCTTTTAGTTCCATTTTCCATGAACTTTTTGAAGTACCTGTGTGTATATATATGTTGGGGTTGTATATATGTATTTGCGTACATTTGTTCAAAGTCTGTGTGGGAAAATAGAAATAATGTAAATAGGTGTTTGGTAAGGAGTACTGAGATCATGAACTCCCCCTCATTTTATATGTTTGTTCTATTTATATAAGGTTGTTATATATATAAGTTTGCTCCTATAGTTTTAAACTGTCAAAATGATAAACCCCATTTTCATATTCTGCTTTTTTGCTTCAGAAAACAGCAGATAAAAATCTGCTGGCGGAGCTGTACCAGCACCCCAAATTTAACGACTCTAGGCCAAACAAGCTTCCAAATGGGGTGGAATTCTGTGACATGGTGGGCAACGTAATCCGGGCAGAGAGAAACCCCATTAGTGGCAAGGTAAGGAAGCAGAGTGGCAGCTCGCCCAGCCGCGGGTGGGCTTTATGCTGGGTTTGCAACACCGTGGGGCCAACGCAGCTGTCCCCTTTTCACATCCCAGGAGCAACGGAGGAACCTCAGCCCAAGTTCACTCCAAAACTTAGATTTCTTCTACCAGAGCAACGGTCTCCGGACTGTTTTGATCACATGTGCTACTAGCAAAAACTCCTGAGCACCCACCCCCATAGACACATGTCTGTTTGTAAATTACATACACTACACGTTCTGTTGTCAGCCATTACCTTACACATTAGCATGCTTGGTTTCTATTCTTTTTCAGTTAGACGTTAATTAGCATATTTCCTTTCCATGCCCTGTGGGGCGAGCACACCACCCTGAAGAGTGATGTGCTAGAGCCCACTGGTTCCTTGGGAAGAAAGGAAGTATTCCCAGGCCCAGAAGAGCCCGTGCGCGCATGTGAGGGGAATGCTGGCTACTTGGGAGACAGGTGATAATGTAAGGAGATCTGGAAGGGGGAGGCAGCCCAGGAAATGGCCTCAGCAGCCACACAGCTGTGCCTTGTGACCCTTCACGACTGAGTGACTCCAGCGTCCCCAAAGCAGCTCTGGTCATTGTCCCCTCAGCTCCTAACATGTCACCCCACAATTCCTAGGACTCAGGGTCTCTTCTACCTGTACTTCTCAGTGCTGCTTCAACCCCCACCCCCACCCCATCTCTCTGTCTCTATTTCTCTGTCCCCTTCTCTCTCCCTCTCCCCTCTCCTTTCCTCCTCCTTTCTTCATGGCTTCTTTCTGCTGCCTTCTCTCTGGCTGTGGCGGGCCCATCTGTCTCTTTCCTCTGTGTCTTGCATTCGGACTTCCTAAGAGCGATGATCTGCGTGGGCCAGTCACTGCCCAGTCTGACAGTGCTGTTTGCTGGCATGGACTGCAGTCAGTGAATAGACAGGGCGCTGGTGTCTAGGCCAGGCAGTGATGGTACATGCTTTCCTCAGTGGAGAGACCATAGCAGTGGCAGGTGCTCAGAACTTCATGTTCTCTGGAGGACAATGAAAAAAGACATTTACCCCATTGTGAGCTGTGACAGCAAGGAACTGGAAGACAGCACTTGTTGGTGGCTAAGTGGCTCTCTGGGCTCTAATTTCTTCTCAGGATAATAAAGTCTCTACCTTGAAGTGTTATTGTAAAATAATGTAAAATGTTACTGTAAAATAAATGAGATAACTCATATAAAAGCACTTATTTATGACTTAAGTCATAAATTCTAAAAAAATGATAGTTTTTATTATCAATGCTTTTAGAAACAGTTTTATGTCAGTAGTAGAAGAATGGAACAGACATTTTTTGGTGTATATTTTATGGACCATGTAGCCATAAAAATGAATTTTTACCAAGAGTGTTTTTTTTTTTAATTAATGGGGCAGGGCTAGATGGTTCGGGGATCTGAACCTGTGACCTTAGTGTTACAAGGCTGTGCAAGAGTGTATTTAATATTCTATGTTATGATGTTGAATAAAAAATACCAGTTTATAAAACTCTCTACAATACAATGCTATGCAAGCACACACATAGGAGAATCCTGTTATGAAATACATAGATATTAGTAGTGGTCTCTGAGTAGTAGAATTATAGTTTTCTTCCTTTTACTTCCTCTATTTTCAAATGATAGATATTTTTTGACAGATTTTTAATGGAAAGATAATTGATTATATATATTTGTGGGATACAGAATTGAATATCAATACATGTGTACAATATGTGGTGATCAAACTAGGATAATTAGTGTACTCATGTTTACAAAATGTAATCAATCTTTGTGACCCTTAACTAGTTTCTGGACAACCCCCCTTCCCCCACCTCTAATAACCACAGTTCTGTTCTCTCTCTTTCCTTTTTTTTGAAAGTTTAATGTATTATTGTGATTCTTTCCTTCTTTCTTTCTTTCTGAAAAAGGAAGAAAAGGCTTGAGAACAAATGGAGTACGTGCTGTTTCTTTGTGACTTTCAGCCTGCATGTTGCTTGGCTTGGCAGAGCCCCTGGGCACAGCCACATTGCTCATGTCCCATCCACAACATGGGTAGCCCTGAGGACAGTGACTGCTGTGTTACCAAATGCTCCATTTTTGAGGTCCCGTGGGGAATGTTTTCCCTAGGCCTTACTACCAAGAAAAACTGTGCATCTCCTGGAATGCTTTTAGCCTTATAGCTCCTGCTAGTTCCTGCTTTTCTTTGACTCCCAGGAAACTCAAGGCACATTGAGTGCCCCGCCTTTCAAAGGACCCTCTTCCATCCTGCTCAGTGGCCATCCCAAACTTTTACTTGCCTCCTCAAGTCCTCTCCTCCATCACCTGCACCTCATTTTCTGCAGTTGACTTTGCCTGTGCTTTAGAGTCTGGAGGCAGTCACCAACCCTGAGCTCCGTGGGGACAAAAGCCTGTCTGCCTCTTTCAGGAGTGCAGCCCCAGCTCAGCACTGAGCCTCACCCGGGACTTCTGGAGGAGCTGTCCACACTTGCTGGCTTCATGTTCTCACATCCATTCCCTTTTCATCCTGCTGTAGTCTGGGTTCCCACCTCACCCACCACTGAAAGTGGCCTACATCAATCACTAGCTCTCATCTTTCCAAATCCAAAGGACGCATTCTGTTGTTATCTTAGATGACCTCTCTGTAGAACTGACCCAGAGGCTGACTCCCTACGTTTTGAAATTCTTCCCTTCCTTGGTTACTGTGGTAGCATTCTCCCTCTGCAGGCAGACACCTGGCCTTCCAAGCCCTTTCACGGTCCATGTTCTCTTGGACCCCTCCTTCTGCTCCTGTCTTCCTCCTCTGCACAGACTCCTGAGGGGGGGGGTGGACCTGGGTCGTCTCCCCACACAAGGCTAATTACTGCTTAGGAACCGTGTTCCTGCCTCCAAGCCCTTTGCTGTGCTCCGCCTCTGCCCTCATGTCCCTCTGCCTCTGACCTGCATGCCCTCAGACTCACACTCATCAGACCTACCTCTCCTCTGGGGCCCCCTACCTTGTTGAAAATATACCCTCCACCTGGGCATCAGCTGATCTCCCTCACCCTCACCTCCACCTCCAAACAGTCAGGAACATCAACTACCATCTTTACTGTATTTCCTCCCCCTTCCCACTGCCACAGTCAAGTTCAGGCCCCATGACTTCTTGTCTGGATCACTGAGCCTGCTGCCCAGCTTGTCATCTGCCTTGCAGTCCCCATCCCCTCCACTGCATCTTCTACACTGCCACCAGGGATCTTTCTAGAACACGGTGTTCTGCCCTATCAAAAATGTATCTGTGCCGGTGACTTCCCTTCCCCTGTCCAGTTTCAGAACTCTCAGTCCCAGCACCAGGTGCCTCATAGTCTGGCTCCAGCCTGGCCTCTCGCCACCTGCACCCAATGCTTCCACTGTACAGAAACCCCTTGTAGTTCCCCAAATATGTCATGCACTCCCACAGCCTCGGCACACGCTTTCTCCCTCTCTGAGGAGCTCTCAGCTCTCCCTTTTTCATCCGGTTATTTTTACTTCTAAAACCTTCCCTGATATCTAAGCACATTTTCGATGCCATCTCTGGGCTCCACATCCCCTGGGATTCCTTCTCTCAGAGCACCTATCACCCCATAGTGTAAATGTCTCCCTACCTGTGGGACATCCCAAGCACCTAGTAGATGCTCAATAAATATTTGTTGAAGAGTTGAAATGAAATCCTGTTTGAAAGGAAACAGGATATGAATAAATAAACAATAACTGCCTGGCACTAAGTGCTTCGCAGGTATCACTCATCCAATCCTCACTCCCTCCTTGAGGAAGGGACCGTTATCATCTCCATTTTCCAGATGAAGAAACTGAGCACAGAGAGGTTCAATGACTTTACTTCAGGTCACAGAGCTAATAAGTAAAAGAGCTGGATTCAAATCCACACGGCCTGGTACCACTGTCTGTGCTCTTAACTGCTCCACTCTACTGCCTGTCCAAAGAAGCACAAGGAGTGGTGAAAAGACAAGCAAGGAGCAGGGCTCAGAGAGCTCCTTCCTAGTAGGGAGGCTCGCTCATCAGTGCAGGATGCTCTCAGCTGCAGGCTCCAAAGGAGTGCCAAGGAGTCTTGCCCTTTGCACACAGGAGCGTGCGAGAGCACGATCTCTTTGCTCTTCCTAGTGGAAAGAGAGGCGTCCTGTGTGTGTCTGGGACCAGGCTGCTTGCTTTGGAAACTCCTGGGCTGTGTGAACTTAGGCAAGAATCCCAACCTTTTGATCCTCACTTTCCTTTTCTATACATTGGGATAACTATAGTACCTACCACCTAGACAGATTGTGAAAAACAAAGTGAGATTAAAAAACAAAGGTGCATAGCCCAGTGGCAGATACCTGGGAAGCATTCCATAAATGTTACATGTGTATTATATGATTACAGTGGTAGCTTTGGAGCTAGGGCAAGGTTCGAGACCCAGTTGCATAACAGTGAAAGCTAAATTTTATGGCCCTGAGCTCATTTATAATTCTATTTTAATTTTAGAATTCCATATGCTTACTACCAACTCAGTGGAATTTTGTGGGCCCGTGGTTTGCATTTGTGTAGTGTCTGTGTTGGTTGATCCTGGCTGCTGTTGACTGAACGTGGGAGGTGAGAGCTGGAGGGAGCTGGTGTGGAGCAGCTGTGTAGAGTCGTGGGTTCCAGTCGTGGCTCTGCCACTTGCTGGCTGTGTTACTTTGGACAAGTGGCTTCAGCTGTTTGGTCTTCAGTTTTCTCATCTGCAAAATGGAGATAATAATATGTGCCTCAAAAGATTATTGTATGGGTTAAATGAGAGTAAGTAAAAACACCTGGCTTAGGGCCGGCCTAATAGTTAGCAGTCACCTAAAGAACCCAGGACTCTACACAAAAGGTTAGGTGGTTTTTTTTGGTGACTCCAAAGATGATTGGCAGGAAGATGGTGGAATTAATAACAATGACAATTCACAGGACGAAGAAGGAGGAAAGACAGGTTTTGAGTGAAGATGATCATGAATCTGGCTGTGGCTCCAGGTTGTTACAGGGGACATTCAGCTCCTGGATGACAGTCCCCAAAATTGATATCAAGCTCACAGATCTGGCTGCCTGCCCCTAGACAAAAGCAAACCACTCAAAAGTCAAATGTTGGTGAAAATGGAAGTCAGCTTTTATTCAGGAGTGCCAGTGACCTGAGGAGAGATGTGGGCTAATCCACCATCTCCCTGGAAAACCTGGAGGGGAAAGGCCAGACTAAAATCATCTCTAAGACTCAGTTCTGCTGAGGGGTTTTTAAAGGGGAGGATGAGAGAATGGAACATAAGAAAATGAAAAGCAGGAGAGAGAGCACACGAGTAGCAAGGGCTTCAGGCAAGGTCTCAGGTGCAAGGTCTCACCAAGACTCTGTCTGGTTTCTGCTCCCATCCTTATCTCAGGGTCTGGGTAGTACGTGAAGGTCTGCAGCTTCAGGCTGGTTGGAAAACAACTTTACATTCATGTAAATAATGTCATTTTGCCCTCCATAACCAAGATCCAAAATATCAAATAACCGTGGGAAAAGAGGGAACTCAGAGAAATGCAAGCCAAGAAAAAAAAACTGTGTCTTTTTAAAAATCATTTAGAGCCCATGTGGTTTTAGGTCCCAACATGGCTTCAGTCCTGCTCACTCCAACAAGGTGAATTTCAAAAAAAAAAAAAAAAGAACAATAACAATAGTAATAATGTGAATTTTGTTGGGTTTTTTTCAAGTCTTTCTGTTCAGGTAGAGAATTAGAGAAGTTTCTCTCTTCTCCTTCTCTAAGAACCATATGGCTGGATAGCTTCTGGTGGATATTTCATGAAAGGTACAAGGTAAATGGAAATCTTATTGTTTCTCTCCCTGCTTAAGTCATTTGTCTATGGAACAAATTTTAACTTCTTTAGCATTATAGCTCAGCCAGTTAGAGCATGGTGCTGATAACACCAAAGTCAAGAGGATTGTCAAGGGTTCAGATCCCCACACCCACCAGCCATAAAAAAATTTTTTTAAAAAGGTCACAAGGTCCTCTGATCCCATGGACCGCCCCTGCAGCCTCATCCATCACCCCATCCCCTCCCACCCATGCCTCACCCATACACCCTGGGCTTCAGCTATTAAACAATGTCCTGCAGCTCCCCAAGCTTTAGGAACTGGTCCACATCACTTGGCTGGTCAAGGGCAGGGCTGGGAGTAGAATTCAGGACCTCCTGGCCCAGAGTTAGGGTGCTTCCTTCAACAACACTCTGCCTCTATGTTCATCTTTGTAAATCTTATACAACAAATGAATGTATTATTTCATAAAGCATATGAGGTTAAATATCTTGAGAATAAGATTCCTGAAAATGAGAGCAATACTTATATAAGAATCTCAGCCCTTTGACTGTTTCAACAAGGAACTCTAGTAATTCCTTCTCTGTTTCTATTCCTGGCAGCCAAACAAGGAGATCCAAAATAAGCTGTTTGACAGGATAGCCCGACACTACGCCTTCCTTTTGTTTCATGGACCCAGGTCCCACTACGAAGAGGCACTCTTAAAAGTGAGCATCGACTACTATCTAGAAAAAAAAATCACATTAGATTTCTATTCACTTCTGATGCCAAGAGAATGCCCTGAACATTCTTTCCATAAGAGTAATTAGTAAGTTGTGATGCATCTGTACACTGACTTGTAATGTGTCAGTTACCAGAAGTATGGTGGAGCTGTATATGCTGATTGAGACAGATGTAATGATATATTTTAAGTAAAAAACAAAGTAATTTATATAAATTTATGTTCAAATATATGTATATGCATATGTGTATGTTATTGTTTATGTGCCTATGAACAGAAAAAAATCTGGAAAAATATTTACCACACTCTTAGCAATGGTTATCTCTGGGGAGTGAGGTTATAAGAGACTTTCCCTTTCTATTTGATATATTTCTGTAATACTTAAATAAGCATGTAATTTTAAAATTAAAAGTGTGAATATACATATATACCTTCTACATGTGTATGTATATATGTGTGTGTATATATGTAGTAAAAGGATTGCTAGAACAAAATGTAAGTGAATACTTTACATGATTTGGGGGTGGGAAGGGCATTCTAAATATGACCCGGAAGAAATGTTACCAAACCCAAGTCCGGCTTCCCATTTTCAAACAGAAACAAATGACTCGAGAGTCAAATGTTGGTGAAAAGAGAAGGTAGCTTTATTCAGGAAACCCAGCATCCTGAAGCAGATCACAGACGAAACCATCTCAAAAGCTCCAATTTACTGAGGGTGTCTGTAAGGGGGATGTTGAGGGAGTGGCATGTGGAAAGAATTAGTAGGGAGTCAGCTTCTTTGCAGAGTCTAGCTGGCTGTTACCTTCGGGCTTCCTGGCAAAGTCTAGCTGGCTTTGCAGCTGGTCATGTTATTCCTTGTTGGCACCCATGGTCAGCTTCCAGACATCTGGTTTTGATTGCTTCTTGGAGCTCTGCATGCCTCAAAGAAGAAATGTTAGTTTTTCAAGGTCAAGCAGGATAAGGAAGTAAGAGGATGGGAAGAAAGAAAGAGGGGAAAAATACTGTGTTTTAAAATTTTCTAAAGCCTGGGAGGTTTTCTTAGGTCCCAACATGACTTCAATCTTGTTCGCTCTAACAGAAATAAGCCATAAAGAAAAAGACCAATAGATTTAACTATATAATTTTTTAAAAAATTACCACAAAGAGGCAAATGACAAGTTATGCAAAAATATTGGTAGCATATGTGTCACACAACGTGAAGAATTCTTACAAATCATTAAGAAAAAATTAAACACCCCATGGACCAATGGACAAGGTATATAAACTAGAAATTCACCAAGAAAGAAGTATGAGTGTGAAAAAAAGTTCACTTTAACAATAAGCAAAAATGTAAATTAAAATAATAATCATTTGATACCCCTTTTTACTGGTTAGATTGCATGGATGGAAAAGTGTAATTCCCAGTGTGGTTAAGCCCAGAGGGAAATGTCTTTGTCACAGTGTGAGTGAGAAGCAAGTTGACACAATCATGCCGAAAGGCACTTCTACTAGCTTAGTGACTGCGGAACAAGTCACATAGGCCTTCTGTGCCTCAGGTTCATCATCTGTAAAATGGAGATAATAGAACTTCTCTGAGTTGTTCTCAGGATTAAATGAGACGATTCTTGTAGGCATGTGACATACTGCCCAGTGCCCGCTAAGCCCTCACTATATCACAGCAGCTGTAATTTCTACCATACCGTCTTCTGGAGCACATAATCTAATGTACAGGAGGAGGTGCTTTCATTCATGCATTTATTCATTCATGCAACAAATTTTTGACTGCTTACTGTTTGCCAGGCAGTGAGATAGTTTAATAAATAAAAACAACTATTCAGCATAATTTGTAATGCCAAGTGTTGGAAACAAGACAATATCCAGTTGTGGGGGATGTTTAAGTAAATTTCGATATGCCCACTCAGTACAATATTATGAAAATCACATTGGGGAAAAAAAATCCCAAATGAATTTATAACAACTTGGGGAAGCACTTCTATTATGATGTTAAATGGATAAAGCCAGATATAAATGTATAATTTGAGCTTACCCGTAGTTAAGAAGCAACAACAATAATACCTTTAAAAAAATTTTTTTTAAAGCATTAAAGCATTAAAAAAAGAAAAAAAACCAGCACCACTAGTGAGTAGTAGTGTATATAGTAATGTGGGTAGATCAGATACATCTTGGCTATACTTTGGCCAAGTTGCAGGAGGGAGTGGGCAACAGACCCCCTAAAGAGGCACTGGGGGAGGGAGAAGGTTTTGCTGGCCAAGCAGAGCATGGTGTTAGGGGAGTGACCCTCAGGTAGGAGTCCACGGAGATGTGGAGGCAGCCGAAGATGGAAATCGCTCCTCTCATGAACAGGAAGGCAGCGCGGTGTTGGGTAAAGAATTTTGTCACAGATCCGTTGAAGTCAGGGGCTTTTATCTGAGGGGGGAAAGGTCGAGACCGTCGCCTGAGCTCTGCTTGCCCTGCAGAGGTTGCCGTCGCTTCTGAGTAAAGCCCTGTACACCAGCTTCTGTTGCTGCTTCCCACAGTCCTGGTTCAACACTCATGAATTCAAGTCTGACATCTGTAACACAGTGAGCCTGTGGATTTCAGGTGAGGGGTAACTTCTTTCCACTGGGGAAAGCAATTCTGGAACGATGTTTTCCACCAGAGCCTGGGCACATTCTTGTTTGCCATAACACCCCTTCATCAAGGCAGTCTCCTTTTTCTCTCCTCAGCATTAAAGTAAAGTGTGGGGGGGGGAGCCCCAAGGAGTACGGATTTTCCTGCTTCCTCGAAACAGTTCTGAGACATCCCTTCCTTTCCACTTTTTGTGCCCAGCTACATCTGCAGGGAGCAAGGACCCTCTCCTAACAAGATACTGAAGTTTCAGCGCAGTCTCGTTATTTAACCATGTGCTGTGGGCTGATGGCCCCAGGACTCAGGAACCTAAAAGCGATACGATGGTTGGACAGTCTTACCTTCCAGCCTCCATGCAGCCCCATGGCCAACTGCAGCACCCCTCCCTCCAGCACACACAGTGCCAGTTTGATGCTTGCTTTTTAAACTACTTTTCAGCCCGTTTCCCCACTTCCCCCATCTCAACCTAGACATTTTCTAAGGTCATTAAAAGCTACTATTTATTCAGAGGTTCCTGTGTACTAGGTATTGTGCAAAGTAAGCACTTTTTACATTTCCTATTGTATTGGAGAACCCCAAGATAACTCCCCACATTAGGAGATTTGCTAGAAGAACTCACAGGTCTCGGAATATAGTTGTGGTCATGGCTAAAATTTATGAAAGTGAGTTAGTGAGGATACACAGCTGGATCATAGGGGGAAAGACAGGCAGAGTTTGAAGGAATCCATATGCAGCCATCCTATGCTCTCTCCTTCCCATCAGGAGTCACACAGAGCCCACTCATCCCCCTGCAACAACATGTAGCAACGTGTGTGTGATGTTTCTGCCCAGATGCCAGCCAAGGGCCAAACTTTGTAGCAGGCTTTTCTAAGGATAGCAGTCTCAGGCCTGTTGTGTTAACTCTTTTCTGTACATCCATTCAATCCTCTTAACATGCAGGATCAAAGAAGTCCAACAGCAAAGAAATAAGGGGCAGATATTCAGATCTAGGGCTATCCCACTCCAAAGCTAGATCTTTGACCACTCTACCATCCTGCCTCCCATTCCCTGACTCTCTTCTCTTCTTGCTTCCTCTTTCCTGTTCCCCTTTTCATCCAAAGCCTTGCCTCCTTCCCCCAACTCATCCCCAGTATAAACCTCCTGTCCACTCGCTTTGTCCAGCAGAACCAGCAGCTTTGTATAGTAGCTCAAATTTCTCAAGTAATCCTTGGAAGTATCACCATCAGATATGTCAGGAGAGCCTGTTTTTGGCACTTAGCTAAGTTTGACAATATGTTGAAGAAACATTTACTAAACACCTATTTATTATGTGTCAGGTCCAGTAGTAAGCCCTGGAGGTACAAAGATGAATAAGACCCAGCCCCTGCCCTCAGGGAACTCATAGTCCAGCAAGAACAGGGGAGATAGGTAGGAAAATAAACAGCCTAGTGTGTTCACATTTGCATAGCACAGCATGGATTCACACACCTGTGGGATCTGACCCTCGCACCCAGCTACGGCTGGGCAGGGCAGGTGTCATCAGCTCCATTTTCCAGATGGAGAAACCAAAGCCTTCTAGAGAGAAATGCATCACCTAAGGCCACAAGACCAGTAGGGAACAGGGCTAATTCTGGAAGCCCAGCCTCCCTGGAACCAGCAGAGGGTCTCAAAGCCTCTGTCTTCCTGTGCTGAGTTCTCACTTTTTGCAGGAGTGTCTGGTCTCACTCTCAACTCCCTTTCAGGCACATATCCTTGTCCACAGAGCTATAATAGCTGGGACTACTCAGAACTAGATCCAGAGAGATTCCGGAGAGAAGAATTACTGTTACAGAGAAGAAAATTGATAACAGGTAAGATATCAGCTACGGACTCCCACTCACTTTGCTCCCAGCCTCACCCAACTACTACCCGATCAAGGCAGGGGACAACCTCAGTATTGATGTCCTCAGGCCAGGTTCTCTCTCACCTACCTCCAAACTGGCCACCAAAATGACTGAACTGTTAATGCTTATAAAATGTAGTTAGAGTCCACACAACATAACTGTTGGGATGTGGGGAGTGGAATTTTATGTTTGAATGATAGATGCCAGTTAATGAGTATCTACTATGTGCCAGGCACTGTGCTGGGCTCTCTATCCATTTTATTTAATTCTCAAGACAACCTGCTGAAGCACACATTAAATACACTTCACAGATGAGGAAACTAAAGTTCAGAGAAGCACCTTGCCCAAGGTCAACTTTTTAATTTCATTCAACAGACACGTGATGAGCACTGCGGGCCGGGCACCGTGCTGAACGCTAGGAACATGGTAGAGCCAAGCACAGTCCCTCCTGGCGATCTAGTGGCAAATTCAGCAACACAATCATACTGCAGAGAATGGAGCTCTGTGATGGGGGGACGCAGGGTGCTGGGGCAGCATGGGGAAGGGTCTCCAGGCCAGCCCTGAGAAGGTCACGAAGTGGAAGGACATCTGTTTTAGGCAGGTGAAGGGGAGGACTCATAGTGTGAGCTGACGACCAGCAGCATCAGCATCTCCCTAGATCAAGTGAATCAGGTTCTGCAGTTTACCAAGATCCCCCCAGATCTATAAGCACATTCTAGTTTGAGCAGCGTTCACCTTTGCAGCAGAGTATTGCCGCAGTTATTGGCTGGGAATTATAACAGCCACCACTTCCTCAGGGCCAGAAACTTTTATCTGTTACTTTCCTAAGCATTCATGTTTATTGACCCACTTAACAGATAGCTTTGAGGTGGATGGTAATCAGCTCTTTAACAGGATCAGAAAGGTTAGATAACTTGTCCCGGGTCACTCAGGAGGTGGGGTTCTTGGGTGGGTGTGCCATCCTCCAGGCAGGGGGCTCTCAAAACTTCTGATCTGTAAACTTCATTGCCCCAGTGTGAGAAGTAACTAAAGAACAGTTTTTTTCCTTCTTTAGGAAAAGAGTTTTCTTTCTTCACTTGTAAAAGATCCTCCTTCCAGAAGCCAGCCCAGAGCAGGAAATCCAGCCACTCTCGGGTAAGGGGGAGGCACAGACCCAGAGACCTTGGAGCCCCATAAGCTTCAGAAGCCCTGGTTCTTCTGGGCATTAGTGGCCTCCTGTCAGCTGCACCTCTCTGTACCTCCTGCCCCATTTTCTGTCCCATCTTCTCAGTGAGGGGTCCTGGAAGGCCTCCGGATCTCCCTTTCAGTGAGTGGAGCACTAAGGGGGCAACCACAGAAATGCAGCAGTTGAGGACAGAGGAAAGGAACCAGCCTTAAGTGTTGGCTGCAGCATGAGATGCCTTTATATCTTTTTCCCTCCATGAATCCTCATGGCAAGCCTGAAGCCTAGAAGTCATCCCTGAAACCTACATCTTCCTCTGCCCTATCGCTGTTCTACCTACAAACAGAACCACCCTCTTCTTGCCCTTCACTCCTGCCACCCTGGTTTGAGCTCCCATCACTGCTGCAGTAGCCTTCTAACTGGTCTCCCTCAGGTCTCGGGTACCTGTGCATCTTTTCAAAATGCAAAGCTAATTACATCATCCCATCACCACCTGACCATATCCCATCTCCACACCTTAAATTCCCTCCTTCCAGCCCAAATTAAAAACACCTTCTATACCTCAGAAGGCTTTCTCTCACCTTTGGGGTACCGACCTGAAAGGGCCTGCCTCATTTGCCCAAACCCATATCCACCCTCTGGGACCTCAGGACTCCTGCCACAGGGCCCCTTTTTCAGTTCCTTGTATACACTACCTTCCCGCTACATGACCTCTGCACTTGCCATTCCTCTTGTCCCAGATAAGCCCCTGTCACCACTGCCATTGTCATTGTCAGCATCTCCTTGCAACTTCAAGTCCAGAGAGGTCTTGATAGCACACAATTAACCAAATGCCACAAATCATGGCCTATTTTTTTCTGAAGAGCTGGAAAAAATAAATGTCCAGGGCAGGGTTTGGAAAACTATCGTATTAAGCCATTTCTGTGTTGCTAAAACAGAATACCTGAAACTGGGTAATTTATAAAGAAAAAAGGATTATTTGGTTCACAATTCTGGGGCAGCTGCTTCTGGTGTGGGCCTCAGGCTGCTTCTACTCACGGTGGAAAATGGTAGGCAGCTGGCTAGTGCAAGATCACATGGTGAGAGGAAGCAAGAGAGAGGGAGGGAGGGGAGGTGCCAGGCTCCTTTAAACAACAAGCTCTCAGGGGAGCTAACAGGGATGAGAACTCATTCCCTATACCCCTCCACCCCCAAGGGAAGGTACTAATCTGTTCATGAGAGACCCGCCCCCCATGACCCAAATGGCTCCCAACACTGCCACATTGGGGATCAGATTTTGACATGAGTTTTTGAGGAACAACATATTCAAATTCTATCAACTATGAATCAGGACTTTCACTGCCTATTTTTGTAAATAAAGCTTTATTGGCAGACAGCCATGGCCACTCATTTACTATTTTCTTCAACTACCTTTGTACTCAAACAGGAGAATTGAATACTTGCAATAGAGAATTTATGACTACAAAGCTGAATATTTGCTATCTGGCTCTTTGCAGAAAAAGTTTGCCAACTCCTTGTCTAGAAGATACATACTCATTCTTCCATCTCAATTCAGGCACTTGTAGGGGAGGAAAAAACTTTCCTCTACCCTCTCAGGCTTAAAGTATGGGGTTCTGCAAATTAAACTGATAAAAGACAGATTAACAGGAGAAAAGGTATTTAAATTTTATTTGATGTTAATATTTTTACATGACAGAGGACGCTTCCTAGAAAAGAAGTGAAAACCCCAAAGAAGCAGTTAGGCTTGATAGTTATATACCATTTTAACAAAGAGTGATACATTGTGTAGCCATGACAAGACAAAGGAAAAGGGGTTTGGGTTTCTAGGGATGGTAAATTGTGGGAAGGTAAATGTATGGGGGAAACTAATGGAAGATAAGGGTTATTTCAATAAGGTTTATTTGTGTAGATTCACATTGGTGTCATCTTCCCTGATGAGTGTCTTTTCTTTCTAGTACTGGAGATAAATGAGGAAACATCTTCACAAAGGAAAATTTATGCCTCACTTTTAGGAGGAAAGGGGAAGGGTAGAGAGCTTTTCCTGTGTCTGCTGTTTCTCAATTGCCTTCAGCTCAAAATAATCCTCATGCCAAAGTGGCACATTTTTGGTGGTATACTCTGATCTCCTTCATCCCCTTGCATCCTCAGGGTCAGCTTGCTTGACCCCCTGGTCTGGAGCTTCCTTGTTATATGTGCTCATATCCCTTTCCTTCAGAGTAATGTAATTACTAATAATGTAATTATTCATCATTGCTCTGATCATGGTTGTCTCCCCATTAATCGTTAAACTCTAGGATATCTCCACATCTAATGCCTAAGTGCCCCATTTCTAATGCCATGCTTCATTCTTAACAAGTAGCAGATCAGGCTTGATTCCTCGTTAGAACATCCTCCCCCCACCGTCCTCCCACTTGGTTCTGTGCAGGTTGGGAGTGTTTCCACTCTGATCCATTCACCAAAGGGAGTTTCAAGATGGGGGAAGGGTGTGTCTTTCTTTTGTAAAGTGGGGTGGAGGCTGTTGTGAACACCTGCACATTCTCAAGACAATCGCTTTTAGAAAACAGTATGAAAGGAAATTTGAGGATCTGGAAATGTTCTTAGAACTGTCAGTCCCATTAGTCATTGGAAAGTCTTCATGTCCCCACAGGGTTTGAAGATCTCTGGTTAAGGGCCTGTTCTCATGGGCTAAGGTTCTAGCTGCGCTGCAAGTTACTCAATTTCCCTAAGACTTTGTTTTTATACTTGTAAAATGAGTACAATAACCATGGTGTCTTCTTGCTGCCATTATGAGGACTAGAACACATAGGGGCACTTGGCCTCACCGCACCACCTCACTTTCCTAGTGTGTCCAGGTTCCCCCTCCTAGAAATACAGATTTCACTCTCTCTGACCTTCACACTGTCCACTGCAGTCTACCTTTCCCACTCTCCCTCCACCCCAGCACCTCCCAGGGAATGTCTTCACTGAGAAATTAGAAGCAGCCAACAGGAAGGCCCTCACCTTGCTGCCACCAAGACAACCTGCTCCCATCCGCACTCTAACAAGCTGCCGTCCCTCTGTGCCCATGGACAAGAGGCCCTGCTCCCCTCCAGGGCCAGCCCCAGTGTGTGCTCTGGACCTCAGCCCTCTTGGCTTCCCAAGGAGAGATGTACTTAGTGCCCCTCCCTCTTGCACCGTCTTCGTCTACCCATCATTGAACAGGGGTGCTCTAGCATCTCTTATCTTTAATATTAAATCTCCTTGGACTCCACATCACAGTTTTCTGCTCCCTTTCACACCAGAACTTCTTGAAAGACTCATCTCCTTCCCTCACCTCGCAAATGTGCCTCCCTTGGCTGGCTGCTAACTGTGGCTGCTCTTGTGGGACGTGGGTCCAGACCCAAAAGTCTCTTCCCTAATCTGTTTCATAGGATTGGCCACTCCCACCTTCTTGTAATGCCATTTTCTCTTGGCTTCCATGTTGCCAGACCTTTGCCAATGTCTTCCTTCCTCACTGGCTGCCCCTTCTCAATCTTCTTTGCAGGCTCCCTGTCCTGTCAGTCCTCTCTGACCTGGGCTCCTTCCTTGCTCTGTCTGCATGTTCTCCCCAGGCAGCCTCATCCATTCTGGTGGCTCCAGGTGCCATGCATATGTCAGTAACACCCAGATCTCCCTCTCCTCCCTGGCCTCTCCCATAACTCACACAAGTCTATCCAACTGCCCTGTTGGCCTCACCAGGAGCATCTCAGACTTAGCAGGGCTGAGGAGAGTGCTTGACTCCCAGCCCCCAACATCATATCTCACCTGGCCAACTGTAGTGTCCACCACCTGGGCTCCTTTCTCTTACTCCCAGCCCCAGCTCAGTCTCCACATAGTGACCAAAGTGACCTTTTACAAACATACATCAGATAGGGTCATTCCCTGCTTAAAATCTCCAATAGCTTCTCCAGTGCCTCAGAATAAAACCCAGTGTCATTCACCTGACTTGAAATGCCCTGCAGAATTCAGCCTCTGTCCCTCTCCAGCTGCCTCGCATCCTTTCCCTTCCTAGCAATAGACCTTAGCCCGCTGTACTTACTTCTGCCTCTTGGACACTCTAGGCCTATGCCCAGTTGGGCCTTTGCAGTAGCTGTCACCTTTGCCTGGATGTGATTTCCTCAGGGTTCCTGAGGGAATGGCTGGCTCCTCTTTGTCCTTCAGATTCCAGTTTTAATGTCATTGCCCTCCCCACCTCCCCATCCACTCTATCATCACCTTGCCTATTTTCATTCTCTATACAGTGCTTATCACGATCTGCTGTTCCCCCTGCAGGGTTTGTGTATTGTTTAGAATATGTCTCCCTCTATTAAATGTAAGCTCCATGAGAACAGGATCTTTTTTTCCTTTGTCTCTGTTCTATCTCCTTTATCTCCTAGAATAGACCTCGCACAAAGAAGGCACTCAACAAATATTTCTGGACTTCAAATGGGATAATCTACGTGAACTCTTGGCCCTGTGCTTAGCATATAATGGTGCTCTATATGTAAGCCCCCGAAAAGAATGGACGAAACAGGTGCTGCAGAGAGACAGCTGTCACTCAGAGACCAAGATCAAAATATTATTCAACATTTTGACACTGCCTGTCACAACTGCTTGAAACAAATGTATTTTCTTTGTACTGAAATACATAAAATCTTCTGACAGTTATTTCAGGAACCCAGCTAATAGATTCCATTTTCTGCCCCAGAAATAGAAATAATAAAAACCCTGGATCCTTGAAAGCAGCTGAAGTTTTAATGGGCAAACCAGGATGGAGAGAATAATTGGATTCCGTGGTAAGGACAGAGCCTCTCTTGTCATGAGCAGACACATTTTCCCATCTGTTCAATGAGATAGCTGGCTATGTTCAAAATATGCTTTTCAATAGCAACAGTCTGTCTGAGAGTCCACAATTCAGGGGAATGAGTTGCAATTACTTCAAGTCTCTCACCTGCCCTCTGCCCTTCTCTTGTTTAAGGGTTGGGGATTAGCACAGTGGGAATGAAAAAGTATCTAACCATATAATGGCCTTCTGCTATGAGGCCCAGCTATAAATTTGAACTTTTACCTATTTGAGACTGAGTCATTCATTTAGTAAATATTAACAAAGATGGTGAAAGAAGTCCTGTGTAAGGAGGAATCATCATCAGAATTCTTAGTTGCAAACAACAGAATCCACTCCAGCTACTTTAAGCAGAAAGAAATGTATTAAAGGATATTATTGGTACACAGCTCCCCTGCAAGTGTCTGCATGTTATCTTCAGAGGCCATGCTGCCAAGAACAATGCCCAAACCATACCACCCCTGCAAAGGTATGCTGCTATGCACCAGTATTCCTGAGGACAAGATGCTAAAAGCTCTACTCTGCTTTTCTTGAAAAACCCATTGCTCCTGTTAACAGTCTCTTCAAAAACCAGAGTCTGCATGGTGCCCATTTCCTCATATCACTCATTTCTATCTTGAAGTCTCAGGCAAGTGCAGTGCATCCGAAGGTAGAGCATAGCTGCAGAGGAAGCTGGGAGTCTCATATATGTGGAGAAGGAAGGGCACACATGAAACAAATAACACCCCCAAAACATGCACTTGAGCTGAGAACCAAAGGGTTAGGAGTCAGCCGTTGGAAGAGAGAATGGAAGAACTTTCCAGGAAGAAGGAACAGCATGTGCAAGGCCCTGAGGTCAAAACAAAACAAACAAAAACAAAGAGCACTTGAGATATTCAGGGAACAGAGAGAAGGCCAGTAATACTGTAGCCCAGCAAGTGAGGGGAAGAGAGGCAAGAGTCAAGGCTGGGGAAGTAGGCAGAGGCTTGATACTGCAGAGTTGTAAGGGTCATACTCAGGAACATAGATATAATTTAAGTGCCATGAGAATCCATTAAAATAGGGGATGACATGACCGTATTTACATTTTTAAAAGATCACACTGTCTTCTGAATATGGAGAAGTATTGGAGGGGCACAGAAGATCAGCCAGGAGGCATTTGTAGTTGTCTAAGTAAGAGACAGTGGCGGCAGGTGGCAAGAAGCAGACAGACCTGAAATGTGTTTTTGGTGACAGATCGTTCAACACTTGCTAATGGGTTGACTTTGGGAGTAGAGAAGTAGGGAAAGAAAGGATGCTTCCCAGGTATGTGGCTTAAGCAGCTGAATGGTGCCATTTACTGAGATGGAAAGTGTAAAGTTTGGGGTAAAGGAGAAATATCAAGAGTTCAGTTTTGAGCCTATTAAATTTAAGATGCCTATGAGAAGTGCAAATGGAGGTGATGAGTGGGTAAATATGTAAGACTAGACTTCAGAGGAGAGGTGTGGGTCAGAGAGAGAACAATTTCTACCCAACCCAACATATGGAACTGGGAATGAATGACACCATGGAGCCATAGGCAAAGGCTGAAAAACACACTAGGCTTGGTGCCAGAAGACCTAAATTTCCATCTAGGTGATGCCACCTATCAGTTACATAGCTTTGAGTAAATCTCAGCCTCCATGTTTTTATCTGGAAAATGGGCACCACGACTGGTATTAATCATTATAGATTCAATCTAGGGATAGGTGATATCTCATAGATTGTTTTCTAGTTATGTCCTGTAAGAATGTCTACTAATTTCAACAGGAATTTTCCCAAGTTCCAGAGCATGGGGATAATCATGGTCATTAACAATAATGACCCAAATTCCTCTAGCTCATGCCCATACCTGCTAATAACAGATCTGCACAGCCCACTTCCCTCCCAGACGTTTCTGGGCATCCCCAGATCATATCTCATAGTGGCTCAAAAACAGCCTCCCCCTGCTACTCTGCCACCATCACACTGAGCCCTCAGCATGTTGGATCTGAAAGCCCCATCTCCTCTGTGCCATGGTGGGGTAGAAGGTCCCAGAGCAGTCTTAGTCTAAAACCCAACCCCACTGGTAGTCACCTTGCCTCTCACACTCATGGGGTGTGACTGGTCACCACTGGAAAGAATGGATGGGAAAGTACTTTGTAAGAGTGGAAGGGCATGGTCTTTATGGAGAGTCCACCATGGGCAGGTTTTCTTTGCATATATCCTCTCTAGTCCTTACAACAGCCCTGCAAGGTGGGTAATTATTAATTATTATCTTTATTTGACAAAGGAAGAAATAGACTCGGAGAGGTGAATAACTTTCTCCAGGCCACACAACTGACTTCAGCTGACATCAGGACGCTGTCAGTCTGAGCATCATCACGCCACCTCTCCACCAAGTACGAGGGTCTCAGAACTTAAGCCCAAGCCGATCTCCTTGCCTTGTTCTCTGCTCCACTACAAATCTCTCTGAGACCTGTTAAGAAGGAGCGTTGATGTTTCATTGAGATCTGGGAGTGTTTTCTTTCTTATGAATCCCAGTAACCACATAAACACTGTAAAAATCAGTAGCTATTGGACAGCCAGCTGCATGATGTATGGGAAGTCCTTTCATCTTTCTCCTGCCCATTCAAATATCACATTTCTATAAAAGCAAAGTGGTTGATGTTGAGGCTGGTGGACTGCTTGTCAGCCACTTGGTGGGCCATCTGTTTAACACTGCCAAACTCCTACTCATCCTCAAAGACAGAATAAAAGTGTCTTCTCTCCCTGGAAGCCCTCCAGCTCTCTCCCAGACAGAATCAAGCTTTCCCCTCCTCATACTGCTTGCAGCAGACTGTTAGTTGTTCCTCAATATCCGTTGTCCCCTTCATCTATAAAGAGAGAACCTCTGATTTTTGGCTGGGCATGTGCATGGCCAGAATAAAGATTGTATTCCCTAGCCTCCCCTACAGCTATGTGTAGCCATGTGACCAAGATCCAGTTAATGAGATGTAAGTGGATGTGTCATGTGGCAGTTTTTGGAAAAAAATCTTTCCTTAAAAAAAAGGTTGTGTAAAGAAAATTACAGGCCAATATCCTTGATGAACCTAGATGCTAAAATCCTCAACAAAATATTAGCAATCACCTGGGAGCACCCGAGCCGCGCCGCGACTGAACAGCCCGAGGCGGCAGCGGCCGAGAACTGGGAAAGGCGGCAAACCAGAGACAGAGCGAGCGCCCGACCTGGCACAGCACTGTGAGTGACCCCTGGCACAGCTCTGTTCGGGGGGTGGATGCCCATGCGGCTCCCGCCTGCACCACCAGGCCACTCACCGCCCCAGTGCTGCCTCCATTTTCCCAGGTGCGGGCAGCCCCGCCCAGCTCGGCCATCACTGAGCCCTCCCACTTGCTTGGCCTGGTGCGGGGCTTTCCGGAGCCTGCGGACCGGCCTCCGCTCCCACTCCCTCCGCGGTTCTCTGGCGGGGCTGGTGGCGGGGGGCATCCCTGGCCAGTGTCGGGAGGGCAAGGAAGTACGGGCGGGCCGACTGTCACTCCACCACACCCTGGATTCCGGCCCCAGGTAAACTCCCTGTTACTGGGAGGCAGATACCATCTCCGCGGCCACCAGTTTGGAAAAAAGCCTAACGAATTTCTGGTTGGGAATAGTGTGGTAGGAGAGTTCCCAGGTCCGCTTGAACCTGCCGGAGACCAGGCTGCAGGTGGGCGCTAGACTCGGTTTATACTGGGGGGAAACAAAGGTGAATAAGACCCGAGAAAGATCTACATAGTGCTACAAAGGCACCCAGAGAGACCGGTCGTCTGTGCCTAGCAGAAACCTGGTAGACTTCCTGGGCGAGGCAGTGCCAAGCAGGGTCTTGAAGGCCCAGCTGATAGATGAGGGGTGCAGAAGACACGCCCCAGCCCAGCACAGTGTTCACAGAGTGGGGAGACGTGCGGCCAGGGAGGCGGAGACTCGACAGAAACCACACACCTGGTGGGGTCGCCACTGCACGATCCAACAGCCTGGGCCAGAGCACACGGAACAGGGAGAAGTCCTGCACAGGAAGTGAAAGCTCAACAGATCACACACCCTGTGGTACGTGATCCACCAGCCCAGCAGAGTCCAAGCTGACCAAAATATTAGCAATCAGAATATAGCAACATATTAAAAAAATTATACACTATGACCAGGTGGGATTCATCCCAGGGATGCAAGGATGGTTCAACATAGAAAAGTCAATAAATGTGATACACCATATCAACAAACTGAAAGATGAAGACCATAAGATTATCTCAATAGATGATGAAAAAGTATTTGACAAAATTCAACATCCCTTCATGATAAAGACTCAACAAATTAGATATAGAAGGAAAATATCTCAACATAATAAAAGCCATTTATGACAAGACCACCACCAGTATCATTCTGAATGGGGAAAAACTGAGGGCCTTTCCCTTAAGAACAGGAACAAGACAAGGATGCCCACTCTCACCTCTTCTATTTAACATAGTACTGGAGGTACTAGCCAGAGCAATCAGGCAAGAGAAAGAAATAAAGGGAATCCAGATTGGAAAAGATGAAGTCAAACTTTCTCTGTTTGCAGATGACACGATACTGTATATAGAAAAACCTAAAGACTCTATCAAAAAACTCCTAGAGCTGGTTAATAACTTCAGTAACATTGCAGGATACAAAATAAATGCTCAAAAATCAGTTGCATTTATTTACTCAGATGATGAACTAACAGAAAGAGAAATAAAGAAAGTAAGCCCATTTACAATTGTCACACAAAAAATAAAATACCTAGGGATCAATTTAACCAAGGAAGTGAAAGACCTCTACGATGAGAACTACAACCCACTTCTGAAAGAAATTAAAGAAGACACAAAAAGATGAAAAGATATTCCATGCTCTTGGATCGGAAGAATTAACATTGTGAAAATGTCTATACTACCCAAAGCAATATACAGATCCAATGTAATCCCCATCAAAATACCAATGACATCCTTCACAGAAATAGAAAAAAACAATCTTACCTTCCATATGGAACAACAAAAGACCCCAAATAACCAAAGCAATCCTGAACAAAAAGTAAAGCCAGAAGCATGACTCTACCTGACTTCAAATTAAACTACAAAGCTATTGTAACAAAAACAGCATGGTACCGGTATAAAAATAGACATACAGACCAGTCAGGTAGAATTGAGAACCCAGAAATCACCCCTCAGGCTTATAGCCATCTTATGTTGGACAAAGGCAATAAAAATCTACATTTGGGAAAAGACTGCCTCTTCAACAAGTGGTGCTGGGAAAACTGGATATCCATATGCAGAAGAATGAAACTAGATATGCATCTCTCACCATACACTAAAATCAACTCAAAATGGATTAAAGACTTAAGTATAAGACCTGAAACTGTAAAATTACTAAGGGAAAATGTAGGTGAAACACTTCAGCAACTAGGTCTGGGCACAGGCTTTATGAATATGAGCCCAAAAGCACAAGCAGCAAAAGAAAACATAAACAAATTGGACTATATCACACTAAAAACCTTCTGTACACAAAGGAAACAATCAACAGAGTGAAACGACAACCTACAGAGTGGGAGAAATTTTTTGCTAACTATGCATCTGACAAGGGATTAATACCCAGAATATACATGGAACTCAAGCAATTATACAGTAAAAAAGCAAATAACCCAGTTAAAAAATGGGCAAAGGAGCTGAATAGACATTTTTCAAAGGAAGGCATACAGATGGCCAACAGGTACATGACAAAATGCTCCACATCAGTAGTCATCAGGGAAATGCAAATTAAAACTATATTGAGACACCACCTCACCCCAGTTAGACTGGCTATAATCAAAAAGATGGTGAATAACAAATGCTGGCAAGGGTGTGGAGAGAAGGGAACACTCCTACACTGTTGGTGGGACTGTAAATTAGTACAACCACTATGGAAGATAGTATGGAGGTTTCTCAAACAACTACAGATAGATCTTCCATATGATCCAGCAATCTCATATAATGCAGAGGAACGGAAATCATCACACCTGCACTCCCATGTTCATCGCAGCTCTGTTTACAATAGCCAAGACATGGAACCAACCTAAATGTCCATCAATGGATGATTGGATAAGGAAACTGTGGTATATATACACCATGGAATACTACTCTGCCATAAAAAAGAATGAAATACCTCTATTTGCAACATGAATGAGCCTGGAGAAACTTATGTTGAGTGAAATAAGCAAAGTACAGAGGGATAAATACTGTATGTGCTCACTCATATGTGGGAGCTAAGAGAGAAAGAAGGATGGAAAGAATGACCACGGTAGTGCATTGGTCTTGCAGAGGGAGAGAACATTCCTTGGGATACAAAGTGGAGGGGGGGGAGGGGGAGGGGAAGGGAGGGGGGAATAATGGGTTGGGGACATGGGGTACAAAAGCAATTTCTGGTAATGGGTATGCTGCCAGTATGAATCTGGCCCTCACATCATGCCATGAGGGGTGACAATCAGCATTGTATCTCATGAATATTCATAATAAAATAAATAAAAAATAAAAAATAAATTTGAAATCAAAAGTGGCAAAGATCTAAAGATTTGTTAATACTAGAGTATATAGTTGTTTGCCATAATATACTCTGTGGGTTTGTTTTATTCAAAATTAAAACCAGAAATAACCTAAAATATTCAGTTATAGGGAAAATTAATTGAACACTGACATTCCAACACAATGGAATATAAAGTCGCCTTTGAAAATGTACATGAAGAAAACAAAACATGAGAAATAATTCAATTGTCCTGATTAGTATAGTATTCAAAATTGTCCATGCAGTAAGGTCATAGTTATATATTTTTTAATTATTATTTTTTCATTGTACATACTTATGGGTACAGAGTGATATTTTGGTACATGTATACAATGTGTGATGCTCAAATTGGGGTAACTAGCATATCCATCACCACAGACATTCATCATTTCTTTGTATTAAGAACTTTTGAACTCCTCTCTTCTAGCCATTTGAAATTATGCAATAAATTATTATTTACAATTATATTTTAAAGAACAACAAAAATGAAGTGAAACTCCTTTTTGTTTGCTTGTTTGTTGAATGATTTATTGTTCTTTTTAATCAATATATATGCATACAAAAATTACTAAAAATGAACTGCCAACAGTAGATATGTTTGATATTTTTCTTTGCCTTTTTGTTTTCCAAATAATATCAAGTGAATATATATTACTTTAAAATAAAATGCCATTCATTTAAAACAAACAAACAAACAAAAAACAGCTCGCGTGAACCCTTCATCTCTTTGTCCTTTCCTCCATCCTGCTGCCTGGAATTTGAATGTGATGACTGGAGCTCTAGCTGCTGTCTTGGATCCTAAGAACAAGGGTCCTATCTTGGAAAAGGTGGAACCATGAGCTGGAAGAAATCAGAGTTCCTTAGGATTTAGCACAGTAGAAACACCTTATGAGCCCAGGATTGCCCACCTCTAGACTTTTATGTGGGAGAGAAATTTCTACCTAGTTTCAGCCACTGTTATTTTGAGTCTCTGTCACTCACACCCAAACATAATCCTAATTTATATTATCTCTGTAACAATAAGTGATACTTTCCACACCTTAGTGTGATTGTCTGTTTAGTATTATCTCCCCTTTAGACTCGAGTTCCTTAAGGCTGGTACTAGGTTTCAGTGTTTGCCCAGTGCCAGGCACTAAATGGTTGCCCAGTGAAATGTTTCCTGAAGGGGGTGTGATGCGTGATGCCATAAACAACAAGGGTAAGGTTTGGGGGCACCTACCCTGAGCACTTACTCAGGCACTTGCGTGCGTTAGCTGACTTACAAGGAAACCCATGCAGTAGAGAGGTTCGATGACTTGCTCAAGGTCACCCGCTGCTGAGAGACAGAGCTGGGACTGGAGCCCGAGTCTGCCTCAGCCCATGTGTTTTCCACGTCAGCCACTTCCCTCTGCCACGCTCCTGGGATTGTCAAGCTGGGCCTGAAAAGTCTTCCTTTGCATGTTCCTTCACTAAAAGCAATGAAAAACATCTAAAAACTTGCATGTATTACTTTTTTGGATTCCTCTCTACCAGTTTAGCTGACCTTCCTCTTCTCCCTTTTTTACTCCCCTGGAGTCGTCTAGTATAAATTCAACCACCGAGAGAGGCTCTTCAGCCAAGCAGAATTTAGAAGAAAACGCACAAATACGGAATACCACAAAAGGTACATTGACTACTCGAAAGGGAAATGCAGGCTTTGACTGAGTTATCGTCTCTAAAACCCTGTTTTCTCAGCTTTGCACATAATTTGCTGCCCTACTTTACACCTGGAGGTCTAGCCTTGGCACCAAGTAATATTTTATGAGAGGATGCAATTGTCCTTTCAGTTCGATCAGCACTGATTAAGTTCCCCTTTTGTGATGATGAGTTCAGCACAGTGCTAAAATCTGTGGGGAAGAAAGGCTGTTGACACCAGAGGAAAACAAATTTAAGACATAATTGCTGCTCCTCTCCCACACCAGAAACCAGCATCCATTGAGGTAGAAACTGATTTGCACCTGGGTCTTAATTTATAAAGGTGACTGAGTGAGAACATGGAGGTCGATGCCACTGAAAGAGAAGTTTAATGTTACTCAAAGTTCCTGTAGAAACGAGGGGCATGGCATGCCACGTGGGGCCACAGGGGGAAGCACCAGGGTCGGGCAAGAGGCAGAAAGGAGTGAGGGGAAGGCCTAGGCCACAGCCTTTATTGGGGTTTCAGCAGGAAAGGCAAAGCGAGGGTAAACAGTTTAGTATTGGCCAGTTGGAATAATTCCAGAGGGCTTTGGGCATAGGGGCTGTCCCTGGTTGTCCAGTATCTGGCCCTGGTTTGATTTAGGGCAGGGGAAATATTGGCACAGAGTATGAGGGTCACATAAAGGAATTGGTTCAGAGTATGGCCTCTGGATCACAGGAGAGATATGAGCAACTTTGTTAGTTTGGACCTATAATTAATGGATACCAAATAGACAAATACAGAATCTAAGAAAACACAGTTAGAACACAAACTCTAAAGTATCATTCTAGATCATTTTACACGTCATCATTATTCTAAAAACTTAAACCATCCTTTTTCTTGAGGAAGAAATGGAGGCTTATGGAAGTTAGTATGCAAATTATATCTCAATAAAACTCTTTTTAAAAAGCTTGGGGGTGCTGGCTGGTTAGCACAGTTGTTGAGAGCGTGGTGTTACAACACTTAGGTCAGGAGTCTAGATCCTTACTGGCCATAGCTCAGTTGGTTAGACCACAGCCTTATAACCCCAAGGTCACAGGTTCACATCCCCGTAAGGGCCAGTCACCACCCCCCCAAAAAAAGCTGGGGACCACTGATCAAGAGGTTTAGCCAGGGTTCCAAATGGAGGTAAATATTTGTGGGATCCTTTGCAAGTCCCCAAAATATACATATCGTGAAGTCATGAGTTAAAGAGGAAGTACCAAGGTAAATTAGAAAGTATTTTGAACTGAATGACACTGAGATCTTCTTTCTAATATGAGCATTTATTTAACGCTGTAGGTTTCCTTCTAAACTTTGCACCACACAAATATTTAATATATTGTCTTTTCCTTTTCACTCAGTTACTTTGTGGCTTTTATGAGTAATGCTGCTATGAATATTTATGTGCCAGTTTTTGTGTAGACATATGTTTTCATTTCTTTTGTGTGTGTGGGATTACTTGGTCGTATGTTTGACATTTTGAGGAACTGCCAAACTATATTTTGGAGTGATAATCATACATATTTTAAAGAATTTACAAGGAGGAAAACAGTCAATTATGTTTATTATATATAACCAGATGTTTACAATTTCTGTTGCTTTTCCTTTATTCCTGAAGTTCCAAGTTTCCCTCTGGTATCATTTTCCTCCCACCTAACAACAAAACTTCCTTTAATATTTCATTGAAAATAGGCCCACTGCCAGTGAATTCTCTTAGTTTTCTTTAATCTGAGAATGCTCTTATTTCATCTTCATTCTTGAAGGATTTTTTTTCTAGATATAGAATTCTGGGTTGACAGTTTTTTTCTTTCAGCACTTAAAAATGTTGCACAGCCTGCTGGTGTCTGTGGTTTCTGGTGAGAAATCCACACTCATCTGAATTGTTGTTTCCCTTTTGTGTCATGCATTTTTCTCTAGCTGCCCTCAAGATATTTCCTAAGTTTGTCTTTCAGTTTGATTGTGATGTATAAGGGCATGGGTTTCTTTGAGTTTAACGTGTGTTGGGGTTTACTGCGTTTCTTGAATCTGTAATTTTTTTCTTTTACCAAATTTGGGAAGTTTTCAACCATTATTTTTTCAAATAATATTTTGGTACCACACTCTTTCTCCTTTCATTTTGGGACTTTGATGGCATAAATGTTAGACCTTTTGATATTGTCCCATAGGTTCCTGAGGCTCTGTTCATTTTTTCCAATGTTTTTCTCTATATTGTTCAGATTGTGTGGTATGATAAAGAAAATATATTTGGTCTTGTCCTCAGTTCCTAGCACAGAGCTCCTAACACCCTCGAATTCCCTGAGTAAAAGGAGTGTCTTTGTTATTCATAATGAGCCTCTTTCAACCACACCTGAGTTTATGCTAATACTCAGGGTAGGAACCCTAGATGGCTGCAGGATGGGGACTGATCATAAAAAAGACCAATCACATGATAAGAAAGGTGGAATTTCATTCCCACCCCCAACTTCCAAGGAGAAGAGGGGGACTGGAGATTGAGTTATAAAAATTCTTGAACAGTAAGCTTTGGTGAGCTTCCAGGTTGGTGAATGCATCAACACGCTGGGAGGGTGTTGTGCTTAAAGAGGGCCTGGAGGCTCTGTGCCACCCCTGCTCCCATACCTTGCCCTATGCATTTCTTCCATGTGGCTGTTCCTGAGTTGAATCCTTTCTAGTAAATCTATATGTGTAAAGACAGCAGTTTCCTGAGTTCTGAGTCATTCTGGTGAATTATTGAACCTAAGGGGGAGTCGTGGGAATCCTCAAATTTGTAGTCAGCTGGGCAGAAGTATGGGTAGCCTGCACACACCATTTTGAGGCTGGTGTCTGAAGTGGGAGCACTCTTGTGGGACTGAGTCCTTTACGTTGTGGGATCTGGTGCTAACTCTGTATATATTGTCAGAATTGAATTGAATTATTGGACACCAGTTTGTGTCAGAGAACTGATGTAGAAAAATCACATTTGGTGTCAGAAGTGGTGTCAGAAAACACCACGCAGATTGGATAATTGTATTGATCTATCTTCAAGATCACTGTCTCTTTCCTCTGTCACCTCAATTCTGCTGTTGATCCAATCCAGTGAATTTTTTATTTTGGTTGTTGTGTTTTTCAGTTATAAAATTTCCATTTGGTTCCCTGTTACAGCTTCTGTTTATCTACTGAGACTCTATTCTTCGTTTGTTTCAAGTGTATTCACCCTTACTTCTTACAGTATTGTTATAATAGCTGCTCTAAAGTCTTTGATAATTCCAACAACTGAGTCATCTCAGGGTTGGTGATGCTGATGGTCTTTTTCCCTTGAGAATTTTTCAGACTTTCCTGGTTCCCTTTCTGTTAAGTAATTTTGTATTGTATTCTGGACATTTTTAACATTTTGAGATTCTGAGTTCTGTTTAAATGTATGGAGAAGGTTGGGAGATTTTGTTTTGTATTGTACTGTATTATGTTGTTTTAACAGGCAACTCACTCAGTTAAGTTCAGGCCACAGGTTCTGACCTTTTTTCTATAGACTGTGGTTTCAGTTCAGGTTTCAAAACTTTTACAGTGCTATTTTGATCTGGCCTACATATGTGCCATCCAGGGACCATATCTGAGACCTGGGCAGTGATCTACCTTATAGTTGAGTTCTCAAAGCCTTTGGTATGCTGTTTAGGATCAGATATGTACATATATATATGCACAGCTCAAGGGTGAACATAGGCATCCAAACACAATTTTATGGAATTCCTTTCTTGATCTCTGTCCTCTCTGTGATCTTACCCACACTGTCTCCAAAGGTTCCCCTTTGTGGTCTTCTGTTGACTGGGTCTGCCTCCATGGCCAACTGAGAAGAGGACAGAGAAGAGAGAAAAAAGCAACAAGGATTCCCTCCACATTCTTCGGACCACAGGTCCTCTGGTCCAAGAAAGGATTCCCCACTTTCAGAGTTTTTTAGGTGACTATCCAGCTGCCACTTCTGCTGCTGGCATGACCATCACAGGATTGCAGCTCCGGGAAGGAGGTTTGCCTAAGGGCATGTGTGAGAGAGAAAACAAAACAGAATTCCCCACACTCTCATTGTCCCATAGGGATCCCCCTTCCATTCCTTGGACCACAAATGGAGGGATTCTAATGGATCTTTCTGTTTTTGCCTAGTGCTCAGTTCTGGGATTCATGTTGCCTTTGAACTGGGAGATATAGGAGGAAAAATAAATCCAGGAAATGCACTGGCCTATGGTCTCTATTTTGAGTTCTGGTTTCCTTCTCTAATCTGCCTGCTACCATTTCCTTTTCAGAGTCCTCAGAGAGCTTCCCTATATATTCAGTAGGAAACAGGATGGAGTGTGCTTACTCCATCTTAACCAGAACTGGAAACCTGATTGAGTTTTTTTGGCTCTATCTTTCTCACTCTGTTTTATGCTTTTATTCCTGGAAGTTATACTCATATATTCTCTTTATATTCTTTGTTTCACTGGTTCTGAAATAGGCAAATTTTCCCCTGGAAAAACATTTAGCAATGTCTGGAGACATTTTTTGTCTTCACAGCTTAAGGAGATATTGCCACTGGCATGTAGTGGGTAGAGGTCAGGTGTGCTGCTAAATATCCTACAAGGCACAAGACATTCTCCCACAACAAAGAGCCTTCTGAGCAAAATGTAAATAGTGCTGAGATTGAGAAACTCTGCTTTGTTGTTTGCCTTTGAAATTCTATCACACATATTTAACTTCATCTAAGGTTAAGAAATATCTTAACCCACCCCCTTTCCTGAACAAAACAAGGAACTTAAAACAGTTTAGCTCTAATCCATTTCCTCTACATTTAAATGCTGTTTTGTCCAGCATTTTTAGTTCTATCCTTTTTTAAACTCCATAAATTAGATATAATTATAGTAATTATTATTATTAGTGTGGGCCTGATACATATAATAATAATCATTATTATTACTATTGTGGACATTTTTTGTTTGGTGGTCTTAAATTATCTTTTTATTTGCTTTCTTCTTGAAGCTCAGACCATCTTTTGGGGGGCATTTTCCTTCTTCCTGGGTGTGAGGGATACACACACACACACTCAGATACATATATACATATAATTGTCTTTAGCAGCTCCTCTACCACATGTCTCTTGGTAAGTTCCCTTAGTTTTTGTTTTTCTATGAATGCCATTATTTCATCTTTGTTCTTGAAGGATAGTTTTGCTGGGTACACAAGTCTAGTTTAGCAGTTATTTTCTCTTAATGTTTTAATGACTTTATTCCACTGTTTTCTACCTCCCATTGTTACTTTTGTGAACTCTGCAGTCATTCTAATGTCATAGATGATTTGTTGTTTCTCTCTGCTTGTCTTTAAGATATTCTCTGTTAACCTTCTCTTACAGAAAAGCTATAGTTTTGTATAAGAGTTGGATATTTCTTCTCTCTTAATCACATTACTCTTCCTGATGCCGCTTAGCATTTTTAAAGACTTTACTCCTTTCCTCCCTTATTCTGTAACCATATTGTATCCTGTAAAGAATTCTATTATAGAACTTGAGTTAATGTTACAATTATTATTTACATGTCTTTTTTTCTCACTAAACTGTGAGTTCCTTGAAGATAGTATCAAAATTTTTAACATCTAGCATGGGCCTGGTACATAGTAGATGCTCAGTAAATATTTGTTGGGCGGATAGATGGATAGATAGATAAGTCAGTGGACAAATGTGTGGCCTCTGGGTATATATCTGACTAAAAAGCAAGTGAAATTGTACGAATTTATCTAAGCTATTTCTTCTAGCATCTCCCAATGATCTGAACACACCCAGGCTTTTTCATTCCAGTAGGGAGCTGAGATTTTTCCTATGCTCTTTCTCATCACAACTGGCAAGCTCCAATTTTTTTTTTTTTTTTTTTTTTGGCTAATATCATCATGACAGAGCATCATTGTCACACCCCGGTCATCAGGAAAGCTACACAACAAGTCAAGAGGATATCAGAAGCAAGAGAATGTGCGAAAGTGTTTTCTAAACAGGTGAGAACATGATTTGAAATTTCACAGTAGAGATGATTTAGAAGGGGGTAGGAGATAAGGCTAGAAAATCTAGCTCCATGAAGATGTCAGGATAAAAACTGGAGTATTTCTGACTGTAGACTCAGGTAATACAGTCAGGAAACCTCCTAAGGGTAATTCCTGGATGACGTAGGCACAAGTTGAGAGAGCATATTGTCTGAACTTCTGCAGGGATTTAAATTACCTGCTTAAAATGCAGGCTGTGTCTAAGGGAAAGAAAGCACTGAGCCTTTGTTTCCTACTCTATAAAATGGAACAATAATCTCTAGGTCATGGTGTTGTTTTGAGGTTTACCTGAGGTAGTGATGATAATTAACATTTAATGAACACTTACTGTATGTCAGGCACTATTCTAAGTCTTATACATACAGTATGTTTTATTTTACTGCCACAATCCTCTGAGATAGTCACTACTGTTATTCTCCAGTTTAGTAGTGAGGTAAGTGATGCTAAGAGCAGCTAACTAATTTTTCCAGGATCACAAAGCAAGTAAGTGATAAAGCCAATATCTGCATGCAGATCTGTCTGGCTCTGAGCCTGTGCTCTTAACCACTGAGCTTTGCAATCAGAACAGAACCTAGCATATGAGAGGCACTAGATTAATGTATGTTCTCTCCTCTTTTCCTTCTCTCTCCTAACTCTTCCCTACAAACCTCAGTGGATAGTAGTTTATATCAATGGAAATTTCAGTCTTGTGTAGTGAGAAGATGCCCTGAGGACAGTGAACCAGGGTGAGAGGTTTGAGGGCTTCCCCAAGGCACTGGCTAACAAGGGGGTCAGGCCACTGAATTTGGGCCAAGTACAGTGAGTATTGAAGACTTCTTGAATCTCTGCATTTCTCCATATTTATTGCCACTACCTATTTCCCCTCAGTATTTAGCAGTGAAACTTTTGAGAAGCAGCAGAGCATGATGGGAAAGACACAGACATGAGTTCAAATCTTGGGCAGCCTGTCACCAGCTGTGTTGCTTGAACAAGTTGTTAACTTTTCTGACCTTCTTCTATAAAATGGGGAAAATTAAGCCCAGCAGTGTTTTGGTCTTTAATGCTGACAGGGTTGGTGGGTTTGCTCTAGAGATGGAAAGAAAGGAGATGGGTAATTGTGTCCTACTCTGTGATCTGTCTTAGTGAAGAGGGAAAGCCTGATAGTTAGAGTGAATGGTGGCAAAGGATGGAAAGCAGCTGAGAACTGAGGGCCAGGCAGGGAAAAGTGGAAAGGAAGTGACCAGGAGAGCTGGATCAGCTGTTAATAGCCATTCATGAGGGCCTCGATGGGTGCTCCTGACCAAAGAGCCAGACTATGTGGTTCTGCCATCTTAACAAGCACAGCACTGATATGATCTGCTGCCCCTTCTTTTTGATTTTATTTATTTATTTATTTATTTATTTGATGGCTGGTCAATACAGGGAATTGAACCCTGGACCTTGGTATTACCAGCACCACCCTCTAACCAACTGAGCTAACTGGCCAGCCCTTCTTTTTTATTTTTTAAGCATAGTTTTTATTGAAAAGGTAATTTTTGTTCATGATTTAAAAAAAAAAAATTCAAACAGTGTTAAAGAACATTTAATAAAAATATAAAAATTTTAAATATTTTATTAAAATATTTATTATTTAATATTTTATTATAATATTTAAAATATGTAAAATAAAATCTCTCTTTCCTGCCAGACCCTATGCCCCCTCCCCAGAGGCAATAACTATTTTCCTATATATCCTTCTAGAAATGTTTCATGTACATCAAAGAATATAAACCTTTTTTTAAAAACACAAATTGGGATATTATATTCATTATTTTGCAATTCACTTTTTTTTGGTGGCTGGTACAGGGATTGAACCCTGGACCTTGGTGTTATCAGCTGCAATTTGTTTTTCTAACTTAACATATAATAACTAACATTTATTGAGTACTTGCAATATACCAGACATTGTTCTAAACATTATATATACATTAATTCATTTAATCTTCACATAACTCTAAGAAGTAGGTTTCGTTTATTATCTCCATTTTGTAGATGAGGAAACTAAGGCTCATAAAAGTATCTCGCCCAAAGTCAAATAGCTATTAAGTAGTAGAGCCAAGATATTTCTAAGATATAATACACATATCATAAAATTCAGCATTTTAAAATATACTACTCAATGGTTTTTAGTATATTCAGAGTTGCACAATCACCATCACTATCTAACTCCAGAACATTTTTATCACCCAAAAAAGAACCCCATGCACGTTCTCAGTCACTTCCCATTCTTTCCTCCTCCCATCCCCTAGAAACCACTAATCTATTTTCTGTCTCTATGGATTTACCCATTCTGTACATTTCATAGACATGGAATCATACAATATGTGGTCTTTCATGTCTTGCTTCTTTTACTTAGCATAATGTTGTCAAGGTTCATCCATGTTGCGGCACATATCAATGCTTCATTCCTTTTTTATGAATAATATTACATTATATGAATATGCCATATCTTGTTTATCCATTCACCACTTATGGACATTTGGGTTGTCTCCACCTTTTGGCTATTACAAATAATACTGCTTATATGAACATTCATGTACAAGTTTTTGTGTGGACATATGTTTTCTATTCCCTTGGGTCTATACCTAGGAATGGCATTGCTGGGTCATATGGTAATTCTATGTCTAACTTTTTGAGGAGCTGCCATACTGTTTTCCTCAGAAAATTCTTCAGAATTTTTTACATTCCCACCACTTACGGGGAGCTCCAATTTCTCCACATTCTCACCAACACTTATTTTCTGGTCTTTTTATTAGAGCTATCCTAGTGGGTGTGAAGTAGTACCTTGCTGTGGTTTTGATTTGCATTTCCCTAATGACTAATGATATTGAGCACTTTTCATGTGCTTATTGGCACATTTGTGTATCTTCTTTGGGGAAATGTCTATTAAAATTCTTTGCCCATTTTTCATGGGGTTGTTTGTCTTTTTTATTGTTGAGTTGTAAGAGTAAAGCCAGGATTTTACCCCCAAGCAATCTGATTCCAGATCTCATACTATAAATCAAACTCCACTAACTTCAGTATATCTTAAAGAGTGGTCCACATAAGAGCACATAGATATCTATCACGTTCTGTTTTCATGGTTTCATCTGTGTTCCGTTATTCATCTAACCATTTACATGGTCTATTGGTAGACATGTAGGGACTTGTAGTCTTTCGCTATTATAAACACTGCTGCCTTGAACATCTTTGTGTGTGCGTGTGTGTGGTGTGTTTCTTGGCTCTCATGTACAAGAACACATGTAGGAAATATTTACAGAAGTGGAATTGCTAGATCAAAGTCTGTGCATCTTAAATTGCTCTCCAAAGAAGATGTACCAATTTATATTACCACCAGCAGCATATGAGAGACTTTCCATGTACCCTTGCCAGTGTTATGCATTATCAGATTACATGTTGCTGTTCTGATGAGGGGGAAATGGTACTTTATTATTGTTTCTATGTCAATGCCTTAGTTATGAATAAAGTTAAACCTACGTTTCTATATTTATAATCCTTTGGGATTTCTATTTCTGCAAAATGCCTCTTCATATCCTTTGCTGCTATTTTTTTCTGTTCGTAGAAATAGAAATATTTCGGGGCCAACCCAGCTCACTTGGGAGAGCGTGGTGCTGACAACACCAAGTCAAGGGTTAAGATCCCCTTACAGTTCATCTTTAAAAAAAATTTTTTTTTTGAAGAGAGAAATGAAAATATTTTTATTTCTTTTTTTCTCTCTACTTATTACTCCTTTGAATTTAGCTAACCATTGGTTCAAGCACTTGTTATACGATTGGTCTGAAGTCTAGTGCCCTCTCAAAATGTCTGTGAACTTTAGGTATGGGGCAATATGTTTTCTCTGGCACCCAGCTCCTCTTCTGTCCTGCATGTGCTCTGCACATACCACATCACCAAATGTGGAACTCTCCTACCACCCACACAAGGCCCACATGTGTCTGTGTATTTTATGCATATAGAAGATTTCACTGAAGTTTAAAGACATGAGGAGAGGGGTGACCATATCACAGTAATACAAAAAATGTTAAAGTTAATATTAGTTGCCTTTCTGAAAAATCCTTTAGCCATTCTACCATGTGCCAGAGCTTCCTCTTCCAGTCCTCTCCACTTTCCTCCCTCCTTGTCTTACCCCCACCTGAACTCCTGTTCATTTCGAAGGCAGAGCAGAAGCTCTCCTTGCCTTCACGCACTCATGCTTTAGGCTCTCACCTGCTCTCCAAGTGGCTTGTCACTATGTTTCCTAAGACACTTCTCTTCCTGTAGTGACTTATGGTCCCAGCTAAGACAATTTTTTTACATCCCGCTATGCTAGGAATAGAAGGAGACATCAGTAATTTTTTAAAAGATTTATCTAGCATTTTAGGTGTTTTGTTATGAGTTAAGGGTGTCCTTTAAAAATTTTGAATGAAAAATATAAAATAAATAAAATAAAAATTTTAAATGACTACATCTATGACCTGGCAATTCCACTTTTAATAATCCTTCCTGTGGAAATGTTCGTTACAAAGCTATCCCTTACAGCATTAATGTGTAACAGCAGAAACTGAAGAAAACTTAAATTTCAGACGAGAAATAGGTGAATTGTGAAATATCCATAATAAGGATACTCTGTTGCTATTAAAAACAATGAGGCAGATTTATACCTTCTGAAATGTGTCAGGTGATGATGTCTAAAGTTAATAAGTTAAGAAAATGATACAAGGAATGTATTTAGATACTGATGAGTGAAAAATTAAAGTTATAAGACCTTATACATAGGATGATTCCATTTTTATTTTTGAAATACGCTTTTAATATAAAGTCAGTATGTGCATATAAAAAGGCTGGGAAGTATACACAGAAAAATATTGAAGTGCTTTTTTCCCTAGGAAATGTGAGTAGGAACAAGGGAGACTTTTATCTTTTACATCTCTACATTGTATGAACTTTTCACAGTGAGCATGAATTTATTTTGTAAAAAAAAAATAAAGATTTTTACTCTCAGAGATAGCAGAAAATTGAAATCTTAATGTCAAAGTAAAGACCTTTAAAAAAGGAAGTGGAGTTGACACAGAATAGAAGATGGTCCCACTTCAGATGGTCCTACCTGACATGTATCCAGAGAGAGGGACCGGACTAGAATCGTGTGCAGGAGTTACTGAAAGCACTGAAGACGGTTAGGCTGGGGAAGGCAAGAGCTGGAGAAGACCCAAAGGCTCCCCTTAAATATTCCTCTGGAGGAAGATAGATTGGAATTACAGAGTCCAATTTTTATCTGGGATAAGAAAAGAACTTCCTAAGAGTCCAAGTAGTCATTTCACACCTGCTTTACCCTCTGACTCTGCTGCAGTCCGCCAGTTCTTGTTTCAGCTCTAGCTCTCAAACCGGGTCCTTCCCCTTGCTGGTCTCTGATGCCGACCCCTTAATGCTAGCCCCTCCTTTGCTTTCTACCTGCTTCTTGGATCTGATGTTCCAGAACGTCTCTCCTCTTGCCCACTGCTCCTTCACTGCCCAGTGCTGTGGCTATGAACCAGCCCTTCCCATTCCTGTGCCCAGGCCCCTGTGCCCAAACTTCCTCCCCCTGCCTCCAACCTGGGAGAAATCAGATAATTACCAACAACAGAACTGGATATTTCAGAAGGAAATACATTCCTTATTTCCAAAGTCAGGGAAGCAAAAATACACATCTACCTGTTGAGAATATTATTGAAAGGATGCGTATCAGTTGGGTTTCTTTGCTCACAAGTAACAAAGTTATCTCTGGCCAACTTAAGCAAAAGCTAGAAAAATGTTGAAGAGCTAGGACGTCTGGAGAATCAGTCCAGGGACCAGGAGAAAAATCAAGGCAGTTGCAACCCTTGAACCATCACTTCAAGGTGGCATCTCAGGAGTGGGTGAACCCGTACATGTGTTCCATCCATATTTCACCCCTCAGAAACTCAAAATCTGAGGATCAGGAGTTTTGACTGGCTTAACCCATGTGTCCTGGCTGTAACGGGGTGGCTGGGAGGAAGGTTCCAGCTGACAGAGCCTGTGAAAGCCTCTGAGGACCCCTACTGTGGCTCTCGTGGGGGAGCAAGATGCCTGATTTAAAGCCCCCGCAAGCCCAAATGCAGTAGAGGGCAGACAACTCCCCCAAACACACAAGAATCGGGGGCCATTAGGAAAGGGAAATAGATGCTGGACTGCCAAAAGAACAGCTCTCAGATAAACCCTCAGAGAATCTTGAACTAGATTAGTGTAGCCCAGATGTTAGACTTCCATAGACTTTGAGAAACTTTATATATTTTTTTTACTAAATAAGTTCATTAAAACAAAATGACTGCTGTCTGCCATCACATCATTTTATAAAAGTCATTAATATCAAAAAGTAAACAAGGACAATCTCAGAATAGAAGAGAGTCCTTAAAGTGGATAAATTTACTTTATGTCAGATTTATTACAATGTATTCTTCCTGTTTCCCTCATCTCACTGGAGACCAGTGAACATGGAGTGACCCCCATTTGGAGAAAGAGTTCCAGGAATCACTGGACTAAATGACCTATAGATTCCCTACTAACTCCAGGTTTCTGTAATTACAGTGGTATCTTGCTATTAGAACAGTGATTCTCAACTGGAAGCAATTTTGCCCCCTAGGAGATATTTGGCCATGTCAGGAGACATTTCTGGTTGTCACAAGTGGGGACGGCGGCAGGGGGCTGAGGGAGACCGGGGCTGCTGCTAAACACCCTGCAATGCACAGAACAACTTCTACAACAAAGAATTATCCAGCCCCAAATCTCCATAGTGCTGCAGTTGAGAAACCCTTCTGGAGAAAGAAATCCCATTAGACAATTAATTAAATTTTTATCCTATTAGAATAGGGTTAGAAAATACTGTGGTTAGGTGCTGTCACAACCTTTATTCATGAGGCAGAACTTTTGTTTGGTTAAATTATAACTGCTTCTTCAATATAAAATGTATTTTTTAAATACAAAAGTAGTACATAATCATTATTAACATTTTTGGAAAAAAGCAGAGGAAAACAAATCACTGTTGGCCTCAGCCTGTTCTCTTCCTGATCTGTTTCCTCTTGGTTATCTATCAGCATCTCAAATATAGCATATCCAAAATGCAACTCTTGGTTTTCCCACCCCACCAGCCTGTTCCTCCCCGACTTTCCCTCTTGAGCAACTGGCACCTAAACTCTCCCAGCTGTCCTTGACTCCTCTTTCTCACACCCGCATGAATCCATCAGCAAATCCTGCAATTCACCTTCATAGTCAATTGCAAATGCGATCACTTCTCACCCCTTGTCCGCAGCTACCAAGTCCCAGGCTCCGTGGACCTTTCCCTATCCACTGCAGGGGCCTCCTAGCTGCTCTTCCTGCGTCCACTCTTACCCATCACAGTCATTTCTCCACACAGTAGGCAAAGAGAGACTGTTTAAAAATTACTCAGATTGTGTTGTACCCTGGCTCAAAATCTTCCAGTGGTTTCCATCACACTTAGAGAAAAAGATCCTAACTCCTTACCGTGGCCGCAGGCCCCGATCCCTCTGCAGCCTCGTCTCTTATTCTACACCTCCACACCGGCCTTGCTTTTTTGTGTCAGCAAGGGTCTTCTGCCCTTGCTGTCCCCTTTGCCTAGAACATTTCCTGACGGGTCTTCCCAAGCCTCCCTCCCCCCACATCATTCAGGATCTGCTAGGATCTCACCTCCTCAGGGCAGCCTTCCCTGACCACCCCATGGAAAACTGTCCTCTCCTTTCCACCACTGTTCACCCCCTGCCCTGCTTGATCTTAATATCGTGATATTCTTCATTTATTGATTTGTTTATTGTTTTTCTCTCAACTGTAATGCAAGCTCCATGAGGGCTAGAATTTGTCTTGTTCTCTGTTGAATCTCCAGCATCTAGAAGAGTGTATGTACACAGTTGTCACTCAATAAACATTTGCCGAATGAACTGTTAACATTTGGGTAATATCCTTCCAGTCTCTCAGCCATCATTTTTTTATGATTTATGTAATTATATTTATTTTATATAAAATATATAATACTATCTAATTTTACACATTGAGTTTTTAAAAATTTACTATTATTCCTGAAACTTTTTTTAGGTTATTAACTATTCATAACATTTGATAATTTTATAACTTTAATAGTGACCTGTCATTCCTTTGGATAAAGATATTAATATCTTCTTGAACATTTAGGTTATTCTAATCTTACCTTCTGCTATGTATAGTAAATATCTCTGCAGTAGGTATCTTTGTGCCTAAACGATTTTTTTCTTTACTTTGGGGAATTTCCTGAGGATGTATCCTAAAACTGGAGTTGCAGGATCAAAGGACATGAGTGCCTTTACGTGTCTTAATACATGCTATAAAAATGACAATGTCCTTTATTTTTTCCACTTTCTTTCCTCCTCAGTCTTATCCTGCCTGCAAAATCCCTGCGCTGACTCCAAACCTCTTCAACATTTATGGGAAGAGTCCTCTGATTGTGTACTTCCTCCTGAATTACTCCAGGCTGCAGCACCATGGTGAGGACGTGCTGATCGTCAGGAGGGAAAAGACCAAGAGCATCCCATATCCTTGTCACTGCAGGCATGGCATGCGTTACTCCAGACCCCTGCTTCCTCTTCTCAGAAGCAAGAGTTGGAAAGAGGCATCTAGGCCTTAGTGCAGCACTTGGCACATAGTTGGTACTCGTCAGGGGTGGCCACTGATATGACTGCTCGTCTTAGTTCCAAACCGAGCCAGCCTCAAGAACTGGCTGTGAGACCCTGGGCATGTCAAACTTCCCTGTGTGCAAAATCTCCTTTCCTCCATCAACCGAATAAATGGGCTAATTAGGTACGTACATACTTTGAAACTACATAATGCTCATTGGCCCCAGAGTGTGTATGGATCAGGGATTTCGGTGTCCGTGTGTGTGTTTCATCTAACACCCTCCTCACACACAGCACTCTCCCAGACCCATCAGCAGATTCCTGACCCTGTTCCCATTTATCCTAAAGATCCAGTTAAAAGCTCTGATCTCAAGAAAACAGCTGTGGCATTTGTTGGTGTCCTGAGTCTTAGCAGTTTACCACAGGGGTCAGAACGTGGGTTCTGTCTGGAATCAAATTGATCGGTTAAGTCAGTTAGACCTGGACTCAGGAACCAACACTACCTGCTGAGTGATTATAGGGAAGTTCCATCTTCTCTCTGGGACTCCTATTTTTCATCTTTAAAATAGGGATAAGAATACCTGCCTCATCGGGTTGTTATGCAGATTATGGACACAATAGAGATAAAAGCTTAGCACAGTGCCTGGCAGATAACAAGTGCTCCAGGGTACTCATCTGCATTTAGCTTCTCATCAGGAAGAGCTTTCATAATGAACTAGGTGGGACTTTGCATCTCTCGCCCTATGTAACTTCATCTCCACAGACTTGTTTATGTCTGTAGGGAGAGAATGGTAACAACTCACATTTCATAGTGCTTTATTGTTTATAAAGTGCTTTCCCATACATCACCTCATTGCTCTGTAAAGACAGTGTCATGCGATGGAAGGAAGCTGGGTTGGGGATACACAGCCCCAGATTTGAGTCCCAGTTTAGTGACTACTGGTCTTGAGATCTCAGGTGCACAGCTTAGCCTCCAAGCTCAGTATCTCTATCCGCTTATTCCTAAAATAAGGATAGTTATAACAAACTAACAGTGTTGTGATTAAATGGCATACAGGTGGTGCTAAATAAGTATCATCACTATTAATGAGGTCATCTACAGTAGGTGTTATTATCCCTATTCTGTAGATAAGGAATGGAGACATAGAGGATGACATACCTTGTCTCAGGTCCCCCAGCTTGTAATGAGTGTAGCTGAGATTCTAACCAATCAGGAAGAGGGGCGGAGGAAAGGTGGGGAAGAGAGAGACTTTTTCAACGTGCAAACTTGAGATAGGGAATGAGACCTTGGCCCTGAAGTGAAAGGGAAGCTGGAACCCCTTCTGTTCACCACTGTCATGAGAGTAAGCATTTTAGATGGTAGTCTAAAAAAGTTATTTTCTAGCCCTCCCTTCCATCAGCAGGAGCAGAGAAAGGCTTTCTTACAAGTGGGCAACTGCCTGGCCACAGAGAGAACAGCCTCTTCCTTTCAAAGCAGGCCACGGTCAAAGAGCAGAAGGGTCATTTCCTGCTCAGATTTCAGGTATCTTGTCCAGAAACATGGGGCATTTCCCTCTCTGCCATCCCACGTTCCTGCCACCCCATGCACTAGGCTCATGCCACTAATAATACAAAGCGTCCACACAGTCAGACAGTACTGGGGTTTTCCTTGACAATGAAAGCCACTGAGTCCACCCCGACGTATGCTGACATCATCAGCCTGACTCTGAGCAACATGAAGAAGCGAAAAGACCACCTCGGTCAGTTGTACCGGCTTCACCGGAGTGAATGGAATTATTTTGATAAGTACCTGAAGGAACTGCAAGACAACTTCTTCAGGTATTGAAGGGGCTTTAAGGGGGTGCCACTGTTTCAGCACCCATCTATTGAGGCAAATCAAAATTCTTAGGGAGCAGGGCCAGCCCGGTAACTGCCTTACGCGCGAGCAGCTTCTTGTGGTCAGAATGTAAATTCCTCAATAACAGACATGCAATCTCTTTTTTTAAGTTGTTTTTTTTTTCTAACTACAAAAACATTACATGCTTGATTAAAGCAAACAAAAAACCTGGAAAACTGCATAAAAGAACCTGGAGATATACATTGCCCACATTTTTCTATAAATCTTTCCAGTCTGTTTTTTCTGGGTACATATATCTGTATCACTAAACAAAAGTAGTAGAGTCACACTGTCAGTCTATTTTTTAGATTTTTTTTTCTACACTTAGCAGCATATTATGAACATTTTCTTGTGCCTTCTGCCTTTCTCAATATTTTTATTTTATTTAAAAATTTTTAGACCTTTCAGGAAAGTTGAAAGGATAGTACAGGGAACAACCATATACCATCACTGCATTTACCAAATATTCACATTTTGCCACATTTGCTTTCTCTCTATAATGTACAGTCCAAATTCAAATTTTCCCATTTGTGCCCAAAGTGTATTTTTTGGTTTTACTTACTGTTCTGGGATCCAATCAAGGATAAGAAATTATATTTTGTTGTTTTATCTCTTTGGTGTCTTTTAATCTGTTACAGTGCCCTGCCCCCGCCCCCTTTCTATACATTTTTTTTTAATAACATGAACGTTTTGGAAAAGCTCACGCCACATTCTGGATTTTCTGATATTTCTTTAAGATATCATTGAATTTGTTCCAATATATCCTGTATTTCCTGTACACTAGACATTAGGTCTATACTAGAGGCTTGGTTAGATTCAGGTTAAATCTTTTTGCCAGGAAGCCTTCATAGATGATGTTGTATGTTCGTTTCGCATCCCATCAGGAGGCATATCATGTCCACTTCCTCTGGTCGTGAGTCTGAACACGTGGTGGTATCTGCTAGATCTCTGCTTTGTAAGAGTACATGTTTGCCTTTCTAATTAGTCAGTAATAAGTGATGTGATTCTTTCAGACCATGTGAATGTGCCTTCCCAACAACCTTCACCCAGTGATTTAGCATCCATTGATGGTCTTTGACTGAATCAATTATTACATCAATTGCAAAATGGTGATTTTTCTATTTCTTCCATTCCTTCTATATTTATTAGCTGGCATTTTTTCTGTAAAGAACAGCTCATCTTCTTTTTCTTCTTTGTCATTCTCATGTCTTCCCTGCAAGCCCGCACAAGTCTTTCAGGTGGCCACCCTGGCTGCAAGGGAAGCTTGGGAAGTATCTGGCAAAGGGTAGTGAGATTTCCGTAAGTGGACTAGACCTTCCATAGAACTGGGCATTTTGTTGTCCCAAACAGAATGGGATTCAGTTTGCAAGGGAGAAAGGGGGAATTGCTATTGGCTAGACAGCTATCTGTGTCTGCCACGATAAGAGACAGAAAAATATGAACACATAGGTAAATACTTTGTTATGCAATGTGATACAGTTGAGTTATTCGTAAAATGTTATGGGACACAGACAAACAACACACACACTCACAAAACCCTGTTAAACACCACCACCATAGGAATGCAGTTCAGCCTGAGCGTTCATCAAAAGATGATTGGTTAAATAAACTATTCATGCATCCATATTCTGCAGCCAAGAAAAACGTCCATCTATTTTTATTTTATAAGGAAAGATGCCCACAACATATTATTGAACCAAAACTCATGTTACAAAATAGTGTGTATAAATAGGTGCAGTTATTTACTTATCCTCATTTTACAGATGTAGAAGCTGAGGTTGAGGACAGAACCTTGGAGGGCAGCTTATATGTGGGAGAGAACGGAATATGGGGCAGGGGGAGAAGGGAAGGAAGGGTGTGCCCATATATGAAGGCACACCAACCGTGATGCCAAGGGAAGAAAGAACACCAGGGAAACAAGCAGCAGCAGTGTGGTGGCCAGACTCTGAACTGTGGGGCGGAGACAGGTGTGCGGACTTGATAGACAGCAGTCTCTACAGGGCTGAAGGCAGAGACCAGAGCCTGACACATTAAGGGACAGGTGTAAGTAGTCCCCATGGGTAGGTGGAATTACTAAGAAACAGAAGGCATAAAATTCTGCATTAGAAAGGCAAGATTGGATTGTGAATAACAGGGCTATTTAAACATAAGGTGGTATTTCAAGCAATGTATATTTTTCTAATGTGAATACTGACACAAATGAACCTTTTATTTTTTTTTAAAAATAGTCTTTCTAAAATAAATAAATAAATAAAAATAAACATAAGGTGGAAGACCCAAGCCTGTGTGTAGGGAGAGAGACTGGAGATCGAGGTGAGGGAAGAGATGGTCGGAGGGGAGAAGGGAGAAGACACAGGGACCTCTCTTTAGGGCTTTTTGCTTCTGCCTCTGTTACTGTAGTTCATTATGCTTTGTTTCTTCTCTAGTTCACTGACCTGACAAATACTTTCAGCACCTTCTGTGCACCAGGCATTATGTTTTGTTTACATGTCTGTCTCTCCCAATGGTTGTAATGATCCTTGATGGAGGGCAGAGGCTAGGTTAGAATATAGGTCTTTTTACTTACTGGCTCTATCACCTTGGACCAATCACATAGGTCACTGAGCTTCAGTTTTTTTGTTGGTTAAATGAAGATAGTATTTCCTACTTTGTACAGTTGTATTGATCAAATGAAATAAGGCATCTGAAGCCTTTACACAGGACCAGGTCCATAGATAGTACATAATTGTGTCAGTTAGAATTAAGTTTGGTCTAGAGTGACAAAAAAACAAAATAAACAGTGGCTGAAACAAGACACAAATTTTTTTCTCTCATTTACAAGGAGTCCAGCAGATGTGACAGTTCACAGTGTCAGGGACTCAAGCTTCTTTAATCTTATTGCTGTGCTATTTTCAGCCCATAATTCAGCTTCATGGTCCAAGATGGCTGCTTGAGCTCCAGCCGTAAGGTCTAAATTCCAGCCAGTAGGAAGGAAGACGGGTCCAAAGAAATGCATTCCTCCTGGAAGTTACAAGTAACCCTTCTGTTTTTATTCCATTGGCCAGAACTTAGCCCCATAGCCACATCTAGCTGGGGCATTAACAAAGCAAAAATAGTTTAGGGTTAATATTAAACTCATGTAGAATATTCAAGATTAAGTCTACAGCTTATATATTTCAGAAATATATAAGGACATACTTGTTTAATAAAGACATCCTTATCAGCTGAATTACCATAGTGAAGTATTTTGCTGTGAGTGCTGGTTCCATGAGTGTGCTCAGTATATGAAATTTTCTTGAGCTGCACACTTAGAGTGTGTGCACTCTTAGGTATCGATACTATACTTCAATACATTTTTTAAATGGTAGTCATATTGATCTACCAGTTTACAGGACATACAGGTCACAGAGGACACATTAAACACTCCAGGGATACAATCAGCCAATCCAGAATAGGCAATTCTATAGGACAAATAATCTGACTTCTTCAGCACATTACAAGCAAGGGAAATCAAAGAGGGAGGAGGAGCTATTATTGATATCAATCAAAACATTGAATCCTGGGCCGGCCTGTGGCTCACTTGGGAGAGTGCGGTGCTGATAACACCAAGGCCACGGGTTCGGATCCCATATAGGGATGGCCGGTTTGCTCACTGGGAGAGCGTGGTGCTGACAACACCAAGTCAAGGGTTAAGATCCCCTTACCGGTCATCTTTTAAAAAAAACAACAACAACAAAAAAAACATTGAATCCTGATTTAAATAAACCAACTGTAAAAAGATATTTATGAGATAATTGGGGAAAACTGAACACTGGGTATTAGATGATATTAAAGAATTCCTTTTATTGGTGTTTCTTTTTTAGATATGATTGTTTTGTAGTAATTTTTTTTTTTAAGTCATGTCCTAAAAAGATACATAAGAGTATATGGATAAGATGATATGGTGTGTAGAATTTGCTTTAAAATAACCCATTTGGGGTTGGGGGAGGGAGGGAAAGGGCATAATAGATAAATCAAGATTGACCTTATGTTGATAACTGTTAAAGCTAGATAGTGCGTAAATGATGTTAATTATTCTACTTTATTTTTATGTATGTTTAAAATTTTAAATAATAGAAAGGTTTTTTTTCTCAGATAGTAGCCCATGGGCTGGCCAGTTAGCTCAGCTGGTTAGATAACCCCAAGGTCACATGTACGGATCCTTATAACACCAAAGTCACAGGTTCAGATCCCCATACCGGCCAGTTACCCCCCAAAATTAGTAAATAGGTTCTCAAATAGTAGCCATAACAAGAACAAAAGGTGATGAACATCTGTGTGGAATATTACTCATAGGTGGGCTAGGACTCTGGGGACATCAGTTTCCACTTGTTTCCCTAATAGAGTATGTTGGTTGGGAGCATTGGCTCTGACATTGGACAGGCTGCAGCTCCAGTTACAGCTCTGTCTTGCTTTCTGTGTGAATTAGGCTCATCATTTAGTCCGTGCAGGGCTTGGATACCTCATCTGTAAAACAGGGACAATATTAGTATCTGCCTTGCAGTGTAGTTGTGTGGGTTAAAAGAGATGTCTAGCTCAGCGCCTGGCTCAGAGGAAGTGCTCAGTAAATACCGTCTGGCAGAGATAATACATGGGACCCTCATACCATGAAAGCTGCAGGGGACATGGCAGCACAAGGAGTTGTAGCTGGAAGGCTTGCAGCTGGGGTGGCCTGGAGCAACCCCCACCCCTTACAGAAGTCAGTCCAGCCGCTCTTCTGCAGGGGCCCCTGCTCTAGGTGCAAGAAGAGCCTGGTTTGCTCATGCACGCAAGCTACACCGAGCCAGCTCAATTGCTGCTGAAGCTCTTAGTTTTCTTGTGCATCCGGAGCCCTGACCTTCAAATACATCCGGGGCAGAGCACCCAGAATTCAAAATGCTCTGCAAAAAAAAAAAAACTTAATAAAATAAGTAAGAAAGAGAATTTAAATGCTCTTTACAGAACTCCATGAAATGTTTCACCACATAATTCTGTCATAAAAACTAGACTCTTTTACTAGTGGAAAATGTGAGTCTAGGATGTGTGTAGGTTTCAATGTCTCAAGAAATGATCATATGGAAAATATCATCAAGAATTACCTCCAAGTTGTTCTGTTAGAAAACGTGATCATATCTAGGATAAACACAATTTTCTGTTTGTTATTTGTCTCCCCATTGCAAGCAGAAAGAGGTTTCCAAAGAGTTAAGAAAATGTTAGGTAAGAAGATCCTAAAAGTGAGAATGTTTTGTCAACATAATTTTTTCTTTTGACTTGGGAGAGGACCCCCATTGTTGGAATAACCACTGGTTTAGGCCAATTTCAATGCTAACTTTTAAATACCGGTCTTTTTACATCCATCCTACCGTGGCAGAGTATATGACAGCCTCTTAATTCATTTAAATACATATTGACTGCTATTTTGTCTATCTTGAATACCCATAACCTGCTTCTCCACTGAGTAAAATATCTACTCACATTTCAAACACCAAATGATATATTGCCCAATTCAGCATTCCCCGAGCTATATGAATATGTTCTACTGAAAACCTTCTCCTATAATAACAGCAACAGCCTACATTTATTGAGCTTTTTCTGTGTACCAGGCGCTATGTTAAGTGCTGGACCTGTGGTAACTCAGTCCTCACCACAACACTAGGTTCTATCATCACCATGTTGAGATGAATACCCTGACACTGAGAGGTTAAGTAATTTGTCAAGGTCACACAGCAAGTGGCAGAATCCCACCTTGAATTCAGCTTTCCTTCAAAGTTCATACATACTTCAGCTTTCCCTCAAATCGTGGATTTCCTCACCCATCTCCCTGATTTGAGTTTATGTTCCAGGGACCACTTCTTTCTCGCCCTGTCCCCAGGGACTGAGTCACTGCTGTGTGGTCACTGTTGCTTGTGACAGACTAATTAACAAACTTGTAAATATTTGCCGACCTGAACGTATGAAGATAGGAGTGAAAAGATCACACTGACTCTTTACTGTTTTTCCTTACGTGTCTTTGTGGTTTCTCCCCAGGGAGGTGAAAAATATTGATCAAAAAATGGCAGATAAAAAAAAGTCAAGCCACACGTTCATCCCACCTTCAACCTGCAATGAAGAATTCCTTGACAAGAGACCTAGGGGAAACTGCTGCAGGGAGACTGCATTTCTCTTAAGGTTTGTTTGAACAAAAACCACAGAAAAGCAGAGGTGTGAACAGTGTAAGAATTCTTAAAACATAGGCAAGAACACATAAAACTCACAAGAGCACATTCACTCACTTTTATGTATTAGTCACTCAACTCTTATTTTTATTATTATTGGTGGTAGTAAGAGCTACCAATGATTTTGTACTTCCTCTGCGCTAAGCACTGGGCTATGTACTTTATGAGCTGAGCTGTATGAGTCAGAGTTCTTTGGTTGCAAATGCCAGGAAGCCAGCCAAACTTGCTTAAGCGGAAAGAGAATCTAGCGGCTTAAGTAACTGGGAAGACCATTATAGGCTGGCTGCAGGCATGTTGGACCTCAGGTCTCCATGATATTTTCAAGCTCTCTCTCTCTCTCTCTCCACCCCCTCCCACCTCCTTCCTGTGTGTGCTGTCTTCTTTTTCAAACTGCCCTCAGTGTCCTGAGGGCCATGGACAGCCTCAGGCCTATGTCCTTAAAGTGCATGACCCAAAAAGGAGAGAGACGGCCTCTCTCAGCCTCCATCAGCCAAGCTTCATGGAAGGCTGTGATGGCTCTGCTGGGGTTGTTGCCACGCCCACCCTGCCTGGACCAACACTGTCTTGAGGGGGAAGCAGTGCTATGATTAGCCAGGCCTGTGTGTCCCGTGGGCCAGAGAGCGCAAGGCACAGTCGATGACATGGGTGGAATGGGTGAGATGCCATCAGAAAAAGACAACGTGCCCACTTAATTTTGTTTTTAGATCATCAAAAACGCTATTAGATATCATCGCCCCCATTTTACTGAATAGAAAACTGAGAAGCCAAGCGAACATTCACCGAAGACCTGCTCTGCCAGGCACTAAGGATTCAAAGAGATAAATAAGTTAAAGTCCTTGTCCTCAAGGGCTCACGGTCCAGAAGGAGGAAAAAGATATGTAAATAGATAGGGTGCAACAAAGTCGTATCAGTTCTGAGAGAGGACTTCAAAAGGGAACGGAGTAGCATGGGGTCAGTTCTTTTTGTTTGCTTGTGACGGGGGAGAGGAAGCATGGGCGGGCATTCCAGGCAGATGCCGCTCAAGCCAACTGGAAGAGCTAGAAGTTACTGGCTGCCACGGGGTCTGGCTGAGTGTGGGAGTTGAGGAGCGACTGGAGGGGCAGCAGGGGCTTCGCATGCCACACCTCTAGGAGTCCCACTCTCCTGCAGCCCGTGGGCAGCCATCCAGCAGCTTTAAGAGGAGGGACAGTTAGATCAGCCCTTTATTTCTGTCAAATAAATACACGCACATGGTTTCTAAAAATTGAATAATAGTATTTGGCTTCTGATGACAAATAGCAGTCCCTGCCCCATCCTTCCCCACAGCCAGTCCTATTCCACAGAAGTTAAAATTTTCAATTCTTTTAGCTGCTTTTTTGGAATTTACATCTGTTTTTCTAAATAACAGGCTTACATATGTATTTCTTGATTTTTTTCTTTTTAGACATTATCTGTTCATAATTTTTTTCCTGATTGCTAAGAGCTATGAAAAACTCAGCAACATTATTTTCCATATTCTCAAATGTATCATATGTTCTATTCATTTCTTCTTGTTTTTTCGATCATGGAGTTCTCCTCACCCCCTCGACCTCCTCCCATCTGGACTGGGGTGCCATAGGCTGGCTCACAGCTGTCGTCTTGGGACTTCCTTCACCATCACTCTGGGACCTCCCTTTGTTAACTTTACTTTGTTCATATCCTTGTTTCCCAGGTCACATGTCTTTCTCTTTCTTGTTTTACTCCCTCACTTTGCTGGAGCACATCTTCTAGTAGCTCCCAAAGAATAGGTATATGGGAAACGTTTTGAGTTTTTGCATGTCCATAATGTCTTTGTTCTTGATTAATAATTGACAAATGTTTTGCTGGGAATAAAATTCTAAATTAAAATTCAATTTGCCACAGAATTTTGAAAAATTTTTTCTGCCTCCTACTTCTGCTGTTGAGAAGTCTGGTGCTCCCTTTTTGAGAAGCCTCCCTGGAAATACCATAGAACATTGCCACATCATTTCAAGGGCCAGGTATTAGTCATGTGGTGATGTTAGTTGCAAAGGAGGCTGGGAAATGTAGTTTTTTGTTTGTTTGTTTTTAATCTGGGCACATTACCCACTCAAACAAAAGCTGGTTCCATTGCTAAGGTTTTTCCTAATGAGGAGAGTGGATGATGGGTTGTTAACTAACTGTCTCTATCAGATAGATGGTGTTATACTCTCCACCTTAGAGATGAAGAAACCAAAGCTGGGCTGGCTGGTTAGCTCAGTTGGTTAGCGCATGGTGCTGATAACACCGAGGTCCTGGGTTTGATCCCTGTACTGGACAGCCACCAAAAAAAGAAAAAAGAGAGAGAAAGACACTAAAGCTTAACAGGATTGAAAATTTTGCCCAGGGAAATCTTCCAATTTAAATTTTCCTTTGAATTAAAAAAAGACCACAATTTTTTTTGTTACAACAGTTTAGATTGAGTCATGGAATTTTATAGGATTATTGGTGAATCATTAATAATAGCCTTTCTAACATCCATCTTAGATTCTTGGAAATATTTTTAAAAAACAACTCAGTCTAATTCTCCAGTATTATTGTTGTTCCCTCAGACTTGACTATCCTTTAACTATGTCCTTAACTATTATCTAGTTAATCCCCACCTGACCCTTAAAACTGAGCTCAGGCACCACCTTGCCCAGGAAGTCTTCCCTGACTGTCCTACTCAGGGCACCCATTACATGTCCTGTGCTTTCTCGATCACATTCCACAGAACGTATCCTACTCTAGCCATAGATTTGATTGTCCATCTCCCTAGATTGTATGTTTGGGCTGGAGGTCAGGAACCTTGTCCTAGATGACATTGTTTTCCCAGGGTCTAGTCCAGTGCCCAACACCCAACAGATGCTCAGTCAATGCTTGGAAGGTGAATGAGGGGTCGTCGTGCTGTGTTCAGCACTCTGCTTCAGTTATTTACTTTTGCCAATGTAACTGACTGGTCTGTGAACTTTTTTTCTCAAGATTCCAGTGAAACCTTTGTAGAGATCACATAAAATTTCTGCTAATTTTTTTGTTTCCCCCACAGGAAGGAAAAGGAGGGGAAAAGAGATGAGAAACAGAAGATGAACAATTCGTCCCTCTCACTTCCAAACCTGGGGAACACTATTCCCTGAAACTAGGAGGCCTCTGCAGAGTCTCCCATATTTCTGCTACCAGCTGGGGTGAAACAACGGGAGGAAAGAAAATTGTGGCCAAAGATTGAGATGTAGAAATCACTGTTCCTGGGGTCAGGGAAAGATTCCATTGTAGTTTTCCCTAGGCTGAGTAAAAAGCAGGAATAAGGAGTCTCGTGCGTGCATCACTATATTTATTTATGCATTACTCTTTTATTCATTATTCTATTTAAAATATTATAAGTAAGGCCTGGCCCGTGGCTCAGTTGGGAGAGTGCAATGCTGATAACACCAAGGCCACAGGTTTGGATCCCTATATAGGGATGGCCGGTTAGCTCACTTGGGAGAGCGTGGTGCTGACAACACCAAGTCAAGGGTTAAGATCCCCTTACCGGTCATCTTTTTTAAAATACATAAAAATATATATTATAAATAACAATACTACATTATAATATGATACTGATGGCTCCATTTATCAACTGTTTACTCTGTGCTGAGTGTTAAGCTAAGCACATTACAAACATGACCTCATATGACAGCTAAACTTTCATACTAGCCGTATTAGGTAGGGATTACCCACTGCAGTTTATACAGCAGCAAGGCCAGGTTTTGAGAGGTTTCAAAAGTCCCCTGCAGCAGACACTGGGTAAGTAGCAGTGGATAAGACACAGTCCCTGTTCTCAAGGGGCTGGTAGAGGGAAGGCAGATGTATCAACAAATAAATGCCCTAAGTCCAGGAGGTGCTGTTGGGCAGAGGGGAAGAAAGAAGGCAGAGGCCTGGAGCCATGCAGAAACATTTACAGAAGTGCTGTCCCTGGACCTGTGTTTAGAAAAAATGAGAGGGTGTTTACCAGGCAGAAGGAGGGGATGAGAAAAGGGGCTGGCATGCCTGGTGGGCAGAGCAGCAAGGAGGGAGTGGGACAAAAGCTCAGAAGCAGGAGAACCATGGTAGGCGCTCAGGAGCGACTTTCAGGAGAGGTGAGCCTGGAGAAGCTACCTGAAGGATAGGTTCATGAAGGATTTCCATGAAGCACTTTATCTCCTAAGTCATCGGGAGCCACTGGAAGATATTAAGCAGGGGAATCATGGTCAGATTTGGCTTTTAAAAGCTCTGATGGTAGATGGTGTCTTCCTGAAGGGAGTATAGATGTATGTTTTGGGCACTTGTAAAGTCTCTCGCAGGTACTTACCTCTATTTGGAACCCTGTCTATACCCCTTGATAGTAGTCCCCGGGTTTCCTTGATCTTGTACCCCTCTCAGTAAAACATTTGATAACTCAGTCTTTAGTGATATTCTACTTATTAAGAAATCATATACATATATTTCTGTACTAATAGAGTGTATATACTATAAAGCATACAGAAAAAATAGAAATTTAAAAGGATGATATAAAAATATATAAATAGAAAGTCCAATATCTTTTTCCTATAACCCAGCGGATCTATCTTGTAGTGGGGATGACAGCTCTAGATGAGTCGCAGGTAAAAATTAGCCAAGTAAAGGGTTACTTTTTAGTTTCCCCCACAAGAAAAGGTGAAACAGTAGAAAGAGCTTTAACTCTAAAAGGATCTGAAGTTTTGAATCCTTGCCCTGCTCCATTACTAGCTCAGTGACTTTAAGTTACCCAAGTTCTCTGGGCCTGTTTCCTTGGCCATAAAAAATGTGGATGGTTGTTGTATGTAGAAGATCTAATCTATGTAGAGTTGGGCATGGAACTGTCATGGTCCAATCACCTCTTAAAAGCTCCACCTTTCAAATACCATAAACAAGGGCCGGCCCGTGGCTCACTCGGGAGAGTGCGGTGCTGATAACACCAAGGCCACGGGTTCAGATCCCTATATAGGGATGGCCGGTAAGCTCACTGGCTGAGCGTGGTGCTGACAACACCAAGTCAAGGGTTAAGATCCCCTTACCGGTCATCTTTAAAAAAAAAAACAAATAACATAAACAGATTTCCCACCTCTTATTTATTTATTTATTTACTTATTTATGCTGATTTTTTTTTTTTGGAACATAGTTGATGATACATATCTGTGGGGTACAGAGTTGAATATCAATACCTGTGTGCAATATGTGATGCTCAAATCAAGGTAATTAGTATGTTCAGCATATACAATGTATCCTACTCTTTTAATAGTGTTATAATAGGGATTAATTTTCAACATGAGGAAACATTCAAACCATAGCAGGAAGTGATCTTTGTCCTATGCTAAGCATATTCTATAGGTTATCCCATTAAATTCTTAGAACAGTCCCACAAGGTAAGTTTTATTTTCTGTTTCTCAAATGAAGCAACTGACGCTCACTTGAGTTAGGGCCCAGGCTCCTCACACGTCTCTTTCACAGCATCCAGGGAGGTCATTCAGAAATCCACGTCTAATCACACTACCCCTTTACTTAAAACTGACACTTTATCCTCATTCCCCTCAATACCCTAAGGATAAAATTCACGCTCTTCACGAGGTAGCCCCTGCTCACCTCTCCTTTCTCTTCTCTGTCCACCTTCCTCTCCCAACCACCACTCAAACCACCGTGAACCCCCTGTAGATGCCCTAAGAGGCTACTCTCCCCTGCCTCCAGGCCTTGCTGGGCACAAGCTTGCTCCTCTGCAGGAAATGCCATTCCCCCTCCCACCCTGGCCTCCTTCCCCTGGCCAGCTCCAACTTCATCAGAGCCAGTACAGATGATGTCTCCTCCTCCAGGAAGCTCTCCCTGACACATACACACAAGATCAGAGTTAAATGCTTCTTCTCTAAGCTCTCAGACCTTTTATAACATGAAAACTTGCTGAGTCAAAGCAAGGAACTGCACTGGAACATTCTAGGCTGGGAGGTTTGGGGAAGACCCATTTTGGGGAAAGCAGTCAAGCAGTTGTTTCACAGGGTTACGCTCTAGGGTGGAGGAAGAGGCTAGCTCAAGTGCAGATGAACTGAAGGGTGAAGGGCCAAATGCTGACATCCTCAGAGCATTTTCCTGAGCACAGAGCCTTGATTCTCCGTCTGTCAGGGACAGGGCAGCCAGACATCAGAGTGCTCTTTACAAAAGCCCATAAAAACATTACCATTTTAAATTCTGGCACCCAAATAAAGGATTATTTTCTAACATAAAATATGAATTTTTAGTGTATCTGCAGAGTTTGTATCTTAAAATCAAGTGATACATAATATGTTAAGAAAACAGAACTGCTTTTTTTCTTAATTGTAACTTTCACTTATTTGTTTTGATTGCCTTGAGCAGTGGCATGCAACGGTTTCTCATAGCTAAAATTTATTGAATGTTGATTTTGTCCAGGTCCGTATGGTGTTCTAAGCATGATACATGTATTCTCTAATTCTCACGGCTCTCCTGTGAGATATGTGATGTTATCCTCATTTTACAACTGACGGTCAGAGGGGTTTAGTGACTGTTGCCCAGACTCATATCTGGTAAGCGGTGGCCAGAATTTGAAACCAGCAATTAGATGCCAGGGCCTGAATTACAGCCATAATTATTCTTAAAAGAAGGCTTAAGAAGTAAACTTAATATGAAGAAAGTTCTATCAATTCATCTTTTCCTTGATTAGGAAACAACCACCGATACTGTATTATAGCAGCATGGTTTGCACCCCGTTGGTTTAGGCCGTGGAGTCTCCCAAGTTAAGATGAATGTATAAAAGCTATTCTTTTTGACATCCATTTTAGAGTGGTAAAGAAGGAGACCAACCAACTGAGCTCATTTTTACAAGTGTTCATTACTCTTTTCTCTTCCTTGAACATACTTTAGCCACTTTTTCATCTGGCTAACTCCTATCTGACCCTTATAGCCCAACTCAAGCATCACTGCCTCCAGGAAGTCTCCCCAGACTTCCCTATTAATTGCCTATTTTGTATTCTATGTTTTCCTGAACATGCTCTACTGAATGTATTTGACTGTAGTCATGACATTGTCTGTCTCACTCTCTGTACTGTAAGTCTCCCAAGTTCAGGGACCTTGTCTCATTCAGCACTGAATCTCCAATACCTGCTTCTGCAGCTGATACATAGTAGGTATTCATCTAATTGTTGGTGAAGGGCAGCTGGCTGGTTAGCTCAGTTGGTTAGAGAACAGCTTTGTAAGGCCAAGGGCGAGGGTTCGAATCCCCTTGCTGGCCAGTTGTTAAAAAGCAATAACAGCAACAATAATAGTAATTCTTGGTGAAGGAATTACTGACTAGCTAATATATGCTTGATGTTCTACTTTAGTTAATTGCTTACAGAAAAAGTAAGATTATATTTTTAAACTTTGCCTCTCCATACTTATGGAGTTAGGAATAAATCCTCCTTAAAAGATCACACTATGTTTTGTTTTTATTTTATTTACTTATTTAAGGCTAGTCAAGTGAAGCAGTAGGAGGGAGAAGAAACAAAGAAATCTGTAACTGGTTGTGATCAATTATTTGCAAATGCCACTGCACTGGTAGCGCCTGTTTTTATTTTAAAGTAATACATATCCATTCTTTAAGAATTGAATAGAGAGGCAGCTCTGGAGTCAGACCACCTAGGTTTTCATCCCAGCTCCACACAACCTACTAGCTGTGTGATCATGAGCAATCACTTAACATCTCTGTCTCAATCACTTAACATCTCAAGTGGGGATGATAACAGTATGTATAGCTAAAGCTGTTATGAGGATTAAATTGGTTGAATATTTAAAAAAAGCATTTAGAACAGTGCCCGATGCAAAGCAAGCATATAGAAGTGTTTATTAAGTTAACAGTTGTATAAAGCTTGTTACAAAAAATTGCACTCCTCTGGACACTGTTTCCCATTCCCCGGCAACACTTTCCAGTTTTTTAACTAATTGTTTTGGCATTTGCTCCCCCTCCATATATCTAAATACCACGCTGCTCTGGCTACTTCTCGACTTTTCAGTATTAGGCATTATCTATTGACTTCTCACTAGGAAAGATAATGACTGGGTTCTCTTGCACATATGTACACATTTTCCATCTCCCATCCTCCCAACGGGTTTATATTGTAATTTTAGATGGATCATTAATCAGCATTATGGTACCATCAATACTACTGCCAGCTGAGCCATGGAGAGTACTATGGCTGTTTTTCTTATAAAACTTTTGTTATCCCTGGTACTAAGGCTATTTATTTATTTGTTTGCTTGTTTGCTTTAATTTACCTGTTTTCTTGCTTAGTTCCCCCCCCCCCCTTTTGTGCTTACCACAATTCATTTCCATATTCTCCCTTGATTGTATAAATCTCCTCCCGGTACATTCAGACACTTTACACAGTCTATCGATTTCACCTTTATTTTCCAGTCTTCTAACCTGCTTCATGCTGGGTGGTCGATATCTAGGTGTCGATCCTGGGGACTCCTTTCTTCATTTTCTTGATTATACTGTTTTTTCAATCTGTTTTTGTTTGTGTCCACAGACAGGTGGAGATCACCAAGAGTCAAAAGCAATGCAGAAAAAGGTGTTTGTCCTTAGTTAGCCTCCCATCTTCAAGCTCCCCCAAATGAATCCTTGTCAAAAATTGTGAAGGCTGCACATGTTGTTGGATTTAATCTAAAACAGAAACAACAAAACAAAACAAAAAATACTGCAAGTAGGGACACACTTAGTCATTCCCAGTCCATGGGACAAAGAATATTAAAGTTTATTGCTGCCATGGGCCAAATCCAGGATTTAAATGGAAGTTAAGTCACCTCATTCATGCATGCATTTATTTAACAATTATTTCATTCACTTACTTATTAATAATAACACTATGGAGTACATAATATTTTTATATAACATAATAATAGCAATCATAAGTGATATCATTTATTAGTACTTATTATGTGCTGAGTGCTCTGCTGAGCCCGTTTCAGCCATTATCTTGATTAACCCACCTGGTGGCCTCCTGCAGTGGGTATTGTTACCTCTGTTCTCCTAGGAGGAAACCGGGGCTTGGAGAGGTTGAGGAAGCATTTGCTAGGTGTCTATTCTGTACCATCCCTGCACTAGGCCCTATGGATACAGAGCTAAGTAAAGACGCAGTCCCTGATCTTAAGGGGCTCACAATCTGCAAGAGGGAGAACAAAGTGTAAGCCAATAAATTCATCAATGCTTTATTAGAGATCTGTGTGGAATCAGAAAAACCAAGGCAAGTGAAGCCAGTATGCCAGGAGCCCTTCAGGAGAGACTTCGCTAAGGGGCAGAGGCTCAGGGGCCAACATGTGGAAGGATCTGCAGCTGGGCTAAGGGGTTGGGCTTTATCATTTGGACCTCATGGTGCAAGGGAGTGACCCGGTCTGTGTTAGAACAGTCCACCTGGCACAGCCAAGAGGGAAGAAATGGTGCAGATGGCTGTTTGCCTGAACCAAGGAGCAAACAAGCAGATTCTTGGAACATATGGCACCTCTCACAAATGTACATCTTCACTTGTATAATTTCCCCCTGGAGAAAATTACCCAGGTACAGGGAGGGGAGGAAGGGTAACAGGAAAGGAGCTCAAGCTTTGGCATAAAAAAATTTGGGTCTTTGAATCCCTGCACTGTTTCATAATGAATTTTAGGCTCAGTAGCTGGGTGACTTGTTTTCTTGAATGCCTACCTAGGAGAGTTATTTTGATGATGGTTAAATGAAATAATTTCTACGAAGTTCTTGGCGTGGTGTATTTCACCTGGTAACTGCCACAGTTATTATTGTTGTTGTTGTTGTCATTATTGTTATAAAGGATACTCTTCTGAAACCAGGATGCATTGAGCACCTGCCATGTACAAGGCTCCAGCACAGATAATCAGAGCACTCTCTGGACTTCCTTTACTACCCCAGCCACAATAAACTATTTACGTTTCCCCTACGGAGCCATACTCTCTCCTATTTCTGGACCTTTTACCTGCTGTCGCTTCTGTACCTGAATATCCCTCTTCTCCCTCCTCCCTATTAACTCCCAACATCGTTAATTCCTGCTCCTCTTTCAGGACTTCACTTAGATGTCCCCTGCTGTAGGAAGTCTGCCCTGATACACCACCAGTAAGGCTGGCACAGGTGCACCTCTGCATGCTCCAACAGCCTTTCGTGCGCCGGCGCCTGTTATGGTAGCAGTTAGCACAGTGGATTGTAATCGCCTATTTACCTCTCTGCCTCCACCATTAGCCCCCATCCAGAAAGAAGATCTCCTGGTTTTCTGAGCCCATGACAAACTGCATTGCTATCTCTCAGAACAATTCTTTGCACAGCTTGGATCCAAGATCATCCCTGCAACCAACCCCTTCCAGAAATTACTGAGGACTCATAACCGTAGGCCTCTCAGGAAGTTAAAGATGAAAAGACCTGTCTCTGCTCTTTGTAAATATTAGAAGGGAAAATTATGGGGAAGAATTCTTTGCCCTTTATAAGGGGAGGGGGGAGAACATCAAAGGGGACTAACATTTAAGGAGCATTCACTGTAATGTGGGATAAAGCAAGTGAGTAATTGTGTGATATTCTAATTCCGTCATTCCCAGTTTTGCTGAGAACCAATATTCTCAGCATGAGAGAAAGGAAATTCAGATGTTAAACTGGAAGAGATGAAGTTAAGATCCTCTAGTCCTGATTTTGAATTGGTTCTGAGTTGAGGATGAATTTTGTGTTTAAAAACAGTTTCCTGAGGAACAGCGGGGGACAGCTAGAGCGGGGAGGGGAGGGAATGACGGAAGGAATTACAAAGAGACCCGAAGAAACTTTTGGGGGTGGTGGATATCTTCACTGTCTTGGTTGGGTTGAAGGCTTCATAGCTATACACCATATACACACTTTAAATATATACAGTTTCTCATATGTCAATTATATCTCAATAAAGCTGTTGTTTTTTAAAAAATATATACACATATTTCTTAACCGTGTCCATTGAAATGATCTGGCAGTAAAGACCGATCCAGTAGCAATGACCCAGACTGTGGTCTTGAAATACTATTTGCACTAAAGGTTCCAGGGATCCTCGAGGAAATGATTAGTTCCTGGTCTAGGGCAGGAAAATCATGACATGGACCTGGAACATCTTATCATCCTAGACAGCAAGGAAGCTACCAAAGACAAGGGGCCTGCCAGAAAAACTCAGGAACCAACCGAGAGAGGACCACATTAGCTAAAAGATGGGACCATTTGAGCATCTACAGTAACAATAATTGCCATAGACGGAGGAACGTCAAACATGTTTTCAACCATAAGTTCATATGGTTACTTCAAAAAACCAAATTGGTCACTATTAAAGGATACTAGGGAACCAGCTCGTTATTTTGTAAACTGTTAAATAAAGGGAACAAATCAGCATTTATCATGCCATTCCCATATGAACTATGTCGCCAGGTAATCGAATAGTAGATGAGGGGAAGTTTCTCTTTAGAAACATTCCATCTAATAAATTAAGAAAGAATGATAGAATTAAAATATCACCATTTGAATCTCAGTTGAAACAAACTTTTAAAAATATATGGTGTGGTGCTGATAACACCAAGGTCCAGGGTTCAGATCCCTGAACCTGCCAGGCACCCCGCCCTCCAAAAAAATTATATATACAGCATTTAGGAGACATTTGGATATTGGAATGCTGCCTGGATATTTGATATTAAAAATTATTATTATTTAGATGTGATAATGGTATTGTGATTATGTTTTTTAAGAGTCCTTATCTTTTAGAGATACATACTAAAACATTTACAGATGACATTATATGATATATGGGATTTGCATCCAAAAAATATGGGAGGAAGGAAGCAGATGGACATTTAGGTGAAACCAGATTGGCCATATGTTGAAACTTGTAGAATCTGGGTAACAGGAATATTATACTCTTCTACTTTTATATGTGTATTTGAAATTATCCATAATTTTTAAAACGGAAGGCATTTACTATGGACACGTCCGAGCACATTTTCCACTTTATTGTCTTCTTATTGTAACCCTGTGAATGAGGTACAATTTTACCCATTTTCAAACCGAGGCCCTTACTGGTTGAAGCCACCGTTACGGCTGGCATGGACTCTTACGGCATCTTCCTGGCATTCTCTTTGCCCTCTCTCCTTGCTTCTCCAGTCCATTTGCCACCCAGCAGCCCAAATACTTCTTGCATATTAACCCATTTAGTTCTCACAACGCACTACTGTTATTATTCTTGGTTTTCAGTTGAGGAAACTGAGGCACAGAGAGATTGATTTCCTCAAGACCACACAGCTAGCAAATGATTAAAGTGCGCTATAATTCTGGCTCCGTGGACACTCCTATGTGTGCTTACAGCATACTTCTTTAAATGGAAAATAAAATCACATATGAATATGATGGGCCTGCCACGTAGTGGTTTAGCTTATCAGTTAAGAGCATGGGCACTGGAGCCAGACTGTGAGCTGTGGGCAAGTCATTTAACCTCATGGCACCTCAGTTCTATCATGTGCAAATAGGGATAGTAAGTGTTCCTATCGCATGAGGTCTTTGGGGGGAGTGGAGGCACTTTGTGTGGAAAGCACTTAGGACAGTGCTTGACACGTGCTAGGTGCTGTACATGTCAGCTGTCATCATCATCATTAGGTGTCCAACAAATTTTGTTCCCTTTGGGCTCTCTCCTTTAATTCTAAAAGCTCCTTTCTTTCTAGTGCCTTTCACTCCGGCAGAACCACTTGCAGCTCCCCAAATAAGCCTCTGTGTTCCTCCTGCCTTTCCTACCCTGCCCAGCTGGCAAATCCCTACTGAGTCTTCCAGCCCCAAATTAAGGGTCATCACCTCTGGGAGACTCCCAGGGAGAGTTCTACTTGGTTCCCAGCTGCATGTCTAATCTCTCTTGTCTGACCCTGTGTGGTGATGATCTGTTTCTGTGTCTGACTTCCCTACTAGACTCATGAATTCTTGAGGGCAGCTACCTGATTTTATCCCCATATCCAGCGGAGAGCTGGGACTGAGCACTGCTTGATAAGTATTGGTGAAATAAACTGTCACAGGCATGCCTCTGTCGGGGCAGCAATGTGCTGAAGTTGGAAGTTTCTCAAATTTCGAAAAAAATCTCAATAAATGAGAAAGTCCAAAATGACTGTTTTACATATACATATATACACACACACAGAACAGTCATGTATATATATATATACACACACACACACACGCACACACACACACACATATACATATACATATATATATATACACAAAATATATATAAAATGTTAGTCTATGTGAAGGGTCTTCAAAAAAGTTCACAGAGGGCTGGCCGGTTAGCTCATTGTATCATCAAGGTCAATGTTTTAGATCCCTATACCGGTCAGCTGCCAAAAAAAAAAAAAAAAGCTGAAACAAAGAACAAAAAACCCACTACATCAAAAAGTTCATGGGGGGCCAGCCCGTGGCTCACTTGGGAGAGCGTGGTGCTGACAACACCGAGTCAAGGGTTAAGATCCCCTTCCGGTCATCTTTAAAAAAAAAAAAAAAGCGTTCATGAAAACGTTTGTATTATCTTTTCATTCTATTTTCCATGAACTTCTCAAAGTACCCTCACATGTTTACATATGTATGTATATATAAAAAATTATTTTGGGCTTTCCCATTTATTATGTATATTATATGTATATAATCTATTAATATATATCAAAAGTTTATATAAATGGTTTTCTGTAAAGGAAGTTTAAGCCAAACCAGAAATGTATCTGTGCCTAAATATTTGTATTTCTTTAAATCTTTTCCAAGTCATGTGTTCTTTCAAAGGTTATATGAAAAATGAAAATATATACTATTTAATTTCTATGTATAAAGTTATTGTGATTAAAAAAACTTAAAGCTTTACTTATTTATTTATTTACTGTTTTTTAACCCTGGAACTTCAAGTTAAGCATGAACAGGGAAACAATTCTACCACCCAGCAAGTACTATTGGTTTTTATTTTTTTAAGTTTATTTATTTATTAATATATTTTTTTACATTGTATAATGTTGTTGCAGAGCAGTTGGGGGAGGGGGAGAGGGAAAAGAGGGAAGGAAATAGGGTAGGAGAAGGAGGAAGGAGGAGCAGGGTTGAGGCCTGTGGCACCCCCCTCATTCCTGCAGGGTAGACCAGGGGGCTTCCAGTGGTGTCTTGGTCATTGCTGGGCTGGGTGCAGATGTCAGGAGGGTGTGGCAAAAGCTCTCACCCCCCGCCCCCCACTACCCCAGCTCGGGAGCTCAGGACACTTCTTGCGGCAACTCAGTGGTCTTTGCTGGGCTGGTTGCAAGTGTTGGGGGGCATGGCCGAGGCCCTCAGCTCCCCACCACCACAGCTTGGGAGAGCCTGGGGCACTTCCTGCTGTGGCTCAATGGTCATGGCTGGGCTGATTGTGTGTGTCTGGGGGCATGGCTGTGGCCCTCAGCCCTCCCTCCTCCCTGGCTTCATACATAGCCCAGGGGAATTCCGGTCCTTCTAGGTTTTATAGGTGTTCTTTGGTGATATAAGACCTTTACTAGTTGATATCAAATTTTGTGTCTGGTCTGTGGGTATTTCGTTTTGTCTTTCAGTTCTGTGTTGGATTATTTGCTGTTCTTACCACTTAAACTCTGCACTGGAACTAATTTGTTGTCCTTTGCTTACTTCTAAAATGGGGGAACTTCCTGTGGGGACCAGCACTTGAGCTCTGTGGTTGAGCTAAATTGTTGCTTTGCTGCTGATTCCCTGGGGAAGGCTTTTTGTGCAGTTCTGGTTTTAATGGTTGACTTTATAGGTACTTCCAGCTCTCATGAGATCTGGTACACCTGGGTTGTGTAGAAACTCTGGTCTGGGCCTGAGTCTTTTCAGCAAACTGCACCCTCTGCAGTTCTATACTCCTGACCAGTCTTCACTGATGATCCTACACTGATTGGGGGGCAGATCAGCTGTCCTTGCTGTGCCCCAGTATTCTCCCAGTGGGCCCATCTCCCCCACCGCCTGCACTCCGAATACTTCCCATGGGGCAGGCTGTGTACAGTCCCTTGTGATGACTCACCAGCCTCTGAGTGGCCTTTTTTTCAGTTGTTGTGGCTCCTTACTCTTATGTGGGTCCACAGGAACCCTATTAGTGGTCTTACTGGCCTGGGGGCCACCAAGGCCCTCTTCTACCCTGTAGCCTCCGAGCAACTTCATCTGAAGGACACAGCTGCAGCTTTTGCCGGTTCCTGCTCCGTGTGCTCAGCAGCTCCAGCCTGGAAGCGGCCGGGACTTGAAACAGTCAGAGCAGTTCTTTTTCTCTCATCGTGGTTTCTCCTGCCTTCATGCCCTCTGTAGGTCTCTCCTCCTCTTCCCCTGAGCTCTAGTGGCTCCAGCTTGGATGTTGTTGCTTTTTTTTTGTTTTAAAGATGACTGGTAAGCGGATCTTAACCCTTGACTGAGTGTTGTCAGCAACACCAGTGAGCCAACCGACCATCCCTATATGGGATCCGAACCCATGGCCTTGGTGCTATCATACTCTCCCAAGTGAGCCACAGGCCAGCCCTGTTGTTGCTTTTTAATAGTTGTAAATTGGTTGATTTGTGGGAGACAGTGATGCTGGGGACCATCTATTCTGCCATCTTGACCAGAATCCTACACCAGGTGCTATTGTAACTCTGCTGTTTTATTCATTTTCTGTTTCTATAAGTCATGTTTTTGCTCTGACATTTCATTTATCCAGATTCTGGATAGATTTATGTAGAACTTGCACAGAGTATGAATTTTTTGTAGAACAACTTTTAAGTAGGTAGACAGAAATTGGTATTATGTGAGCAAAAACAGGACATCTAACCACCTAGCCATGGTGACTTGGATCATGGTTAAACAAAATATTATATTTATGAAATCAAAAAGGTACAAGAAAATAAGAGATGGTGAAAAACAAAGGCAGACTACGACTGAAGTGAATTTCACAGTCAATCATAACACTTAGGTTAGAATGACCTGTTTGTTTATGGGTCTGCCTCTCCCAAAGACTGTGGCTTTCCACGGCACAGACTTGCCTTAGTCACTTTTCTATCTGTGTGCTTAGCACAGTACACACCATTTTTCCTTCAATGCATTTTCCATAATTCTATTTATATTGTTCTTTGTATAATTCTTCATATAAAGTCTGCCTTCCCTGCTGGATTGTAAGCTTAGTGAGAGCTGTGAAATAACCAACGCCTCCTTTGCTGGTGAATGGGAATGGGTACAACCAAATATTTCCATGAGCCTTAAACATTTATCAAGAGCCCTAAAAGTGTCCACACCCTTTGAGTCAATTATTACACTTCTGGAAATCTACTCTAAGAAAAGTAATCCTAAATAGGAAGTAAGCCATACAAAAAGATGCTTACATCAATATGTAATGCCAGATAATAGGGAAATTGTTAAGTTAACAATACAGACATCCTATGTAATTTTATGCAGCCATTTAAAATTATGCTTAAGAAGACATGGAAAAATGTGTATTAGACAAGTGCAAAAGTAGGAATTGAATATATATTAAATATATGTACATAAATATATATAACAAAACTGTTTTTGTTTGTTTTTATTCTTTTTCTACTGTTCTGGTGAATTTTTTTGTTTGTTTGTTTCCTGAAAATCCATAGGAAACCCCATTAAGTTAATACAAATGCACACATTGTAGAATGATTAGTGTCTTTTGGAATATCCCCCCTGCCTGAGGCAATAAGTATAACATTTGATATAAACTAGAAGTGTAATAAGAAAAAAGGGCATTACAAGATTGATGAAACTAGAATACTGAGGAAAATAAAAAGAAGATTGGAGAGAAAGTTTAAACTGTAAGAGATGTTTTACTAGTCAGTCATTCATTCTACAAATACATACTAAGTTCCAGCTAAGCCCACTCTGCTAAATTAGTACTTGTTCCATTCCCTCTTACCACCTGACTAACCAAACACCCATGGGTCTCAGCCTAAATGCTATGTCCCCCCTCACCCCCAAACTGGATAAGGTGCACCTTCCACGTGTTCCCATAGCACCCTGTATTTATTCTTGTAACTGGAGGAGAATGAGGTTAAGAATTTGCAGTCATTTTAAACCTTCTTTATGTAGCTAGGAGAGCAGCCACTAAAAGCTATAGGACTCAGCAATAGGCTACAAGAGCCTTATTCTTAAAAGAGCAAGCACGATTTTGAAATGGAGATAAAGAAATGGAATACGGCTCTTTGTAATATTGTGAAGCACTGACTTCATTACATGAGAGACGGCCATGTGATAGTGAGGTGAGAAAAACATTTTTCTTCTATGGGTTCAGACCATACTGTCTGAGAAGTAATGTTTGTCTTTTAGGGGTATCTGGGGGGTGGTCCAACACTTTCTTACTGGAAACTTGGAATAACATTTCACATTGGTGGGAAAATCTCAGAGTGGAGCAAAGCTTGTTAGCCCTAAATTTCCTGGACCACAGAGAGAAACAAACCCCAGCTTCTACCTCTCCCAGACTATTCTAGGCCCTTAGGCTATCACCAGTCATCAGTGAGTGTCCTCTTGAAGGTTCCTGGGGGCTACTCAGCACTCAGAATAGTAACTGGCACAAACTAGGCACTCAATAAATATTTGCTGATTAATTATAAATAGAATATTATTTTAAATAAAATTACTGAACACACTGTGTAGTGAAGAAGAATGTATCCTGTGATTATACCAACCTCTTTTTAAGCATGTGGCTAAGTCCCCCAAAGTCAGTAGAGATTCACACGGCAGAAGTTAGAAGAAAACATTTTTCCCAAAATGTCATGAGAGCAGGAAAACCAAGTTAGGAGCTAGAATGTCTCTATAAGAGACACTCCTATGAAGAATTTAACTTCTTTAAAAGATTTCCCCTTGGGCTGTGGGAAAATTTGCATTTGGTGAACAATTTAAAATTCTACTGGACTCACAAAAGTCCTCCTGAACATATGCAGCCAAAGTTTTCACGTCCCAACCACTCTAGTCCCCTAGGATGGTAGGTCCAACTTGTTTGGGGTAGTAATTTAAAATGTAAATCAATTCTTTGGAGGCAAAATGAAAGTTCAGAACTTAATACAGAGATGATAAAATTATTCGTGACAGTTAGGAATAATATGTGTATATTTATATTTAAAGTTAGGGCCTCCCGTGGCTCACTCGGGAAAGTGCGGTGCTGATAACACCAAGGCCACGGGTTCGGATCCCATATAGGGATGGCCGGTTTGCTCACTGGCTGAGCATGGTGCTGACAACACCAAGTCAAGGGTTAAGATCCCCTTACCAGTCATCTTTTAAGAAAAAAAAAAAAAATATATATATATATATATATATAAATATATATATATTTAAAGTTAATGTATTGGTTAAGAGAAATTGTCAAATTAAGGATCTAACGAATTGGTCTTGTGATTCCAAATTAAAATATTAGTTGATTAACTGAAGGTAGATTAGGTATTTTTAGTTGAAAGGTATAAGATAATTTAACAAAATTACAGAATATCTATGAGGACTCAAGATCACTATATTTGTAAGTTAAATTAGTTAGACTTCAATAGAGTGGTTTAAGTACTTTGAAAGTTTGGCTGGTCTGGTCAAGCAACAGAAGAAATTCAAATATACTAAAGTTAATACAGCCATTTAAATGCACAGAATTTAATTAGTCATAAATGGGCATTTTATTAAAGGCTTAAGGAGAGCTAAATTTTAAAATGTGTTACTTTAGGGCCGACCCATGGCTCACCTGGGAGAGCGTGGTGCTGATAACACCAAGTCAAGGGTTAAGATCCCCTTACCAGTCATCAGTAAAAAAAAAAAAGTATTACTTTAATAAATTGAATGTTAATTTTTTAAAAACTGTTCTAACATACACTCATATTTTCCTTTATACATTGCAATGTTTCAGAAAAATCTGATGTTTCTTTCAGCTTTGAGTGATAATATGGAGAATCGAAGGGGAGGAACCATGGTCTGCCTCAATCTCTCCAATGACGTCTGTGGAGAAAGAGCTGCATGTCCTCTTGAGGGAACTGTATCTAGGAGTGTCAGGTGGCAGTGAGATGAGAAATGACCCAGAGGCATAACTGGCAGTAGGCAGTGTTAAGAAGCTACTTCCCAGAACATTGTGGGAAGAATGTAAAATGAGTTTTTCTGTTTTCCAAAACATACTAGAAGAAGCTAATTCTTGATTGGGAGGCAGGGGTTGTTAAATATGTAGACAGATATTTTAATATATAGTTATTGATTGGTTAAGAGAATTTGTCAAATTCAAGGATCTAACAACCTGGTCATGTGATTCCAAATTAAAATACACAGTTGACTAATTGACTGTATATATTCTATATTATGTATTCTGACTGGCTCAGAGAAGAGACTGTTATTACTCACAGAGCATCTTAGCACTGGTTCTCCACGCCCCATGCCCTCACAGGGTGATACAATTAGGGCCAACTGTTCATATGTGCCTGCAGCAGGGTTTGTACCACAGGAAAAGAACTCCCAAAATATAAGAACTGGAGTTGAGATAGGGCAGCTGGTACTGGTATATCTGCCTCCCCTTTCCTTCTAAAGAGAGAGACGGAACTTTACTCTTTAATGTAAACAAATCCTCTGCTGGGAGAGGAGTGAAAAGTCCTTAAGTTTTTACAACCCTGAAATATAAGCAAATGTTTCTGGAGGAGAGGGGAAAGGTGTTTCTAATTTTTATTACATTTGGAATGTGAGCAAATGGCTCCAGGGAAGGTGTTTCTAAATCTCTCTCCAGAGCAATTCACTATCTCTAAATTCCAAAGCATATTTGTTATTCAATAATAAAGCCCATTGTATTAGTCCCTTTTTGTTGCCTATAACAAAATACATGGAATGGGGTGATTTGTAAAAATTGAAATTTATTGCTTACAGGTTCTGAGGATGGGAAGTCCAAAGTCCATCTGGTGGTGGTGACAGGGACCCAGGGGTCTCACATTGCAAGATGGTGGAAGCAGAGAGAGCAAGAGAGAGAGACTCTCCTCTCCTTTTAAAGCCCTCAGAACCATGCCCCTGACCACCACTTTTAATCCATTCACTACTGCATGGTCCTACAATCCAATCACCTCGTCAAGGCTCCACCTTTCAATTACCGTAACAGGATTTCCCATCCTCTTAACAGTCATCATGGGAGCTGTTTTTCTTTTTTTTTCTTCTTAATTTTATTTTGTCGATGTACAATGTGGTTGATTATTGTGGCTCATTACCGAAACCCCCGTCCCTCCTCCCTCTCCCCCCTCCCACCCAACAATGTCCTTTCTGTTTGCTTATCCTATCAACTTCAAGGAATTGTAGTTGTTATGTCTTCTTCCCCCCTCCCCCTGTTTTTTTTTTTGTGTGTGTGTGTGTGTGTGTGTGTGTGTGAATTTATTTATTTATTTTTAGCTCCCGCCAATAAGTGAGAACATGTGGTATTTCTCTTTCTGTGCCTGACTTGTTTCACTGAGTATAATTCTCTCAAGGTCCATCCATGTTGTTGCAAATGGCAGTATTTCATTCGTTTTTATAGCTGAGTAGTATTCCATTGTGTATATATACCACATTTGCCATATCCACTCAAACGATGATGGACATTTGCGCTGGTTCCAGCTCTTGGCTATTGTAAAGAGTGCTGTGATGAACACTGGGGAACAGGTATACCTTCGACTTGATGATTTCCATTCCTCTGGGTATATTCCCAGCAGTGGGATAGCTGGGTCATATGGCAGATCTATCTGCAATTGTTTAAGGAACCTCCATACCATTTTCCATAGAGGCTGCACCATTTTGCAGTCCCACCAACAATGTATGAGAGTTCCTTTTTCTCCGCAACCTCACCAGCATTTATTGTTCAGAGTCTTTTGGATTTTAGCCATCCTAACTGGGGTGAGATGGTATCTCATTGTAGTTTTGATTTGCATTTCCCAGATGCTGAGTGATGTTGAGCATTTTTTCATATGTCTGTTGGCCATTTGTATATCTTCCTTAGAGAAATGCCTACTTAGCTCTTTTGCCCATTTTTTAATTGGGTTGCTTGTTTTTTTCTTGTAAAGGTGTTTGAGTTCCTTGTATATTCTGGATATTAATCCTTTGTCAGATGTATATATTGCAAATATTTTTTCCCACTCTGTTGGTTGTCTTTTAACTCTGTTAATTGTTTCTTTTGCTGTGCAGAAGCTCTTTAGTTTGATATAATCCCATTTGTTTATTTTTCCTTTGGTTGCCCGTGCTTTTGGGGTCGTATTCATGAAGTCTGTGTCCAGTCCTATTTCCTAAAGTGTCTCTCCTATGTTTTCTTTAAGAAGTTTTATTGTTTCTGGGTGTATATTTAATTCTTTAATCCATTTTGAGTTGAGTTTAGTGCATGGTGAAAGGTATGGGTCTAGTTTCATTCTCCTGCATATGGATATCCAGTTCTCCCAGCACCATTTGCTAGAGGCAGTCTCTTCCTGGGGGCTGTTTCTAATACATAAAACTTGGGGAACACAATTCAAGCTTCAGGGAGTTTTGGGGGGACATAATTCAATCCACTACACCCATACTATGTAAAAAAGTGAAAATACTCATGGAGGATTGATTATCTTTTAATAGGGGTGATGGAGTTTGGATGTGTTGTCCCCTCCAAAACTCATGTCGAGGGCTGGCCCGTGGCTCACTCGGGAGAGTGTGGTGCTGATAACACCAAGGCCATGGGTTCGGATCCCATATAGGGATGGCCGGTTGCTCACTGGCTGAGCGTGGTGCTGACAAAACTCACGTCGAAATTTGATCTCCAATGTGGCAGTGTTGGAAACTGACTGAGTTATGGGGGCAGATCCCTCATGAATGGATTAATGCTCTCCCTGGGGGAGGAGGGATAGTGAGTGAGTTCTCATTCCATTAGTTCTCAGGAGAGCTGATTGTTTAAAGGACCCTGGCACCTCCTCTCCCCTCCCCTCCCTCCCTCCCTCTCTCTCTCTTGCTTCCTCTCACCATGTGATCTGCTTGTACCTGCAGGCTGTCTGCCGCTTTTCCACCATGAGTAGAAGCAACCTGAGGCCCATGCCAGATGCAGCTGTCCCAGAATTGTAAGCCAAATAAACCTCTTTTCCTTTATGAATTACCCAGTCTCAGGTATTTCTGTTATAGCAACACAAAACAGGCTAAAACATAGGCAGATCCACGATTATACATTTTCACAAGCTCTTACTGTAATTGCCCGTATATTTATCTATAGCCCCACTAGGGTTGGTGCCTTTGGTGTTGACTCTCTACTACCCAACACCTAGCACAGGTGCCTGACTGATAGTAGGAAATCAATAAATATTTTCTGAATGAATTAAATATGTTAATAGAAGATCTACCGCATTGAAATTATTTTTTTGTAATGAGCCTTCATTCTTTAATTCTCTACTAAAGTATTTCTCAAATTTGAGCTCTTCAAACTCCAAAAACATATATCCACAGGCACCAGTTTGAGGAAGCCCAGCTGCACGCACTGGAATCACGTGCCTCTTATTTGGTTATAAGGTGATTGTCCACAGAGGGGCAGTAAAGTGTAATGGTTTCAAATTCAGGTCTTAATCACAATTCTATTGCCTGTTTTTTGTCTTTTTTTTTTTCTTAGAATATCATAAAAATGACACAAAATTTAAAATTTTTATAGACAGATGTTGACTCCCTGAAGGATTTGAAAAATTTGGCAAGCTGTATTCTCCAGTCACTAATTAATACAAAAGCTCGAGCATGCCATGCTTTTTTTCTTGGATAAGAAAATAGCATTTTGCCATGTAGGATATATATTTTTCAATATAGTCATATTTATCAATCTTTTACAGCTTCTGAGTTTTGTGTCACACTTAAAAAGATTTTCTTATTATAAAATAATAAAAAATTGTTCCATGTTTTCTTCTAGTACATTTATTATTTTATGGTCCAGATTTAATTTTTCGATCCATCTGAAATTTATTTTGGTATAAGGAATGAAGTATGGTTCCAAAGCTCCAATTTTACTTTTCTTCTGGATGGCTACCTAGTTAGTCCGACACCATTCACCGAATTCATCATTTCCTCACTGATTTGAAATGTCACCTTGATCATATTCAGAATTTTTGTATATGAAAAACTAGGTTTTCTTGGACAGTGGGGGAGCCTGACTTGAGTGGAAAGTTTTTCATGTGCACTTTTTAACTACTCCAGGCCTTGTCGTTGTTGTTGTTTTAAAACACTTTAAAAGTTGCTTATAACCATCAATATGATACCCACTTCATGAATCTGTCATTACCAAGCTCATTTCAGTTTCTTGAAGTGTACTGCACACAACCTTCAAATATTATGAACATTCCTCTTTCCCAGCTGTCACTACACCAAACTACATATGTTATGTTCCCCTAAATCATCTTGCTGTGCTCTTTGCAGCTCTTCTATACACTGTTGATGTCTTCATGGAACAAGTTGCTCAAAAGTTACTATGATTATTTCAGGTGAGGCCTCAGTGAAAGCCTATCATCATTATGTAGTTCCTCCCCAAAATGGGCATTAATTTCCATTTAACAAAGACAGGCTATATTTCTGGAAAATAACAGATTTTGAAGCGCTGTGGCAGTTATTTGTTGGCTCTTTAAGCAATCCACCTGGGGGGGGGGAAGTCCTACAAAATGCCAACGGCTTTTGTGGGAATTTTTAGCTATTTTTTCCAGCAAAATGATTCAGACAGAAGAAAAAGGGTCGCTCTGTAGGAGGTCTTGAGCCCAAAGAACTTTTGCACAGATATTCATCCAAGAGACATCACAGCCTCCACCTCAACAGATGCTCTCTCAAACGTTTTATGACTCTCAACAGTCAGTCTCCATTTCAGGGGCGGAGGATGACGTGCTAGAGATGGCTCTGCTGGCATGAAGGCTGGCCTAAAACGTCTATTTAAAAGCTGAGCCAAAATATGTTTGGCCTCTGTGGTCTATTTAAAACCTCAAGAAGAAGAAAAATTACTCTCCATCCTGAATGGGCTTTGAGTGTCTCAATCACAGACAAGAGAGTGGCAAACGATGAGTCGTAGAGAAGAGAGGGAAACGGAACACTGGGGTAGGAGGAACAGACTGTACAGACAGCTGTGAAATACGTGGTGTGAAAACAAAAGCCTTGGGCGGGGAAAAAGACACCCGCCCCGCCCCCCCGCCGCCATATTCGACTTCCTAACCCGAGGGTCTTGATTAAGCATCGGCACGTCACCTCCCGCCCACCTCCGTTCAGTACCCCTCCCCGTCTCAAGGTCGGCCACATCAGTGCCGCCGCCTCACAGTCCCCTCCCCGACTTCGGCATCTCCCTCAGTGGTCCTGGACCCTCCCCATCGCCCTCAGTCCTCGCCCCGCCCCCATCAGTCCTCGCCCCGCCCCCATCAGTCCTCGCCCCGCCCCCTCGCCCTCAGCCACGGCCCCCGCCCTACCATGCCCCGGGTCCGCCCACTGCGCGCCCTCCACTCCCCGCCTCTCTGCCTTTGCCCCGCCCCCTCGCCCTGAGCGTCGCGGTCTGTGGGCCCCGCTTGCTTTACGCCCCTCGCCCCGCCTCCTCGCTCTGAGCCCCGCCCGGGGTCCAGCCCCTCCTCTTGGTCCTCGCCCCGCCCACGCCGAGCGCGCTCGCTCCTCCTTTGGCGCCAAACTCTGTGGTTGGCTACGCGGGGTTCGCCAGTATCCGCGTTCTGATTCCGAGTTAGAATCCTGTCAGCTGAGGACGGGAAAGCGCGGGCGGGGGACAAAAGAGATTCACCTTGAAAGTCTCGGGGAGACTGTGGGTACGAAGGGGGTGAGTGGCAAAAAGGGAAAACGTGTGAAGAATCTGAGGGGAAACTCGAGGTTGCGAGAACTAGCGCTCCGCTTTCTCGCCCATTTTGGTAACAGTTGGTGGTCGCTGCTGGGCCCTGGGCTAGTGACACTGTGCGTTCCGTCCCCACCGCCGGGAAGGAATCTCGGGGATCTCGAGCGATTTCCAGCCTCCTTATTTTAAGTCCTGAAGGGAACTTTTCGGCCTCGCCTCCTTCTTTCGAAGGATTCTGGTGTCGGGAGGGAGGCGTCGAGGGCGACCTGCCCACGCAACCCCCACCGTAAGGAGCAACAGCGGTCGCCTTAAACCTAGGTGCTTGGTGGCCCTAGTTTAGATTCAATTGTTCAATCCATCAATCGCTACTTGAGAAAGATGGGGAACAATCTTCGTTTTGTCACAGGGAGAAGAATTTTTTTTCCTTCGATAAGGACAGGCGATGTGGAATTTGGGGTGATCATGCATATAGGTAGCTATCTGAGGGACAGCATCCAGGAGAGCCCATTCAAACTGTGTCCTCGTTTGCCTCTGACACGTTGCTATTGGGAGATAACAGATGGTACCGACCATACCTCTGCCGTAGTAGTTTGTTCTCTGTTGAGCGCCAGCCTCTGTCTTTGGTATTAAATGAGGAAATGGAACAGACCAAGAAAAATGATTATTTGAACCATGTTTTATTGTAATGAATACAGTGATGCCTTGCAGCTTCCTGAGATTTTGAAACTTCTACAATGTTAAATCAAAGTGTCTGCTTATTAGCCCTAATATTATATTATAATGTTGGGTATCCACTATATTTTTAAATCCTAAAAAAAAAAAATCATGAAACTAGTAAATATGGTGAAACAAAGTATAGCTAATGTTCTATGAAACAAAAAGATGTATTTTACAAGCGCACCCATTCATAATCAGCAAGCAGGAAGGCATTCTCCATATATGAGAAAAATAAAATCTATTTATTAGGATAGACTAAGTTCAAGGGAGGATACAAGGAAAAATGATAAATGTCAAGTTTTTTAGAGTATTGTTAAACATGAAAGATTAATAGCAATATGCAATTCTGAATAATATTTCAAGGCAGTAATAAAGATATCATACAATCATGACTAATTGTGCAATAGGAAATCAGAAGATGATAAAAAGTGAGCAATGCTGAAGAGAAAAGAAACCATAGCCCCCCATCCCTCACATACACACAACCCATAAAAGAAATAATGCCACATGCTCAGCACAAAGATAGGCCAGCCCAGTCTTTCCAAACAAAATGTTTCTCTTATTGTCCTTCTGGTCCTTGGTGACTTTGAAATGAAATCAATGAGGATTCTGGGCAAAAGAATTTTTACTATATGATCTCTGACTACTTCTTTAATAATATTTTTTGTTTTCCCAGAGTTGATTATTGTTCTGCTGCTTACCTTTCAATATGAAGGAGGATCAAGTTGTGCTGGAAGAGCCAGGATTCCAAGATGAAGAGGTATGACTAGAATGTTGAAAGATAAGTAGACATTTAGTCATCCCACAAAAATCAAGTTCCTTCTCTGTTAGCTACTAGTTTTAGAAACTGAGAGTAGAAACAAGACAGTTATATGTTACAAATATGTAACATCTTGTTTGGCGAGGGGTGCTAAGATTAGCTACTTAGCAACTGGTATGAAAGTATTTTAATAACTTAACTGGTATGGCCGTTCTGGTACCTATGCACCTTGGTACCAAATAGCAGCCTAGTTCTAGAGGAAGGAGATCAAGGCCTGGAGGGGAAGAAGTTGGAAAAAACATATTTAAAATAAGTCAAATGTTGTTCCACTTCTTTGGGTAGAGGTATTAAAATTTTAAGGAGGACATGACAAAAGTAATTGGCTTCCCTGCCCTTTCATTATTAGTGCTTCTTCTAAGTACGTAAAAATGTGTTTGAAAAATATTACTGATCCTGCCTCAATCTGTCCAAAGAAGTGGAATTTGAGGCATTTTGGAGTGATTCATAGTATTGAATTAACTCTTTAAAAGATGTGAAACAGTTTGATAGGAAAAATCACAACTCCATTTTTTTCTTTTCTGTCTCCTTCAGGAATCTTTGTTTCAAGACATTGATCTGTTACAAAAACATGGAATTGTAAGTAGTTTTTCAATGCTGTGTTAAATTGTCCAAATCAGAGTTTCTCAGCATCAGCCTTATTGACATTTGGGGCTGGATAATTCTTTGTTGTGTGGGGCTGTCCTGTGCGTTGTAGGGTGTTTAGCAACATCCCTGGCCTCTACTTACTCACTGCATGCCAGTAGCACCCCTCCAGATGTGACAACTGACAACCAAAAATGTCTCCAGATATTGTCAAGCGTACACAGGGGGCAAAATTGCCCTTGGTTGAGAACCACTGATCCAATTGGAGGTGTCCAGAGCTTCCTCTGAACCCATTCCCCATCTCCTTATCTATCTACTGTCTACATCTACTATCTTCATTAACAGAAAATTTGGTTCTATATGTCAGGTGACTGGAGTAAATGATTTTGGAAGAAATCCAGACTTTGGGTAATAAAGTAGATGGATTTCTTGTTTGTTTGTTTTGTTTGTTTTGCTTTGCTTTTGGTGGCTGGCTAGTACAGAGATCAAACCCTGGACCTTGGTGTTATCAGCACGAAGCTCTAGCCAACTGAGCTGACCAGCCAGACCCAAACTCAATGGATTTCAGTAGCATTCAGTTGATAGTAAAACTCCACTGACATTATCTTTTGAAGCCCTCATATTTCATTTCTTTCAGTTGGTTTTACAAAATAGAAGAAAGAGAAAATCCTGGTCCTTTGGTGATATAGTTATTTGCATTCTCCAGGGGCAGAAGAAAAAATCTTTATAAATTTTAAAAGAGCATGTTGGTAATGAAGTTCTGTAGAAGGAAAGAGCTGAACTGAAGGGGTGAATGTATGATAAATTTGTTAGCTTTTCCACCAACAGACTTTTCTTTTGAATTCCTTGTTATATTGCCATGGTCTCACTAACATTCTTGGGAAATCAGGGTACAGCTAGAACATTTGGCAGCCTGCTGGGTATGTTCTACTCAGATATTTCCAGAACATTTGACTACATGGTGGGTGGGTTCCACCTGGTTGCTCATATAAAATTGGCATAATGGTGGAAGGAGATGGACACAAAAGCACATGACATAGTATGGGAGCCTTTCAGGCTGTCATTTTATCAATCTGCTGTGTCCATTTTTTTTATTTACAGAATGTGGCTGACATTAAGAAACTGAAGTCAGTAGGAATCTGTACCATCAAAGGGATACAAATGACAACAAGAAGAGCCCTATGCAATGTAAAAGGACTCTCAGAAGCCAAAGTGGACAAGATTAAAGAGGCAGCAAACAAACTTATTGTAAGCAAAATCTATTCTTTGCTGTTTTAGCTTAGAAGAGCATTTTGAGTCTTTGTTGTCTTTTTCATGATGAACACTAGAAATTAATGTGGGAATTCTGAGTCCCTGTAGATCACAATATATTATACTCTCCATGTTAACTTTTTATCACTTCACTTTCAAAGCAATGGCAATTAATTTCTGAAAGATTGAGGTAGGGGTTAAGGGACCTGAAACACTAATGAAGGTAATTATTTCTACCCAAACTTTTCTTTTTGTCTCCCTTTGTATTACTTCTTTGTAATTACTTTGTGTTACTTGGGGCTTTCTGTTTCTCTGCCCTTCCTTCTTTTTGTTTTTGTTTTTTTTATCTTCCACCTCCTTATTTTTGTCTTGTCTTCTCAAATGTTGTACCTATATAGGGCTGTTGGAAAGCACTTGGTTCCAAAGAAGTTGCTCTCTCCTGGTGCAGACCAATTGATAAGAGAGCATTGGGTTAGAAAAAGACTAACAGTGGTTGAGTCTACATGTGTGCAGTTGAAATAGTTATGACCAAGAATATTCTCACTGAGGCAGTTGAGCTAATATAACCCGTACCTCTTACCTGGACCCACACACTGTGAGGGACCCATGCAGCTGCCAGACTGCTAGGCAAAAGCATATATGCCTTTGACCCAAGCTTTTGTGTAGAGCTTTTGGGGACCACTAGAGGTACTAGCTTTGGAAATAGGAGTATGCAGAAAGGTAGTAACCAAGTCTTCCTCTTTGCAGAAGAGCTATCCTCTCCATTTCTCCATTGGTAGGTGAGGGTCTCATTCCCAGTGAGTCGAGAAGCTCTCTTTACCAACAGCCATGTGGTTTCCTTCTTCAGAGGCAGTCAAGGCAGAAGAGTAATGCAAGTGGTAGTGAGTCCTAAACTTGGAGAGGACCCAACTGAACTACTGTGAACCGAGCTCAATTGCTCTAGTTTCTGGGTACAATCAAGCAGTTGCACCCACAGGTGAATTCCACAACTGCCAGGGTGTCTAACAAAGACCAGGAGCAATACCCAGGGTTTGGGATACTGCTACTTTATAGCTCTTAGACATCAGTCTTTTCTTTGGAAATGAAATCTTGTTATCAATGAAAAGAACCGCTCTCCTTCTCAAGCACCCATAAGAGTCTCATCATTTCTTAGCTAAAGTTGCTTATTCTTAAAAAGAGAGAAAGATATTGAGAGAGACAGAATGAGAGAAAGAAAGGAAGTTAATTTCTTAGTACAGTGATTCTAAAAATTGATGTGTATCAGAATCACCTGGAGTGGCTAATAATGCAGAGGCCCAGGCTCACTGAAGTAGGCTAGGGTCTGGGCTTGCCCATCCCCCTGCTCCTCCAAGTTCTCTTAAGTTTGAGAACCACTGTCATAGTATAAAACAACAGAGAGGGAAACATATTAGACTACATCGGGGCCCATTTTCACTAGTTTTGCCCCTGCATCAGCTGTATTTTATTAATTCAGCAAATAAGTAGTATATCTATCATGTGAAAAATACGAAGATACTTCAAAAAGTTCATGGAAAAATAGAATTAAAAGATAATATCTTGGTTAAAGCATGGTGTTATAACAACAAGATCAAGGGTTCAGAGCCCCATACTGGCCAGCTATGGAAAAAAAAAAAAAAAAAAAAAGATAATGCAAATCTTTCTATGATCCGCTGAATGAAAGCAACTGAATCATTCAGTAAAATACAATTCTGTTTTATGCCATAAAGATATCTCATTTAATCTTCTTGGCTACCTTATAAAAGAGAAGCTCTTATTATCCTCGTTTGACCCAAAAGAGGGAGCAGAAGTACAGCAAGATATTAAGTAGTTTACCCCATTTCATACAACTAAAGAGGATCAGAGACATATTTTGAACCTATGTAGGGTGGCTTCAAAGCCTGTGTTCTTCAGAAATAAATAAATAAAAGAAATTAGGGACTGGCCAGTTAGCTCAATAGGTTAGAGCACAGCCTTGTAACACAAAAGTCAAGGGTTTGGATCCTTGTACTGTCACAAAAAAAAAAAAAAAAAAAGGCCTGTGCCCTTAACCATGATCTTGTACTGCTTTCAAAGACACATAAACTATTTCTTATACAAATGATCACCTTGGTAATTGAGCATATAGTTTTTGGCAGCATTTGAAATTAAAACCATCAGATACCTTTTTTGAACCTTTCCTTTTATCTTTCTGTAGGAACCAGGATTCTTGACTGCATTTGAATATAGTGAAAAGAGGAAGATGGTTTTCCATATCACCACTGGGAGCCAGGAATTTGAGTGCGTATCTCATATTTTTTATAACCACCAAGCAAAATCTTTGGAATACCATGTTTCTTTTCCTCTATCTGGTTGTTATTTCTACTCTAAATACTAGAAATAGCTGCTTCTTTTGAAGTAGCTTGTTTTTTTGTTTGTTTGTTTGTTTGTTTTAATGTAAACTGAAGCAATTTCCAGACTGCTTATAGGAACAGGATTAAATTTCTTACAAGAAATTCAGACCCAAAATATAAGTAGTTTCTGAATCAGCCTGTATTGATCTACAAACCATTTTTAAAAAATCAGTTAACTCCATACTGGCCAGCTGCCAAATAATAATAATAATAATTATTATTATTATAATGATGAAATTTAAAAAATAAAAATAGAAATAAAAATTGGTTAAACTTTTTATTTCCTCTTTGTTGTTGATGAAGAAAATTTTATTTCACCACAAATCAATTATTACAGTGAATATCTTATTTATTTGGCACCTGGCCGGTATGGGGATCCGAACCCATGACCTTGGTGTTATAAGGCTGCACCCTAACCAGCTGAGCTAACTGACCAGCTCCTTAGGGTGAATATTTTAGAAGAAATAATCCAGTGTTGTTTTTTCTCTTCAGCAGGAACAATTTTAACATATCTTTTTATTTACTATCTTATGATTCCTAAGACATATCATCATCTTTCCAGTAGGAAGAATTAGTATTCATAAGTTAGAGTGGTGGCCAAGAGCAATTAGAACAAAAATAGTATTTCCTTAAAGTATTGCTCAAAACCTTGGTCTCATAAGATACCCCAAGAAAAAAAAGAATTTTATGGTCAGTCATATAACTTCCACCTGTAGGTCTAATAAGCAGATCAGACTTCACAGGTCGAAACCAAACTTCTTTTTTTTTTTGGCAGCTGGCACATACAGGTGTCAAACCCTGGACCTTGGTGTTACCAGCACCATGCTCCAACCAATTGAACCAGCCAACCCCTTAGCACCTTTTCCCCCTCTCACACCCTAACTCTAATCCATTAACAAATCCTGTCTTCTCCACCACTCAGTTTCTTCAACAAATAAATTACAAGGGGAGAAAAAAAGAGGTGCAGTCAGGGAGAAGACCTACAGATTAAAAGAGACTTAAAAGACATCAGCTAATCACAGTGTATGGATCTTATGTGGACCCTGATTCAAACATACTGTAAAAAATAAGACATATATGAGACAGCTGGAAAATTGAACACTTACTAGATAGTTGATATTGAGTTACTAATTTTTTAGGTGTGATAGTGGTAATGTAGTTATGTTAAAAATGAGAGCTCTCATACTGAAATATTTAGTATGAAATGATATTTTGTCTAGTAAATGCTTAAAATAATATGGGAATTGATGGAAGCGGTTGGAGGTTAAATGAAAAAAGATTGACCCTGAATTGATAGTTGATAATCATTGAAGCCAAGTGACAGGTACGTGATGGTTCATTATGCAATTTTTTTGAGGTTGGCCAGTTAGCTCAGTTGATTAGAGGTCATAGGTTTGGATCCTCATACCAGCCAGCCACCAAAAAAAAAACACCTCATTATACCATTTTTTGTTAAAAGTTAATATATATATTCTTTTTATGTGTAAGTGTACAGAGAGAGAGTGGAAATATGAATTCAACTATTTCTTACCACCTCTACTGTTACCTCACTGGTCTAACCCCCACCTGTTATTATCTCCTCTGAATTATTATAACTTTTAACCAACCTCCCCTCCTTCAGACCTTGTACTTACTGCTTGTTCTTCACACAAGAGCCAGAATGATCCTTTTAAAACATAGATCAGAAACATGACACTTCTTTGCTCAAAACACCCTAATGACTTCCCATCTCACTCAGAGAAAAAACCAAAATCCTCTCCAATCTCTAATCTAATCTCATCTTTTACTCTCCTTCTTTTTTATATACCTGCCACACTGGCCTCTTTACTATTTCTAGAACATGTCAGATACACTCCTGCATCAAGGCCTTTGCATGTGACGTTCTCTCTGCCTGGAATACTCTTTACTCACTTATCTTACATGGCTTGCTATCATCTCTTACAGGTCTTTACTAAAATATAGACTTCTCAATGAGGCCTTCTCTGATTACTTTATTTGAAAATGTAAACTCCCCATCTTCATCCTCTGAATTCCTAATCCCCTTTCCCAGTCCTATTTTTAGCCATACCATTTAATAACATCTGACATACCACAGATTTTACTTATTTTTATTGTCTGATATCCCACTAGAATTTAAGCTCCATGAAGTGAAGAATATCTATCTCTTTTGTTCTCTGCTTTATCCCAAGTGCACAGAACAATCTCTGGCACAAATGAGGTGCTCAATAAATAGTTATTGAATGACTGAATGAATGAATAAATAAATAATGAATGAAATAAGTTTGGGAAGTACAGTATACTATATACTTTTCTTGGAGATTCACAAAGTACACTAGCCTAGTAAAGGCACTGTGAAATCCTGCAGTGAAACAAAAATACCTGTTTAACCCAGAATTGCCCCAAACTTTTAATTCACGGAAACTTTTTTTCAAGGCTAAGGAAGAATCCTTGGGAAATCCTATTCCAAGGCAAATTGATCAAATTGTAACAAAACACTTGATTCAAATGACAACTTGGTATTCTCCAGTTGCTCTCCTACATTGCTTAAGAACCACTGGGCTAGAAAAATTATTAGTGTTATTGTGAGTTTTCTGGTGTCCTTGATGTTTGCTTTTGGGCACATAAAAGATCACTCAGGAGCTAAGTTTTTTAAAATTATTATTTAATTTATTAAAATGTTACACATTTTTCCCTAAGCTTTAAGTCCACTTATAAATCTAGCAGATTTTAGGAGGGCTTTCATAATGTGGTTAACTAAATTCCCTTAAACATTTTAAATTATATTTATACATTTAGTACATTGTATTCCTTTTAGGAACTTGGTCTATTTATTAACAAGCAAAATTGCAAAATTTTGGCAATTACCTAAATCTCTTTTGTAAATCTAATAAATTTAGAAATATAATGAGTCTTAGACACTCTTAAGTGTTCAAATACTGTTTATAAACTTATTTATCAACTTAAAAAAGCAAGTTTATATCATTTAATCAGTCAGAGGCTAATCTGTTATTATAAAAAGGGCAAATTCTCATAAGCTTTGAAAATTCATATTTGAAATACCAAATATGCACAGATTATTGCCAAATTTTATATGAAAATAGTAACCTGTGGGTTTGATTTGTGTCTCTATTTTTAAATCTCCCTAGATTTATTTTATTTTATTTTTTGCAGCTGGACTGTGTGGGAGATCCAAACCCGTGACCTTGGAAAATCGCCCTACATTTGATCTTAGCCAAAAGGCCAAGAAGCGATTGGAAAACCACCCTAGATTTAAAAACACTATTCTTGCAATTAATTCTAAATTTTCTGAGTTTCACAAAGGAAACAATTATATTATCCCAAATAATTTGGGGTAGCCTTTGTGGTAAATTTTGGGGTTACCTTTTCAGCTGATTGAGATTGCACATCAATCAGAAATTTTGTATGGGATTTTCCAGAGCTGTAGCCTTTCAGAGTGATTTTTCTCAAGATGGAAAGGGACAAGTAACGCTCTCTTTAATAGTTGCCAGGACTATAGGATCTCTGAGTGCATGCCCTCCAAATGGGGTGATCTCTCAGTCCCTAGATTCAAATTATGCAGGTCAGTATGTAGATTTTTCTTTGACTCATTGAAATCTGCAGCCCTCACTAAGTTTGCGGTAACTTCCAAACATTGCTTCATTTACATTTAAATTGCTCTCTTAAACTATGTAAATATAAATCTAATGGATTATCCATTCTCTTAAGGCTTTGTCTAATCTATAATCACATCCCAAAAGTCATGCTAATAGAAACTACAAAGGTTTTTAAAGTGCTTCTAAGTCTTAACGCAGTTAACACAATTAATATTTGTTATATTTAATTAATGAATGAGATCATGACTTGAATTTAGGTCTTTTCATATAAAGAACATTAAAGGTACTAAAACACTGGGTTACCAATTAAATGTGTGCTGTCATCTGAACCTTTGACTTTGGTGTTACAACACCATTCTCTAACCAACTGAGTTAACTGGCCAGCCCTAACATCTTTGAACAGTTTCTATTTTGATGTGTTCTTTATAAAATTTGGTTTATGAGAGATAAGCCAACCATGGTGACAATCACTGTATTCTCCTCATATCTATTTTTAATATGTTTCTCAGCATATTAGAAGTTGAATATTCGGTCGGCTTTTAGAAACAGTCCTACCACAATATGAAAAACACAACTAGAGATCATTTTTATTAACTGCAGTTCAATTCTAAGGAATAGTGAGACCTAAGGCTTTACTAACCCATCTAGTCTTGATACTCAGAAGCAACAACAGCAGGGCTCATAAATTGTTTTGTTGATCCACCTACCCATACACAGTAGAACCTGTGATCTGAACAGGTGGAGTGCCATTTGTTCAGCCAAGAATTCCTGTTCATGTCGTATGACAGACAGATGGTAGATTAGGATAGATAGATATGATACTAATGATACAAATTCTTTCTCCTTTCTTGATATCTCTATTTCTGTTCCTGTTCCTGATATTTTCTTTCTATTTCCAGTAAGTTGCTAGGAGGTGGAATTGAAAGCATGGCAATCACAGAAGCTTTTGGAGGTCAGTAGAACCTTAATAGTTTGTTACATGAAATAACATGGGTGTGTATATTTTATATGTAATAATACACACATACCTGTAATTAAATAAACCACCAGTAGTGAATTGTGCTTCCAAAATAGAACTTATGAAGAAATCCCGATGATCATAATACAGGATCATTCAAATTGCAATGAAAATATATACCAACATTAACATGTGTCTTATTGACATTTTTCATCCTTTTATTTGTGGTTTCTATAGAAGAATAGAATTTTCTTCTATTCCTTCAAAAGGTAATTATTTGAATAATGAGGCTGATTTTATTTCTAATCAATGCATGTTCCATGAACATAGAGATTGAATTCTCTTCCTTGATTATGTCCTCTATTTTCTTTCAAACAATTCATGCATAGCTGTATTATATATCATATCTGACAATTCCAGTATTTGCGGTCCTTTGGAAACTAAATCTGTTTTCTTCTTGTTATTATTATTTTTTTCTGTTGACTTGGAGAACTTAATCTGGTTTTCATTATTTCTTTTAACTAATTCTTAGTGGCTTACCTTCTTGTGTGTTTATCAATATTTATGAGCTTATTGCTTGATTTAATCTATGAGAATTCAATGGATCTAAATGGGTGAGTAGGGAAGTTTTCCTCCAGAGAGAAGATGCTTGTGCTGGTAGCTAGGGGATGCCATCAGTCTCAGACTACTTCAGTTCCCCTTGAGGATCTCAGTTCATTGGGGGAACCTCAGGATCTCCTTTCTGTGGTGGGGTCTTGAACTTTCATTTATGACTGTTCCTAAGGAAATTTTGGTTTACATTAACTTTTATCTAAAGGACAATTCTGTGAAAAAAATACTTAAATTTTTTTTACTATTGGTATTCATACTTGCAGAATCCATTTGTGACAGAAGAGATACTTTATGAGTGAGATTTGATAGAGAAGAAAACAGTAATATTCTGAAGCCGTGTTTTATTCTTTATGAAAAAATATAAAATTAACTATGCATGTTTTAAATTATTTTTTCTTTATTGCACAGAATTTCGTACTGGAAAAACCCAGCTCTCTCATACCCTCTGTGGTAAGGATAAATAACAACAATAACAATAGCAATAATAAATAATCATAGCTATTACTTATTAAACATCTACTGTGTGGCTGATACTTTACATAATCTCATGTAATCTGATCATACTTGCATGGAAACAAAAACTCAGGGAGATTAAGTAAGTTGCCCATGGTTGCACAGATACCAGAGCTAGTATTTGTGTGATGCTTAATACGATGTATGTACTGCACTATAAATACCTGAATGGAAAAAGGGAGAAGGTAAATGAGTATATGAGTGTGTTGGTGAAAAGAGGGGTCCACTTTTGCAATTTTTCCTATTCCATTTTTTCTATATCTTTTTTACAAGAATGACACAAAATCTATTGAGGCCTAGAATTCTTTACTTTCCATGCAGTAAGGTTGGCTCTAAGACTTAAATTTTTCTAAAACAGAATAAGCAAAGATATCTCCTTTTTCACAAAGACAGAGTACTACTCTGCACCTCTTTGACCTAAGTAGAAGGAGCATGGCAAAGTGGTTAAGAAGGAGGTTCTGGAATCAAATTGTCTGACTCTAGTCTTGACTCTACAATTAATAGCAATGGGACCCTGGGTAAGTTGCTTCACCTCTCTAATTTTCCCCATCTATTAAATAGAAATAATGATAGTGCCAAATCTTAAGGTTTTTTTTTTTTTTTTTTGGTGACTGGCCTATACAGGGATCCGAACCCTTGACCTTAGTGTTATCAACACTGCTTTCTAATCAATTGAGCTAACCAGCCTGCCCCTTAGGATTGTTTTGAAAATTAAATGAAATAATGCACTTACCTGGTATAAAATAGCTCCTTGGTGTTAACTACTATTACATAAAAAGTTAATGCATTTTTAAAATTTGCCATACATTAATTGAAATGCAACTTAAATTAATTATATAACATAAATATATCTGTGATTATTACTTGTAGAAAGAAAATTAGTAATATTTAAATTCTACTTCCATTCTTTGGAAGAATTAACTTTCATGAATATCTCTCATTGTGAGAGATATTGACATTCTTTGTTGAATGACTACTATGGTGGCAGAACACTTAAAATTTCACCACTGGTTAAGTATTATGAAAATATATTATTAAGTATTAAGTATTATGAAAATATATTATGAAAATATATTATAAACTAAAGGATCATGATTCTTTGGTAATTCACCAAATAGTTGTAACCAGCATAAATCCCATGTTTATTTACATATTCATTTGTACAAAGTTTATTCACTCCTATTAATATTAATTTTTTAATTGCTCCCTAGTGACAGCTCAACTTCCAGGAGCCGGTGGCTACCCAGGAGGAAAGATTATCTTCATTGATACAGAAAATACTTTGTATCTTTTTAGAAACAAATTGCGAACATAATAGTGTGACATAGTAACATTACTACAAAACAGGTTGTTTACAATATATCTTTTTTGGGGAGGGAGGGAGCAGCTTGCCAGCACAGGGGTCCAAACCCTTGACCTTGGTGTTACAAGGTGGTGCTCTAACCAAGTGAGCTAACCAGCAGGTCCATCATTTCTGTAATCATCCCATAAAAACCAACAATAATGAGAAAAGCAAAAGGGGAAAACAGTGACTGCTCACATTCTCAAATTACTTCTTATTTAATAAAGTTTCACTTCTCCACATGGGTTTGGTGTAAAAATGACAAAACAAATACATGAGAGGAAATTGTATCTTATTCATTGTTAACCTCAAAGATTTTGTTCAATACTTAGCTTCCTTCCCCACTCCCCCGCCTTGGGGGTTGGCCAGTAAGGGAATCCAAACCCTTGACCTTGGTGTTATAACACCAGCCTCTAACAAACAGAGCTAACAGGCCAGCCTATTTGATACTTAGAAAGAAAATTATTGACTCAATCAATGTCATGGTCCCAAATAAGGGAAAGGTATGAAGAGAGCAAAAGCATAGAAGAAAAAGAGGCAGAACCTGAATGGGTAACAGAAAGAATTACAGGTTAATTAAAAGTGTAAGGTATTCCTGAATACAGGGCTAGAAAGGTGATTTGGATCTTAGACATGAAGGATTTTGAATGGTGGGTGGGTGTAAATTGGGTACTTTTGCAATATTCTAGGCAAGTAAAGACAACTCGATCTACTTTGGAAGCAGCAGGAATAAAAAGAAAAGGACCAGAAATGCTAGGAGGAGGAAATTGATAGTATTTAATGACTGACTGTATTTGGTAGACAAAGAAAAGACAGGTTTGAGAAACCACTCTCAGGGTTTTTGTCTAAATACCGGAAGAGCTCTTGCTCAGCCCATTTACCATGTGACATCCTGCATTTCTGTAGAAGAAGGTCCTCACCAGATACGTTCCCTGGACCTTGGACTTCCCAGCCTCAGAAAATAAGTGTTGATTTTTGGAGGAGACATCCTAAAATTTGCAAGTGATGCACTGCTAGCCCTGTGGAAGGTGAAGCAAAAGCAGTTAAAAAACATTATCATAGTGGTAATTAAATATAGCCTGGAGATCCATGGATTGTTGGAGATCCACGGATTGTTTGGGACCCAGGAGTCTGAAGAAGGCCTAGATGTCTGAGTCAAGATAGGACTGGCTGCTGGCCACATCATCGTGTTGGTTTTGGAGATGAAACACGCAACCACTTTCTGGTGATTGGTCAGGTGGTGGGTGATGTGCACCTTGCACATAACATGGCACAGATGAATGATGTCTTTCTGTCACCAAACTGCTGGTAGCTCTGTGACTGGAGCATGATTGAAATTGAGAGGATTCCAGATCAGAGAGCAGTTAAGGTTAACTTCTTAAAACCACCCCCTACTTTTAACTTTGATGAATTTTTCACGAAGTGTATGACCTTCATGAATTATTATCCTTCTGGTGATGACAAAAACCTCCTGAGGCTTGCGAGCATGCTGGACTCTGATCCTGAACTGGAGTTGTCTCTACAAAAGTTTTTGATGGAGAGCATTTTGAATTATAGTGACCACAAACAGCTTGGGGGTTATTTGTCTGAACTTTGCCCAGTGGCAATCATGTTTGTGAACCTGATGTTTAAAGAGCAAGATAAAGCAAAAGTCATAGGCTCCACCATCCAGGATGACTGCATGCACATCACCTCTGTTCTGAAGGTCTTTTGAGGCCAAATCAATAAAGTCTTCACATTTGACAAGGGCTGCTCCTTCCTTTGTGTCTTTGGTTTCCCCCAGGGGAAAGGCACCTGATGAGGTCACTCATGCTTTGGAAAGTGCTGTGGATATATTTGATTTCTGCTCTCAGGTCCACAAAATCCACACTGTGTCCATCAGTGTGGGACATACTGTGAGACACAAGTTCACAGTCTTTGGTCAAAAAGTCAACATAGCTGCCAGAATGATGATGGGAATCATGCCCTTGATTCTGTCACTTAAAATGGCAGCAACCCACCAGCCTACTTTTTAAAAGAGATTCCAAAGAAAGTTATGAAAGGTGTTGGAGATTTTGGACCAGTCTTTCAGTGTTTGGGCCTTAATGAGAAAGTCATGTTTGGTATGGCATACTTCATCTGCAAAAGAAATGAGGGTTATTCTTTGCTGGGATATGATAAGGAGATCAGATACTTCATGTGTACTATGAAGGAATTTTTGATGTCTAACTGCAGCTGAGTCCTGATGTACGAAGGATTGCCAGAATATGGAAAAAGCCAGATACTAATGGAAATCGAGTACCTGACTCAAGGTGAGGATCACAGACAGTGAAAGAGGAAAGAATTATTTTCATCTCGAGGCCCAGTTTGTGGAGTCAGCCTCCTGGGCATTTATGAAGAAACTTATCTACACTATCCCTGTCTCCTTTTGTTGATATACCCTGTGCAGCTTCCAGTGGCATAATGAAGAACAGGAACACTACCTATGTTACCCTTGGTACTGTACAGCCTAAGGACATCTGCAACAAGGTCTGTCCTGACCTCAATGTGAGCAACATCCCCAAAGAACTTGGACTTGTACCTAGTGGAGGGAAGCTGTGGAATTCCATTTTACTGTGAAGAATTTCTAAAAAACCTCAACCATCAAATGGAGTCTGAGGAAAAGACAAACGTGACCTGGAATAACCTGTTCAGTAAATCCTTCAGTGATGGTTCTTTCTCACTTTGTCCTTCTATGTAACTAAGTCCTTATGCAGAGAGGATGGCAAGAATTGACTATTCCATAGGTTGCTTCCTGAAGGGTCAGAGGGTTTTGGGGAAGCAAGAAATATTGGATCTGCATGTATTGATACACACTGTACCCCACAAATATGTATACATTAATGTTAAAAACAAAACAAAACATTTAAAAGTGAAAAAAGGAAGAAAAGAAATATTGGATCTGATATTCCAGACTGTAAGAGAACTTAACATTGCCTGGGATTCACTGGACTGGGATAAGGAATGTATATCTGTAAAAGACATAAAGGAACACTAAGAAATCTCAAAGCCCAGAATCAGAACTGAAGGAGGACTTGGATGCTAGCTAGAAAAAGAAAAAAAATTCCTTGTTTTCTAGAGATAAAATTAGTTGTTCAAAGTGAATCGTCAACAAGGTTTCCATGCTACAGAGATGTACAGGGAGATGAAATTTGAGATGATGGCATGAAGGAAGCCAGCTGGACTATTTAGAAAAACAGATTTATTGCAAGTAAAAGTGCCACCTTTTACCAAAAGTCCCTATCTCCTAGGTGAGTGAATGAAGCTCAGATGCCACATCCCTCCATGAATTGTGTTTCAGCGGCATCTGTTGCCTCTCACTTCATGTACAATTTCATGATTCCAGGATTATGTGGCCAGTGTGGTCACTTGTGGAGGAGACATGAGATGGTTGTCTGAGAGAAGAGCAGGGTCAAAGTTAATATTTTTTAAAAAAGGAACAAGAGACATAAGCTTGCTTTTTAAGGGAAGATCAAAAATTTTTTTCATTCTGGATTATTGTGATGAAAAAAGAGTTAGCTTTGCTTGGCCAAATTAATTTTCTAGAAAGAAAAAAAGAAAGATTATAATAATGCATTGAACTTTCAGAAGGAGAACAGGACCGTGGTTACTAGAAGGAGGAAAGGGGGAGGGGGAGGAGTGTTAGCAAGAAATTGGCTAATGGACACAAGGAATTACATTCTGTAATGATGAACATGCTAATTATCCTGATTTAATCATCACACATTGTACACAGGTATTGATATTCAACTTTACCTCACACATATGTTTGATCAATTATTTTTCAATAATAAAAAGTCCACCATGTATCAATAAAAAAATAAAATAAACTTAAAAAATAAATACTGGGAGAATAATGATGCTAATGATAGAATTGGGAAGATCATGTTTCAGAAAAAAGGTGATATTTCATTTTAATGTGTTGGTATGAGGTACAAGAGGATATCCAGATGGCAGTTGGAAATGTTGGGCTCAGCGTGAGAAAGGGGTTGGGTAAGAGATATGGATGAAATAACCAAGGGGGAAAGAGAATTTACAGAGAGAGAAGAGAGAACTGAGAATATAACTTTGGGGTGTGTCTATACTTAGGAAGAAGACTAAAATGAGGAACCCACAGAGACACAGGAATTAGGAGGAAATCTGGTTGTGGAAGACAAGCAAAAGGAAAGTTTCAAGAAGAAAACAGTGTCAGTAATGTTTCACACAGATTTTGCAGGTGCAGACAGAAAAATCACTGAAGTTCAAAATTAGGAGTTCAAGAGAATATTTGTGGTAGGGTGAAATGATGGAAGTTTCTTGCAAATGGTCAGAGCATGACCAATGAATGGAAGAAGAAATACAGTAGTTTAAGAAAGTATCAGGATCATAGGAAATGATAAATCTTTTTAATAATAGGCAACATGTGCACAGGTTTGTAAGGCCTCACAATGAAGCACAAATCTACCTTTCCAAGCTCATTACTCACTATTGTCACTATTAGAGGCAAAGAGATGAGTCTGTTCTAGTCAGATCCCATTGCCTCTAGACATGCTTTATTGTTAAAATTTGAAAACATTTATATATCAGCAATTATGTAGGTTTTAACTATAAAGATTTTTGTTTTCTTTTTTCATTATGGTTTCTTGCATCTCAAATCTTTGCTATATTTTTTGTTTTGCTGGAGGACCTACTAAAATACTTCTTTCAGAAAAGTAATCCAGGTGTTAAACTTTGAGCCCTGGAAAATAAATACCTTTTCTGCTCCCACTCTTGAATGTTAATTTGGCTGGTCATAGAGAAATTTGCCTGGTGTGAGAGTATTTCTATCCTATTGGGTGTTGGCTCCCTCTATCCCCATCTCTCAGTCTTTCTGAATAATACAAATACTTTAAGCCTCTCATTCCAAGGCCTGCTTTTTCTAATCTCTAATTACCCAATTTAGAAAACTTTGTCTTTCTTGATCTATTACAGAATTCACTATCTAAGATATTTGTGTAGAAGAAAAGCAGCCAGAGAACTATTTGCAGAAGACTTTATTCAAAAATATCAGGCATTAGAAGACACTTAATGAGCCTTCCAACTTCGGGAAGGAGGGCAGAATGTAGTATAGGGCTTTAGCAAGGGGGCTTGTCTGGAGTTCAGCTAATTTCATAAATAGTTGATTAAGGATGATTCTCAGAGACGGAGGCATTTTTCTTGCAGATTAGTAGCCACTCATTGATCAATCTGGATTTTATCAAGAATGATATAGAGGAACAGTCAGGAGCTGAGTCATATGCAAGGAGGGCGAGGGGCGGAGCACTGTGGCAAGGGCCACAGTGGAATATTCTCATTCTTTCAGTTTCTCTCACATGTGTACTGCTGTCTCTTGATATTTTCCTCTTTAGATGTTTATATTTTGTCTGCTTAATTGTATTTCAAGCTTACCTAGGGCACACATTGTCTTATGACTCCTTATATCCTCCACAATGCTCTGCCTTGGTGATTCGTTAGTATGGCAATCAATTCCATATGGTAATTGGTTAACGAATATTTGTAGATTGATTTGAACTTCCCTTCAGTGTAAGCTCAACTTTTATACCCCTGGTCACAAGTATTTGGGTTTTGCAGAAACTGACATTGTGAAAAATATTTTTATTGCCTCTTTCAATTCATTGTTTTCTTTGACTTGTGTACCAAAAACATTTGTTGGATATAATCAATAGCAATGGAAGATTTTAGTGGCTGTCACTGAAGCTCTAAAGAACATATGTAGTACATTAGGGGATATAGATGACTGAGAAATCCTAAAGGCAATTCAATTGAACATTTATTGAATTGGTTGCAAGTCTCACAAATGAGATTATAAATGGTTCTTGCTCTGCAGTTTCTTATACTGTAGTATGATCAGTGCTATATAAACAGTATAAACAAAGTGAAATGAGACCACAGACAAGCATTTTATTTTACTTTGTTTTACTTCAGGCATGTTGAGATCATCAAAGATCTAAGAAAAAATGTTTATTATTCTTTTATAGTTTATAAATATAAGTGATTACGAGTATTAGCATCTTTCAGAATACCTTTGCAGGTACTTTGCCTCTCTGTGAATTTGCTAATTTCAGAAAATTAGCAACTCTTTTAGAAGAAAGTGGATTATAAACCCTATATAAACCAAAAACCCTGGGTTGATAATTCCCTTCTGGATCCTTGAGGTTACTTTTTTGGCCCTTTTGTTCATGTGGTCAAATTTACCATTTGTTGGCAACACATGATTAATTGTATTTTAAACTATTTTATACTGAGCAGATGAGGAGTACGAAGAGAGTAAATTAATTCACTTTGAAGTGACGTGAATTATATTTTGGTGATATTATCTTTCTAGGATAGACCTTTTTTTTTTTTTTTTTTTAAAGATGATCGGTAAGAGGATCTTAACCCTTGACTTGGTGTTGTCAGCACCACGCTCAGCCAGTGAGCGAACCGGCCATCCCTATATGGGATCCGAACCCGTGGCCTTGGTGTTATCAGCACCACACTCTCCCAAGTAAGCCACTGGCCGGCCCAGGATAGACCTATTTTTATAGAACTGAGAACAAAAGAGACTCACAAACTTTATCGTTTCTAGGGTTTTTTTTCTTGGAACTTTGTTTCTAGTTTTTTTTTCTTGGAACTGCATAATCCTGAGTCATTTACCTAATCCCTGTTTGCCAGTGTCCTCATTTGCAAAATGTAATTTAGGCCATAATTACTAATGTCCAAGGTGATTGTAAAGATCTGAAAATTTAGTATTTAAATGCATTACTGCCACCATTTTGATGACTATCACCGTCTGAGGTAAATTGAGGCACTTAATGAAAAATAAAATCTGGTGTGGACTTTAAGTGATTGCTAGCATCCTCCAGAATACTTTTGCAGGTACATTGTTTTGCCTCTCTGTTAATTTACTTAACTAAGGCATTGTATTTTATAGTTGTTTTCTAAACTTTTTTTGGAATTGATTTATTGGATCCTTAATCGTGATCCAGCCGTCCAGATCGCCTTCGGGACATTGCTGATCGCTTCAATGTAGACCACGATGCAGTACTGGATAATGTACTTTATGCACGCGCATACACTAGTAAGAGCCCCATGCAATTGAATGCTTTGGTCAATTGTAAAGTTGGCAGCACTGATTTACTACTTGAGTCATACATACTACATTTTGACACCATTCTTTTCTCTTTTATTTTGCTTTTCTCCAAATTAACTTGGTCAGTCCATAAAGTATGTTATCTGGTAAGTCTTTAGATATTAAAATGCCCTCAAATTATTTCTTATTCTGTGTCTTTGAAATGCAGAGTCACATTCTTTTTGGATAATGTAGTATTTGGCATGTGTGATAAAAAGCAGAATATGCAATCATACAAGGGTACTTCAAAAAGTTTGTGGAAAAAATAGAATTAAAAGATAATACAAATCTTCCCATGAACTTTCTCGAGTACCCTCATATTTAATATGTCATAAATAATTAAGAGAATCCTTTAGGGATTCTCTTTCTCCTGGCTCCCAAGGACATGAATGATCTTAGCTTTTGCTTCTCCTAGCTTTTGTAACATTTTCTCACTGCATTTCCCACCAGGTGAACATCAGATGGAGCTACTTGATTATGTAGCAGCAAAATTCCATGAAGAAGCTGGCATCTTCAAGTTATTGGTACAAGCTAGTAAATATTGCTCATTCGCAGGGCTATTTATTATTTTTCTTCTATTGAATCCTATTCAAATTAACTTCTTCCTTTTATTTCTGAATGCATATTAATTTTTACATTAACCCTGTGCAGATCATTGATTCAGTTATGGCACTTTTTCGAGTGGATTTCAGTGGTCGTGGGGAGTTGGCTGAACGGCAGCAAAAATTAGCCCAAATGTTGTCACGACTTCAAAAAATCTCAGAAGGTATATCTTAAAATAAAATGGCACTATCAGAATAGCATCTGCGACTGTGTTTGCTAAGTATGAATTTCAGAGAAGCTCAGAATAATGTCACGAGGCAGTAATTTTTTAATATATAGAATTACATTCATGGGAATACAACTCTTTTTAAGCCAGAATGTTTATTCTAACCTAAATAATAATAATTACATTAATTAATTTGTTATCAATGAAAAAAATAGGAATATGATCTTATTTATAATTTATAAAATAAATTCATACCACAATATTCCTAAACTCTGAAATCTAAACAATGAACTTTTTATACATATAGTGCCTTTCTCTTAGTTTCATAATTGTATTTCTTGATGCAGAATATAATGTGGCTGTGTTTGTGACCAATCAAATGACTGCCGATCCAGGAGCAACTATGACGTAAGCCCAAATATTCTACTTTTGTATTTTACAGATGTTAATATCAAGAGGGTTAGAATGTAGAATAGAAAATAATTTTAAAATAATCAGTCTTTTTTTTTTTTTTTTTTTTTGTCTTTTTCGTGACCGGCACTCAGCCAGTGGGTGCACCGGCCATTCCTGTATAGGATCCGAACCCGCGGCGGGAGCGATTCCGCACTCCCAGTGCCGCACTCTCCCGACTGCGCCACGGGCTCGGCAAAAATAATCAGTCTTAATGTGAGCACAAATCACCTTATTGCACAGTGCCTATTACTTCATAATTATAAATGTCACTTATTTGTTATCTAGACTGTATTTTTCTCTAGTTCTTTATATAATAAAGCAATAGTTTAGCCATTTTCAGTGGTACTTTGTGCTTCTCTTTGGGCTAGAACTAAAATGATATTGGAGGACATTAAGAAAAAGATCTTAGGGAAAGAAAACTTATATTCCAAATACATGAATGACTTCTATTGCATTTGTAAGCTGTTAGCCTAAAAACAAAAAAGCAGGCTTTCTACAGGATATATACTAAATATATTTATAAGAAGCCCTGTAAGAGAAGTCTCCTGTTTCAAGAAACAGAATTTTAGTCCACACTAGGCACATTCAGAATTTGTTGAAGTATTTGTGCACATAAAACTATTGATGACTCTGTTTAAAATACAGCAGTGACTGTAAAGGCAAGGAGAGCTAAAGTAGGATAGTAAAAACCAAAAATTCAAAGAAAGGTTTGTTGCCACCAACAGAAATTTTGAGCATTATGTGTCTGAATAAGCAATCGAAATAACCCTGAGTTCATGACAATGCTTTTTTAAAGATTTTTTTTTAAAACTTTTTATTTAGAAAGCTTTTTAACCAGAGAAAAGTTGCAAGATTAGTATAATGCACATGCATATAGTATTCACCTCGGTTCATCAATTGATACATTTTGCCACATTTGTTCTCTCTCACATGTGTGTATGTATAAAATCTATTTGTCTCACCACATACACATATGCATATATATATACATATGTATATAAACATGCACATACACACATATATTTTTGGTGAACCATTTGAGAGGTGTTTTTTTTTCCCCTGAACCATTGAGAATTATTTGCAGACATGACACTTCACCTGTTAAAACTTCAGCACATCTCTTCTAAGAACAAGAACTTTCTCCTACATAACCACAATATAATTATCACATTCAGGAAATTTAACATCGGCGTGATAGTTTATCTAACATAAAGTTGTATATTCAAGCGTCTCTAACTGTCCCAATAATGTCTGTTACAGTTGCTGGTGTTTTTTGTTTTGCTTTCAATTCAAGATCAATTGAGGATCATGCATTGCATGTAGCTGTTATGTCTGTTTAGTCTCCTCTAATCTAACTCCTCCTTTGTTAGACTTTTATGACCCTGACATTTTTGAAGAGCATAGGCAAACTGTTTTGCAATGTCCCTCAATTTGGAATTGATTTTTTTCTAATTATTTAAAATGTTAAACACTTTTGGCAGGAAAACTACATAAGTGATATTATAGCCTTCTCAGTATATCATATCAGGAGGCACATGATGGCAGTTTATCCCATTATTAGTGACATTAAGTTTGATCTTATGATTAAGATGGTATTCAAGGCTGTCTGGTTAGCTCAGTTGATTAGAGCACAGCCTTATAACACCTAGGTCATGAGTTCAGATCCCCATACTGGCCAGATGTCAGAAAAAAAAAAAAAGACAATATTCAGAAGATTTCTCTATAGTAAAAGAGAATTACAAAAATTCCCTCTTGTAATTAATAAGTAATTTGTGGGGTGATAGTTTGAGACTGTGTAAATATCTTGTTCTGCAACAAGCTTTCACCCATTTATTTTAGCATCCATTGAAGATTCCTGCCTAAATCAATTATTACTCTGATAGTTGCAATATAAAGTATTACTTTAAAACCAAAGCGATAGGGCCGACCCAGTGACGTACTCGGGAGAGTGTGGCGCTGGGAGCACAGCGACGTTCCCGCCGCGGGTTCCGGGCCGGTGTGCTCACTAGCTGAGTACCAGTCACGAAAAACACACACACACAAAAAAAACCCAAAGTGATACATCGTATACTAGCAGATAAAATGAGTCATTGACATATATATTAGAAAATATTTGATATGATAGTATAAATTCTGTAAATTGTACAGAAATGAATGTGTCTCTCTTTAGTCATATTGTTAACTTACTCTAATGGTATTGCTGCATCTTCTGCAGTTTGATATATTTCTCACTTTTCAATACCCTTTTATGAGTATTTTCCACTTAATTACAGGAGATTCTGATGTGAAAAATAATAACTACACAAATGGTATTAAGCAAGTTAAAAAGATCAAAGAGGGAGAAATCAATTATTTATCCATTCAACAAGTATTTATTGGAAATCTACTATGAAACAAGACTCTGGGAATTCACTAGTGAACAAAAGAGACAAAATCCCTTTCCTTCATAAAGAGAAAAATAAATGATGTCCATTTAACTCAAAATTTTAAAGTCTCAGTATGTCACACAGCTTCTGTAGTGTAGTCCTTGAGTGGTTAAAGCAATCTTCTCTGTTTTATGGGGTGTCTTTCATACGCAGGACATGAAGTACTTCACAAAGAGAATAATTTTAAACTGAAGAGAAATGGAAGATTTTTAAGGCTTACTTTAAAAAGAGAAAATGACTCATTGGCTCAGAGGGAGGAAGTGGGATGCTTTCAAATAAAACGGTACAAGTTAAAGAGCAATGTTCTTTCTTCAGGTGTAGGGAGGGAACACTGAAGAGGCCAAAACTGTCATTCTAGAGTTAGAAGGCAAAGGAAATCAGTGGAAATTAGGTCACATAGGGGTTCTTTATCTTATATTTGGAGAAAGTTTCAAAAAGTAAAACCATTTTGAATTAACTCCAATAAGACAATAAAGGAGAAATAGAGAGGTGACAGGAAATAACTGAAGAGGAATTTGGAATGAGGAGGGGATTTATAATGAAGTGAGCTAAGTAGAGAGCTAGAGAAGGTAGCAGAGGCTAATATTTTTTCTGGGTAAGTCTGCTTTGAAACATTATCTCCACCTAGCAGAGTTGTAAGGAACAAGGTTCACTATAATTAGCATTCTAAAGTATATTAAATTATAACAATACAAATTGGATGCATGTCTTCATATAAGGCACAAAAATTACCACAACTAAATGAAAAAAACCAGGACAGTTTTAAGGTAAAGGATTTCAAACGCTATTAGAAATCTTCCCGTAAAGAAAATATCTTTTCTCAGTGTTGAGGAATTCCAAGCTGCAGCTCGCCTGGGGCCTGTCAGAGAAATATCACTATAATTGGTATTAGTCCCCAAGTACACTGACAATAATTGAGGCTTATATCCCATGCATTATACTTGATGGCACAACGTATTAAAAAGGAACAAAATTATAGAGGCGAGGAGCTGCTGTATGATACAGCAGAGCAGTTGCTCCTAGACAAGGCAGATACAGATACAGATTTTAGAACTGAAATGACCCAGTTGATGAAGGCCTGGAAATAAAAAGTCAGAGTATCAGCCGGTAAAGCTCTAAATCAGGGTTAATAATAAGATAATAACAAGACCATGATGTTGCCCCCTACTTCATTTGTGTACTGTATTTGTTTTCTTAAAACAAAAAGTTATCTTAGAACATTTGCTGTCTTATAAATGTACAGTCAGTTTATTCTCTAAGGATGTCACCTACAGATTCAACATTATTAGCATAAATTAAGAGGTAATATTGCTAGAGAAATAAACATTAAACCAGGGTCACTAGTGTGGTAACCTTACGCAAGTCATTTAAACTATTTTAACTTCATTTTCTCCCCCTCAAAATTGAGAACTTATATTTATTGATTACTTATCACGTGCCAGGTGCTTTCATGCATCATCGTATGTAATTCTCATGCGACTCCAATGTAATTCAGCCTCCTTGGGTCTCCCAGTTTGTTCTATGAAGTCAATCTCAATATGCTGTTGCATCCTTCCCCACCCCACCCCCACAAAAAAGCCAGAACTCCATCTTCAAAACGTTGAAAAAAAGTGTAGGGGTTTTTTTTGTTGTTGTTTTTGTTTTTGCATATTTTGGGAGCAGACAGGAGGAGAGGGTTTCTTAACAAAACTTATTTAAAATACGCTTTTTAAAAAACCCTCTCATCTCTTTCTCAAAATTTTTTTCCTTTTGGTAGTACTCTTCTCTCCCCATCTTCCCCTAATCTCAAAGCCTCCTCTGCATTCTCAGGCAGGTTCACTCAGCCTTTCTCTCCTCAATGGGCCCCTTTTCAAAAATTCCATCTGTAAGCTTGCCCCTTACAAGTCAAAAGTGCCAGGAACACTATTGTCCCTCAAGCTTGCCCTTGCCCATGCCCCTCAGGGTTCATACTCCAACCAGTATTTGAGGTAGGTATTATGATTATTCTTAATTTGTTTTTTTATTTTTATTTTTTTGGTGGCTGGCCAGTATGGGGAACTGAACTCTTGACCTTGGTGTTACAAGGCTGCGCCTTAATTTATAAAGGTGGAAACAAAGGCTTAGTACTTAGTGCTTGTCTGATCATACAATTAAAAAATGGGGGAGGCAGGACTTGAATCCAGGTATCTTTGACTTCAAAGTTGATGCTCTTTTAGTCTCACCATGCTACCTTTTTATCCCATACCATAACTTTATTCTTCATGACCCCAGCATCCTAATTTGACATTGGCAGATCAGGTTGTTCTGGGTCTTACCCTCCACAATATAATATGACATATCCTGTTCAACCAGAAGGGGAAAAATGATCTTTCTTAGTCCCTCTTTATTCCTAATATCCACCCCCATTTCATCTTCCTCCTTACTGTTCTCCTCAACCTCCTGAGAAAAGGAGGAAAAAAAGAGGAGAAGAAAACGTAAATGAAGGGGAAATAAGAGAACAGGCTAAAGGAGGGATGTGGGTGGTTTTCTGAAGCTGTTTTAACTTGGTTAGAAATAGAAGTAAATTAAAGCCCTCTACAAGAATGTGGAATGCGATTACACCTTCTTGTACTTCAAGACTTGTTTATAACCGCTAGCATAGTCAGGAAGTTCAGAGACTTTAAGAAAAGTTTCTTCGTCTACATTTCACGGTAAGAGTGACTGTTTTAACTGAATCATTTAACTAAGTAGTAATGTTTACCATTTATCGAGGATCTCTTACATACCAAGATGATTGCTGTAAGGATAGAGCTAATGTATATTAATGACCAGGTATAGTTCCTGGCAAGTAGTAGACTCCCAATGAGTTATATTAAATGTATCTTGAATCTTCATATCGGCCTTAAGAGGTAAGGATTTTTAATTCCCATTTTACCTGAAAGAAACCGAGACTCATAAAGGTAAGTAACTAGCCCAAGGTAACATAGCTAATAAGTGTTTGAGTCAGGATTAGGAAAGCAGATAAATAATAAGTGTAGTTACTGGCCTAATGCCTTGCTTGAATTATTTCATTTTATTCTCACAACCTTCCTACCAATTAGGCACAGTTATTGTCCCCCAATTAAAATAAAGAAACAGAAGCTTAGAATGGTTAGATTTTCCTGAGGTTCACATAGCTGTCAAGCCAGAATTTGAGCCAGGTCTAACTCCAAAGCTCAGATACCACACAGTGCATGAGGGCTGTATCTGCATGCTGTCACCTTAGAGGCTTTGCAGGGATGTATCCATTACTCTGGTGAACTGACCATAGTCCAGGGCCCTCAGCCTTGCAGGCAGAGATTTGATTTGGTCAGCCTACTGAGAACCAATCCATCTCTCAGGGGCAGACTCACATTAATTAAGCTCATGAGACTCAGTGAAAAACCACATGGCCAGCTTATTCATAATGAAAAACGTAACTACATCTGAGGTTTATGTGACCAGTACATTCTCTCCCTGTACGTAGACTTTATCAAAATCCAAGTCTGAATCTGTAATTATTTACTAAATATGGAACCCAAGCAAAGGGAAATTAGATTACTTAGAAGAATGTCTGCCACATAGTAAGGACTCAGTAAATCTTGGTTATTATTATTATTATTATTATTATTATTAATACCTATATATACAGGGTTGGGGGGTGTTCATGAATCTCCTAAACTTACATGAAATTTTTTGTAAATGTATATAAGTGCATTTTTCTGAGAGGGGGCTCTATATCTTATTAAACTATCTAAGTGTTGGTGACCTACAAAAACGGTTAAGGGCCATAAATTCTACACTAAATTCTGCCCAGAATCCTGAATACCTTGATGGGGCAAACAAAATTTGAATTAGCTTGATATTCTCTCAGAGCTAAGGTTCTTATGCTATGTCACAGTCTATTTTGATTAAGTATAACCTCTTAGTTTATGAGTCATTTTTGAGGACGTTTTTATCCACATAATTTTTCCCTTTTTTTTCGGTGGCTGGTCAGTACAGAGATCCAAACCTGTTGACCTTGGTGTTACCAGCACCATGCTCTCACAAGTCAGCTAACCAGCCAGCCCTGGAGATGACATTCTTAACATTTAGGTTTTTCACCTAGAGTACTCAATAACATGCCTATTCTCTTTCATGCATTGGGTATTACAGTGGTAACAACAAACAGTAGTGTGCTAAGGAAAAAATTCATGGCTCTACATCTAGAAGCTCCAGCTTCCCACTCCTCTTTGGTTATCTATAATGGCAGGAAGAGGGGGAATTCAGTGGGGGAATCTGTCTCCTTTCATATTTGCCTTTCTGTCAGAACACCATTCAGAAGTTCCTTGAATTACAGCTTCTTTGGAGATATGTCACAAATCTATGTTCAGAAGGACCTAGACTAGGGAGACCCAAATTGTCTTCTCTGTATTTATTTCACAATATCTGTGGATCACCTTCTATATTATAGGCACTTTTCTAGGCACTGGAGTTACAAAGAACTCAGATTATAGTAGGGAGTGAAACCCATGAATTTAAAATTACAATGTAGTGTGCTTTAATAGAGGAATACATACAGTGGTAGGGGAGCACAGAGGGGGCTCGCTCTGCTCTGTTTCAAGGGATTAGGGAAGGGTTCCAAGAAGGGAAGGTACTTGTAGGATGAGTAGGAGCTGAATGAGCAAACACAGTGGGAAAGGGGCTTTCATTTGTGCAAAGGCATTTATATACAAAGGCATTGAGGTACAAGAGGACTTGCTGAAATAAGAAAAAACAAAAGAAGTTTGAGACGTAAGGAGGAAAAATGAGTACAACTGTAGATAAGTATGTAGATGGTGTATAGAAAGCAGAGGAAGTGAAGGGAGCTTCTTCCTGACAGCCCTTGTTTTCTCTATGAAGTCGTAGGCAACATCATACAAGGTGAGAGGACAAGAATGGAAAAGGAGGCTTAAGGAGATTACTGAAGATTTGTAAAAGGGGAGGTGAAGCCAACCATGCCCATGTTCATATAGGAGAATTACTGAGTAGTACTGAAGGACCACCTGTGAATGCAGTAACATAGCTGTTAAGACTTCTCTCTGCCCATTTAGCTAACCCTGACTATCCTTTCTTATTTCCTCTTGATAGAAATCTCCAACTGGTCTCAATTTTATTTTTACCTAACTTCTGTGAAAGCACCAATCTTTCTGCAGTCCAATATTCTCCTTGGAATTTTTGTAGCTTCCATATCTTAAGCCCAAAAAACATTCTTGAGCACCCACTGTGTAGCTGGTTGCTACAGAGCTAAATACAATGTAGTCTGCCCTGATGGAGTTTAGTGATAAGGAATAGGAGAAGGATTGAGGAAAAATATAATAAGTGAGTAAATAATAGTAATAAGGCAGAACATGAAAAGTGCATTAGAGCATAAATACAGTGTTTGTGGGTTCAGAGGTCACAGCCCAGTTGAGAATATCATCAGGGCCTCAAGCAATCCATCTATACAGAACATAGAATTCTTTTAAGACTTAAAGAACCACACTTAAGGTACAGTGTGACCTGGAACATCAGAGCCACTCCATTATATGTCACAGCTCCAAACCCCACCCTACTCCACAGTTTATGAACAAGCCTCTGCTTGTTAAGAGTACATGCCTACTTTATCCCCTGCCATCCTCCACAGGAAGGTTGCCTTGTAAATGCAGATATTGCTGTACATAGTCCATATGATAAAACCTGAAAAGGTGTTTATTAATGCAGGTTTCAGGCAGACCCCAAAAAACCCATCGGGGGACATATTCTGGCACATGCTTCAACAACAAGAATAAGCTTGAGAAAGGGAAGAGGAGAACTGAGAATTGCCAAGATTTATGACAGGTAAATATTTTTCATCAGATTCTTGTGCATATGGTATTAAACAGAATTACCTTTCTTACAAGGCTGTGATTCTACCACTGGCAGATGCTACATATTTGAATTTCCTTCTCAAAAATTACGTAATTGATTGGGAAATACTATGTGCTAAGGTACTAGGGATTCAGGGATTCTGTTGACAAATGGACTTGGTCCCTAACCTTTCAAAACATACAGTAAAGCTAGAAAATGTAGTCATCAATTCCAATTAAAGCGTGGGGAGTGCAGGGGAAGTACACAGTATGGGAACATATTCTTCTTTCTTTTTGCCAGTTTAACTCCATTCACTTTTCAGGTTTCAGTTTAAACATCACTAACTCAGGGAACCTTTCCTCTACCCTTACAGAATACGCTAAATGTATATACAATATATTCTTTATATATACAATATATTCTTTCACAGTACTTATTTAATTAAGAATTATAAGTTTAATAAATCTTTACAGAGAAACCTACTACCATACATGTCAGCTGTTCTAGGTTCTTGGGACAAAGCAGTGAACAAAACAAAAAGACAAGTCCCTGCCCTCATGGAACTTACATTCGTTCCACTGGTGATGTTTTGTATAACATATGTCATCCCCTCTAACAATAACCCTGAAGAAAGGGACACTATTTGCTTGCTCACCACTGTATTCCAAGTGCCTGGGACATAACTAATGGGCAAAATTTGTGACCAACTGATTAACCAGCCCCAAGCAACAAGGCAAAGATTTGTAGTAACTCTTGACCTTACGGATAGAAAAGTATTACCTCAAAAATCAGACGAGCTCTTAGTCTGAGTCACAGTACTGTACTTATTATGTATTGTCATTGAATAAATATTAAATAATCAGTTCCCCCATCTATCTAAGATGGTGCTTATTCATACCCTTTTGCTTTTTATCACGACCCTGTAGAAGACTCTAATAAGCAAATGATATGTTTTATGGAGCTTTAGTAATCTCTAGAAATTTGCTCCAAAGTTCTTTGTTGAATTAGATAGTTATATCCTTGTTACTAAAGTTTCTTGGTCTATATCTTGGACAAATTGCTGTGCTTAGGACTTTCCCTAACACTTTTCACTCTGAATTGTAATTGACTGTTTACATGTACGACAGTACTTCCAAAAGTTCATGGAAAAATTCCTATTATCTTTCAATTCTATTTTTCCACAAGCTTCTGGAAGTACCCTCATACATCTCCCTCACATCAGGGACTAAGTCTGGTTCACTAATGTCCACAGCACCTAACATGGTAGTCGGCATGTAGTAGGCACTCAATAACTATTTGTTGAATTAATAAATGAACTCCATCTATATATTCAATCATTTGTATATTTCATCAAGCCCTCCAAATTTGCAATAAACAACTGCAATTTTTACAGTCCTAAGAGACAGGTAGGGCTCTGCAGATAAAGAATAATGAAAGTAAGTTATCAGTAAGTTATCATAAAGGTTAGTTATGTCAAATGTCCATAAATTTGAATAAAAAAAGCAAAACTGGATCAGAGCTTAAAATATCAAAATTTAGTTGTCATGCAGCATGTACTCATTTTTTTATGGTCCCTAGAGATTTTTTTAAAAGAATGCTTCACTTTAGAGAAAACTTTTTGGTAGAGAACATGATGATACTAATACTGATAGCTAACACTTATTGAGTGGCTGTTATGTGCTAGACCTTGCTCCAACTGCTTTATATATATATAAATAATACATATATATTTGCATACATATATATATATATTATTTATAATACTAACCCTAAGAGGTAAATTTATTATTCCCCATTTTACACACAAGGCCCCATGCAGTTAGGCAAACATTGCCCCTCTACAGTCTATTTTAAACACAGAAGCCAGAGTGATCTTTTATAAAACTGTCAGATCATTTCTGTTTTCTGCTTAAAACCCTCCAGTGGCTCCCCATCTTAAGTCAGAATAAAAGCCCAGGGCCGAGCCCGTGGCGCACTTGGTAGAGTGCTGCGCTGGGAGTGTGGCAACGCTCCCGCTGCGGGTTCGGATCCTATATAGGACTGACCAGTGCACTCACTGGCTGAGTGCCGGTCACGAAAAAACGACAAAAAAAAAAAAAAAAAAAGAATAAAAGCCCAAGTCCTGACAGTGGTTTACACAGCATTCCATGAATGGCCCTATTCCTGTTCCTCCTGTTCTCACCTTTGCTTACTGTGCTTCAACCTCAATGGGCTGACTCCTTGATGTTTGATCAACATACCAGGCAGGCTTCTACCCTAGGGCCTTGGCTCTTGTTGTTCCCTCTGTCTGGAATAAACTTCCCCCACATAGCCCTCTGTCTGGTTATCTCCCTCACTTCAAGTCTTTGACAATGCCTGTCTTGACCTCCCTATTTAAAATTGCAACTAGCCTCCTCCCAGTTTCCACACTTCAAATATCCCTTACCCACCTCTATTTTTAATTTTCCCATAGCATTTATTATTTTCTCACATATCACATAATATATTTATTGTCTGTCTCTCCCCTCTCAAGTACAAATTCCACAAGGACAAGAATTTTTGTCTATTTTTTCACTTACAGATTTTAAGTGCCATACTGGCTGGTTACCTCAGCTGGTTAGAACAAATGTTATAACACAAAGGTCAAGGGTTTAGATCCCTGTACTGGCCAGCCACCAAATAAATAAACAAATAAATAAATAAAAAGATTTCAAGTGTCTACAACAGATATAGCAGGAACTCCGTATATATTTTCCTAATGAGTAAATGAATGGACTTCTCCCACATCACACAACCAATAAAGGATCAATCCAGGATTAGAATCTATGCTGTCCAGGGCTGAGCCCGTGGCGCACTCGGTAGCGTGCTGCGCTAGCAGCGCAGCGATGCTCCCGCCGCGGGTTCAGATCCTATATAGGAATGACCGGTGCACTCCCTGGCTGAGCGCCGGTCACGAAAAAAAAAAAAAACAGAATCTATGCTGTCTGAATCTAAAGCCTACACTTTAATAAATGTTACTCTATTTCTGAGTTTATTGAGAATGATCTATTTAGAGTAGTCATAGCTAGTCTACTGTAGCTACTCTCATGGCTTCAACTACTACCTTTAAACAGATTTAAAAGACATACATTTCTTGTTAAAAAGAAAACACAGAATTCTACAATAGTTGAGCAGAAAGGAATTCTCAGAAGAATTTCCAGCTGTGCAGGAGTGACTACAAAACAGAAACCAGCCTTTTCCTTGAATGTCACTATAGTTACTAACTACAGTATAGTTACTAACTATAGTTATAGTTACTGCTCCATCTCTCCTGGCACTCAAATGTACATTTTTCTCTCTTTCAAACTTTTAGGCGACTTAATAAAAAAAAATTAAAAAGAAAAACATCTATTTTAATCCACTTAGCATATCTGAGATCAATGTATATTAAAAAGAAAGATGCTAGGGCCAGCCCGTGGCTTGCTCGGGAGAGTGTGGTGCTGATAATACCAAGGCCACAGGTTCGGATCCTATATAGGGATGGCTGGTTCGCTCACTGGCTGAGCGTGGTGCTGACAACACCAAGCCAAGGGTTAAGAGCCCCTTACCAGTCATCTTTTTAAAAAATAATAAAAAAATAAAAACAAAGATGCTACTGAATTCAAAGGAGGAACAAATTTTAATTACCAGAAAATGAAAAGGCATGCAAATGGTCAAGTTTATGAAGTAATTGCTTCTGGTTATGTTTTCAGAACCAAAACATTAAAAACAAACAAACAAAAACCTTGGTTCAACTTTAAAGTTAACCTTGCTTGGCTTCTCTCTTTTACAACTTCTTGCCTCTCTCCAGAGAGAGCTTTCATTTTACTTCCTGCCATTTGTAAGTAGTTGAATAGTTTCCACCAAAGCCAAAAGGTTACAAGCCACTTAGGCCTTCTTATTCAACTCCAGTTTTAATCCAGCAAGATCCACCTTATCTATAACCCATTTGCTATCCTTAGAGAAGACCCCTCTGCTATTTCCTAAGGGAAATAACCTTACCCGTAATGTGCTCAAAGTGTACTGCCTAATCACCCATCAGACAACAACCAAATAAACAAAATCAAAAGACAAAACCAGGGCTGGCCGGTTAGCTCAGCTGGTTAGAGCACAGCCTTCTAACACCAAGGTCAAGGGTTCGGTTCCCCATACCAGCCAGCCACCAAAAAAAAAAAAAAAAAAAGACAAAACCAACTATGAGAGGCAATATGGTTAAGAACATGAGCTGTGGAGTCAAATGCCTCGGTCTCTAATCCGACATCTTTACTTGCTAGCAGTGTGATCTTCAGCTATGTGATCTTAGGTTCTCTCTAAAACTCAGTCTTCTCATCTGCAAAATGTGGATAATAATACATACCTGACAGGGTTATCAAAAAGTTTAAATGAGATAATATGAGGGAATCTGGCACATAGTAATTAGTAAATACTTAATAAATGGCAGCATGCATTCACCATAACCAGTATATAAAAATGGTTAGCTCAAAGTAATAGTAGGTTCTTTGATGGTCAGTGATCTTCAAATTTCTATTTCTAATCTAACCTTTTACTCACATTTTAGATATTCATTTCCAACTGCTTGTAGACTGTATGTGAATGTCCTACAGGTTCCTCAAATTCAACATATCTACACCTAACTTCTTATTCTTCCCCTCCTTCTTGTACACAAAACACGCTTTCCTACTCCTGGTTTTGTTCATGCTATCACCTCTACCTGGAATACTTCCATTTCTGCCTCTTCAAAGGCTTCTTCAACTATTACCTCTGAAGCCTTTCCTAATCAACCCAGCCAGGCATAATGTCTCCTTTCTTTAAAGTTCTCTAACATTTATAGTGACTTTATGAAACATAAGTTGACTCTGAATTATAGTATTAGTATTTGCGTATTTGTCGTATGTCATAGCTCACATGTTAGACTTCTTGAGAGTAAGGACTTTGTCTTATTTTGTGTCATCTATAGGATCTAGTATATGCTAACGTACGATTTTCAAAAAGTTAAAAACTTGACTTTCTTGCAAATACATATAAAATGAACATATATCAAACATTTTATTCAACACCTTAATTAATAAGGAAACCACTGATTTAAAGAGTAATTTGAGGAACAGAGATTTATGTAGCCAATCAGTCAAAGGAGTGCTGAAATAAATTTGCTATATGCAAAACTGGTAAATATCCTACCAGGCAATAAATTGTAACATTTGAAGTTATCTTTTCTACTGGAGGGAAATCAATAGCTTCTCTACAAAATGAAATTCATTTCCATTGCTATAGTCTGGAATCATTTGCATTGCCGTCAGACAAGAATCATCTGCATTGCTATCAGTTTTCCACAAATTAACCTCTACTCCTACAGAGTTGGAGAATAAATTAAAAGATAAAAATTTAAGAGTATATAATTATGACTCATGTACAAATACAAAATGTCAAAAATTTTATTTAACTCATTAATTAATGAGGGCATTAATAAGATTTTATAACCAGATCAAAAGAAAAATAACAGTACCATACATAAGCAGTCAAATAAGGAATGCTGAAGTGAATCATAAATTGATCAAAGATTCTTCATAGGAATAATCAATTGCATTCCACCCCACACAATTTACATTTCTGTGGACAAGAAAAATTTGCATTACTCATACTTTTCTACAACTTACAGACTTGTAAAATAGATCAAGGACAGTGGAAGGCATACACCCCTTATAGAATTGAATAACCTAGAAGGATGTGCTAGATAATCTATTTTTCTTTCTTTCTTTCTTTTTTTAAAAAAGATGACCAGTAAGGGGATCTTAACCTTTGACTTGGTGTTGTCAGTACCATGCTCTCCCAAGTGAGCTAACCGGCCATCCCTATATAGGGATCTGAACCCGTGGCCTTGGTATTATCAGCACCACACTCTCCCAAGTGAGCCACAGGCCAGCCCTGATAAACTATTTTTCCATTGAAGGTACTCAGCAATCTTTTAGCTCATTTCAAAGTCTTTACAATTTTTCCCTATATTAGCCTAGTCAGTAGGAAGGTGCACACCCCTGTACAATCAGATAAGCCCATAAGGGTCTGCTGCATGGTGTCTGGCACTACACTAAAAGAACACCCACTTATCCCTTTTGCCTGTTTCCAAGTTTGGGACAATTTTTCTTGACATTCAGAACCTTACATATAGAAGTTGTTCAATAAATGTTTGTGAGTATTAATAACACTTGTAGGTAAATTCTGTAGTCCACATTTAGCTGTACCAACTCTGAGATGTCTCTGGAGAGTCAGACTGATGGGAGCATAATGCCTGTGACATGAATATAGTATTTATAGAAATAGAGCTTTTTATAAACTTCTGTTCCCTTGTATTCTGTTAGCCCTGAGATGCCCGAAAATGAAGCCACCTTCGCAATAACTGCTGGAGGAATTGGGGATGCCAAGGAGTAGGTGGTGAATTGATGCAAATTGCTTCTTAGTGCTCATTAGGAGCTGAAGAAATGGAGAAGCGGTTTCAAATTTCAGATCTAGAAATAAGAGTTTGGTTTTTTTTCACGTTATTTAAGGAAAGTCAGCAAAAAAGATTTAAATCTTATATTTATCTTAAAAGTCCCTGACTTATGATAACTATACATTGTATGTCAATTCAGGAATATGTGAGGGTACTTCAAAAAGTTCCTGAATTATGCGTATAGATATATACATAACTATTGAATAGATATATACACACAACTGTAGAAAACTAGTTGGGGAAATGGTAACTGATTCCCCTTACTTTCACTTTTCAAAGTGAAGCACTAAACAGACAGAATAGTCTAAGAGCTCAGAAATGTCCCATTGTCATATGGAGTTCCCCTTGAACATTTCTCTAGGGAACAGTACCACTGATTTACAGAGCTGGATGCTGTTCCAAAGGAGGGAGATGTTTAAAGGAGGAATGTTTATAGGACATACAAAAAAGCTTGTTATTTACAGTATTAAACTGTGTATTCAACTTTATAGCAACAGGAAAGAAACATTAAATTAAGCCAAATTTTAAATTGTTTGACTTTTTGACAAGTTGAAATTACTTTTAAAAAATGTATTTCTGATACATACATATTTTCTTGGCAAGTTAAAGAAGGAGGTAATTAGAAAATGTACAATTTGGGATGATAAAGGTAGCATGGTTTTTATATTTTAGGTTTTGAGTAAAGAATTCAAAATCTTTTTAAAAATATTAAAGTTAACTTAAATGTAATTTTCTGAATAGTAATTTTAGAAATGTACAAAATAATATTGTATTTTTCTGATTGTTAAACAAAAATAAAATCTAGTTTTCAAAATGTATGTATGTTGAAAATATTTTTAAATTACAATACACAATGACAATCTTTATAGACTTCAGAAAGATGTAATCTTTTATGTTGCATTAACTTATACAAAAATTCAGGTATTGAAAGTACCATTTGTTACAAAAAGTATTTGCAGGGGGCTGGCCAGTTAGCTCAGTTGGTTACAGCACAGACTTATAACAAAAAGTATTTGCTTATCTGTTAAGCCATTCACTCACTAATTGTTATTGAATGCTAAATGCTGAAGAATATACAAGTATGTTTCCTGCTCTCAAAGAATGTGTACCCTAGAGTTAACAGAAAACACTAATATTTATGAACTAAGAGAGCAAATGATTATATAATTAATTAGTTACTAGTGTGGTCTTAGATTGACCCTTCAGAAAAAAGTAGGATTCCAAAAATGGGAGAGGAAAGGTTAAGCTGGGAGACAGCATGTGCAAAGGTACAGAAACTGGTATTTGGAAACAAAGAGAACACCAACCTGACAAGCAGGAATTTTTCACAATGCAGGGTAATGGAAAATAAGAGCTTTTTTTCTTTCTTTTACTTTTTTTAAACCACATTAGCTGCTTCTCTGAATAAGCAAAGATAAAGTCAGCTAGGAGCAGATTTTTCTGTATCCTGCAAAATCACATAAATGGCTTCTTTTAGTATGCAAATATAAAGGCAAACTTTTGTCCTGGGGAAGGGAAGTTTTTATTACTTGATGCATTGTATATATTTTTTATCTTCTGTATATTATGATGCTTTCACATCTTAAAAAAAATCTTTTTAAATCTAGGGAAAGACTGCCCCTACTTGGTGCTAGCCAATTCTTAAAGATAGCAAAGAGCCCAGCTGGGAGCATGCCTTTGATATGCAAATTAACCAGTCCAGAGCCATTCCTTCTTCCCCCTGGCCTGTACACCACAGGAGACAATATTCCTCTGCCCTAATCATCACAAGGCTGGGTACCAGGCAATTAGAGACCACCCCTCTAATTTAAAGAGCAAAGAAAAAACAAGAGCAGAAAGCCAGGAGGTCAGAATGAAAAACAGAATACCACAGACTAGACTCAGAGATTAGATACAAGGTATACTTTTCATGGAGAGAAGAGGGATTGGATCCTAGATACTCTGCTGCAGCCAGTCAAGTCGCCTTCAAATGATCCTGGTTTGTTAGATAAGGTGAATGTTCATTCTTTGGTGGTACAGCTTCCATTTCTCCATTATAACATCACTCTGGGGTTTTTTTAGAGTTATCTCTTCCCAATTTATGTAGTCTTTCTCCATACATTGGCTAGTGAGTGACAGTTGCAAGGAAGCAAGCACAGGTTAGAGGCCACTCATACATGCAGTGAGAGCAGGGATGGCAGGGGCACAGGGCCGGCAGCAGTGGTGACCTGAGCAAGCTATTCCTGCTACTAGACTGGAGGTTTCTTTCTTTCTTTTTTTTTTTTTTTTGGTGACCGGTAAGGGGATGGTAACCCTTGGCTTGGTGTCGCCCGCACCACGCACCACGCTCAGCCAGTGAGCGCACCGGCCATCCCTATACCAACCCGCGGCCGCTGCGCTCCCAGCGCTGCACTCTCCCAAGTGAGCCACGGGGTCGGCCCTAGACTGGAGGTTTCTGACTCCAAGACTGCAGAGTTGCTCAGACTACCATCCATTCCCACGCTGGTTCTCCAGCTTCCTGCCAATTCAATGACCCCTAATGTACTTTTGATAAAGTTCTCTTTGCTTCAGTTAGCAAGAGTTGGATTCTATTACTTGCCATCTAGAACTCCAACCAAAAGAATGACAAGGTAATTCTAAGTGCTGCTTCAGGGGACTGGAAAAAGGGAAGCCAGGAAGGGCTTGCTTAACACTTGGGTAGGAGATTCCTAATTATTCCTACTCTTTATACTCATCTACACCGGTCTTCAATATTTTAAAAAGAAAGTTGTTAAACAGACGGTATTACTTGGGATTTTACATAGCTGAATGTAAGGGAAAACCCCAAAGGAACAGTGTCTTAAACAAAATTGAGGTTTATTTTTTTCTCATAGAAAAGAAATCTGGGGCTGGCTGGTTAGCTCAGTTGGTTAGAGTGTGGTGCTGAGAACACCAAGTCCCAGGGTTCAGTCCTTGTACCAGCCATCTGCAATAAATAAAGGAAAAATGAAAAAGAAAAGAAATCTGAGGCTAGGCAGTCCAGAGCTGCTGTGGTGGCTGTGGTGGCTCCACTTTGTCATCACGACCCCAAGCATCTGTCTTTCTGTTTGACCATCTTAGCTTCTTGACTTCAAGGTCAGCTCATGACCTAGAATGGCAGCTGGAACTCTAGCCATAGAAACCAAGTCAAGATTAGAAAGACAAAGGCAAAAAGGCAAAAAAAAAAAAAAAGAAAAAAGTTTCTTCCAGTTGAGTCAGCGCCTGTGAAGCAGCCCTCCCACACAACAGTTGTGCTTACATCTCACTGGCCATACTTATATACAAAGAAGGTAAGAAAGTAGTCTTTTTTACCTAGCAATGTCTCTTTCTAAAAAAAGAAGAAAGAAAATACAGTATTTTGTTCCAGACAGCAATATGCCCAGCTAAAATTTGGAGTTGTTATTAAGGAGGAAGGGGAAAGTGATTATTGGGTAACCAACTAGCAGTTTTTACCACAAAATCTTTTACCTCCTCACCAATGATAAACTTATTGAATGCCTCTTATATACTATGCAGGGTGTTTCAGATTTTTGTACTTGTACCAGAAGAGCTGGTTGAGGAAAGCCTTCAGATGCAAATAACAAAAACCCAACTCAAAGTAGCTTAAATAATGAGGAAATATGCCATCTTATATAAGAAGTCCGGAAACCAACCAGCTCCATAGTTGGTTAATTTAGCAGTTCCATAATGTCATCAAGGGCCCAGGTTCTTTCCTTCTCTCTACTTTCCCATCATCGGTGTGCTGGTTTTGTTCTCCAGAAGTTCCCCTCATGGTCAAAAGATGGCTACAGCATGTCTACCTTCACATCCTAAGATGACACCACCAAGAAAAAGAAAAAACATTCTTTTAGGAGAAAGGAAACAGCCCACTCATGCAGCTGCATTCAGCTATTGGATTGGCTGGAGGGTCTAAGAAGGATTCATCTGTATATCTGGGGTCTCGGCAGGGCTGGTAGAAAGGCTGGGACCTCTCTCTCCACATTCTCCTCATCATTCAATAGTCTAACCTGAGCTTCTTTACATGACAGCTGGGTTCCAAGAGGGCAAGCGCTTATCAAGCCTCTGCTTGCCTACCATTGGCCAAAGCAGTTATGCACCAAGCCTGGAGACAATGTGGGAGAGAACTACACAAGGGCTTGAACTCCAGGAAGCATGGTTTCTTGGAAGTCATCAGTATAACAGTGTAACCCACGGTACTATGCTGGACCCTTTGGGGGTAGGTACTGCTTATCTTCAAGGGCTTACAATATGGTCAGGGACGTGAGACAGAAACTCTCAAAAAGTTAAATAGCAATAGAAGATTTAAATACTTAAATAACATTTTTAAGACTATGTAAGTCTGAAGGCAGGCACAGGGAGCGGGGTATCAACCTGGGCAGGCTGCTTGGATTTTGCCCAAGAGACCTCATATGGTGGCAAATATTCCATGCCTCAGTGTCAGGTCTTCAGCCTAAGTCTTCAATACGTTTAGTGCTCCAATACTGATTGGTTTCTAGAGCGATGCCTGAGTTTGACAAAGCTCAAATAAGCTGCCAATGAGAGTATACCAGAACGTTGATGACAATGAAGAATAGAATGTAATATCAAGCAGACCAGATGTGAAAATTGACCTGAATGAACAATCCATTGCCTCATTGAGCAAGTTCATGTGAAGCTAAAGTTGCTTGAGAAGAAAGATGCTTGAAGAACATGGAATCAGAATAAGGCTGCTTGGCTATAGACCCTGAATTATTAATGGGTTCTGATGGCCTGCCACATTCATCCTCATTCACTCATTCATATGTATATTTTAAATATATTATAAAGAATTTAAGACAAAAAGATATAAAAAAAAATATGAGGGTACTTCAAAAAGTTCATGGAAGGATTTGTAGTATTTTTCAATTCAGTTTTTCCATGAACTTTTTCAAGTATCCATGTACAATTGATACTTGTGAAATAAAATCAGTACAAATGAATGCCCCTGAATATCCTCTGGAATTAAATCTCTTTCTTCCCCACAGAATTATTCATTTCCCTGAATTTGTTGTAAAATGCTTGCATGCATTTCTTTATTCTTACACTACATATATATAGATAGACCTCTCTCTCTCTCTCTCTCTCTCTCTCTCTCTCTCTCTCTATATATATATATATATATATATATATCCCTAAGTAATAAAGCATATTGTCTTACGTTCAGCCAATATTGAGATACCAGCTAGGTGCCAGATACAATGGATATAGTGACTAATCAACACAGACAGTCCCTGGGACATGGAGTTTCAGGAATAATCACCAGAACAAGTAATTATAACTATGGTTAAGTGCTACAAAGCAAAAGCACTGGTAGTTATGAGAGCTCCTGCCGAGGGGTTAACCTGGCCAGGTTTAAGGCAGGTACAAAGGCCTGCCAGGCACTCTGGACATTCACATGGTCTTGACGAGGCACCCTCTACCTTGGGTAGTTCCTGCATGGCTGCATTGCCAACCTCCCCTCTACCCCTTTCCCCAAGTGGTTTCAACCCCTCCTTGGCAGAAAGGAAAAAGCCTGTCCTAAACACTACAATCCCAAACAATTCACAAGTACTGCCAAGGGAGTCAACTTCCTCATTTCCCAAGCTAAGAACTGGTCTTTGCAGCTATTCCAATAAGTAGAGAAGGAAAAGCCATGTGAATCTGCTTTCACTGAATCATTTATTCCGAGCAGTAGCCAGTTTTTGGGGTGTATTAGTCTGTTTCTGTTGCTTATAACAAAATACCTGAAACTGGTAATGTATACAGAAACAATATTTATTGCTACTGTTTAGAGACTGGGAAGTCCATAGTCCAGGGAACACATCTGCTGAGAGCTTTGCTGGTAGCTGGTTGACTCATCACAGCATCGCAGGGTGTCACATGGAGGAAAGCCTGAGCAATAGAGAGACAGAGACAGAGACAGACAGACACAAAGAGAAAGCCAACTCCTCACTCGCTCTCCTTATAAAGACATCATAGCCTTGCCCCTGACCATCATTAAACCATCAATGGGTTGATCTATATTCACTAGGGCATGGTCTTCCCAATCGAATTACCTCTTCGAGTCCCTACTTTTAAATTGCCATGATAGGATTCCCACCCTCTTAACTCTGTCACAGTGGGAATCAGGTTTTCAACATGAGCTTTGGCAAGACAAACATATCCAAACTATACGGGGGAAACAACAGGTCTACAGTACCCCCATAAATTCTCTCATGTCCGGAATTCCATATTTATACAAGATCAAACATTCTTCCTTTGACTCCACCCAATTTCCATCTAGTACCAATCTGAACCACCCCTATATCAGGGGTGTGTGTATGTGTGTTTGGCACAGTCCTTCCTCAGAGATAACCCTAACGCTAATTGGTTTTCCTCCAAGTGTGTGCAAACTATATTCTGCCTCTGTGATCAAAATTATGTAAATACAAGATTTTTCCTTCTCATTATATATCTTGGAGACACCAGTTGGTGTTTAAGTGACCTATCAATGTTTTCATTGTCTTTGTCCTTATGTTCTGGTTTTTGGTGCCAGGCTGGTTTTCTTCACATTATTAAGTCTATGTATTTCCAAAGTACAATTGACTGTAACATAATTATATACCTTGTAGTTAGTTCTGCTCCTCAGCAGGACAATGCCAACTTTCCTCTCTGACTCTCTGCTCAACTCCATGTCTGATCAACACCCCTTGATCTGTCTGGGGAACACAAATGAATCTATTAAAACATGAACATCTAACTCCTGTTCAGCTACTAAGGAATTTGGTCTCAATTTTAGCATATTCTACTTCTCCTCTAGCCTATGAGGGCTGACTTTTCCTCTTTTTTGTCAAAAGCAAAACTAGAATCATAATCACCTGTTTATCAGGAAAGACCAAAGACTTGTTTGTATTCCACAACAAAGAGAAGGGCTTGCTGCAACTCAGAAGACTGTCAGCATCTCTCAAGCACCAGAAGTCATAGTTACACAGCCTGGGCAGGTCTGATCTCTAACCCCTGTGCCCCACCCAGAATGAGAACTCAGAGACTTGAGTCCAGCAGGTGATGCAGCAGATGATCCCTGGACACCGTGAACCAACAGTTTGCTTGGGTCAGTTTTATGGCTTCTCCAGAGCTGAAAAGCTGCCACTGAAATGGCCTTGGTTACTCAGCCTTTGGTCAGTCCAAACCTGTGATAGTTGTTTTTCTGCTGCTAGCAAGCAACGAGGAGCCAGGTGAAGTTGGCTGTGTGTGGACTTCAACTGCTAGAAAACCCTGGGGTTGGCTACAGCCTTTGCAACAGGGGCACAAGGGGTGAAGTGTAGGGGAGAGGGGGAACAGGGAATTTAGGGAACCAGGAATCTAAAGAAAACTGCATCCTCGTGCTTTACAATCTGCTGGAACATGTCTGAATTTTCTCTTTGGACTGAGAACCAGCTACCTTAGATATGGCTGCATTCCCTGACAGCTGTGTTTTTGACTGGCTTCCATCTTGAAGAGGAACTCAGCACTCCATGGCATCTTACTGGCACCTCCATTAAGCAAACACCCTCTCCTAAGCACTAGGGAACATTACTGATTTTATTGAAGATAAAGTTATTGTCTCATCTCTTTCCCATCTCTCCTTCATGCAAAGCTTTTTCACTTTATCAGATTTCTCAAATTTTGCACCCCCACACCCATCATTTAACACTGTCTTTAAAATCATTTATATTTAACTAGCCAAAAAGCGTTCATCCACTGGGACCCCCATGACATAGAAGGTTGCTAGGATATTATAACAATTTTTTGTCACCAAAAAAATTTTTCTTGTCCCATCATTATGAGAAAGGTCCATTTGCTAAGGCAAAGAGCAGGGTAGATGTATCATCCTTTACATTCTTTTTTTTTCTTTTTTTTTTTTTTTAAAGCTGACCAGTAAGGGGATCTTAACCCCCCCCCCTTTTTTTTTGTCTTTTTTTGTGACCGGTAAGGGAATCGCAACCCTTGGCTTGGTGTCTTCCGCACCGCGCTCAGCCAGTGAGTGCACCAGCCATCCCTATATAGGATCCAAACCGGTGGCGGGAGTGCCACTGCGCTCCCAGCACCGCACTCTCCCCAGTGCACCACGGGGTCGGCCCAGGATCTTAACCCTTGACTTGGTGGTGTCAGCACCACACTCTCAAGTGAGCTAACCGGCCATTCCTATATAGGGATCCGAACCCATGGCCTTGGTGTTATTAGCACCACACTCTCACAAGTGAGCCATGGGCCGGCCCAATACTAGCATTTCTAATTGTTACTGTATTTGGCACTTTAGAGATTTTTACAACTATGACAAAGCCCATAATGAAGTTTTGTGTAGAAGAAGTTTTTTCTTTTGTAAAGTGGGAGGGTGCAATTGTGAACTCTCTGTTCCTACATGTCCCTCATACACCACAGTTTGATGGCACCTGCTTTAGGTTACCTTGTTGACTTAAGTACAACTATTCTCAACCTCTGGTATCGAAAGTATAATGAACCCAGCTACCAAAGAACCAGCATGGGTCCTATCAAGATAGAAAACAGAGGCATTGTATTTCACATTTGGGCAAGTTCAATTGAAATTGCAGAGTTAGACAATAGAATGTATGTACAGAACTTAGGTGGTTCACAGTAAAAGTGTAAAAGTAGCTTAAGAGCAAAAAAATGAGGTGTACAAGCCACCACTCTAGTATTTCATTTGCTCTTTCAAACATCCCTGTGAGGTATTTCATTTACAGATGAAGATAAACTACATAAATGAAGATAAAATAAAGCTTACAGCACATACCTGGAACACAGTGAAAATGAGCACCCAACTGTTAGTTCTTAAGTTTTCAAAAAAGAAAAAAAAAAAAAAAAAAAAGATGAACTGAGCTAAGCATATTTTTACTTATAGCAACAGTTTTGGCTGTTACTAATGAAATTTCTAGGTTCTCTGACCTCCCTATCTAATGAAACTCTTTTTCTGTGTTCAGAAAAAACATCATAAACTTCACCCATCTTTGGTATGAAAACACAGAAATGATATATCAAGAATGTGAAATGATTCTATGGGTTCACTTCGTAATTGGAAACTTGTCTGCCAAAGGAAAACTAAAAACTCACTTTTTCTGAAAGGTGGGATTAATCAAACCATGACAGAAATATATAATTACATACCGTGTTAAGCTTTATGAAGACAAAGGAGCTATAAAATGCTGCAAGACAGAGACCTGATCAATAGCAAAATATAAATTATTCCCTGGTGGCAAAATGTAGGAAGGGCTTCAGCCGACCTGCCTTACTTTGGAAACCATTTATTGTCTGGTTTTTTTGTGGGCTTTTAAAATTTTTTTCTTTATATAAATGATTTAGTTATACGAGGGTACTTCACAAAGTTCATAGTTCATGGAAATAGAATTGAAAGATGATATGAATCTTTCCATAAACTCTTTGAAGTATTCTCATCTACAGAGCCTCAGGTTAAACTACTTAGCATATATGGTAAATAGGCAAACCAGTACAAACAACCAGTCCACTCACATTGTCTAAATCACAGTTGGTGCTTAATATTCGTTGGATGACTTTTAAGATTCATACTTGATTCTTTTTTCATACCTCACCCGTCAGCAAATCACTGGCTCAATTATCACAACTAAACCATTTCTCCCTAACCTACTGCTATTAACCTGAGACAAGTCTCATTTCTTGCCTGAATTACTGCACTAGCCTCCTAATTAATCTGCCTGCTTCTGCCCTAGCTCACCCTCAATTTATTCTCCACACTACAGCCATACGTGTCCATTTTTATGTCGCTCTGCTTAAAATCTTCCAAATTTCCATTTTACTCAATAGACAACAAAGTTCTTACAGTGGCCTACAAGCTCTTCACGATGTGGCCCTCTCCTGTCTTTCCTCCTTGCTCTATGCCAGCCACACGCTGCCTCAGGGCCTTTGCTCTTGCTCTTTCCTCTATGTCAGCAAGGTTAGTGCCCTTACTTTAGGTATCTGCTCAAATGTCACTTGGTTAGAGAGGCCTTCTTAGAACACCTGATGTAACACTACATAACCGTTATACTCCCCTCCCACACAAGCACACATGCACTATCCCCTTCCTCTTTTTCTTTTTACTTTAGTTAGGGACTGCTGGACATAAACATTTCTTACCTGTCTCCCCCACTAGAGTGTAAACGATGTGAGTGCAGGAACTTGTTCACCGCTGTGCCCCAGTGTTTAGCATCGTGCCTGGCTCTTTAGCCATTCAACGCCTGTCCAAGGAATCAAATACTGTCCCTTTGCGTCTACAGCCAAAGTGACATCTGAGCGGCCTCTCACAAAGCTCCTTTCCTTACGCTACTTTTCCAATAATTTGGGAAACACACACAACACAGAATAGGAAACACCATTCAGCCCCCACACGGAGGGGCCTTGAAAGGAGCCATTAGATGAGCTGGTCTCAAGGGCCCTAGCAGCTCGACAATCCTGTGATGCAATCTGGCCAAGCGTGTGAGACTCAAGATGCAATTTGAGGGGAAAGGAAGGAGGTAGCGGGAGGGAAACCAGCTTTAAGGAACCGAGAACGCGGCCTAGCTTGGTTGAAAATATGTACTTATGCCTTCACCCTTTCTGTGTCTAAAGACCACCCTGGAACCTTTGCTTCCGGAGGGTGCTAAGGGCCTGCCACTGGCCTCCTGAGGAGCGCTGTTTAATGGCGGCCAAGGGACCGCGGCGACATCCACCTTCAGACTGGTTCCAAGCACATTCTGCTTCTGTGTTAACACATCAACTGTGCTCAGCCAGAGACGGTGAAAATATTCGGTTCAGAAAATGCACCTCAGTGTGAACCGAGTGTAGCACAGCGTGCTTTAACGTAGCAGGGACGTCGCCGCCTGACCAGCTCCTTAGAGAAAGGGACATGTCGCATCCATCATGGCTGCCGACGAGAGCGCAACGAGAAGCAACCGAAAGGAAATGGCGCCGGGGCGCGGGGCCAATCTTGGCGGCCGCAAGGCGGCGGGGCGACAGGGCCCCCAGGGACCTTAAGACCCTCCTGGCTCCTGGAGACCCTGAAAACGGACGACTGCAATATGGAGGGCGGCCATTGTCCTTGCAAAGCAACTGACACAAGCAGGCCCCGGGTTCCGTCCCGCGGTCGGAATCTGACAAAATCCTCTATTCTCTAAACGGAATGAGTTACGCACACTGCGCATCTTCGCAACAGTGGGTCGGCTAACGACGCAAGGAATGTTACGTCGCACCGGAGGCTCTTCCCCCCACCCACCCCACGTTCTAGTTCAAGAACTGTACGCCCGCTCCGTACGTTGTTTTTCTTCTACCAACCTCAAAACGCGCCCGCTTCCGCAACTGACGTAAAGTGCTCCCGAGAATATGCGTAGTGTCCCACTGAGCACTTGAGCGATTCCGAGACGCTGTTTACGTATCATCCCCGACGTACGTAGCGCTAAGTTGGAGCAGTCTCAGCGGCGGCCGCCATTTTGTGCAGTCGCTGGGAAGGAAGGAGACGCCTAGACCGCGGCACTGCCGGGTTTGAGCGTAGCCAAACCTACCCGCCGTTTTTATAACCCCGATTCTCTGTGTTTTGCTCCCGTCTCCGACGAGAGAGGCGGCGACGGTGGCGTCTGCGACGGGAGACAGCGCGTCGGAGCGAGAAAGCGCCGCGCCTGCCGCCGCCCCAACAGCGGAGGCGCCGCCGCCATCGGTCGTCACCAGACCGGAGCCGCAGGCCCTCCCGAGCCCGGCCATCCGTGCCCCGCTCCCAGATCTTTATCCGTTTGGGACCATGCGCGGAGGCGGCTTTGGGGACCGGGACCGGGATCGTGACCGTGGAGGGTAAGGGGGGAGGAGGAGAGGAGAGGCCTTGCGTGTGCGTGGCGGGAGCTGCTTCTCGAGGAGACCGAGACTGCGGGCCTGGCGGCGGCACTCCCGACCCTGAGAGGCGTAATAGCGGTTTACGCGCGAGCCTCGGCCCCGGGGTCGCCGTGGGCCTGGCGGGAGGGGCGGCGGCTTGGCGACGCCGGGCCCCCCTTGCGGACGGCCGTCGTGGCGCGGCGCGGCCAGGCCCGGGGGGTGCGGGAGGGGCGGCCTGGCCGCTGCGGACCCGGCCCGGGCCTCGCCTCGCTTCCCACTTTCGAGCCTGGCTGCTTCGAGCAGGTCATTTGATCTCTCCAGGCCTCAACATCCATCTGGAAACCACCGGTGTTCTCGTTGTGGGAAGAGACGAGTTCATCTAGGAAAATCTGAACACGAAATGGCTTCCGTCACGTTCTCTCTCCAGAGATGATTGTTAAAGGGACTAGAGGCTGAAAAGCCACTTTTCTTTTTAAAATTAGTTTTTGATGTCCTTTGGTCGTATTTTAAATAAGCCGGAGGAAGCACATTGGAATGTATAAAATTATGAAATTACTTGCCATCTAAATGGTCGTGTTTGGGAAAGGGCAAGTTTTTATGGTCGTTTTTGTAGTTTTAATTTTTTTCATGGTCCGCTCTTTTTTCTCTGATTGCGCTGCAGCAGTAGCAGTATCTTCCCGGCCTAGCTAGAAAGTTTTGATGAGGTTATGCCACGGTTACTCGTTGGAAGTTAGTATGAGATTAAACTTGAAGTCCTCCCAGATATTGAGATTAAAATCTCAATGTCGGGTAAACGAAGATGTTACTTTAGAGATTTTTTATTTGTGCTACCACTTTTTTAGTAATCAAAGTGGTATCTCTGTATAATGTGACGCCATTTCTTAGTATGTATGACCTTGGGCAAGATTCTTAACCTTTGTGAGCCTGTTTCCTCATCTGTAGAAGAGAGAAATAATTGCCATTATTTTTCTGTGTTCTCCGGAATTAAGACATAGTGTCTGTAATTGCCTCGTGTTCTGTTAGTGATATTCTCTTCAAACATTTTTGTCTTTTGTGGTTCACATATGTAAGTACCAGACTTTCTAGTCACAAACACTTCAATTATAACTTAATTTGCAAAATAAGAATTATTTTGATTTATGCCTTGTTAGCAAGGAAAATATTGGATCTCCGTGTTAAATTTGGAGGGCTGGAAGTGGAATATTTGCTTAATGTTAAGTAGTGTATATAGCTAAGTTTAGAAGTCAATTTCAGTGTAACCACTTAGAAAAAGAACTTAACATTGTCTAGTAAAGTTAAGAATGTCCAAGTAATTTCTCTCTGAGCTTTATGCCCTAGACTCTAAAGCCTAGAGAAATCCTTGCACATGTGCCTCAGGATCTATGTACAAAAATATTTATACCAGCATTGTTCATAACAACAGAATATTGGAAACAGCTCATACCTCTGGATGAACTGTGGGTATTCATACAATTGAATATAATACAGCAGTGAAAAAGAAAAAAAAACTTGCATCAACGTGGATGACTCACAAACATGTTGAGTAAAAAAGCAAATTGTGGCAGGATGACACATGTAAGGATACGTACAAATGTGACAAACTATAGAAACCAAGGGAATGGTTAACAAAATTCAAGGTAGTAGTTATGGTGGGAGTTGTAAATTTGGAATAGGCGCATGGAGGCTACCAAAGGTACTGAAAACATTGTTTCTTTACCATGGGTGTTTGGTTTAATACAGTGTTTCCTTTCACTTTATATATGCTTTAATAATAAAAACAATTTGAAAAGAGGAAAAAAAGTGAATTACTGAACCATATTTAGTTTATCCTGTATTGACTGAATATCAGGTAACTTTTTTTAAAAAAAAAAAGCTTTAAAAACTCATTTCAAACAAAATGGCATTTTTTCATAAGGTCTAACTCTACTTTCTCTGACTCTGCTTTCACCATGAAATTTTCTTTATGATTTGAGTTGCTATTTTACTTGTAACTGAATGCTACAGAGCTGGAATGGATTATTACTTTGAAAAGGAAATGGATGAGGTTACTTGTGTGTACCTGTAGGGTCCAAAAATGATATGTATGTTTAAACTAGTATGGTTTTGGCATGTTAATACGAATTTTTAAAGCTGAGTTTATTGCAAAGCCAAATTAAACAGTTATTACTGACTCATTTTAAAATATTTAGTGAGGAGCATAGTATACCATAGGATATGTGCATAGTTAAAGGATGGCATAGATATGCTCAAAAGTTCTGCAAAGGTAAAAAGCTCACTTGAAATTTTGAGGGCATTAATTATAAACTTGGAAGACAGCATATTTTCTAAGAACCTTGTATTTTGTATTTTATCTTTAGTGTAGAATAGAATAGTATGTCTTGGATAAATAGCCAGGGCAATAAAGAGAAGGGGGGAAATTTTTTTTAAATAAGAATGATCAGCTTAGAATGAATCTTAAAAGGAACCTTACTTTTTAAAGTTTTATTTTCTCCTAGCTCCTCGGTTTAGGGTTTGGGTAGCATTGGGATGCAGTTGTAACAATGAAATAACACCACCTAGGAGCCACATTTATATGAACTAGGTTGACAAACTAAAAATTGGGTTTTGGTTAGTTTTTCTTTGTGAGGCTGGACTTTCTATTTCTGGAAGAGTACCTTATTAGAATTATGTTAGCTACTTCGTACCAATCCAAGTGGCCTTTGGTCTGTTCAGTATTGAGCTTGAGAGCATATTAAAGGTGTCATGGATATGGGTATCCCTGTAGGCTTTTCCTGATCTTGGGGGTTTTGTTTTGTTTGGGGTTTTTTTTGGCAGCTGGCTGGTATGGAGATCTGAACCCTTGACCTTGGTGTTATAACGCCAGGCTCTAGCCAACTGAGCTAACCAGCCAGCCCCTTTTCCTGTTTCGAGTCCTAATTTATGTTACTGGTTCAGCAGTAGTATAAATGGAATTAGCCAAGTGCAGCCTTGCATGTAGATCCCTGATGATCCCAATACAATTTCCTGCCATCAGTTTTTATATGATTGTATTTGCAGAAATGACTATCTGGATCTTTAAGCCAAAGAGTTCTTTCTAATGCTTTGAATTGCAGGATACTGAGGTCCTTTAAAGTGGTACAGCCACTACCTATTATAAAGTGGAACTTTCCACAAGATGATGTCATGAGTGGGTTAGTGTAGGGAAAAGAAATTAAATTCGGTACAGTGTTTTACAAGGAGTAAGGAAAGGAAATGCGATGAAAAAATACCATATACAGTTTGTATACCAAAGCTGTGCACTTTACATAGATTGAAATAGGAAAATGAAGGCCATCTTTGTGTTAGCATTCTTCTAGGAAAAGTAGCTTCTAGCTTCTTACGTTTTAGGTTTGGCTAGTGGCCTTATTTGCATTGTAGTTGAACTTGCCTTTTGTAAAAGGTATATAAGAGCAAGAAGAAATTGATTTTAAATAGTTCATTGAATTTGAGTTTCAGAAAACCTTACTTAGGAATTATTAATGGTTTCTTCTATAAATTAATAGTGTCTTTGCCTGGGAACCAAAAGGAGTATAAGGTAAAAGTGGAGACAAGGGGGAAGGAAAGGTTGTAAATCTTTGTTCTGGCTCTTGTTTCATTAGCATAAACTAAAGATGAAGACGAGCCCACCAGCCCTTTACAAATCCCATTAGTTTTCCTTTACAGATTAGCAGACAGTAGGAGTGCTGTGCTCATCACAGTACAAAGGGGAAAGGGAACCCAAGAAGCTGTTGCAAGTTTGGGGGACTTGACTGAAGTGTGTTTTTCTCCCTATCCACGATCTTGCCCTTAATTTAAACTTAAACTTGTATCTTCCTTTGCCTACATGTACGATTACAGAAGAATAGAGACTTCTCTTTTATTTACTTCATTATGTCCAGCACCACTTAAAACTACCTGGTACGTAGTTGGTACCCAGTAACTTTGTTGAATGGAAGTAATAAAATTTTTTTTTTTTTTTTTTTTTTTTTTTTTGAGGGAGGCTGGTAGTATCCTAGTAGTCCATCTTTTTGCATGTTTTTATGGCACATAAGATAAATTGCTTTAAAATACTAATGAACTAAAAAATTTTGATGTTTCTAGATTTGGAGCAAGAGGTGGTGGTGGCCTTCCCCCAAAGAAATTTGGTAATCCTGGGGAGCGTTTACGCAAAAAGAAGTGGGATTTGAGTGAGCTCCCCAAGTTTGAGAAGAATTTTTATGTGGAACATCCAGAAGTGGCAAGACTGACTCCAGTAAGTTTTTTGTGTGTGTGTTTTGTTTTTTTAATACAGATTAATGAACTAAGTAGACATACTGGCCAGAATTTACTGGTGTACTGTTGTTGCTGTTTCATGTTTTATTCTAGGGTGGTGTATTACTTTTCTTAGATTCTTATTAAGACTTCTGTTGGGCCGAGCCCGTGGCGCACTTGGTAGAGTGCTGCGCTGGGAGCGCGGCGACTCTCCTGCCGCGGGTTCGGATCCCATATAGGAATGACCAGTGCGCTCACTGGCTGAGTGCTGGTCACGAAAAAAGACAAAAAAAAAAAAAAAAGACTTCTGTTATTCATGAAAGGTACCAGCTTAAATATGTACCTGTATTGCTTAGTTCTTATTTGTTGATTACATTTCCCAGCCTATTTGTCATACATGATTTTAACTGTGTATTGTATATTAAGTCCTATCTTTATGAAGTAAAATAAATGTAAAATATTGGCACTTTTTAACCTAATTGTGTTTGTTTAGGGCTCTACCCATGAATGGTTACTTATTGAGAAGAAAGTGTAATGGGAAAAGCACTTGTGCCCAGGTTCCACATTTCTCCCTCTTTGTGGGTCTGACCTTGGGCAAGTTAATTACTCTTTCTATCTGTTTTCTCCTGTGAAATTGGACCTTTTAATCACCCATATCTTTAATTAACTGACAAGGTTAGGAGGGTCCTCACAAAGTTGAAGTAATATGAGGGGTCTTCAAAAAGTTCATGGGAAAATTCAGATTATCTTTTTTCTTTGGCGGCTGGGGATCCGAACCCTTGACCTTGGTGTTACCAGCACTGTGCTCAAATGAACTGAGCTAACTGGCCAGCCCCCATGTTTACTTTCAATTCTGTCTTTCCACAGACTTTCTGAAGTACCAGTATGAAAGCACTATATAAACTATTAAACATATTTGCAATTGTAACTATGGATTGGATAATAATTGTTTAGCTGGCTTGTAACAAAGTTTTGAATGTTTAGAATAAATCGTTTACTAACTTGTCTTACCTAATTTTCTTCCATAGTATGAGGTTGATGAGCTACGTCGAAAGAAAGAGATTACAGTGAGAGGGGGAGATGTTTGTCCTAAACCCGTGTTTGCTTTCCATCATGCTAACTTCCCACGTAAGTGTTCTTCCGTCCAGAATCTTAGTTGTTAAATTTGTTTGAATAGTAAACATGGGTAATAGGTTATTTCAAGGTTTTGTCCCGGACTTAGGATCCTGTTGAAAAGGCAAGTGGAAACCTTTCACAAAGGCAGATTATTTTATGTAATAATGGTTTTTGAAGTTTTTTAAAACATGCTCAATGTTAGCAGTAAAAACCATATTGGTGCATAAGAGATTTTTTTTAATGCCCATCTGTTCTCCAATTTAGACTGAGTATTTGTTTTTTTTTGTTTTTTTTGCATTCCACTAGGGTTTTACCTATGCCTTTCAGAAAACAGTAGAATGGAATTGCTTTCTAACTGGATATAATATGAACTCGGCCAACAATAAGTGGTTACCATGTCCCCATGCCTTCTTAGATGCTTTAGGGTAGTGGCTTTCAAATTTTGGGTGGTGGTGGAGGTGGTGAGGAGTGTAGATGGCTCTGGTAGCATCCTTCTTAGAGGAAGCAATGAGCTGTTAAGAGATTGAGTAAATAAAGAAAAAACACTTTGCACATTTATAAAGCTGGGTAAATCTTGCCTTCAGTGATCTTAATAGTTTTTAAAAACTCTTTTTGTCTCTGTTCTTGGTTTTGCTTAAAAGCAATAACATGTTAATTCTCTTACAGAATATGTAATGGATGTGTTGATGGATCAGCACTTTACAGAACCAACTCCAATTCAGTGCCAGGGATTTCCATTGGCTCTTAGTGGGCGGGATATGGTGGGCATTGCTCAGACTGGCTCTGGGAAGACATTGGCGGTATGTACCAGCAAGTGAAGTTCTTTGACATTGTGGTAACTTACTTTGCTATTCCAATTGTCGTATATATTCTCAGTTCTTCATAAAAGTATAAGTCAGATAGTGTAGGTAATATTTCAGCTTTTTTAACTATCAAATATGTGGGAGCATTTTATGTTCAAATTTACATTGTTCATGTTTGTAGCAGTGGTGAGTTCTGTTTGTCACTTTCCTATTTAGGCATTATTAATTAATGTGATAAATTAGAACTATTATGATACTTAGTTTTTGTGTAAGACTGTCATTCTTTTCTCCTCCAGTATTTGCTGCCTGCAGTTGTTCATATTAACCACCAGCCATACTTGGAAAGGGGAGATGGCCCAATTGTAAGTGTTTTTGTTTGTTTGTAATTGTAGGAATAACTACAGTTGAATGATTATTGTGTTTCAGACACTGTGCTTTTACATACATTATCCAGTTTAATTTTTAGCCCCATACTCCATATCTGGAATGCTATTATCTCCATCTTACGTGCAATTAAATGACTGTCCCTAGGTCACATAGCCATTAAATGGCACAGCTTGAATTTAAACTAGTCTTTCTGTTAAACATTGTGCATTCTGCCTTTGTATATAGGAAGTGTGGAGTATATTCAAGTGCAGTTTTTAATTGCTCAGTGATGCTTTGAGGGATACCAAAGAGATATGAGGTGAAGTCCCTGAATTGTGGGTCTTAAAATCGGGTTGGAGATATGTATTCTTTGGGGTTAAATAATACTTTTGTAAATGTTTGTAGGGCGATGCAGTTCTCTGGTTTGATCATTTTCACTTTTGTCATTTCCTGTGAGATTTTGAGTGGTAGTTTCCAAACATTTTCATATACACTCTTACCTGTCATTTAAAAATTGAACTTGCAGTTGTCATGTACTCATATTTATAAATATGTACATTGTTACAGTATGTCTCAAAATAGTCACAAAAAGAAATAATGCATTACTTTGCTTTATGTAATGTGTAGTGTATTTAATATAGCTAATAGAATTATCTTTATTATCATTAGCTGATCTTTTAATGGATCAGTACAGAGTGAGGTTCATTATTTTAGTCTTGATTTTGTATAGTTTTGGCCAGATTATATACAGTTTTGTCAGATTATATATGAATTGTTTTTGCCTAATGTATTTGGCGAAGAGCTCAAACTAGACGTTAGAAGAGTACCGGCTCTGCTGTTTTCTTATTCATCTGTGTTTTTTACTAATACTTAAACCATGGTTTTGTTGCAGTATTTTAAAGCCTCTTGTTTGCTTTGTGAGAGTTGTGAGTTAAAACTAGATAATACAATCTGTAAACCCACTTAAATAGTACATATAAATTGCGATGAATCATGTGTCAGAGTAAAACAAATGATGAGGGTTTTAGTATTATTCCACATGCTAAATATTAAGTTCTAATTTTCCCACACTCCACTAGTGTGTACATTTTATATTCTCTAGTCTCCCAGCCCCTGGCCCCCCATCACATATTTTGAAAGTACTTGATTAGACTATCAGGAAAGAATTTGATTACTTTTTTTGTACTTTGTTGTTGTAGGTTTGTGTGTGTGTGCGTGTGTTTGTTTTTTTTAATTTGGGATGGTAATCTCAAGTGTTTTTTTGTTTCAGTGTCTAGTTCTGGCTCCTACAAGAGAGCTTGCCCAGCAAGTACAGCAGGTAGCTGATGACTATGGCAAATGTTCTAGATTGAAGAGTACTTGCATTTATGGAGGTGCTCCTAAAGGTCCCCAGATTCGAGACTTGGAAAGAGGTAACAAAAAAATATTTAATGTATGCGAATTATTAGTTTATCTTACTTTACCAAATTCTGTGAATGAGATTGAGGAAATAGTGGGTTCTTATAAAGAAAATCTAGTATTTTCAATAGTTTAGAAATTCGCAGACATGCTTAAAATAGCTATTTTGAAAAAGGAAGTTTAACATGGCTGGAGACTTCATGAAGATTTGATGATTATACATAAATTCTTCTTATATCATGCTTTTGTAGGTATTGTGTTAAAATTTAGCTACTTTTCTGTAGCATGTTGAGTACAGACAACGAAGGCGGTGGTTCTTTGTTTGCTGAGGCTTGGACTGTATAAAGAGTTCTTAATAGGCTAAATCTTTAATTTCATTTTAAAGGTGTTGAGATCTGCATAGCTACTCCTGGACGCCTGATAGATTTCCTGGAGTCAGGAAAGACAAATCTTCGCCGATGTACTTACCTTGTACTGGATGAGGCTGACAGAATGCTTGATATGGGCTTTGAACCCCAGATCCGTAAGATTGTCGACCAAATTAGGGTGTGTAAAGCTAATACTTAGCTATCTTTATACCTTTTGAAGGCCCCAGTTCTTTAGCTTGAAAGAATGCCTTTCCTTTTCTCATAGCCTGATAGGCAGACATTGATGTGGAGTGCAACCTGGCCAAAAGAAGTCAGACAGCTTGCAGAGGATTTCCTTCGTGATTACACACAGATCAATGTAGGCAATCTGGAGTTGAGTGCCAACCACAACATTCTCCAGATTGTGGATGTCTGCATGGAAAGTGAAAAAGACCACAAGTATGAAACTGATTTTATTGTTTTACTGATAATGCTGATAGACCTTTCCTAATAATCCTCCAAAATTAAAGTGTTAGATAAGTCAGTGTTTTTTGAGACCTGAAAACATTAAGAGCATGTCTAGCTTTCTGATCATCCTTTATATCATTCATCAGAGCTTTGTGATTTAAGTCAAGCTTTGTGATTCTGGATCCTTGGATTTGAATCATGGCTCTGCTAATTACCAGCTATATAATTTTGTACAGGTTTACCTCTTGGTGCCTCATTTTCTGTGAAATGGGGATAATACTACCTACATCAGACTTAATGTGAGGATAGTACAAGTTAATGTTTCTTAAGAACATATAGCAGTCAGTACCTGACTCAGTGCTCTGTATATGTTTATGAAAGTTTTTAAAGGGGGTAATGTGTAGCTTTGGGAGTTGGTAATTGCAGACATATCTTCTACGTAATATATAAGTAGATCTTTTCTGGGTGGTGACTGCATTTTGGTCATGTTTTCAGATTGATCCAACTAATGGAGGAAATAATGGCTGAAAAGGAAAATAAGACAATAATATTTGTTGAGACAAAGAGACGCTGTGATGACCTCACTCGAAGGATGCGCAGAGATGGGTGAGTACAGCACCAAGGTAATTAATTAGCCTCAGGTTTCATAGTGAGAATTTTTAATTTGGTATTGCAAATGTATACTATTTCAGTAGGGCCTAATGTGCACTTTGCTCTTTAAATGAACACAGCTGTCTATTCATACAGCCTAGTTAAATGTTACCAAATTTACATGACAGCATTTCTTTTTAAAGCTTAATATTCCTCTTTTTAAAAGATATCTAAAATGTTGGTCACTTTTGTTCTAATAGTTGGCCAGCTATGTGTATCCATGGAGACAAGAGTCAACCAGAAAGAGATTGGGTACTTAATGGTAAGTTCAAAACAGCATTGTCAGTAGATTTTTTTACCCTAAACAAATGCCCATACTCTATTTCAGGAATTGGCAAACTTTCTGTAATGGGTCAGATAGTAAATATTTTGGGCTTTGCAGACTAAACGGTGGTCTCATACCACAGCTACTGAGGTCTGCTTTTGTAGCACAAAATGAAAGGCCTGGCTGTATTCCAACAAAACTTTATTTGCAAAAATAGGCATCATGCCAGATTTGACCTGCAGGTCGGAGTTTGCTCTAGCCCTGCTCTAATTAATTGAATATTGAGGGCACTTTTAACATGTCTTCAAGGTTCATAATGCTGGCTCTTTACACTTTTCCATAACTTACACCACCCTTTATTTATTTAATAAGTTCTTTAATTTTTTCTTTCTGATTATAGAAATAATTTTCCCTTGGAAAAATTGACAGTAACTGAAATGCTTAAACGAAAACATTCCTTAATCATTAAGTCATATTTTAGCATATTTCCTTCCAGTCCTCTTTTCAGGACTACTCTTTTGGGAAAGCTATTAAAGAGGCTGTATGTAAGAAATAATATACATGCATCTTAGGGGGGAAATATGGTTTCTCCTTTCATCCCACGGCATTTAAACTTGTCTCCTCCCCTCCCCTCCCCCCCCTTTTGGTTTTGTTTCATTTGGGAGATAACTTTAAGGGAAAAAATTCTAGCTTATGTTAGTTTTGTTATAAATTGCTGCACCGTTTTAATCATACTTCATTGCTAATAGAGGTAATTTTTCCTCTTGTCCCTCTACTAAAGACGAGTGTAGTGAACATTTTCAAAAGAATTACTCTGTCTTACATCTAAAGAGCTTGGTGTTTTCCAACATCATTACTTGGAATTTTAACATGGTAGAGTAAACGGGCCAGATAGTTAGGAATGTTTATTTGATTATTTTTAAGACATGTCATTTAGTATTGGTTGTATAACTTGACTTTTATGGTACCTTTTTTTTTTTTTTTTTAAACAGAGTTCCGTTCTGGAAAGGCTCCCATCCTCATTGCCACAGATGTAGCTTCCCGTGGGCTAGGTTTGTATAGATAGGTGTCTCTGTCAATGGTATATGTATCTTTTGGTTTAAAGATTGGTTTGTCATTTCTAATTTAGAGTCGCATATACATGTGTTTAGATAAATATTTGAAAGAGAAGAGTACAAGCATGAGGCCACCCTTCACCCCATGATTTTTTTAAACTTGGGGGTTTTGGGGGGGTTTTTTTATGGTTTTTTTTTTTTTGGCTTTTGTTTTTGTTTTTAATTTTCAGAGTCTCTTCCTGCTCCTAACAAACAGGCTTTGGTCTGCAGCAAGGCCTAGGCATGACTATTCAGTTAGAGAGAGAGGAGACATTGAGTTGAACAGCTCAACTTCTTCCTAATTTTGTTCTGTTTTCTGGCTGGATAGAATGAGCCTGATTGAACCTAGCTACTGTAAGCCAGTTTCTTCAGTTACTCTTTTCTCTATACCAGTCTATCTGTACTAGATATATAGAGATCAAGTTCCATTAATGCTTATTAAATGGGATTTAATAAACCTATAATATGGTATCATTCAGCAATTAAATCTGCATTGCCCAGTTTTATTTACTGAAGTAAAATTATCATGGGCACTCAGCTATCCCTTCCTCCTACCCATACTTGTATCATAGATGTGTTATCCAGTTTAAGGACTTAATTTGAAGATGATCTTTTGCAGTTTTCCACCCGTTATGACTTACGATATGTATGGATATCTTATGGTACTTTAGTACATCGTTCTGAGCTAAACAGGTCTAACAGGTTAGAAAACGGGATTATTTTTCTTATAAGGACATCTATAAATTATTGACAGATATTTGATTTCTTGCCCAGTAAGGTGAGAAGTACCATATTCCCTTATAGTATTTAATATAAAAAGAGAAAAGTATTCAAACGAATACAAAAGTGATGAAGCCTTTTGATCCATTGCACTCATCATTCCCTCCTTCAGAAGTGGTGACCTGCAGCCATGACGGAAAGTTGTCTCTGCCCTCTGAGGTCATGTCTGGATCTGTGCCTTTAGAACTTGGGCCTGTTGGGAGAGGAAGTGGAGGCCTGAAAGCAGTTTACATAAAAGCTTTCAGTAATGGTGGTTTTTAAACAGGCTTGCTATGTGCTGGTAGCTTCTTTGTGCATCTTGCCTAGACAATTAAAAATATTTGTTCCACGTTCCCCAGCATTTCTAAACCAAATCAATTGGCTACCATTAGAATACTTAGACTCTTCATCCCACCCCCACTCATCCAAGTGAGGGGAAAGGGAAGGTACCTGAGTCTGTTTCTTGTTACTCAACATCAGTGCTTGTTTTGGGCCCCTTTGTTTGCTGCCTTGTAAAAATCAAAAGGAGGGAGAAAACCCACCAAAATGGCAGAATTCTGACCAAGGTCCTACAAGATCCTGGAAAGTGAAGGCTTCTACCTCATAGACAGGGGTGCAATTTTCAGCTGAGTCATCTGGTCTTTTTTCACTTCCTGTCAAGCGATGGTCTCTTAAATGTTCCCTTCAGGTAAGTTCTTTTATACCCCTAATTTTATAATAGTCATCCTCAGGCAACCACTACTCCCTTTTCACTGGGATATTTTTTATTTTTTTGTTTTAAACTACACACTGTTAAACTAAAAGTATTGAATTTATTTTGTTTTGTTTTTTAACAGAAGCTTTGATATCAGCTGCAGATCACACAGTACATGGCCGAGGCAAATCTACATTGGCCCGAAGCAGCTCTAGATGAGCCTGTTGGCTAGTCTTAGTTTCTCCTAATTAGCGATTGGTGATTCAGGCCATGTCATAGGGCTTTTTAAATGAAAGGTTCTTATCCCAGGCAGCTGGCCAAAACATTAACTTTTCAATTTCTTACCCTGCTACAGCATCTTCTGTAAAGGCACCAAGATAATATAGTAGTGCGCAAATAACATCAGGGCAGGCTTGACTGGAGAAAACCAAATTCTGCATTTGCTCTTATGTGCCCTCATCCAGTTATGTGTGCGCACACAGGACACCTTTCTAGTATGAAGAACTTGCACCATGTGTCTCCCGTATTGAACCCTTCTAGAAATACTCTCAAGAATTAGTATCCAAGCTGTTGACTTCAGCCCCCAGTCTGGGTAGGAAAGCAGACTTCTGTGCATCCAGTGCAGTAATTCACCTTGCTCTGCTGCCCATGGTCATATACAATGTGATCAGTTAAGAAGCATTATCCTACTTCTGAAGATGTCATGGAATATAATTCCCATTTCCCCCCATCTTACATTCATACTGGCCCTATAAATTCATTTTTTCCCTTTATTGTATCAGTCACCCTAGCCAGAGACTCACGCTGCCCCCTGTGATAAGTGCCTTCTCGTCTTTCTGGTGTGATTCAGGACTTTAGGGGTCAGTAAAGACCGAGGAGCCTTTATTGTAATAAGAAACAGACATAATGCCCCTTCTTCACAAGCCCCGTGACAATAGCTGAATTTTTTTTTAAATCATCTCCCCTTTCCCCCCTGAAATTAATCCAGTCTGGGCAATAGATGCAGTCTGACCCTTTGGACGTAACTTACATTTTTTTTTATTAATTTTTTTCTACAATCACCCCAATTATCCTTGGGGGAGGCGTTGGAGGACCTGAAATTTTTACCCGAACCCAGGTTCTCCGGCGCTTGGCAACCAAATGGGGCTACAGAGAAGCATCTAAGCCAGTTCACAGAGCGAGCGTGTGTGGGGACTTCTCACTGCCACGGACCCTTGATGCATGCTCCCCGCGCTCCAGTGGTCCCGTGTCAGAAGGCGGAGTTTTCGAAAGGAGGCCGCCAAAAATAAAAGGCAAAGAGACGGGATCGGCTGCAGCGGTTTCCCAAAGGAGGAGGGAGTGTGCATCGGTCTGGTAACAAACAGAGAATGTTTTTTAATTATTTATATCACAAAAATCTGTGTTTTATCTAGGATATTTTCTGAATATTCTTTGTAAAATGCAGATTTTTTTTCCACAAAACATTAGGATTCTTTGTTATATTCTGAAATTTGTTTGTTTAAGTAGGTAAAAATATATATATACATGTAGCTAAAAGCATTACACTAACATTTACATACTTTAAGCATTAGGAGGTTATTTAGCCCAATTCCCAGCAGCAGACAGAATATTAAACTGTCTCAAGGTTTCATGGTTTTTCCCACATTCTTTGGCTATTAATTTATTTTCCCAGGTCACATAGATAATCTTTGATCATTGAAACAAGTATTGAGTTAAAATAACCTTGAGTTAAGGAAAAAACCTCATTTGGCAGAAGCTGGGCTTGGTAGTACAGTGAAATTTTAGTGTAATGTGCTCTTGTGGTAATGGAAAGGGGAAAGGTAATCTGGATGTTTCTGCAAAGGAAAATAGGTGTGTACTTAACAACTTAGGCTCTGATCAGTTTTTTAAAATATAAGAGCAAAAAAGAATTAACCTAAATGTTTTAAGTGTCCTTGAAAAAAATGTAGTAATAAGTATATGAAGCTCCTTTTTTTCATTTTGCTCTGTGACTGGTTTAAAGGTAAGTTTGTTACATTGTTGGTAGATTTTGCCAGGCTTCTCCCAACAGAGTAGAAGTGATTTGGCCTTGTAACTTAACAGTGGTTACCTCTTTCTTTTGAAAAGAATAGTACTGGAATTTGCCAGTCTGAAGACCAATCTTGGTGCAACTCCTGTCAGTATATTGGTTAAAATACAGAAGAGGCAGGAGTTCAGGTGGTTGGATGGGGTTCCCTTAGAGTGTTACAGCCAGTAAAGATGCCATTTCCCATGCATGTCCCAAGAATCACTAATCCTCTTTTACTCTGTTGGGATGAGTCTTTTTTTGTTCCTCTTCAGAGTGGTTACTAACTTCATATTCTCTCCTCTTGCTGTCATCTGCATTCGTGCTTCCCACCTGTTGTTGGCATGTCCTTTACCTTCTCTTTCCCTGCCACATCAACCTACACGCTGACTCATCATTGACTTTGAAGATGTGGAAGATGTCAAGTTTGTGATCAACTACGACTATCCAAACAGTTCAGAGGATTATGTGCACCGTATTGGCCGAACAGCCCGTAGCACCAACAAGGGCACTGCCTATACCTTCTTCACCCCAGGGAACCTAAAGCAAGCCAGAGAGCTGATCAAAGTTCTGGAAGAGGCTAATCAGGCTATCAATCCAAAGCTGATGCAGCTGGTGGACCACAGAGGAGGCGGCGGCGGAGGGGGTAAGGGTAAGTCCTGGAGTTTTCCAGGTACTGCCAAGGTATCTTTTCATGTTCATTGTGCCTTGTTTTTAAATCCTGTGAAGGCTTTAAGTATGTTGCTTAATAACAAAAAACAGTGCTTAATACTTTTCATAGCCTCTTCTAAGTAAGAAAATGTGAAGTTTGTCATGATTGTCCTACTTTTGCAGCATAATACTTCTATAGATAATAGTCCAAAACTGACCTTTGAATTTTGAGGTACATGGTACATGTTCAAAATTAAACTAAATTGTGGTTGCTTTTTAATAACCTTCAAAAAGCCTGGTAATAAATTATTAAGTTTTCACTATTCCATATGGAGACATCAATAATTTTACACCATTTTATGGTGGTAGAAACTAAGGCATAGCAGTTGGATCTACACAATTGCAAAATACACTAGGATCTGGGCTTCCTGACTCCCGGTTTGGTATTGTAAGATTGTGTTTCTTGGTCATCCTCAAGTTAAAGGGCCTGAAAGAGTGAAAAGTTGAGTATCTTTTAGTGTTTTCAATTTTTATGTTTGAGTATGATCCATTAAAGAATAAAATTATGGGTATATTTTTGAAGTGCTGATTTGGAGGCTGGCCTAGCTAAAGATCAAGGAAACGTGTTATGTTGAATACTTTTTGTACCCAGTAGAGTGTTCACATGAGGTTCTATTTGGATCTATATCTGCATTAAAAAATTACTTCTATCCTCCCTTCAGGAGGTCGTTCTCGATACCGGACCACTTCTTCAGCCAACAATCCCAATCTGATGTATCAGGATGAGTGTGACCGGAGGCTTCGAGGAGTCAAGGATGGTGGACGGAGAGATTCTGCGAGCTATCGGGATCGTGGTGAAACCGATAGAGCTGGTTATGCTAATGGCAGTGGCTATGGAAGTCCAAATTCTGCCTTTGGAGCACAAGCAGGCCAATACACCTATGGTCAAGGCACCTATGGGGCAGCTGCTTATGGTACCAGTGGCTATACAGCCCAAGAATATGGTGCTGGCACTTACGGAGCTAGTAGCACCACCTCAACTGGGAGGAGTTCACAGAGCTCTAGCCAGCAGTTTAGTGGGATAGGCCGGTCTGGGCAGCAGCCACAGCCACTGATGTCACAACAGTTTGCACAGCCTCCAGGAGCTACCAATATGATAGGTTACATGGGGCAGACTGCCTACCAATACCCTCCTCCTCCCCCTCCCCCCCCTCCTTCACGTAAATGAAACCACTAATGTGGTAGTGACTTGTGCTGAGTTAATTACATTTAAAGGAACGCTGTCTTTCCTTTTTTTCCCTCCTCTTCCCCTTTTCTTTCATTTTCTTTTTTATTTTTTATCTCCAACCATTGTGATTTGTCTTTTCATGCAGATTAGTTAGAATTCACTGCCAGATTTCTTCTGCCCACCAAAATGATCCAGTCTCTAATACCAGAGTTTGTCAAAGTATATATATATATATATAGCCGACTGGAAGAGATTAATTTCTTCCCCCAACTTCTTGCATGTTGAGGATATTTGAGCTATTTTTCATCTTAAAAGAAAAAGTAAGATATTAGGCCATTTTGTGGGTGCCCATTTTTTGTTGTCCAGAGTTGGGAGGGAGGGTGGGGGGAGGGTTGAATTGTTCTGTAGAAGATGGCATCTGTGCTTTAAATTGCTCTCATTACTGGGTTAGAAAACCAGGAGGGATTTCCCTGCACATTTTCCGTAATGCTTTTTAATGTTTCTCAAGCTGGATCAGGGTTCCTCGGGCCTGATGAGTTTTTAAGACAGTGCTTTAGCTGATTGCTTGTTAAGTACATTTGACAGTTAAAAAAAATTACTAATTGGTTTTGTTTCCCTTACACTCTGCTTCCCCCCCCCCGCCCCCTCCCCGCTTTTGCCCTCCCAGTTTTTGAAAAATAACCATTTTAGCGTCAGGTTAGAAATTGAAATGCTGATTCTGAGTTTTAAGTGTATCTTTTAAACCAAAAACCACAAGTGTTTATTGCAGTGGTTAAACTGTAGCATCTCAGCATCTGGATGGAAGTTGCCTATTCTCTGACTAGGGACCATCTGTGAAATTCATTTTCCAGCCAGACAGCTGCTGTGAGCGAGTGGATATAAATGCTCACTGGAAACTTACTTTATTAACCAGTTGAGTATGCATTCACATGCAGTGTAAAAAGCACCTTTAATTGTAAACAGAATATTCTCAAAATGGGCACGTTTTCTTTTTGAACTCATTATTTGCAGTAGAGAATAAAAGCAACTCTTTATCAGCTACGTCTGACCTTTTGGCCAAGTTAGCTTGATCAAAGAATCTTAAGAGTTTATTAAGAGCTTTTATTCTCTTCATACCCTCTTCTCTGCAGTGCTTTGTAACAGCTTCTGGATGCAAATTTTCTTCAGCATCCTTTTGCACTCAGCTTTTTACAGGTAGGTAGTGCTTAAGAAAAGTTATGGAGGACTAAAGCCTAAATCCGTTTTACTTTTCCTCCATCTGAAGGTAGGTGAGTTCATCGTATTCATAGTAATACTGTTTTTCCTAGACCTCATAGAGCAGATGGGCCTGGAAGAAATACTTGAGGTTTCTGTTTTTGTTTTCCTTTTTAAATTCTTCAGGGAGAGAGAAGGGATGGTTTCTGAGGGGTTCTGAAAGTGTGATTCAATGTGCAACATACAGGTAGGTTGTCAGCATAAGCTGAAATATGTGCATGTAAAAACTTTGACATCCTTTATTTTCTACTTTCTTCTTCCTTTACTTCTCTTTTTGTTCCCCATTTTATAGAAGTTGAGGCCAAGGGAGGATGGTAGGCACAGAAAAAAATGTGGCAAAACTGCTCTGTGCTTTCAAACCAAAGTGCCCTCACCCCCACACAATTTATGTAAGCACTGGCAAGTCTGTTGTGGACATTTCTTCTACAATCAAATTGTGTTGTTTTTTTGGTTTTTTTTTTTTTTTTTCTTTGAACATAGAGGTTCCACCACAGTTGTACTACTCTGTTGCAGCTCTGAAAAGCATCCGTTTGGGGGAAAGGTCTCTGGGCAAGTGAGCAGAATTTGAATTGCTTGTTTCCCTTTTTCCACCAGGGACATAGTAATCTTAAAATCAAAATAACAGCAAATTCCATATCTCAAAAGCTATTGTGGCCTGAGCACAGCTGAAATCTAGCAGTTTCTTCTATATAGCTCTAGGGTAACTCTTCTGCCTCCATGTCTGTCACTCTTAATTCAGGTTCTGTTGTTGATTCAGAACATGAGTAGAAGAATCCTCATTTGATGCTAGTTATTGCATTTGTGGTTGAAACTCACTTAGGGAAAGGGTTTCAATATTAAGCTATGGGATACTTCTTCCTAATCCCTCCTTAACAATTCATTGTGTGGACTTCTCTCGTCTGAAAGGTTGGTGGCTTTTGCTTGGGATCAGTGCTCTCTATTCATGTCCTTGCTGGTCTCTGAACACATTCCTGTTGTGTTATGACTTGAAAAATTTGTAGATGTGTGATGTTCAGGCAGAGGATGCTAAGAGCAATGTTACTATTCTTAGTTTGTAAATTGTCCTTTTGATACCATCTTGTTTTCTTTTGTAGGTATAAATAAAAACACTTGACAATAAGGTGTGAAGTTTTTATTGATTAAAAATTCTTCTTTGAATAGATCAATGGTACTTCTCTTAAAATAGTTTTTGTTTGCTTCCTAAGGTTGGGGGTGTTGGATTGACTACTCATATTAGCACCTAAAACTGAAAGAAAGGTGGGATTGATTGGTCCAAGAATTTGAGTCACAAAATAAGGCAGGATACCTACTGGTAAGGGCTTGGGCATCTCTTTGCTCTTCAGTAAAATGGTGATTATGCTGATGATACCCACCTAGGGTGGTTATTGGGGTTGAGGTACTCAGTGCAGGGCTAAGTGTGAGCAAAAGTAAGACTCAAGCCAGTCTTTTACAGGTGAGGCATGAAACTGCTTAACTCCAGCCAAAGCTGGTAAATTAGATTTGCTTATGACTTAAAGGAGTGTGGAAGTGCAGTAACATTTCACACTTGAACGCTATCACTTTTCTATCTTGACCACCTAAATTTGGTCTCTTTCTTAGAAAATGGAAATTACCACAGAGCATATTCCTAATAATTCAACTGGTCTTCAGTTGGGGCATTCTTATACACAGAAGGACATCTTTCTAGATTGGGGTTCACTGTTGGCATGAGTCTTACCCCAGGGCCTTAGCAATAGCTTATTTGACCCGTTGATGAGTTAGGCACCTTAAGGTTTGTTCCTGTTGTCAGGCACCATTCCATGATGAGTATTTAAGGAGATCCTATTGATGAGAAGTTATAGATAGAATTAACTAACATTTGATCTCATGGTTTTCAAGGAGAACAGTCAAAATGGTTTGTTCCATGTCCTTGTTAGGGTGTAGACCATCTCTGAGGGCCGTCAAATTGGCATTGGAAGACTTAACTTCTTTCCTTTAAGGACTAGAAGAAAATGGAGGTGAAATTAGAATTTACCATACTGATGAAAGGACTGTTATATAACTGCGTAATCTTAGCACCTCAATGCCCAGCTCACAGTAGGTTAAAGCCGAGGGGACACTTCCTCTCAGGCTGACTTGTGGACTCACTGACTGTTAATTGGCACCCTCCTACCTTAGGCCATGAACTTAGCAGTTGCCCTCTGTTCCACATTTCATACAGTCCGTCAGTACTCTTTCAACTCTACTCCCAAAACCTCTGCCACATCTTTTCCACTGATAACCTCCTTCCTGGAAAATTAAACTGCCCCATAACTAGTCTCCCTACTTTGGCTCACTTTTACCCTACAAAGCAGCTAGTGGATTGGTTTTTTAAATGACCCCTTGGATGGCTGCCGTTGGCCATCAGAATGTGTAAACCCCTTTCCCTGACCCTATATGAGCTGGTCTTGTTTGACCTGATAATATCCAGGTTTATAGATTTTGACCACACTAGCCTATTGCCACGCTGACACACCAGGCTGGTTCCTACCTTGGAGTTTGTTCATAAGCTCTGGAATGCTTTTCTCCTATGTTTTCTTAGCCAAATATGTCAGAGGTCATCTCACAGCTCTCTTACCTGTACACATTTGGACAGTACACACAATACCCTGTGGGCCTGAATCTTTTTTATTTTTTACAGCTCTAATTGTTTACTGAAAATGTTTGTCTTCCCCCTATTAGAACATAAGCACCATGAGGGGCAGGTTTGGCTCTGTTCTCCATATTGCCTCAAATATTGAGTGGATGAGTAACTTCTTGGGCCAGTGCCAACAACTTTTTCCAGTACCTACCTTTGGTCACATACAAGTAGAAGAAGTCACAATAGAAGATGGTTTGTACTACTCCAGACACCACTGCGATTTGGTCATAGAAATTCTCAGTCTGGTACCGCCTGATCCAGTTAGCCAGGTAGAGTGCCCGGTACAGACCCAGGAAGAACAGGTAGTGAGTAGTGATGGTCTCAGCCTCTCCAGTCTTGCTAATCATGAAGAGCTGGGGTAGGATGGCCACTGATTCCAGGTAGATGGAGAAAGTCCAAAGGATCTAAGCCAAAGAGAAAAGTGGCCAGAAGAGGCTGAGCAAGATGGGAAGGTGATCATCTCTTTTAAAAAACGTAATCATATCTTTCCAACCTTATGTAAATACAAAATTTTTTATTTTTTAAGATTCAAGTATACAGTACGTGCTGCTTTTCTTTTTACAATATAGCATGAACATTTCTATAGAACATAATTTTTAAATGTTGCAGAGTTCTATTGTATAAACTTGCCATAAGTGAGCTGCAGTTTCTCAAAATGCAGTCCATAAACACCAACATCAGAATCTTCTGAGATGCTTGTTGCTCATGCATTCATGGGTCAGGACCCAGGCCTACTGAGTTAAAATCTGTGGGCCTGGACTGTGCTCGAGAGATCTGCTGATCACCTGTTGGACATAAGATCTCAACAGCCAGGAGTGAGATTGTGATCCTGCTTGGTTTATGAGCATCATGACTTATTTAGATGTGCCCATTTTCAAGTAGAGCATTGTGAAGAGCTTGTTGCCAATTTCTTCAAACTTAAACCTGAGCAACACGTGAGTAACGTTCACCAAGGCAAGCCCAGACGTCGTCAAGGGTCCAGAGGAAAGAAAGCTAGGGAACATGCTTATCTTTGGGATTAGTACGTTCAGTCCCTTCCCTTACCTCCAGTGGAGTGAAATTGTAGTTCTCAAGGAAGGAAAGGCCAATGACTGGGACCAGAAGAAACTCCAGGCGGAATGTGTCATTCTCACTGTCAAACGTTTTCCGAAATTTCCCATAGATCATGTAGACTGTGACATAGGCACAGAGGAGAAAAACCACCTAAAAAGGGAGAGTGACATGGGAATCTATGAAGTTATTCCTCACGTTATTTGCTAGGCTTCAAAGCCTGCCAAAGGGCTCTGCTGTAACGTGAAGAGGTGAAATGTATTTGCAATTTCTCTTGGCTCCAGTGGCCTACAACCTGAAGTTGATGATACTTTTTGTCAAGTAACTTCATGCTTCTCACTGGGACTGAATGCTACCACAAAGAGGCAAAGGTGCTTGGTTGGCCCGTCCATCTGTGGAGCATTAGGCCAAAAAACTGAATTGGCCTTTTTCAGGGGATTTAGCAGTGGCATGCCAGGGCTCTTGAAACAATTAAAAAACCTCAACTTCCTGGACATGCATCAGTGACTTGTGAGCATTCTTCCACAAGGACTAACATCCCTTGAATTATTTCACCATTGTTCCTTCAGAAAAGCCCTTCTAATTACAGTAGCTGTCCTCCAGCATATAATGACTTACTTTAGATATGGCCTTCCACCTTCCAGGCCAGAGGTTCTCAAACTTGAGTGTGCATCAAAATCACACAGATGGGACTGGCCGGTTAGCTCAGTTGGTTAGAGCGCAGCTTTGTAACACCAAGATCATGGGTTCGGATCCCCATGCCGGCCAGCAACCCCCCCAAAAATCACACAGATGGCTTCTTCTCCTGCCCCCTGAGTTTTTGATTTTGTAGGTCTGAGTGAGTCTGAGACTGCATTTCTAACAAGTTCCCAAGTGATGCTGATGCTGTTAGTGCAGGACCACACTGGCCTAGAGAACTTTTATTTGTATTTCAAGACTCAGATTAAGTTATCCCCTCAAAGAAGTCTTTTTTCACTACAATGAGGCACACATACTATCACCTTAGCCACATGTGAAAATATTCACTGCAGCCCGTGATCACGTGTTCTGTAAATAGTGGTGCACAAGTCTCTCTCCTACAAGAGAGGACTTATTGACAGCAGGTTCCACCTCTGAATCCCCAGCTCCTAACTCAGGGCCTGGTACAAAACAAATGCTGAATAAGTGAATGAACCGATAAAGTGGATCACTTTTTCATTTCACAAATGTGGAAACTGGCCTCTTTGAGATGGCGTGACTTCATTCACCCATGCCAAGGACTGGGTCTGCCATCTCTGCCAGGAATGCTCAAGGTGGACCCTTGGGCAGAGAAATGAAATGAGCAGGTGATGTTTGATACTTGTTCAATTGAAGTAGACGATGATTTCAAGACTTCAGACTCAAGTTCACACTGAATGAGTTCAACACCCCACAGCATCCTCCCTTCTACCAATCCTAGTAACGATGCACGGAATCCCAAAGGGACCTCTCTGATATGGGGGAAGAAGAAAGACAACTCACTTCAGTTAAATATTTTCTAGGTTCTACATATCACCTCACTTAATCTTTGCAATAGCTCTGCAAGATAGGTAGGATTCCCCCTGTGGAGACCTTCCTTAGAAACAGCTTACTCAGCTGGCAAGCACACTATTGCTCTTTTCTCCCCTTCCTCGTTCTAGCCTAGAATGTGATGTGATAGTAGGAGCTCTAGAACCCATTTGTGACCCTGTGACAACCTTGAGGACAAATATCACATTCAGGACCAGCTACATGATTTGCCAGGCCTATTGCAAAATGAAAATGCAAGGCCTCTTATTTAAAAACTAAGAATTAAAAAAAAAAAAACGGCCAGTTAAAAACTAAGAATTTCAACAGGGCAACAGAACATTAAACCAAGCATGGGGCCCTTCTGAACAACTGCACAAGTTGCACACCATCAGTCCTCATCACAATAAAGGTGGCATGGCAGCAAGTTAGAAGGAGGTTAAGAACATCAATGGAGCTGCCATCCCAACCCTGGACTGCCTACCTCCAGGTTGCATGTTTTGAGAAAAAAATAAACCCTTGTTAAAATCACTCTTAAGTCTGATATCAGCATCCAAGCAGTTACACTCATTTTACTGACTCTGAAATATGGGCTCCTTCCACTAAGGTATGTTGTCTTAAAGAGCCATGGTGGTTGGTTAAAAGCTCAGAAAATGCCTCACCCCATCATAACCTGATAGTTTATGGCCCAGGGCCTGGGACATCAGAGTGGAACTGAGAGACACTTCTGTAAAACAGTGCCATGCTTCAAAGCAACAGCTTCCCTTCATAAAATTAAATCTCAACTGTTCACCTGCACCATCCGTCCTCACCTGCTCTCTGTTGGAATCTCGACCAGCAGCGGGTGGACTTCACCGGCTGAGCTCCTGCCATACTGGCCTTCTGTTTGTACATTGAATACACCAAGCTTGTTCCTGTCTCGGGGGTCTTTGCACCAGCTATTCCTTTAGCCTGGAATGCTCTTCCTCTGATCTTCACATGGCTGGTTCTTTGTGTCACTCACATCTCAGTTTACATGTCATCTCTTCAGAGAGGCCCTTCCTGACCACACTCCCTGAAGTGGCTCGCTTGTCATTTTCTATTGCATAACCCTATTTTTAAAACTTTTTTTATTGAAACATCAATTAATATAGGATTTTAATGATTTGCATAGCCTTATTCCTCATCAAAGTTTTTTTTGTTTGTTTTATTATGTCTCCCCCATTAGAATATAGGTGCCTTTATTCAGAGAGTAAGGGAAAAAAACAAAAAGTATGTAGGTTCCATGAGAAGAGGAGTCTTGTATATCTACAAGTGCTGACACAGTAGAGGCTTAAAAATATTTGTTGGATGGATGACCAAATAAGCTCTCTGAAAGTTCAGGGCACCTTGTTGAATTTTGCTTATTTTTTAACCACTATAACGGCTAAACTTTATTGAATGTTGAATACATGGCAGTTTTTTTTTGCATTTACATTTATTACCTCATTTAATTTTCACAACCAAACCCTTTGAGGTAAGTACTAGTATTATCTTCATTTCACACATGAAGAAACCAAGGTACAAAGAGGCCAGAGGCCTTGCCCAAGCCCAGGTCAGCAGCAAAGCAGGGATTCAGACCCAGGTTGGCCTGACTCCACAGCCCAAGTCCCCAAGCAGACTGCTTCATCATTCGTGGGGGCTTGGCGGGCCCACCACCGCCACCACCCGACCCCCTCACCTTCATTACTGTGTTGTAGATGGAGATGAAGTTGGTGAACAGGTCCAGGTACCTGGTGGTGAAGACGAGAGCAAAAAGGATCTGGCTCTTCCCAGAGATGCCTGTGGCCAGAGGGGGAGAGCAGACAATGAGAACACAGTCTCCTGAGCCCACCCACACTCGAGAGGCGCAGGGTCTGGGGCTGGGGAGGCCTCCACGTGACAAAGACACCCTGGCTAGGGCACTGTCACTCCCTGAGGGCCTGGAAGCTCTCCCCTTCCCATTAGATCACTTGAGTCGTTGTTCCTCTCATTAAGCTGTAATATGTCTCCCAGTCTCCAAATAAAGGCACAAACACCGAGTTCCCAGTCCCCCTGGCGTGTGCCTGCCTCCTGAATTGGCTTTTGCTCTGGGGAGGATGTCGGGGGTGGTGTGAGTCGAGCTTGGTGGGGGGTATCGAGGCTCTTCTTTGCTCCACCCCCAGAGTTCCACTAACAATCCCCAAAGCTCTGTCTTTGGGAGAAGAACTTGCTGACTATACAAGGTGTTGATTCACCAGGGAGACCAGAGCAGGAGGAGGAAGGCTCAGCCCAGGGAGCATTCTATTTTGTTTTCCAAAATGTAAAGATTAAAGAAGACTTTCTCTTTTTCTTTTTTTCTAAAGATGACTGGTAAGGGGATCTTAACCCTTGACTTGGTGTTGTCAGCACCACGCTCTCCCAAGTGAGCTAACCGGCCATCCCTATATGGGATCCAAACCCGTGGCCTTGGTGTATCAGCACCGCACTCTCCCGAGTGAGCCACGGGCCGGCCCCTAAAGAAGCCTTTTCTAGTTACAAGAGTTATGCCTATTTTTACTCTTTGTAAAACAAAAACCAGACAATATATAAAGATGCAAAGAAAAGAGCATCCCAAAGCCTCAGCGTGCATAATTCCAGATCTTTGTTGGTGCACACAGACCCACATGACACATACATGTATATGTACACATGACACCCAAGGAGGCACCTATGTGACAGAAATGGGGTCACACTCTCCATGCTACTTCTTGACCTGCTTTGGCCTCTTTCTTTTAAAATTTTTTATTATGAAAGAATTTTAGATTTACAGAAGACAGTACAGAGGGTTCCCATATACCCTTCCCCCAACGTCCGCTAATGTTAATATTATACATAACGATGGTACTTTATCCAAGTGAGGAAATTAACATTGGTATAACACTACTGACTAGACTCCAGACTTTATTTCCATTTCATCAGTTTTCCCACTGCCATCCTGTTTTGTTCCTGGATCCAATCAAGGAATTGTGGTGCATTTTGTTGTCACGCTCCGTAGTCGTCTTTGGCCACTTTTGTCACTTAAGGAGGTAGCTCCAGGGTGAGGTAGCCTCACCTTTCTTTCCTCATCAGGCCCACACCAGGCACTTTGCCAAACCACTCCCCTCAATGACACCCACATTTCTGCATCCAAAAGTCAACTGTCCTTCCTCCTCAGTCTCTCCAGTGGCGGGTCACTCCTCTGTCCTGAATCAGGCTGAAATGCTCTTGAATAAAGACCCAGATCCTTATCATGGCTCATGAGGTCCTGCCTGGCTGCTCCCCTGCCTCCCCAACCCCACCTCTCCTCGCTGTCCCCCTCCAGCCATTGTTAATGGCCGAGGAGGAACACTGCTGAAGCCCTTAGCACTGTGGAGAGTGCTGGGTGCGTGTGTGGCATGCTTAGGGCAAGCCTGGGCCTCACACTGCTCACCTGTAAAATGGCTGTCCTCACACACACGGGATGTGCAGGACTAATGTGAAGCAAGAATAGGATTCCATTAGAATAGGATTCCTCGTGGGGGGCCTGGCACTTGTGCGCTTGCCAGGGGTGAGGGAGCCCTCTGGGGTGAGGGGACTGGGAGGTATTACTGACCCAAGGCCAGCTCCGGCTGGGCTTGATGTGATGCCATCTCCCTGAGCCCTCACAGAGACCCTTTAGGACCGTCCAGGAGGCAGCCCTGGCAGGGACACTTAGCCGTCCCCTCACACGGCTCTCGCCCCCACCCCCGCTTTGTCCTCAGCCTGCCAGGCCTCTGGGCTTCACTCACATTTTCCTTAGTGCTTTGGGAGCCCTGGTGATCTTGGGCACAATGGTTTTCACACTTGAAAACAATGAATAATTTCCACCAAAGCAAGCTGCACATGGAGACAGAACATCTAGGAGAATATGAGCCTGTACCCGGCCGGAGGCCCTGAGGGGTCCAACAATCACACATGGCACCCACTGACCAGGGCAGCCCTCCCTCCCGTTTGACAAATGGGAAAATTGAGACCCAGGGTCACACAGCCGGTGAGTAGCGGAGAGAGAATGAAGCCCAAATCTCTGGCCTTTGGGGCTGGGTCAGTCAGGGTCACACCAGGGCCTGCTCCTTAGGGCTGGTGTCCAGGCACTTCACCTCTGACTCCTCTGTGCACATCACTACCACCCAGCTGCCCTTTTTCTTTGCCTCTCACAAACTGTATCATTCACTCAGTTGCTGTGACTGCTGGGACTGCCGGTTTCCCAGGCTAAGACGGTCAGCTCCCCCAAGGCAGGCTCTCTGGCATCTGGTGTTTTGTCAAAATCCCAGGTGCCTCGCATGTGCCTGGCAAAGAACACTTGGTAACTGCGCCCCTTCCCACTCACAGTTGCTCACCCTGCCCAGGGCCCTCAGTGCAAGCACAGGGACAGGTCCAAACTGATTCTCCCTCACCCCTCAGAATTCCTGGCCCACTTCCCCTGAGTGGAAACCTGAAGAGTAGTGAGTGCCCGTCTCTCTGGAGACCCCAAACCCAAGTGGCCTCCAGGTCTGGAAACACTCCCTCTGGAATGACGACCACATCTGCACTCCCCCAGCCCCACCATGCCTCCCAGGCTGGCAGCCCCCTCCCACGCCTCCACCCCACCCCACTCTTTCTGCCTCCCCTCTCACAGCTTCCAGAGTGACCTGCTTCAGGTCCCCTCCTAAGCCCCCTCCCCTTCTCCCAAACCTCCCCGGCTCTCCAGTCCTGACTCCTTCGCCTGACAGAAAAGGCCCTTTCACACCTGAGCCACCCTCTGTCCTGGACTCATCTTCCTGGAGGACCACCCCTCAATTGGCTGCTCGCTCTGCCTGGGGCACGTTTGCACTCCCTAGTGCCCCCCACACCCTTCCTGTGTTGACACCCTGCCTGCTATTCAAGACCAGAGCAGAGCCTTTCCCTCCACGGCTGCTTGGCTCCCAGGAGGAGCCTGTGTTCGTCTCTGCAGGGCCTCACCCAGTGCCCAGCCCAGGGCCGTCACCTCCAGGACACCAGCCAACAAAAATGGCTGCAGGAGGTTTGGGCAGCCCCTGACCGCACTGGGTCTGTGTGGCAACCACCAGTCCAGCCTCGACACTTCTCCAAACCTCCAGCAGGGCAGCTGGACTGCTGGGTCAACAGCGGACTCCTCCAGCCCTGCCTGTGCTTCTGTTCACGGGCAGCTCCACGCCCACCTGGGCCGGGCTGGTGCCCCTCCTGCCACATCACAGTGCCTGTGCCGCATGCAGGCCTCAGGCCTGGGACGGAAGAGGGCCCAGCCTGGGGGAAATCTGGGCGGAGCAGGGGAGGGTGCAGGGGGAAGAGAAGACCCCGGGGTTGGGTACCACTTCCTGAGTGCCCACCCCCTCTCTCCTCCCTGGTGAAGGTGGAGGGAACGAGGAAGGTGACTGATGGGAGGGAAGGCGTGTCACCTCCTCCTCATCCCCTTCCTCTTCCAGCTAGCAGTGGCAATGCCAAGTTGGGAGAGAGTGGTGGTGGGGTCGATGGAGGCACAAGTCCACCCTCCCCCCATAATCTCGGCGGGTCCTCCTTCTTTGATATTGCACAGTACATTTTTTTGGAAGCTGAGCTGTGCAAAAAGTCTCAAAGACCCCCTAGCCCAAGTCCCAACCCCGAGCAGACATTGGGGAGTCCCCGCCCTGCAGTCAGGAGGGCGTGGAGCTGGCCAGCGAGGGGGTCCCCCACCTCCCTCCCTGGGCGCCCCTCACCCGTGCAGCACTTGGACCTCCAGATCTTCCCCAGGAGCAAGATCATGGCCAGGAGGTGGCTCAGGTCGCCGAGGATTCGGAACACGTTCATGGTCAGCGCGCCGGTCCTGCTCCCGCGCCCGGCAAACTTCTAGCCGACTTTCCGGTGGGCGGGGCGGCTGCCACGTCCCCGGGCCTCCCGGTGCCCCCGGCCCCTGCCCGCGCCTCCGGCTCCGCGCGCTCCCAGCCCGCCGCCGCCAGCGCACTCCCGGCCGGCCGGTGACGTGGCCAGGCCGGCCCGGGCGCGGGGTGGGGAGCCAGGAAGCGGCGCCGCCGGGAGACCCCGCCTCCCGCCCGTCCCGAGGCTGCTCCCGGCAGGGGGGCTTCCGGCCGGCGCCCCGCTGCCCCGGTGTCCCCTGCCTCCCCGCCGCAGACACCGGAGCCCTCCCGCCCGGGACCTGGGGCAGCCGCCGAGCCGCCTCTCCGCCTCGGTTCCCTCCTCTGGGCGCAGGCCCGATCTCACTGGGGCCAGGTCGGAGGCACCCCGTAGGTGGTGACCCACTGCCGTGTCGTCGTCATCCTCGATGTCGAATTCCTCCCTCGTGGGGGGGCGCGGGAGGGAAGAAGCGAGAACGGGCGGCCCTCGGGTGGTCCCTGCCGCCTGGGACGTGCGCGCTGCCCCGACCTCACCTTGTTGGAGCCGGAGGACCCGCACGACAGCGCTCAGGGGTGGTGGAGTCAGGCTGACCCCGGCTCCAGCCTGGGGGCGGTGGGCCTGCCCCTCTCCTGGCCTCAGCTTTTCCTCTGTAAAATGGGGTTGCTGTGAGTATGGAAGAGGTCGAGTCTGCAGGCAGATCCAGGGCCCTCTGTCAGGCCTCCCTCTTCTCGGTTTGCTAAGATGTTAAACAGGGGCACACAGGCCAGGAGAGACCCCAGAGGGCTGAGAGACAGGAAGGGTGGAGGGTGAAGTCCCGCTGGTGGGCAGGAGTCCTCCCAGGGCTGTGTGGCCTGAGCAGGTCAGCCACCCTCTTCTGGGTGTGGGTGTCTGCATCCATAAGAGTGGACCTGATGAGCTGAGGACCCTTACCACCCCCTCCTAAACCCCCATGACCCCCTACTCGGGACCCCATCTGTCCCTAAACAACTGGCCTCCCACCACCCACATCTCCTACCACAGATAGTCAAAGAGGCTTTTCCATGATGAAAATCTGCCGCTCCCGTGTTTAAGATCCTCCCAAGCTCCTCACCGTAACTCCCAGGGCAAGGCAGTCCTTTGAGACTCAAAATGTGGCCCAAGGACCAGCGTCATTGCTATCACCTACTGGGAATGCAGAATCTCAGGCCCCACACCAGACCTGCGGGGCTGAATCAGGATCTGCGGTTAAACGAGATCCCCAGGTGATCTGTGCGCACATGAAAGTTTTCGCGGCACTGATCTAAACCTCGCTGTGAGGGGAGGCGCTGATCTTACTCTCATTTCATACCTAGGGAAACAAGCACAGAGAGGTTAAGTAATCTGCTTAAGTCACACAGACACTATGTAGTCCTGGAGCCTGGATTCCAACACACAGTCTGACTCAAGGTTCATGCAATTAAATCATTACATTCCACTGTGGGTTGCCATGACAGGTGATGAGCTCCCTGTCATGAAAGGTGGGTGAGCAGCGGGTGGGTGCCCATTTGTCGGGGATTCAGCAGCAGGGATTCCTGCCCTGGAGGAAGGTTGTAGTAACAATAGCCACAAAGTATTGACATTCTCCATGCCAGGCCTGGTCAGGCATGTTCCTCAGGTTCTATCCATTTAGCCTCAACAGGTACCCTAGAAAGCAGGCTTTAGAGCCTCACTTTGCAGGTGATGGACCTTGAGGCCCAGGGAGGTGAGGTGCAGGGAGCAAGTCCCTCTGAGAGGAGGAGCCAGGCACTCATCTCTGGGCTGCGGCAGGTTCTGAAAGAGCCTTTCTGTTCCGCACTCCCCACCACCCCCCCCCCAACCTGCCCAGATGCCTCCCCTCCAGCCAGAGCCCAGAGAAGGCGGTGGCTATTTAAATCCCTCAGGTGTGGCTGCCTTTCTCTCTGCCCAACCAGCTGGCATTTCCTTCTCAGCGCCCACCTCCTCCCCAAGCCAGGGAAAAGCACGTGCATTTGCCATTTGGTGAAACATCTGTCCTCCTGGGAAGCAGCCCCAACTGTTGGGGCGGGGGCTGGAAAGAGGTTGAAATCCTCCCTTTCCCTTTATTTCTCCCAGGAGACCACAAGGGAACTGGCCAAGGCCAGGGGACATCTGAGAAGTGATCACCATGGCAGTGGAGGGGAAAGAACCCAGGCTGGATGGCCCCGGGGCATAGACCTTGTCCTGTGCCTGCCACTGTGGCCTTGAACCTGCCCTGTCCCCTCTCTGGGCCTCAACTTTCCCATCCGTTAAACGGAAATAATGAAGATACAAGATTTGCTGACTGCTTATCTGGAGCTCCGTGGTGTATCTTGTCTTCCGGATCTCTCAATGAAACTGATACTATGTCCTCATTTTACAGATGAGGAAATTGAGGCTCCCATTTGCTTCTTGCTCCCCCAGGTCACATAGACCTCATCGCCCCCCCAAATTCTGCCACTCTCTTCTTAGCAATCAGCCCTGCCTCTTTCATTCCCACTCCATCTCCCGATGAGGAGCATTTTTCAATGTGCCCGGTAGAGAAAAGGGGGAATCCCCTACTCATTTAAAACACTTGGCGCCAGCCCATGTCAGCATTCCAGCCACCAGCACCTTCATTCACTGTCCCTGAAGTGGTGCATCTGGGCAAGTCCCTCACGCCTATGAGCCTCAATTTCCTGACACCCAAAAATACGCCTGCTGTAGGAATGCCACTGAGGGGAAGCCGAGAGGAAAACTTCCTTCAGCTCAGAGGGCGAGGACTGTTTTCTTCTCATTAGCAAAGCAAATTGTATATTCAAAGGTTTATGGAAGAGAGGATGGGGGAGTTGCTCAGTTATAGGGGAAAAAAGTGTATATATCCATTTTTTCCCTTGCTGGCCCTAGCCTTTTGTTACATTTTGTTACAGTGGTCCTGCCACTATGGAATATCCTGCAAACTGCCTCAAATCCTGTGTGAAAGGAAATAGGGGTGTAAAGTGAGTATCACGATCCTCCGGACGCGCCACCGCTTAATCGGCCCCCTCTCGCCAGGCAGGGCCCTGGATGGAAGGCGGAGCCAGGGCCCGGGCTCGCGGGACTCCCTGGAGGTCCCCAAAGGCCACTACGGCGTCCCTTGGCCTCGGCCAGTGGACGCTGCTTCCGTGGAAAGAATGAACGTTGTCAGGCAGCCCCGAGGTCCCGGCCGAGCGGTCCCTAACCGCGCGGGGTGGGCTGGGGGCCGCCTTTCTCTGCCCGCGTTCCGCCCCAGGGGCTTGGTGGGCTCGGGAAGCTCCTTCCCAGCTCAGCATCTCTTGAGCGACACACACGGCAGGGCCAGCGCGGGAGCGAGAAGCCAAGGTTCTAAAATCTCTCTTCCAGTTTTGGTTCCGAACCCATTTATTGGACAGCAGCGTGTGCCGGGCAGCCTGCGGGCGGGACCAGGCGCGGGCTGCTGGAGCCCTCGGCCGCTGCGGCAGGGGGCGCCCGGGCACGGGCTGGACGTGGCGCCCGGGAGACAGAATCGCTGTGCGTTGAGAGGAGCGGCGAGGGAGGACTAGATAGGAAGGCTTCAGGGAAGCGGTGGCCTGGTGGGTTTTGAAGCGTGAGCAGGAGCTTGGTTCAAGGGCAACACCTGGGGCACGAGAGGAGAGTCCTAAGCAGAAGGAGCATGCACAGAGGAGCAGAGCTATGACACGGCCCCCTCTCCCAGCGCATTTCATGTGCACCGCTCTTGAAAAGAGGCCAACGAAGGGAAGAAAGAGGTCAATGTCAAGGTTAGACAGATGCGTTCGAGCCTCGAGCTCCATCGCCTACGTACGCGCTGTCCAAACTGAGACAGTTTATTTAATCTCGGAGTCATAGTTGCACGTCGGGGTGATCTTGCAGGGCTACGTATCTAAAGCACTTTGCAAGGAATAAACCACACGACAAATGGCAGTTCCTCGCCCTTTACAGGACACCGAGGCCCAAAGAGGGCCCCGCAAAGCCGAGCGCCCGCGTCTGCAGAAGGCGATCCCTCCCTCGCCAGTTTCTCCCGGAGGCGAAGAACCTCTGGGGCGCTGGAAGTGCTCTGTACCTTGATCCGGCCGGTGGTGACCCGGGTCTTATACATGTATTAAAAATTCATCGATTCGGATCCCCATACCGGCCAGACACACGCACACACACACACACACACACACGCACACGCACACGCACACACACACACACACACACACACACACATCACCGATCTGCACTCTTAAGATGTATGCATTAGTCACACACACACACACGCACACACACACACAAGAATCACCGATCTGCACTCTTAAGATGCATGCATTAGTCTTGGTAAGTTACACCTCAATTTTTTAAAAAGGAAAAACGTAATAACCCGGCCCACAAGGCCCCCCCTCCGCCCGCCGCCGGCGACAGGTGTCCTTCGCGGACCCCGACGCGGCTCCCCGCGAGCGCCGCGCAGGCCCAGCGGCCGGCGCCTGAGTCGTGCGCCGCGCGTCCGGCCCCGCGGGGTTCCCACGGCAACCGCTCGCCGCTCGCCGCGTCTCCAGAGTGACGAGGCGCGAGCGAGGACCCGGAGCCCGGATTCGTGACCTGGAGTCAGGAGCGAGGCTGCAGAGAGGAGGGGAGCGACGCGGCCGCCCTTTGTCCTTGCGCTGGCATTCCGGGGGCATCCTGCAAACACCACTCCCCAACCCTGACCGCGGCCACAAGCTGGGGCTTGAATACCCCTGGGGGTGGGGTCGGGGAGATGGAGCCCTTGGCTCCATCCCCAATATGTCAGGGCAAATCAGGGGCAAAGCCAGGCCCCGCACCCAGGCGGCCTGTTTCCCAGGTCGTGCAGCACAGCGGATTGGAGCCATGTAGCGCCGGGTGCTGGCATCTCCTTGGGTTCTGGTTCCGGTTCTGCTAGTAACTTGCTGTGTGGTCTTGAAGTCCCCTCTCTTCTCTGGGTCTCAGAGACGGGGACACCACCATCAATATCTCAGAGGAGCTGTTCAAAGTGTGTGAAATAATCAATGTGTGTAAAAGCAGCTGGTAAACTGTGAAGTGCCTTGCACATGTCAAGGACCATCACAGTTGCCACTCTATTGCCATCTTGTCCTCTTCATCACCCCAGCCCCAAAGGCAGCCTCGATGACATCTGGCTGCACAGTGAACCTGGGTCTCAGAACTCTCCATGTGCAGGGGTTTCAAGTCTGCAGGTGACAGTCTGCTCCACTTTGCCCTTCCTAGGGCAGCTCTCCCAGGCACAGAGGATCCTTCCAGCCTTAGAGGGGTTCACACAGACACGACCCTCCATCTCCTGCCTGTACGTGTCCTTATCCTCCGCCCTGAGGTTGGATCGTAGAAGTTCCCCCACTAAGTGAGGGTGTCTGGAAGCCCCAGGACATGACCCCCTGGCCAGAGCCCATTGGGTAACAGCACTGAATGCCCATTGACTGCTACACGCTGGGGATGTGTCTGGGCAGTTGTGTGTATCTGTGAACTTGTGTGTCCATGTGTCCAGCATGTGTACATCAGGGTATGTAAGGGGTATGCATATCTGAGTATGTGCGTGTAGATGTGTGTATTTATGGCTGTGTGGTATGTGTGTGCAGGTGTGTATTGTGTATTTGCGGCATGTGTGTTTACCCGCGCATCTATTTGTGTCTTGGCTGGTACGTATGCACATCTAGGGGGGCATGTGGGGTTGTACTTGTGGTGTGCACGAGTGGATATGTGACGGTGCATGTGGGAGTGTGCTGGCAGTCCCGGGTGCAGGGGCTTCTTCTCCCTGACCTCCCCTCACCTGGGTGACCTTCCCCCAGCTGAGGACTGTGGCTGAGGTCACAGGCATGCCCAGGCCAGCTCCTTCCCCCTCTACAGATCTGTGGCTGCCCAGGTCTTTGGCCAGGGTGGACACCAGGTGATAGGGTAGGTGGGTGAGCCTGGGACCAGGGCTCATGTGCCACCCCCTCCCCGCCTGGCCTCCTCCCCTCCCCACAGCAGGAGCAGCAGCGGGAAAGGTTGGCGGAGGGGGGCTATTTTGGGAGCGTCTCCTTAGCAACAGCTGCCACGGCCCGTCTGTGGCGGTTTTTCTATAGGTGCTAAAATATTCCACCCTAGTGACTACTGAGTGCTGGGGGTGGGGGACAGAGGGCGGGAGATACCCCCTAGTCTTCTGTCCCCAGGGTACAGCCTGCTGGGATGAGTACTGGCCCTCCGACCCACTGTCCCTTTCCCTTCTGGACCTCCCCCGCTCAGAGCTGCCAGGACTTTAGAGCTCTGAGGCAGGCCAGCTGTGTCCTGATCTGATTTCTAATCTAAGCAGCTGGGCTGCCTCAGTTTGCCTCATCTGCAGAATGGGCTAGCTGGACTTTAAGGAACTCTCTAGGGCAAAAACCTCTGGATTCTGTGACTCCGGCATTTCGAAGTGACTTTTCCCTCTCCTACTCAGCTGTCCCATCTGCCTGGCCCAAGTCTTCCTTCTCTGCACTCCGCCCGGCCCTCTGCACAGGTTATCAGAGCCCCTGCGAGACCCAGGAGCTTGAGCAGGCTCCCAGGGCGAGCCAGTTAGTGAGTGCTCTGCTGGCCTGGAATGACCTTTCCCCAGAAACTAGAAGACGAACCTTGTTCCAATCCTGGCTCAGACACTTGCTTACTCCATGACGGGCTCTGGCCAAGCCGTTTCCCCTCTCTGAGCCTCAGTTCAGTTTCCTTGCCTGTGAAGTAAGGACAGTTGTAGCCTCAACCTCATGGAGTGTTGTGAGGATCAAATGGGAAAATGGAATGGGCAGGAAGCTTTGGCAAAATGTACGGATGGACAAAGGTTTTAGCGTCATTCCCCATCAACCCTCAGAGCCAATCCCACTCTCCCAGAGAGTTGTCCTCAGCCACCCAGGCCATGCCATTTATAGCAATACTACTTGTGCCTCAGTTTCCCCATTGGGAACAGGTGTCTATCAGTTCTTGTAAGGATTAAATGAGACGATGCCTATGAAGGTCTAGAATAGTGCCAGGCTGACGTGCGAGCTCAGTGGGTGCTGGTTCTTTTCACTCCATCTAGGAGACACTTCAGTGTTGGATGATGACAAAGTCTTCTTGCCCTTTGGGGACCCAGTCCAGACTGTCCCATTATAGATGCAGCCTCTGAGGTCCGGAGAGGACAAGCAACTTGCCCAGGGTCACACTGGTTCTGACACCCAGTCTTTTCCCCAATTCCCTTAAACACACACACACACACACACACAGACACACACACACACACACCCCAGCAGGCCTCTGCATGCCTGTCTCACATTATCCATCCGCACCCCTCACCTCAAACGGGCTAGAAGCTGCTCAGTGGGCAATGATGAACTCTTCCTTCAGACTTTAATCATCCTCAGAACAGACGCTCCAAGTGGCTATTATCTTTCTCACTTTACATATAAGGAAACCGAGGCCCAGAGAGGAGAGGTGAGCTACCAAGGGTCACACAGGGTTGAGTGGGAGAGGAGGGACTCTCTTTCCTGGGGTCTCTGAACCTCTCCCTGCCTGGAGCTGCCCTTCCTGCCTCTCCCTACCTCTCCTTACAAGGGACGAGCAGCTGCCCCCAGGCTGCAGCCCAGGTCCAGCAAGTTTATCCTGCTTGCCCCTGAGCCCCCATCCCTTCCTCAATCTCGTGCCCAAATCTGGCATCGGGGGACTGATCCTACTAGAATGGATGCTCTGAATCTACAGACATCCCTGTCTCTATGTCCCTGTCCTCCTGCCCCTCCCTTCTTCCCCTGCACTCCCAGGGCAGCCACCAAGAGGCCTGCCCAAGAGACCACAGGTCATCGGCCTCACTCACATCCTCTTCCAACAATGGAAAGGTGTGACAGGTGGCAGGCACACATCTGGCTGGTTCAGCACTTGGGTTGCTTGAGGCCCCCCATCCATCCACACAGCAAGGGCTCATGAGACGGAACATCAGTCGTGGTGTGTGCCTGTGCAGGCACAGCAGGGTCATGAGGTAGACGGGTGTGGAACTAGAACGTGCACTGTGGAGTACGCACAGTGTTGAAGAGCACCGAGAAGGGATGCTGCGCTTACTGAGCACCTGCTATGAGCTGTGTGTTTCTTGTGCACATACCTCACTTAATCTGTCCCTTTGAGGGAGCTGTTAGGGTCCCCATTTTATAGACCGGTTAAGTAAAACACTTGCTCAAGGTCATGTAGCTCCTAAGCACTTTTGAGCCCAGGCTGGCCTGACTCCCAAGCCCACTAAGCAACAATTACATTTATGCCCAGCCTAGGGGCTGGCACGTGGTGGGTGCCCAGTGCTGGTTGAGTGAATGAGTGAATGATGAGTGACTTCCACTGAGGGCACCACGAGGCCTTCTCCAGGAAGTGGCACTGAGGCTGGGCTTGGAGAACAGCAGGATTTCTCTGGGCACAGAAGGTGGAAGGGCATTTCAGGCAGGAAGAACAGTGCATGCAGGCAGAGAGGTGTGAAGGCATCTGGTGTGTTCTGGGATCTGTGCGAATCAAGGTGTATGTGTGAGTATGTGGGGTGTGAGCTAAGGTGGGGCCTGACTGTACAGCACACTGGGACTGGATCTTTTTGGGTGGGGAGAGCCCATGGGGAAGGGAAACAGTCACGGTGATGCTCGTGTTGTGGTTCCTGTACTGGACACATCCCCGGGGATCAGCTTGGAGGAGGAGCCAGAGGGGATTTCAGATTCAAGCAGTTCTCCACCCAGCTTTAGGGTGCCTTGGTCTCTCGTCTGAACTGGGGCAAGTCAGACATGGCCAGGCTCCCAGGGAAGTCCTTCTGACTGTCTGACTGCAGGTGTTCTCTCATCCTGCCATCCTGGAGGGAGAAGTGCGTCCCCTCCTATCTCCTCAGAGGGCCCAGCCAGCTGGCAGGATGGCCACAGAGGAAGCTGGCTTGCCGGGGTCTGTGGGCTTCCCAGACAGTCCAGAGAGTGGGGCCCAGACCTGGGGCACAGTGGCAGAGGTGTGGGGGAGGAAAAGGGCACCAGTCATCCCTTATTAAGACAGCGTGTGACAGCAGAGAACAAATGACTGGGGTTTGGTCTGGCTCTGCCACGTCTGGGTGACCTTGAACGAGTTTCTGACCCCCTCTGGTACTCAGTCTCTGAGTCTGTAAAATGGGGCAATGCTGACTCAGTGATTGTGAGGGTCCCTGCAGCAGGGCCACTTCAGTCCCCTGAGAGCAGTCCTTAGGGCTCTTAACTGGAACGGGGACTGCCTAGGGGAGGAGACGGGCGCCCAGGGACCCCAGACCGACCGGTTCCCACCCATCCCCTTCCAGACTCGGAGTGAACCCTCCCCACCTGCCCCTGGGGGTGTGGAAAACCCTGGAGCGGATCCTCGGAACGGGTTCTGGGAGGAGCGCTCCCGGGGGCGGAGGAAAACCCGGGCAGGATCCGCGGCAGGAGCGGGGCCACGCAGCCCCCAGTCCCTGCCTCTGCCCCGCGCCACGTGCCCTGCGGTAGCGGGTTTGATGCCGAGTTAGGGTGAGGGCGCCGGCCAGGGCCAGACCCCGCGGGCCGCCCGGGGCTCCGGGGCCGGGGGGACGCTTGGCCTCCGCAGTGGGGCGCGGGTCACGTGTGAGGAGGGGCGAAAGTCTCGCAAAGCGGGGCGGCGTGCCGCGAGTTGGGAGTTCTCGGCGCGCCGCGGGCGGCGGGAGCTCGGGCTCCCGGGCGAGCCGCGGACGCGGCACAGGCGGGGGCCTGGGTCCGAGACAGAGGGGGCCGCAGCGAGAGCGGGAGGGAGAGGGACAGAGAAGGACAGAGACCACGAGGGAGACAGAGGCGCGCAGGGGAGAGAGACAGGGCAGAGGGGAGACCAGGAGGGCGACAGAGACGGTGACAGAGACCTGGCTGGGCGAGGGCGACAGAGACCGAGGGAGGCAAGAGAGACCCGGAGAGAGACAGAGACGGGGACAGGGGCAGAGACCCCGGGGAGAAGCGGGGAGCGGGAGGGGAAGGTGGCGGCAGAGCCCGGCCGGCGGGGACAGAGAGGGCGACCCCAGGCCCGGAGGCCGAGGGGGTCGCGGGGCCGGGGCCCAGCGCAGAGGGTCGGGGAGCGGAGCGCAGGGCTGGGGGCCGGGGCGGGCTGGACGGAGTGACGGCGAGGGAACAGCGGGGGCACCGGAGGGGAAGGCGGGGGCGGGGGCGCCATGGGCCCCCGGACCCCCGCGCTCTGAGCCGGGGCCCGGGGCCCGACGATGCTGACGCCGAGGCGGCGCCGAGGGCGCGGCGCGGGGCAGCGCTGAAAGTTGGGCGGCCCGCGGGGACCGGCGCGGGACGGCCCGGAGGCGCGGAGACCCGGAGACCCACGCGCCGAGCGGCCGGCAGCCGGGGAGGGGGCGCCGGGACTCCCCTCTCCCGGCCCGGGACGCCGCCCGCCGGCCTGCGCCGTGGGATGTAGCGCCGCCTGCCCAGCGCCTCCCGGACGCTCGTCGGACCCTCCGCGCCGCGGTAAGCCGGGGCTCGCGCTCCGCGGACGCTGTCCGTCAGTCTGTCCGGCCGCGTGCGTGTCTGTGTGTCCCGAGGCTCGGCCGCTCTGGCCCAGCCCGCTCCACACTTATGCCTGACCCGGGTCTTGGCTGCCCGGCGCGCGCTTGACGCTGTCCCGTGACTCCGCGGGAGCTGGCGGCTTCTGTCTGTCTGTCGGTCGGGAGCATCTGGATCTGGGTTGTGGCCAGGAAGAGGGGAGAGGTGGGTGGAAGGGGTCTCGACCTCCTGCCCCGGCCATGACCTTTCCGTGCCTCCACCCACCCCCAGTTTTCATGCCGGGGAGCTTCAAGGCAGGTGACTTGTGGCAAGGTGGGGGGTGTCTCTCCACCTCCCAACTGCAGCCTCTTTGCAAATGGCCCTGCGATCTGACCGAGAACGATATCCCAGTGCTCATGTGTTGAGAACCTACTTTCTGCCGGGCGACCCCAGGGTGGGTGGGCAGGGATCCAGTGGATGAGGCTTTTCACACTTCACAACTGAGGCTAGGGAGAGAGGCAGAGACTGCTTTTTCCTCTACACAGGGGAGAAAGAGAGGTCTGAATGAGGCCCTGAGCCAGGAGAACTTCCCCGACAACCTGCCAAATGTCCCCTCCACCACGCTTCTGTGCCAGTGTCCAGGTTGCAGGATGGTGGGAGGATGCAGGGACATGCATCCTCTGGGGGGCCAGAGGCAGGGCAGCCTGGCTGAGTTGACAAATGAGGGCTTCAAGAGCAGAAGAATGTCAAGCAGCAGGTTGAGGGAACTGGGAAACTGAGGGAGGGAGGCACAAGGGCCGGCTTGCAAGGCCGTAGAAGGGCTGGAGTCCTGTGTGCGCGTATGTGCGTGCGTGTGTGTGTGCGTGCATGTGTGTGCGTGCGTGTGTGTGCACGCGCACGCATGTAAATGCACTCTGCTTCTCCCCCACATCCAGTCTTATGACCTCCAGAACTTCAGGTCTTCTGGGAGCTGTTGGGGGCCGAAGAGCCACACCACGGCCCTGGCTCGGCCTGTAATGGGGGGAGCACATGGAGAGGCAAAGCAGTTAAGATAAGGGCTAGGTGCAGCAAGGCACGAGCAAAGGCTTTTAGGTCCTCGAGCTGACCCATATCCAAACTGAAGTCTGAACGGCTAAGCCTAGAACATTCGCCTCTGTTCTATATTGGGAGGAGGGACTCTTTCTGGGGTTTTCTACACTGGGCAGTGGGCCTCACATAGCCTCCATTCAGGCTCCCAGAAATTAGCTTGGCTGGCTGAGAACCAGCACCCTGGGCGAGTTGCGTTCCATCTGACACTCAACCTCCACGTCTGTGGAATGGAAGCATCACTCCTTGCCCCACTGACCTCCAAAGGGGGCCCCTGGGCTTGATGAGCTGAGGGCTGTATGCAGGCTGGGGAAAGTGCTGGGCAGATGGGGGTAAAGACTCATCTTAACTTAAGGGCGATGAACAGCTAATGGGCAGAGGGACAGGGGTGAGGGGAATATGGCCAGAAATAGAGGACTGACCAAGGGTAGGAGTGTCCAAGAATTAGAGGAAGATTTGGGGCTTGGGAGCTATCCCTCATGGCCCCTTGGGTTACCCTTGAAAAAAAAAGAAAGCTCCTCTCCTAGAAAAAAAACCTTTGGGGTCACCGTGACCAGACAGAGCTGGCCTCACGTTTTTGCTGGGTGACCTTGGGCAGCTGGCTTGGCCTCTCCGGACCCTCGGTGTCTTCAAGTGGGGAATGGGATGATGGTACTGACTTCACTGGGGTGTTGAGCAGTTTCCAGATTATGTCAAGTCTCTGAAAGCAGCTTGCGTGAGCCTGGAGCATAGTAGGTTCTTAGACATTTATGGCACAGGGAATGAAGCAGCCCTAGGAGATGCTGTGAAAAGATCCCTCAGCTTGGGATGAGAGGGAAGGGGAGGAGGAAGAGTGTAGGCTTACAGGGCGGGCTGGTTCTTAATGTGGATCTGGGGGAGGCGGGGGCGAGTGCTAAGGGGGGTGTGAGGAGGAGGGGGCTCCTCTGCGGGGACCACTGAGTCACGAGGACATGTAAGCGACATGACAACCAGCAACATGGTAACCAGGAAACTAGCGGCAGTGGGAAAAGGAGCTGGAGCGGTGTGTCGGGGTGGAGGTGGGGGAGCAGGGCTAGCAGCACTGGGGCTGGAGGGTCCAGGGAGCACCCAGGCTGGCCCCTGAGTGACTGGGGAGGCCCCGAGGAGCTGGGGGGCCTGAGTGGAGGGAAGGGAGGTGCCTCGGGTCTGCTGGGCAGGGGGCTTCTCCTGTACCTCCCCAGGCTCCTCTCTTTTCTCCTCCACATCTCCACTTTTCATGCCTCTCCCCCTAGGATGCCAAATTTGGCTCACGCAATCTGTCGTCTCTTCTGAGATTGGCACCGGGACGAAAGCCGAGCGCATTACATCACCGCCGTTCCCCCTGCACGAGGGGAGACGGAGCGGGAGGGACGGAGGGCCGGGGGCAGCGGCCAGCCCTTAACTTTGTTTCCTGTCTGCCTTCTTCCCACCTTAGTCCCAGGTGTTGGGGGCTTCTGGGAACAGCCAAGCAGGGCCTAGAGGCTGGACAAGGGCCCCAGTCTTGGGGAGATCCCAGGACCGGAGCAGGAAGTGAGGCCATGTGGCTGTTCCCCAGGCCAGGGGGGCTTGGGAGGCAGGAAGCCTCAGTTTAGGACCCTGATTTGTCATTCCCTTACTATGTGACCTTGGACAGGTCACCCCCACCCCATGCAGAATCCACATCTGTATAGAGAGCATTTGGCTGTTCAAGATCTTAGTGACTCTCCTGAAAAGATGTGCTACGTCTTGCTGCTCCCCTGGTCCCAGAGGAGGGAGTCCTGATTTTTTAATCACTCTCTGTGACCTTGAGCAGGTGGCTTCACCTCCTTATGCCTCCAGCTCTTCACCTATAAAATGGGGATGATAGAACTCTCAAAGACAGTTTCCAAGGCACTACACATGAAAGAGGGGACAGGAGAAGAGACAGGATGTCTGGCCCTGAAACTACAGACTCTTAGGGCCCTAATGGTCCCCAGCAGGCCGGGATGCAGGTGAGGGGCAGGCTGACCTAGAATTGCCAGGAGTCGGGGGAGGTGGGACAGAAGAGTGTCTTAATTCAGACAGAAGACTCGGTCTGATGCCCTCATTCTGCAGAAGTGGAAACTGAGGCCCAGAGGAGGTCACAGTGATGGTTTGGGATGGAGGAAGCAGAGCCAGGGCTGGAACCCAGGATTGCTGGGTCCCAGCCCCACCTGGAAGCAGACAGACAGACAGGCAGACACACAACCACCCTGCGGAACATTGTGGCAAGCCCGACAGGACCCAGGAGCTTTGAGAGCCCAACTCTGACTTCGGCCCCTTCCTTCTCCCTCCCTGCTCCCCAGCTCTCTCAGGCATTAATCCCATCCCTCTCTTTGAGGAACTCCTTTCAGGCTCGGTTTAAAGACAGTTTCAGCTAGTCCCAGGCAGGGACGGGCTGAATTTGGAGTTAAGCTGGAAGGTTATGATCTATTCTAGAAAATTTGCAGAGCTTACAGTGGAAAAAGATGAGGAGCAGCTATGGATGTTTTGTGAAATAGTGAGCTCCTCGTTTCCAGAGCTATGCAAGCAGAGCCTGAAGAGCACCTGCCAGGGATCCTGGCCCAGTGACTCCTGCTTTTGGGTGAGGTCGAATGATATCCCCACCTCCAAGACCCTAGGAATCTTTGATATTTTCCAGGGAGGAGCTGGGAAGCAGCGCCTGTCACTTACCCACTTCCCAGCTAGGAAGCTCACGTTGGGTCGCCGAGCACTGGTCTAGGAGCTTTTGCAAATTCTCATTTAATCCTCCTAGCAACCTCGCAATGTTGATTTGACATCCCTGTGTTACAGATGGGGAAGCTACGGCTCAGGGAGTCTGTGTGATTTGTCCAAGGTCACACAGCAAGGAAGCAGAGGAGCCTGGATTTGAGTTAAGACTGGTCTGGTTCTTGGGGGCTGTCTCTGCGACTTCCCTGGGAAAAGAGTGGAAAACGTTCCTCCCCTGGGCTGGGGCTTGGCAGGAGATGGTCTAGTCGCCCACGCAGCATGACACCCCCTCAGGGATCCTCTGGGGGCTCCATTCTGAAAACGCAGATACAGATCTGCACCAGAGGAGGGAACTCATTTTATAGATGGGAAAACTGAATCTCAGAGACAAGGAAGGACCTGCCCAAAGGTGCACAGAGAATTAGATTCAGGCCAGGCTGCCTGTCTCCTGGCCCAGGGCTCTGTCCTCTGCATCAGCGGGTGAGGAGAGGCATTTTGGGCTGCTGGTGGCATGAGATGTGGGGTTGGGGGTGCAGAGGGCTGAGTAGTGCCGGCTCCAGGCTAGGGCTGCAGGGAGGAGAGTCTAGCTGGGGAACAGGGAGAGAAGGCAGCAGAGATCACGGCTTCCACCCCTGTGCTTCTTGCCCTGCCCCCAGGACCACTCACAGATGTTGGTGTCCTGCAGCCTGGTAGGGTCAGGGGAAACTTTGAGTGTGGGACCTGCCTGGCAAGAAAGGGTCATGGAGAGAGCAGCCTGGTGTGCCCCCTGTGTGAACTTGGGCCAGTCCCTCACCCTCTTTGAGCTCGGTCTGCCCATCCATGTGACAAAGAATCTGGACTGAGTGATCTATTTCCACAAAGTAGATGCAGTTGGGCTGTCATCTCAAAGTGCTCCTCGCATCTTCACAAGGACCCTGGGCCCTGGGCAAGGGGCGGGCAGGCATCCTGGCAGCTGGCATAACCTTTAAGCCTCCTCGGCGGACTCAGCCCTCCTTGGGATGTGGGGGATCTCTGGGTGCAGCCCTTCTTCTCCTTTTCATCTTTATTTTTCTCCTGCTCCCTCTTCTCCTTGCTACGTGGGCTGATAGCTGCTCAAACTTTTAATTCAGATGGTAATTGAAATAATAATATGGGCTCAGGCCCCTCTGCTTGTGACGCTGCAGCTGGTGGAGCTCAGCTATGAATAGACCTTGAGTCACACGTGCGCGCTCCTGCAGGCGCGCACACTGCGCTCACGGGGTGGTGGTGGGGTGCAGCGTGGAGGGCAGGGTAGGCTCACTCTCTGGCTTGCTCTGGGTCTTGGCCTTGGCCAATACTGCCCCTGCGGCTGGCCATCTGGCCTCCATGGTGAGCCTGGAGGACTTGGGGCATCAATGGTTCTCTTCATGCATGGAAGGGGAAACTGAGGCTTAATAAGGGGAGTGGCTGGGCTGAAAGTAAAAAGTGTCTGGGACTGGATTGGAGTGGATGGGTTTTGCCTGATTCTAAGCCCACTGTTCTTTTGCAGGACACGCAGGCTGGGAACTGGGTAGGGAGGAATGCTGGGGTAATAGTGAGGTTTTCTTGGGGCTGTTCCTGCAGGATGGGGAGTAGTCTCTGTGTGCCAGGCCCTGTGCTGGGCTTTACATTCATGATTTCACTTAATCCTCCCCACCACCCTGTGAGAATCATCACCCCCACTTTACAGATGAAAAAACCAAGGCTCAGTGAGAAACAAGGGTTTGCCTAAGGCCCCACAGGTAGAAACAGCCATATATGCTTTTGCTTGACAGCTCTAGCCAGCACAGGGTCTCCCTTTGGCCTCCTGAAGGAGGGAGGTTACACTTCTTCCAGCCTGATGCTCCCCTTTTTCTCCCTGCAACAGCTCACCCAAGTCCTCCAGGCTCACCACAGGGGCCAGATGGTGGGCCACAGGCCAAACCCAGAGCAAGCTGGAGCATAAGCCCACCCCGTCCCCCATGCTGCACCCCCACCACCACCCCATGAGCTCCCTGTGGCTACCTGGCCAGTCCTTGACCAGCCCTGGTGCCAAAAGCTGGACCATCTGGCCTCAGGAGGCAGGGGGAAGTGAGGTGCCCCTGAGAGATATTGACAGGTCAAGGACAGGGTCCCTCAGGGCTACAGGGAAAGGTGGTCCTTGGTGTTCCTGACCCCAGCAGGAGCCGTGTCCCTACTGCATTGTCATAGTGCCCTATCAACTGGTTGCTTTGGTCTAGGCCTGCCCAGGTGGGCCCAGTGGGTGCCTCCAGCAATGCGGAGGACAGATGGGGCATGGAAGTGCAGTTGGGCAGAGGAGCTCCCTGGGACAGAATCAAAGGTGAAACCCCTCCCCAGCTTTACCCAGGGGCCCCCCGGTCTGCTCCTGTGTCTGCCTGGTCTCCACACCTCTCCTGGGTGATGGAGAAACAGCCCAGAGACCACAGGGGTTTTCTCAAGGTCACACAGCAATGGTGGCACAGCTGGGGCTGGACCTGAGCCCAGGGCTGCTCCTGACTCCTCTGCCTCTTGATGGGCCCCCAGGTCTGCTGACACCCTCCTCCTCTAAGACATTCCCTATATCTATGGTGTTTGGATGAGGAGAAGAGGGGCTGGATCTCTTCAAGCCCCCTCGCCTGGGAAAATCCTCAGAGTGGAGAGAGGGGAAGGGGCAGCAGCCCCTTGTCACAGCAGTAAGAAACAGGCAGGCCTGGGGTCGATTGATCCCAGCTCAGCCACTCACTAACCCCATGTGTCCTTCACCAGGTCACTGTCCTTTTGGGAACCTGTCTTTGCCCCTCTCTGAAGCAGGAACCACCTGTGGGGATGGTGGGGACATGCTGGCTTTTTCCTTTTGCTGCCCTGTCTGTTGCTGGAGTCTCCCCAGCTCCTGCCCAGCCACGGGGATGGGGGGGAGGCAGCTAGGCAGAGAGGAGGGACCATGTGCTGTAGGGAGTTGATCCCATTTTACCGATGGGGAGACTCAGGCCTAGGGGACGGGGTTTGCCCAACATCCAGTTGCTGGTAGAGCTGGCACCAGGCTTCGCTGTCTGGCCCCCACCTAACTTGTAGCTCCTTTTCAAGCCCCCACCCCAAACTCCCTGCAGGAGCCTCTCTTCTCCCACCGCAGGCCTGAGAAGAGGCCCGGGGCCCTGTGCCCTGTGAATGCTAAGGTGCCACTCAGCCTGGGGGACAGATGGGATGGGGGACAGATGGGATGGGAGTCAGCGATTAGGGGACTCCATGGGGCCATGCAGGGGAGGTGACAGGCACAGAGCTGGAGGGGCCCTAGCTGTGGGTGACATGGAGGGGGCAGAAGGGCTTTAGGTGTCCTTTGAACCTCCCACCCATGGGAGACATGCTTCTGCAACCACTCTGACAAGGGCATCTGAATCCCTCCACACTCCTCTTGATGGGAGCTCACCATCTCCCAGGAAGCTTCTGGAAGGTTCTGCTGATTGATCCCTGCCTCCCACTTTGACTTGAAGGACCCAGCCTGCTCCCGACAGAACAGGAGGGGTGATCCGCCTCCTTCTGTCCCCACAAGGCTTCTCTCCTCCGGCCCCAGTAGTCCCACTTGAGTCCCATGGATGGGAAACAAGATCTGGGTTCAAGCCCAGCTCCACCCTGAGTGGCTGTGTGACCTTGGGCAGCCTTTTCACCTTGCTGAGACTTCAGACTCTGCACGCATAAGGGTGGGCTTGTGCCCCTGCATCTGAGGGTTGGTGGGACATTCTTGTGAGCCTGGGGGTCTGTGAATGTATCACAGCCTGTTGTTGACATGAACCACTTTGTGTCATTCCCCCGGGCTGGGTTTCTGGGCCCCGCCTCCCTTGCCTCTGCACTCACCAGCCATTACCTTCTTCTCTGGATAGCTCAGGTGTTCAGGTGTCCAGGCACCTGCCCCCCTGCTGAGCCCTGCCCCTGCAGCCCCTCTGAGCCCTCCCACCCCACTGCCCCAGACCTGCCTGGGTGGGGGTAGGGCTGGCTGAGTGCCAGTGCCAGGCCATGCAGCTGCAGATCCTGAGGCCACCTGACCTTGGAGAGAGCCTCTCTCTGGCTGGGCTCCAAGGCTGTCCTCCAGACACTGGGCAGTGACTGGGCAGTAGAGAGGAGAGAGAACCAGGTAGGGTGGAGTGGGGGCCACAGCCGCACACCAGAGCTGCCCCAGGTCCCTGAGACGATGGGCTGGGGACAGAGAGAACAGTCAGCCATGGGAGGGAATTCCAGTTCCCAGCTGCATGGACAGCGCAGCAGAGCCTCACTCCCCACAGTCAAGTGGGCTGCCTGAGGAGCGGGTGGGCTCCCTGTCATGGAGGTGTGTAAACAACTGCTAGCGGGGCAGCAGGGGGTTCTCACATGGGGCCAAGGGAAGGGATTAGACCCAGAACCCAAAGGGTCCCTGTAGTCTGGGCTGCAGGGTAGAAGTCCTATGAGCCCAAGGGGTCTAACAGACCATCCAAGAATCCCCTATGACCCCCAACAACTCCCCAATGGCTGTGCCTCCAAAAGCCTGTGGTCCAAGCTCAGCCAGTCTCAGCTCCAAGACAGGCTCAGCTCTCCATTTCAACCCATTCACAGCTCCTAAGCACCCTTCAGGCCAGTGCTTTTAAAACTGCACGCAGGTCCTGGCTTGTTAGTGGTTTGTGAAATTGATTTGGCGAGTTGCATTACTTATTTTTTTAAAATGAAATAAGAAAGAAAAATTTAAAGCACTATGCATGCAGTGAGGGCATTATTTTGTGAAGCTCTTGTTTCAGTTTTAAAAATATATGCTATATAGTAAGTAAAAAGAACAAACAATATGTCTGTTTTTACCCTGGTAAAAGTTTGACAGCCACTGCCCTGTATAGAAATTTTGGAGCACCACAGATAGAGGCTTGGGTGTGCAGATTCCTTTTTTCCTAGAGGCTCAGTTCCTAAGAATGTAAGTGCCCAGAATTCCAGGAGGCCACTGTTCTGCCCTCAGAAGCAGTCTCCTTCCCTTGCCCAGCAGCCCACCCAGCTCCTGCGGGCCAAACACCTCACCCGGGGGCCTAGGTCCCACTCTGGCCCCAATTCACCATTCTCTGCCCAGCCCAGCCACAGCCCTGCTCCATCTTTGTACTCTCCCACATCTCCCTGGGGACCCTAAGCCCTCTGGCTGTGCACCTCCTTTGGCTCCTGTCCTCACACATACACAAGCAGAGCTGAGCAAAGCAGGGTTCGGTCTTAAGTGCTTCTCTTTCCTGGCACATAATAGGAGCTCAATAAAGTTCATTCACTCAACAATTACTTACGGAGTGCCCTCCAAGGCAGGGCACTGTTCTGTGTTGGAGGCGCACCAGGCAGGAAGGGAGATGCTGTTCCAGTTCAGGATACATTTAGGGTGATGAACGAATGAATGAATGGATGGATGGAGAGGGGGGTGGCTGGAGTTCGAGAGTCTCTGGCCGTAGGAGCTGGGGGTGGGGGGATGGTCAGAAATGATGAGTAAGCACTTAGCACTTTGCTTGTGTGTGGCAGGCATTCCGTTAGTGACAGTCCTTTGCTTGTTGGGGTAGGAGCAGGCACTGACTGTTCCTACTGCCGCTGTCTCTGGCCCTTCCGAAGCCTCTGTCTGCCATCCACCTCCACACGCCTGCACCCACGCCCCTACCCCCATCCCTGGGAGGACACCTGGGAAGAAGCCAGTGTCCCATGGAGAGAGAGGCAAAGGCCCAAGGCCTCAGACGTTCTGTCCCCTCTTCCCCTGCTCATGGCCACTACGCTTGTGTCCAGTGACACAGAAGATCTCCTTCTGCTCCCTGCTCAGAGACCACCTCCACTGAGAGATTCTTCCTGACTACAATGTCAAAAATAGCTTCTCCTTGGTCACGTTCTGTCACTTCGCCCTGCTTAGGTCCTTCACAGGAATGATGACGGGCTGAAATTATCCTGTGTCTCTGTCAGTCGTCAGTTGTTTACTAAGCGTCTACTATGTGCCAGGCCCTGGGATTCAGGGTGAAGCAGGGAGTTAATTAGGATGCTGTGAATGAGGTGGGTTTGGATCATTAAGTGCTGGTAGGAAGATCAGGAAACTGTGTGGACAGTGCCCAAGGGGCCTCCTGGGACAGGCAGCCCTTGACTCAAGAGCTGAACGGCAGGAAGGAGTGAGCCGCAGAGTCTTAGAGAAGAAGATTTCAACTAAAGGGAACAGCCAGTGCAAAGGCCTGGAGATGGAATAAACTTGGTGCATCTGCGTCCGTGTGGCTGGGGGTGGGGAGGGGCAAGGAGGGGTGAGGTCAGAGAGGGCAGGACTTCGCCAGGGCTGGGATTCCTCCTGGGTGCCCTGGGGAGGAGTGCTGTGAGGCCAGGGGAAGCCATGCGATTGTCTGGGTAGTGATATGGCTCTGTGGGTTGGCTGGCCAGGGTGTGGGGCCAGCATCCAGGGTGCAGCCCCGAGGTTCACCTGCTTTGGGCAAGCTCCTCAGCCCCCTGCAGGATGATATTAACAGGTGTGGCAGGTGTGGTGAGGATCAAACGAGTAGCCTGTGCTTGGCCCACGGTAGACACTGAGTGTGTGTTAGTTATTATACCACTATGACTGCGCCTGGGTTTAGGGCGGGTTGGAGGACCATGCCCTGGTGTCAGGCCTGAGTGACCCCGTGGAGGCCCGCAGATGGATGGGGAAGGCCGGGGAGGCGAGGCTGGGGGGTGGGGGTCACGGCTCTGTCTTGGCGGTGCTGGGTTTGCGATGCCTCTTCCACGTCCAGCAGACACACGGGGCAGGAGCGAGTCTGCTGCTTGCTGCCCAGGAGGGAGATGGGCCGGGTGGTATTTTAAACTATGGGACTGGATGAGCAGAGGGGAAGAGAAGGGAGGCCCGGTGGCCGAGCAGGGCACTGCATGGTGTGTGGCATAGAGAGGCGGAAGGAGGGAGACTGAGGTGCAACCCGGGGAGGGGTCCTGGGGCCTGGAAGACTGTAGGAGGAAGACGAAGACCAGCCAGAGGCCTCTGTCAGAGCTGCTGAGAGGAGCCCCGGGGACCTTGCCGGAGGGGAGAAGTCATCCCCTTTAAGGAGCTTCTGCACTTTACAGCTTGCAAGCCCCTGCTCCCCGCTGTCCGTCTTTACAGCATGCCCGTGCACTGGCTCTTATTCCTCCACATTTTATGGATGTGACTCAAAGAAGTTAAGGTATTTTCCCAAAGCCACACAGCCCATGAGTGAAGTGTTCTCAGACGTTCTGGGGTCACAGTCCCTTTTGAAGACCTTACAAATGCTGTAACCCCTCTCTGAAAATTACACACTAATTTTAAAATTTTTCATGTATATTTTTTCCATAGGTAATACATTCATATGGTTCTAAAATTAAAAAGACAAACGGGAATACAGTGAGAATTCTTCCTCCCACCCCATCCCCAGCCACCTGCTTCCCCTCCCTGGAGACAGCCAGTGTCACCAGTTTCCTGGGTCTCCATCCACAGACAAGCAGAGACAAGCAAATATGTGTATCTATAAATTTCTTTTCTCTCCTTTTTTACACAAATGGCAGCTACTATACTCGCTGTTCAGCACTGTCGCCTTTTTTTCCACATAAAAATACATCTTGAGGACCCACATGGCTCCTTAAAGAGCTCCCTCCTCGTTTTTTATGGCTGCGTGGTCTACCATCCATGGATAGGCATTTGGGCTGCTTCCAAGCAATGCTGCAGCAAACAAGGCTGCCCGCGTGCGCGAATGTCTCAGGCTAGAGTCCCAGGAGGGCACAGGAGGCGTCACAGGCGGTGCCGCCTGGTGGCCTCTGATGAATAGCCCTGCCTCTCCATTCCCCACTGCCTCTCCGTTCCCCAGTCCTCCGTACTCCACCCTTCCTCTTAAGGTGGTACCTACTGGGCCCAGTGGAGCATTCCAGGGAAATCCCGTGTATGTGTGATGGGTGGCATTGGCCCCTATTCCCCAAAGCTCTGGGAGACCCCCCCCGTCCCCCAGCCAGCAGCCCCAGCTCCTGAAGTCTTGTTGGCTGAGAGCCGAGGAGGAGGCATGCAGCTGGGGGATGGTGATGACCAGGTCCACACCGTCCCTGGGCTGGGGTGCGGGCATGGGGACAGACATGGGCCAAGGTCACCTCTGCTCCTGCTGCTGCCTCCCTCCGAGCCCACCACAGCTCCCCTCCTCCCCCCAGCACCACCCCTTCTCCCCTGCCCATGAGGAGTTTTTACCCTTCTTGGCTGGGGAGGGAGGGAACCCAAGTGGAGGAGAGATGTGTGGCCACCATCCTCAGGTGGTCTGCGCTGGCCAGGGTGACTCTGTGGGTGACTCTGTTCAAAATTCCCTCTTCTCTGGGGCTTGGTCCAAGACCTCTCTTCTCACTCAACACCCCTGGCCCAGGCACTGTCACCCGCTATCACAGATGAACATGTCACCCAGATGTCCATGGTCTGACATCCCTGACTCCGCCCAGATCTCTCTCAGAGGATGGAGATCTGACATCCAGCGGACATCTCCATCTGGACGTCCCAAGGCCTCTGCACACTAGAAACTGCTGCTCCTAAAACTCATGCCTCCTTCAGTCTGCCACTATTATCCGTCACTCTTCCCTCCAGTCCACACCAAGCCCTGCAAACTCTTTGTCCAGAATGTGTCCCGAATCCCTTTCCTTCTCTTGAGCCCCACGGCCACCATCCCGGCAGCTCCAAGCCACCATCAGCGCCTCCTTGCCAGCCTCCTGCTTCCACTGTGCCCCACACAGCGCTACGGAGACCAGCCTCACACATCTCACCACAGCGATGTGCCCAACGCTCCCGGACACAGCAGGCCTCAGAGGCCAGATCAGGCCAGGGTGCCACTGAGACCGTGTGACATTATGATATCTGTATTTTGGTTTTCAACTACAGTTCCAGGCTTGTTCTAACCTCTCTCCACCTTTCTGTTTTGGAGCTGGCTTAAAAGAAATTCTCTGACCTACCTTATCTGATGTGGGACATAAGACCTCCATTTCAGGAGGGGTCCTGCCCCATACCCTGGAGGAATAAATATTGCACAGAAAGGCCGAGAAGAACCGGGACAGACAGGACTCACTGGGAACCGGGACAGACAGGACTCACTGGGTTTCCCCACCCCGTCTGTCAGTGCTGCGTCACACCCTTCATACCCTTTCTGTCCAATCCCATTTCTACACAGTCGTCTGCGCTTCAGTCAAGCCCGAGGGATGCAGCTTCTGTAAACACCCAAGAGCGCAGGGTTCAGGGAGTTTCTCAGTAGCTGAACTTGTGGACATTCCTGGAGGGTGGTGCGCCTGGAGAGGGCGTGGAAGCTCCGTGCCTCTCCCCAAACCTCACCCTATGCATCTCTTCACCTGTATTTTTTGTAATATTTATAATAAATTGCTACGAGTAAGTAAGTATTTCCCTGAGTTTTGTGAGCCGCTCAGCAAATTAATTGAATGCAAGGAGGGAGTCGTGGGGACCCCAATTTATAGCCAGTTGGTCAGAAGCACAGGTAAAACCACCTGGGGCTTGCAATTGGCATTGGAAGTGGGGGGCAGTCTTGGGGACTGAGCCCTCAACCCGTGGGATCTGACGACGCTGTCTCCAGGTAGACAGCATCGGAGCTGAATTGCTGGCACCCAGCTGGCACCCACTGCGGAGCTAGTTGCTTGTCTGCTTTGGGCTGTTGCTGATAAGAGTGTAGGGAAAGCACGAGGTCTGCATTCTTTCCTTTCAGAGGCCGTATCCAGGATGTTTTATTTCTTAAGCCTGGTGGCGGATACACAGGGTTTATTGTGTTATTCTTTACTCCTATTTGTCTTAAAGATTTCACATGAAAATTTAGAAGACCAAAGCAGGCAAAACTCGACAGCCTGCCACCTGCTTCCCGTGGCCCTGAGGATGACAACCCTTTCCCCTCCTGCCTCTGGGTCCTCATCCTGGGCAGCTCCCCCTCCTGCTCACTTCACTGCCCCAACCTGGCCTTGCTGCAGAGTCTGGACACACCATGCTCCTTCTGGAATGTTCCATACCCCACTTTTCACACAGACACAATTCTCCTGACTGACTGCTACTTACTACTCAGGTCTCAGCTCACATGTCACTTTCTCAGAGGCCTTCGGGGATCCCCATCCACCTAGCACCCCTCGTCTTCCCTCTCACATCACACTGTACTTTTCCTTGAAACCACTTCACACAATCCACACCTGCCCACTGTGCAGATGCTCCTGCCCTCTAGAGTGTCTCACCCTGCTGGTCCGTAAGCCGGGTGAGTCCAAGGCCTGTGTCTGACCCACAGCAAGTGTGCAGTCAACAGGAACTGCATGAGAGACTTTGAAGGAAGTGTGGCAAAGCAGAGCAGGTCCCCAGAAGGTACCACGAGGCAGTGGGGGACTGAAGCCCACCACCACTGAGGGAGCTGAGGTTGTTCTGGAAAAGAGAAACCTTCGGGGACCTGCTCTTGCCTTCAAATCTTTGTAGGTACTTGGGGGACCCCTTTGTGAGGGGCAGTGAGCTCCCCATGGAGGACAGGGACCAGCCATCAGCAGGGCAGCAAAGGGCGCACCTGTGGCTCGGAGCAGGTGGCCTCTGGGTCCTCTAGCCACCTGCTCCTGCGATTTTGCCCTGACCCAAGGCCTCTCTGGACATTCTGTGGAACTTGCTTTTCAGCCTGTTCACCTGACCCACATTCGCTGGCTGAGTGGTTTGGGGGGCAGGGTGGGGTGCAGAGTCGGAGGAACGAGCCCATTCACTCCCCGCTGCTCGGAGCCCATCTAGAGCACAGACTCACCTGTGTGTCCTGGCTCTGCCTGGACTCACTGTCAAGAACCCGGGTCCTGGCCCCAACTTGCCCTATGATCCACTTTCTCCTTTCCAAGTAGGACTGATTTCACAGAACCTGGCACATAGTAGGACTTGATTATGCCTATCAAGAGGAAGCAAATGTACAGAGTGACAGCGTATCTTCAAGGCAGGAGAGGAACATGCCTCATCAGTGTGGTCTGATGCCAACTCCCCAGGTCCAAATCCAGGCTCTACCGCTTACGAGCTGTGTGACCTTGGGCAAGTCACTGAAGCTCTCTGTGCCTTTGTTTTCTTACGTCTAAAATAGGGATGATAATCGTAACTTCCTCTGAGGCCAGTGTGGGGATGACAGAAATCGATCACGCATGAAGCACGCAGAACAGCGCCGGCACAGTGAATGCATGCTAAATCCTCAGATGCTCAGCGTGGATTTTGCCATGTCACGGAGTTGGCCTATGGCTAGGTGTGCAGTGGGATTTCAGGGCCCAGAAGAAAGTGGAGGGGAGGAATGGTGTGTATTGAGCACCCGCTGTGTGGCCTGCACTTTTGTGACAATCTGCATCCGCCTCTCAGGACCATCCTGCAGGTAGGCATTGCTATATTCCATCTGCAAATGGAGATGCCGAGACTCAGAGAAGCCAGTGAACCTGCTAGGGCTAGGCGGGACTGAGCCCAGTTGCCACCCAGCTCTGTGTGATTCTGAGGCTGCTGGTCTTGCCTCCTTGCTCCCTAGTGCAGTGTTGGAAGGACAGGTGGATGGCTGCCAGGTGAGCTCTGGGAAGCTGCATCTGAAATTCAGGGGAGAAAATCAAGGACTATTCACCCATGGGAGTAATACTCCCCCTTATCTATGATGTACTCTGTGCTGGGCACGTGATGTGCGGGATCCCATTTACTCTCATCACAGTCTTATGAAGTTTCACCTAAAGATGAGGAGTTTGGGGACCAGAGAGGTTAGGTAACTTGCCTTAGGCCACACAGGCAGAAAGTGGTATAGACTCCAGAGTTGAAGTGGCTACACTGGGAGGGGGAAGGTGTGGGCTCTCAAGACTCAAGAAGAGAGTGAGACCTCCCGGGGTCTGAAGAGGAGGATGGGGCCTGCAGAGAGCGGGAGGCAGGTGGGGACCCCCTGTGGCTAGGTCTGTCCTCAGCTCCCCTTTACTCAGCTGCCTGGGACCTTGAGCTCTTTTGCTCCCTGAAAAGCCCCACGTGTTAAAGTGGAAAGTCTCCCCCACCCAAATCAGGTACCCACCGTGAGGGGCTCAGAGCTGGCATTAAGGGCAGACTCTGTGCTACTCAAGGATGGAAAGTGGGGCAACAGTGTTAATTCCTTCCACTTCCCCCAGGAAAATATCCCCACCCTTTAGGACCCCTCCTGGGTGCACTGAGTCAACCCCTCGTCACCCTGTGCCAACTCTCTGAAAGTTAGCCTCTCCCTCCAGGCCAGGACGGGGCCCAGGGAGGCGTGGGGCTGGTCAGACTCAGAAAGATCCACCAATCACCTGCCTTATTCCAGACTCTGCTGGGCACCTTGTTTCATTACATCTACCCAGTTATCTTGCCAGGGAGCAATTATGGTTCCCCATTTTGGAGAAGGAGGGAAGGTACACCTGGCCAGGTCACATCAGAGGTGGAGCCAGGACTGGAAGGGGTTTCCCAGCTCCCAGTCCCGTGCTCTTACATCATTGTCATCAACACCCTTGACATCATCGTCAGCAACATATCATTTTTTGCATCTTACCCACAATGCCCTATGACCCCTCGCATCAGCTGGTGTTTCTTTAGTGTGGTTATCATGTTCGCCTTAACAGCAGCCTGGTGAGGTAGATACTATTACCATCATCTCCATTTTGCAGATGGGGAAACTGAGGTCCGAGGAGGATGTGCTAGGAGGCGACAGAGGTGAGACTGAGAACCAGGCACGTGGGTTTAGCCAGCATGTTATTTTCATAAAGTAGAACAGACACCAAGCAATGCAGACAGGCAGTGAGGGCTGAGGGGTGCAGAGGAAGCAGGGGCTGGAGGCTGGTGGCTGGCAGTGCAGCCAGGAATGGCATAGGGGAACTGAGGGAGTTTGGAGTGGGTCTGGAGGGCCTGGGGGGACCTAGGTTGAGCAGGTGAAGGAGACCTGGCTGGAGGCTGGGGAGCAGGTGGAGCCAGGGACCTGGGGCCAGCCAGACCTGGGTTGGAGTCCTGGCTTTGTCACACCCCCCACCCCACCCCATCCCTGTGCTCAGCCCCTCCCCCAGCTCTGCAGCCTACAATTCTTCAGCTGGAAGAAATAATAACCCTGCTTGTTGCTGTGGTAGGTGCTTAATAAATACTTGTGAAATAAACAAAGGGTGCAGCGATGCTTCCATGAGGCAGAAGAGGCGGCACCTGGCTCGGAGCCGGGGTGTGCAGAGTGTTCGTTCTCAGAGAGAAGTTGCAAAGAGAGGGGTGGCTGGCTGTGCGACCTCGGGCCAGTCACATCACCTCCCCTGTTGTCTCATCCAATCACAGCAACCTCAGAGGCTCATGGCGGGGTGGAATGAGATGCACTAAGACAGGCAGGCTGGCACTGGCTAATGCTCCCAAGTGTGGGCTTCCGCCCGCTCCCGCATCCCGTCTGAGGGAGCTGAGTTCCAGGAAGGGCTGGTGCTGCTGTCTGGGGCTGGCAGGTGCATCTGCGGCTGTCACTGTGTCTCCCGTGGGTGGTGAGGGTGTGCAGAGGGAGATTTGCCCTCGTGACCTGCCCGGGTTGCTGGGACCCTCTGGGGCTGCTGCTAGTTTATTGGTTTTAATTTTGCACAAGGAGTTGTGGGCAAGGAATGGGCATTTAGTGTCATGAAATCATAGGGAAAATCTAAGAGGTGACAAGAGCAGGTGGTCTTCCTGCCTTCTCTGGACCCACTGGCATGCAGGGTCTGCGGCCCCTCCCTAATTCCCCAGGAAGGGACAGGACAGTGCCGGTGCCAGCATGACAGCCTTGCTGGTCACCTTCATCTCTCCCCTGAGGCCCAAGTTTCCTTCTACAATGGCTGACCACTGTACCACCTCAGACACTGTGCCACGGCCCTGCTCTTGGCCTCAGTTTCCCTAGTTGTCCAATGAAGTCTGTACTAGGGATTCCCAGACTTTTGATGTTCACAGTACAGTAAAATTAAAAGTTTGGTAGCTGGTATAGCATTGTCAGATCTTCGTTTTGCCAAGAAAGGACATTAAATTTTAAAAAGTAGCCAGCATCTCCCATCCCCATCACTTCCCAAAAGAACGTTCACCACTCAGTCTCATGATGTAATCTTAGAATAAAGGACAGCAGCTCCCTGGTCCTTTTATTTTCTCACCTTGCCATGGGCTAGTGGCCCACACTTGAGGGTTTGGGGAAACGAGGGCCCCACCTCACCAATCCCTTTGGTTCTATCATTTCATGTCAAGCTCTGTGACCCTCTAAAAAGCCCTGAGACAGAGGCTGGGCGGTCGAGTAGCCCATCGACTGGAGGTGGAAGCGAGGCCAGAAGGGAGAAGGCCAGGAAGGAGGCCTCCTGCCTCCTGGGGCCTCCGCTGCAGAAAACATGGCTGAAAGTGCATTCTCGCAGTGCACATTCGACGTAAGCGGATTAGACCAGTTCCCTGCCTTCCAGAAAAGTATAGTATAATTGCAGGAATAAGGCAGGTCCCTAAGCCATCAGGGCTCTTTTTTTAAAAACTGAAGGGTCTATATTCAGAGGAGGATGGCACTGAATTGTCAATGCTTCTGTCCCTCTGCCACCATCTCTTTCGCACTTACCTTCGGTCCATGTGCCTTCCCCAGGGAGCCCCGTGTGACAAATAAGGAGGAGAAAAGCTGGCAGTCGTTACATGAAAACACAGTGCCAAGCTCGTGCTTTCTCCTCTTTGGTGAGGCCCTGTGAGGGGCAGCCCGTGCGCTGGCAGGTGAGCCTCTCCTCCCCGCCAGAGGGGTCCATGGTGGCGGGAGAGTGAGCTCATGCGAGCGGGTCCCTGCAGCTGAGGCACTGGGCTCTGGCCAGCAGAGGGTCTGCAGGGGGGTAGGGCTGCTCACGGTTGCACGCAGGTGCCTCCCTGGCAAAGGGCTGCGGACCTGGGGAGTACCTGGGAGGCAGCGTTCCTCACGGACCAGGAGCAGGCATTGCCAAGCACCAGGACACGCCAGCAGCCTGAGGCAGTCACCCCAGGGCCCAGTGTATAGCAGGGACTTAGGAAACCTGCCCTGGCCTGCCAGGAGGTGCAGCAGCGAGGGGTATGGGATGGTGGAGTCTGGGGCAATAGAAGGGCAGGGGCTGGGAGTGAGTGCTGAAGAGACGGTTGAAGTGTCAGCAGTGGGATGGGCAGAACCTCGGGGCTGACCCTGGGCTGTGGCACTGGCTGAGGCTACTCACTCAGTCACTGAGGGGGAGCAGTGGGCAGTGCTGGGGAGGGGAGGCCCACAGCCTCTAGCCGTGGGGGTACCAGCTCCCTCACCCCCTCACCGCCAGGGCCCCTCCTAGATGGTGGGACCTTATGAAGAGCCCCTTCTGCAGCACCAGGTGAACCACCAGGTCAGGAGCCAGTCCCACCGGGCAGAGAACCAGGGGGTCCCCCAGCACCCTGGGCTTACGTTCAGCCTTGGGCAGGACCCTTATCTGGCAGAGGCCCAGACTGCCATGCTTGTCCCCTCTGTCTCTCTCCTGGAGACCTGCAGACAGTGGTCCAGGGCCTGCTGTGGCTGAGCTGGCACCTTCTCTTCCCTTACCCCAAACCCCACCAGGCCTCGCTCTAGGATTCCCAACAAGTTGGCCTCTGATGTAAAATGAGGGTCTTGAACTTGGTGATCTTACGTTCCTCCTCCTCTGACAGTTGGTGGTGCTAATGGAGGCATTTAAGGCACTGGGACAGAGCAGAGGGGGAGACGTTTAGCAAAGGACAAACTCCCTGAAAACTATTTATAGACCAGAAGGTGCGCCTGGCCCCCCATCCCCTCAGGGCTACCACCTGGAGCCCTGGTTGTTAGGACTCTGGGAGGAGGTGGCAAAGAGGGTCCGGGGCTCCCAGATAAAGTTTTGACCTCTGATCGGCCAGTACTGCATTAGAGGTCATGTCCGCATGACCTGTTACTTCTTCAGAATGATGTCTCACTGGTCCCATTTTCCAGATGAGGAAACTGAGGTTCAGAGCAGTTAAAACTTGCCCAAGTCACACAGTGGGTCTGGGACTTCAACCCAAGACTGCAGGACTCAGGAAGCTCCTTTGCAGGGGGGAAGATAGCAGAACCAGAAGTTGGGGTGGGGTGGCCCCGGGGGAGGAGGTGGGGGCAGGGCTCACTCTCCTGGGCTGGGAAGAGGGAGTTTCTCTTGGGAAGAGGCAGGCTCTGAAGCTGTTGATCTCTAAATTATAGCGTTGGCGCGCACCGGTTGCTGCGGCAACCGAGTTGTCCTGAACTGGGGAAGTGTATAAACATTGCCACAGATGCACAATTAGATCAGGAAGAAGAATAGAACAGAAAATAGAAACTTCCAGCCTTACATAATTCTGGGCCAAGATGTTAGTGGGAACCCAAGCCCGGTCCTGGCCCTGCTAGCCGCTGGGGCCCAGGGCAGGCAGCACCATCTCCCTCCTGGCGCCCCAGTGGCAGGGAGAGGTGGAAAGAGGGTCTGCCCTCCATGGGCCCAGCTGGTGCACCTGCCACCTGGTGGGATAAGGTGCCTCCTCCACTGAAACAGCTGGGGACGCTAAGAGGCAAGTTCTGCTTCTCACCAGCCTGGCAAGTGGGAAGTGGGAAGGAAGGCAGGAGGGCGACTGGCTTTAACTGAGCACCTACTGTCTCCCTAGGTCCTATGAGGCAGGAACTTTTGATCCCCATTTTATTACTACATCTGGACGTTGAGGCTCAGAGAGGTGGATTGAATAGTCTGAGGGATACCGCTAGGCAGAAGGGGTGTCTGGCTCTCCCAATCCTGGTTTTCACACCATGAAGTCTTCAATGCTGAGAGCACCTGAGTTGGGATCCACTTATTTACCAGCTGTGTGGCCTTGGGCAGGTCACTTTCCCTCTCTGAGCCACCTGTGACATAGGGATAGTGATGCCTACATAGTAGCGAAAGCTTGGGGCTCCCTCCTTCCTCCATCTTGACCACCACAGTGGATCTTCCACCCACCACTGCTCCTGACAAGTTTGGGGACAGGACAGGAATCTGGGGCTTGGGACTCAAAGCAACTCTGGGAGGGAAGAGTCCAAGAGAGAGGTCAGACTTAGGAGGGCTGAGGGTCCCAGTGCTGTCTGGTAGAACTTTCTGCAGTGATGGAAAGCGCCTGTATCTCCTCTGTTCGGAATGGTAGCCATCAGCCACCTGTGGCTACTGAACACTTGCAATGTGGCTAGTGCAAATGACAAACTGAAGTTAAAATTTTGTTTAATTTTAATGAAATGTAAAGAGCCACAGGTGGCCAGTGGCTTCTGTATTGGAGAGCACAGGAGGATGCCCAGCTCCTGGGAGACCCAACAAGACTGAACCCAGGGAGATGAGTGGAGCTGGAACACCCATAGCTCCCTATGCTCAGGGCAAACAGGACAAATGGTGGAGAGAGCCAAGATGGGCATCAGGAAACTTCTGGAACAGTGGGCAAAGGAGAGTTGGAGGGGCCGTGTTGGGGGCAGGGACTAGGGTCTACATCCTGATGGCCCTAGCTTCCTGGGCGGGCAGACCCCGATTTCAGAGCTGGGCCGGCCTCGGGGGCACTGACTCAGGCCATGATCACACTCCTCAGCTCACACTCCACACGCGGCCAGAGGAAGTCTGGGGCTCTGGTCCTGGCTCCTCCCCTCTGAGTGTCCTTGGGCGTGTGCCTTGATGCCCTGAGCCGGGGTACCCCCGGGCCGCCCCTTGCTCCCCAGCATCTCACCTGTCCCGCTTCTCGCCCCACCCCCCAGGCCCTGCCTCTTCCCAGGGGACCACGCCGGCTGCAGGACATGCACGGGCACAGCCGCAACGGGCAGGCCCACGTGCCCCGGCGGAAACGCCGCAACCGCTTCGTCAAGAAGAACGGCCAATGCAACGTCTACTTCGCCAACCTGAGCAACAAGTCGCAGCGCTACATGGCGGACATCTTCACCACGTGCGTGGACACGCGCTGGCGCTACATGCTCATGATCTTTTCCGCGGCCTTCCTGGTGTCCTGGCTCTTTTTCGGCCTCCTCTTCTGGTGTATCGCCTTCTTCCACGGTGACCTGGAGCCCGGCCCCGCGGTGCCCGCGGCGGGGGGCCCGGCAGGCGGCGGCGGCGGCGGTGGCGGCGGCGCGGCCCCGGCCCCCAAGCCCTGCATCATGCACGTGAACGGCTTTCTGGGCGCCTTCCTGTTCTCCGTGGAGACACAGACGACCATCGGCTACGGCTTCCGCTGCGTGACGGAAGAGTGCCCGCTGGCGGTCATCGCCGTGGTGGTCCAGTCCATCGTGGGCTGTGTCATCGACTCCTTCATGATCGGCACCATCATGGCCAAGATGGCCCGGCCCAAGAAGCGGGCGCAGACGCTGCTGTTCAGCCACCACGCGGTCATCTCGGTGCGCGACGGCAAGCTCTGCCTGATGTGGCGCGTGGGCAACCTGCGCAAGAGCCACATCGTGGAGGCCCACGTGCGGGCCCAGCTCATCAAGCCCTACATGACCCAGGAGGGCGAGTACCTGCCGCTGGACCAGCGCGACCTCAACGTGGGCTACGACATCGGCCTGGACCGCATCTTCCTGGTGTCGCCCATCATCATCGTCCACGAGATCGACGAGGACAGCCCCCTCTACGGCATGGGCAAGGAGGAGCTGGAGTCCGAGGACTTCGAGATCGTGGTCATCCTCGAGGGCATGGTGGAGGCCACGGCCATGACCACCCAGGCCCGCAGCTCCTACCTGGCCAGCGAGATCCTGTGGGGCCACCGCTTCGAGCCCGTGGTCTTCGAGGAGAAGAGCCACTACAAAGTGGACTACTCCCGCTTCCACAAGACCTACGAGGTGGCCGGCACGCCCTGCTGCTCTGCCCGTGAGCTGCAGGAGAGCAAGATCACCGTGCTGCCCGCCCCGCCGCCCCCGCCCAGTGCCTTCTGCTACGAGAACGAGCTGGCCCTCATGAGCCAGGAGGAGGAGGACATGGAGGAGGAGGCCGCGGCCGCTGCCGCCGTGGCCGCAGGCCTGGCCTTGGAGGCGGGGTCCAAGGAGGAGGCGGGCATCATCCGAATGCTCGAGTTTGGCAGCCACCTGGATCTGGAGCGCATGCAAGCCACCCTCCCGCTGGACAACATCTCCTACCGCAGGGAGTCTGCCATCTGACTTCCAGGCCCTGCCCTCACCGCTCCCTGCTAGAGCCTCTGCCAGGGCTGGGCTGCCAGGACGCCCCTCCCACACTCAGGACACAGCTGACCCTGGCTCCCTTGTGCACCTTCTGGAGGAAGGTGGGGGTTTCAAAGACTGGGGAACCCCTTCTTGCCGACTCCAGAGCCCAGGACTGGGAAGGGCCCAGGGTACCTGCTGCCCAGCCAGCCTGGGTTCCCCAGTGCCTACCCACGGGGGCAGCTCTGGACCCCCAGACCCACCACCCTTTCCCCACCAACTCTTTAAGGACGTGCCCCCCTTTGCCCTCAGAACCTTGGGGAAGGCAACTGGACTGCTGGGGGGTGGGCATCATGGGGTTCTGGGTGGGCAGGAGGTTAGTTTGGGGGGAGGGAGGGAGGGAGTGCGTTTCTTTGCATGACTGTGGCCTGTTGCTCATGACTTTCTTTTGTAAATATCTATAAATGGAGACAGATGGAGACACCAAATTCACCTTCTGCCATTTTACCTGCAGGATGAGACGTGGTCCCTCTCTGTGCACCCCTCCCCCTCCCGCCCAGCTGACTGGCTCTTGAGGCCCTCAGCGCCGGCCATCTCGGCACCAGGATGGTGTTGAGTTTGGGTGCAGAGGAAGGACCCCAACGGGCAGGGCAAGGACCCGACCCTCCCTCCCTGTGGTCCCTCCGGCCCCCAGGCCCAGCCCAGGCTGACAATGGAGTTTGTAACTATATATTTTTAATAAAGTATATGGTCCAGTACGGATAGGCTGGTTGAAGGTGGGGAAGGGGTGGAAAGGAGAGAGACAGAAAAAGGGAGAAAGGCAGAGCACATGTGAACGTGTCACTGTATGCCCATGTGTGGTATATGTGTGTGCCCCTTTCTGAGAGACTGACCCGTGGAGGGGACTTGATCACCTGCCGTCCCCCTTCCTGGGAGTCAGTGGAAGGATCCTGAGTTGGCCAGAGAACCTGGGTTTAAGTCAAAGCTTTGCTACTTACTGGCTGTGTGACCACCAGCAAGTTGCCCATCAGCTCTTGGCCTAAGTTTCATCTGTAAAACAGGATTAACCATCTCTGCCTCTTGACAGACTGTGGGCAGGATGTCAGCCAACCCTTTCTAACCCAGGTGGAAGTGGGAAGAGCCCATGTGTTATTAGTCTGTTTTTGTTGCTTATAACAGAATACCTGAAACTGGGTTCTTGATAGAGAAATGAAATGTATTTCTTACAGTTTTGCATGCTGGGGAGTCCAGAGTCCAGGGAACACATCTGGTGAGGGCCTTCGTGGTGGGGACTCTCCATAGCAACACAGTGTGTCACATGGTGAGACCGGGCTGAGCATGACAGCTAAGCTTCTCACTCGCTCTCCTTTTAAAGCCATCAGACCAGGCCCACTACTCCATGAATGGAGCAATCCACTCACAAGGGCACAGTCCTCCCAATCTAATCACCTCTGAAACGCCCCACCTTTCAAATACCATAACTGGATTTCCCACCCTCTTAACACCATGCCAATGGAGATTAAGCTTCCAGTACATGAGCTTCTGCGGGACATATTTGGCCCACAGCAGCCCCCCTATCTTACACCCCCCCCCATGCACATATGCACACACCGCTGATGCAGTTGCCACAGGACACCGTGGAGGGAAGGCCTCTCAGGTCCAGCTGGGAAACCTGGTCTAGTGCACCTTGGTCTCTGCCTCGATTGAGAAAGTCCCCTCACTTCTCTGGGCCTTAGTTAGCCTGTGCTGTGTAATAAGACACCCCACCACTTGAACAAAAGTGATTTATTTTTTGCTCATGGCTCTGTGGGGGGGGGGCTGGGTTTCTAGTCTGGTTTCTCCTGGGCTCACTGTGGCAGCTGTGCTCGGCTGGGATGTCAGCTAGGCTGAAAGAGCCAGGATGGCCTCCCTCACAAGTCATCAGTTGGTCTGGCTGTCGGCTGAGGGGCTTTGTTTCTCCTCCAGGGGCTTCTCCTCCAATAGGTTGCATCAAATTCCTTCATGGCATCTCAGGGCAGCAACCCAAGAGGGCGAAGGCAGAAGCTGCAAGATCTCTTGAGGCCTAGGAACCTTCTACGCAAAGGCTCCAGCACCTCAGGAAACACAGGAAAACAGCAGGCCAGCTCATCTACTGTGCGGTGCGGTGGGCTGCTGTGTGAGCGACCAGCTTTCACCAGCGCTGGCACCATGACTGCCATTTGGGTAAACCATCGTGCTTCTCACATGCTTTAACAGTTTAACAAGGGAAGCTGAGGCCTCTTCCTGGAGAAAGAGGCTAGCTTGGGATCCAAGTCTCCCGGCAAGTAACTCAGAATGCCTCATCTGCATAACACCTTTCATATCTTGTAGTTCACTGAACAAACTCTTACCAAACTCCAAGAGGTAGGCAGGCAAGGATTATGGTCTCATTTTACAGATGAGAACATGGAGGCCCAGAGAGCCAAGGGGCTGGAGCCAAAGGGAAGACTGGCAGAGGCCGAGGGTCCCGCTTCTCCTTCACGCCCATCCTCCCCCAGGCAGGGGCTGAGTGAGGCGATGCCTGCCTCCTTTCCTCCCCTGCCCTCACCTGTGACCTCCAGGGGCAAGAAAAACCTCAGCTGCCTATCTGTCCTCAGAAGGGCCCCTGTAGCTCATCAGAGCTGTCCCTCTATAGAGGCTGCAGGCCCTGGGAGGCCCTTGCCTGGTCTCATCCTCTCCTGCCCAGGGCATTCCAGGGGCGCCCGGGCACCCCAGGCAACCAGCAGCACTCTTCGACTCAGAACCTTTGACCTGGAACACATCTTAGAGGATGCCCTGCCTCCAGCCCCGGCTCCAGGTTGAGAAGGGGTACACAAAGGGCCCACCTTTAGAGGGCACCCCCATCTGGAGCAACATGGGGGCATTTCAAGGTCCCTCCCAAACTTCTTTGTTACCAATTTGCCAGTTGTTCAGATGCAAGTGGCAACTGCTCCTTTGGGAGGGGCCTTGTCACTCTGGTCACGTGTGGCCTGTAGGACACAGGAGAGGCAAGTTTGACAAGATCCCAAAGTTGGGGCTTTCTGGAGTGCCACAGGGGAGTGCATCATGGGCGTTGAGGGCGGGCGCAGGGCGCCAAGAGCCGAGCACAGCTGCAGGAGGCTCCCGGCCACCGATCGCTGCAAACTCCGCCCCAGCTCTGCTCAGCTGACTCACCTTCGCTCTCCCACCTGTTCCCCTTTCACAGCCCTCCCACCTGCCTCCCCCTCCACACAGCTCTGATCTCTGGCTCCGCTCCGAGCTCCCAACGGCGCTGAAACTGGGGGATCGCTGCATCTGGGGGTGTAGGAACCTCAGATATCATGGAGCTTGGAATCACACAAATGGCAGCTGAAGGAGCCTTGGGGTGCCGCCAAGCCCTTCCTCACAGCACCCCAGCTTCCCTGCAGAGCCAGGGAGGGAGACCCGGCTTACCCTGCCCTGCCCTCTTCCCTCACTTCAGTCACAGCCCCAGGTGGGGGTGGTGGGTGGCAGGGAGAGAAGGAAGGGGGGTCAGGTGGAGAAAGGGAGGAACAGAGGAGGGGGCAGGGAGGGGAAGGGGGTGTGGTTTAGCGAAGCTGAAAACCCCGCCCTCCTCCTGCCACACCTGCCCGCCGTCCCAACATTCAGGCAGAGTCCTTGTAGTCACCGCTGCTTCCTTCCCACCCGCTTCTCGAACACTTATTTTCCTTGTGAACTTAAATAGCTCACAGAAAAATAGAGAAGAACCGAGGAGGCGTTCGACTCAGCTGTTTCAGCTCATCGAATTCTCGCCCGTCTTTGATAGTCCTTGGTTAGGGCACACGGCTGTGGTCAGGGGACCCCTTCCCGAGTCTGGCTTTTCTCACTGTAGTATTTTTTTCAGGGTATTGACCTTTCTGGGTATTGATGGATTCTACATATTTCCCATTTTTAAGGGCTACACAATGTTCATAAAATCATAGAACTCAGTGGGCCTTTATGGATCATCTAGGCAACTCCTCACTTGCAGGTGGGGAAACTGAGACCTGGTGCAGGGTCACTTTGAACCCAGCTCCGCTGGCTCCGAGTCCAGTGCCCTTCCTGCTCCTGGACACAGGACCAGCTACATAATTTGTGGAGCTCATGGCTAGATGAAAACATGGATCCCTTGTTGAAAAATCAGGAAAACAGTGCCGCTAAAGGCACTAAAATATAAAGTTTTTTCCTTTTTTCTGATTTCCCCCTCTGCTCGTGTGCGTGCTGCATTGTCCCATGGAAGTTCACTTATAAAACACAAGTTCAAAAGTAAGATTAAGGATTTCAAGAAGGAGACTGCAGAGCATTGAACCAAGCTTGGGTCCCTCCCATGAAGCCAGCTCTGGGATGGGCTCTGTGGGCCTAATCCTTCCCCCACAAGGGCATCCGGATGAATTCCAACTTTTCCCCATGATACGCAATACTGTGATGAACATCTTCGTGCAGTTTTTTCCTTCTTGTGGCCGCTTGCTTGGGCCAATTTCTAAGTAAAAAGGCTGACAGAATTCTGGGCTATGTTTGCCAGTCTCTAAAAATGCAACCTTCAGTGTCCTAATCTTTCCACGAGGACAGTGTAGACACGGGTTCTAAGGATTGGGGAGGGGAGGAACTTCAAAACCACGCTCCCCTCCACAGCTGCTCAAGGTGCTCAGATGAGTGACAGCAGATGAGGAAGAATGGCTGGCAATGGCCCGATGATGGCACCAGGTCATGGAAGCCAAGACCACTGGCATTTATGTGCCCACTTATGGAGAGGAAAGATCATGCAGGTGAGAGCCAGAGGGTCCTAGCTTTGAATTCTGTCTTTGCCACTTACTAGCTGTGTGACTCTGGGCAAGTTAATTTATGTCTCTGAGCCTGTTTCCTTATCTGTAAAAAAGAGCCATTCATATCTATTTCACATGCTTGTATGGATTAAATAGGATCCCATATGTGACTAGGCATGGCATAGTGTCAGGCACATTAATAGGTCTACATAACTGTAAGTTGCCGTTTGGAAAGGATTTTGATTGGCTTACAATTTAAGACACAGACAGTTTGAAAATGGGCCTCTGAGCTTCCCGGCAGCTATGCAAAAAGGAAAACCTGAGGACTACTTAGCTCTCAGTATGAGGATTGGCAGGCTAAAGAAAGAGCTTCAGTTTTGACTCATTGTGTGATCTTGGGTAATCTTGTCCCTTTTCTGGGCCTCCTTTCCTCCGTCTTCAAAGTTAGGAGGTTAGATTTCATGACCCTCAGGGTCCTGACATGTCTGGCAACGAAGGATTTCATTCCAGTGTCCAGAAGATGGCAGGAGGTGTTGGGGACAGAGTGGGGAAAGACAGAAGTGGCACTCAACAAATTGGCCTAGTCTGTCTTTGCCCCCTCCCCCAAACACTGGCCAAGCCCCAGGGCCCACCCCTCACTCCATTTACTGCCTGCCTCAAATCTGGTATAAAAATGCCCTACACAAGCCCGATAGGAACCCCCCAAGCAGAAGCCTGTGCCTGGATCCTGGTCGTCAGCTCACGCAGCAGCCCCACCCATTATAGATTCTAAAGGGCTTCTCGTGAATCAATGAATATTTGTCAAGCATCTACTCTGAGCAAGGAAGGCCCTGTTCTAGGCGAGGGGACTCAGCTCTGACCCAAACAGACAAAGAGGTAGCTGGGACCCAGGCCCCAGCCCTTCGGTCCTGGGTTGGGAGTCCTGAGGCCAGCCTCTGGCCTGGGCCCTGCTGCAGATGCCATGTGGGACCATGGCAAATTCCTGCCACTACATGCTCAGGTTTGGGACAGCAGCCAGGGCTCCTTGGTTACGGTCGCCTCAGCTGTCCATGGTGTTTGCAGGTGCTATGGCAACGGAGCAGGTAGGCCAGGGCCCCTGTTGGATGGAGGCCGTTGTCAGCTCTCACAGTGCCCACAGTAGGAGGGAGACCAAGAGGGGACCCCAGGTGCCCCATGTACAGGGGGAAAACAGGCCCGGGTTGGAGGCTTGCAGAGGGGAGCAAAGCTGGGGAAGGGTGTGCATGGTGTGGGGGGGGGGCTGGGGGAGGCAGGACTGGGGGCCTGGGCCAGGTGAGCAGGTGAGAATGGCAGACTGAAGATCTGGAGCCTTTTCCTGCAGGCAGCAGGGAGCCATGGGAGGTCTGGGAGCAGAGGAGTGAGTAACGGAGGTGGCATTCAGGAAGCTGCATGTGGCAGCTGAGTGGGCTGGAGTGGGGGGTAGGCAGGGGTGGGAAGCGGGCAGATCAGGGCTGGTACGGTGGCAGCATGGATGGGGTCCGGCCTCCTGGCTGCCTTTGCCACTCTCCAGGTCTCCGGGGCTCTGAAGGCAGCTGGATGAGGGAGCAGGATCAGGAGGGGCAGCTTTCTGGGCTTAGAAATGAGACAGGCAGGACCCGGAAAGCTGCCAGAGGAGCCTCTGCAGGGGAGCCATGGGACAGATTAATGATGGGGAAATGGAAGGGATGGAGTGGCTCCCGTCCTCTCGATGACAGGTGAGGGAGGGAGGACACGGGCAATTGAGCACAGCACACTGCAGGTGGAAGCCTGGGGTGAGGACAGACGAGGCTATTTGTGGCCGGGCTCTGCAGGGGAGGAGTGGGTGAAGAGGACCCGGGCTTGGGAGGCGGGAGCAGAGGTGAAAGAAATCGGACTTGGGCCAGGGAATGCCCTGGCTGACTTCACTGCATCACAAAGGTGGGAGCAGATACGGCGGGGCTCTGGGCCCGCAGCCCAGGTGAGGGGCCCGACGGTGCCCCCTCCTCTCTGCATAGTCCTGGGTGAGTTGCTTCTCTCTGGACTTCCTCTGTAAAGTGGAATGATAACACTGTCCCTCTTTCAGGGAAGATGGCGTATGGCTAAATGGCATCGTGCATGTCGATCCCAATCAGCATGGGGCTTCTCTTCCTTGGCCTTGGTGAGCCTCACTCAGAGCCCTGGAGGACACGTTTTCTGGGGAAGGCAGGCTTGGAAAGCTCCCTCTGTCATCCTGGCCACCTCCTGCACAGGAGACGTGTCACAAAACATCAGAGTTGGATGGGCCTTGTGGGGCCTGACCCTGTCTCCTCGAAGTACAGATGGGGAGACTGAGGCCCTGAGAGGGGAAGGAACTTACTTGCCTGTGGTCAGGCAGCAACTCAGATGCACAATTGGGCGGTAACATCCCAGGCCTGACCCCTCTTGGCCTCAGGCTCACCTGTGAGGTTGGAATGACATTGGCCTCCTGCTGAGGTGGGGCTCAGGGACTCACTGGGCTGACCTGTGCCCAGGCCCAGCGCCAGCAGGTGCTCAGGACGTGGTTGCTCCTTCTGCTTGTCCAGGTCACGCTCACGTGCTGTGGTTAGGAGCAGTCTTGGGCATCCTCGAGACCTGAGCTGAATCCTGGCTCTGCCACCTACTACTGAGTGACCTTGGACAAGCAACTTGGCCTCTCTGAACCTCGTCTGTTCCACTGTAGGATGGGGGAAGCCCTGACTCCCACCTAGCAGGGTTGCTGTGAGGACAGAGGGGAATAATGACACAGCATCGGGCCCCCAGCCCGCTCGTCAGCTGCTGTCCTCTGCTCCTCGCCCGTGCCCCCACCTTGCACCCCACTATCAGAGCCACACCTTGCCACTCCATGTGGGTGGATGGCCTGGCCTTGAAGACTGAGGCAACCTCTCCTGTCTGGCAGGGAAGTGACTCCAGCTCACCTTAGGGCCCCAAATAGAGTCCTATTTTAGATTCCAGCTCCTCCACAGAGAGGCCCAGAGCGTGGCACCAGGGCATTTTGGCTACCGAAGGCCTGGACCAATCACCACCACCCACCCTCCTGGCCCCCACTGCCTCATTCATCCAGGTGCTGCCACGTTGTGCGCTGGGGCCTCTCCTGCCTCCTGGTAACTACCTCTTGTCCTGGGACCCAGGACCCTCCCCCAACACTGGGCTGCCTGCTCCTCTCCTGGCTTGGTTCCAATTCCAATTCCAATTGAGAGTCTCAATCCTTCCTGGAAACCGTTTCTCCCATAGGGCCCAGGACCATCTTGCCAGTCAAGATCCCAGAATTCTCCATTGCATTATGCAAATTAGGTCCCCTGGGCCCCCAAGCCAATCTATCTTTCCACAGCCCCATCCCAGGGAGGGTGGAAGTTCTCCCAGGGGCAGAAGGGAGATGGGACTGTGAGGTTAGGACCAGAGCTATAATACTTATTCATTCAGCTCCCAGAATCTTCTCCCTGAAGGCTACCCACTGTTTCCTATCCCAGAGCCTTTGCACCTGCGGTTCCCCTGCCTGGAGCGCCCTTCTCCTTATCTCCAGCTGAGATAAAAACCCAGACTGCCCGGGTCCAGTCCATGCTCTTAACCGCTCTGTGGACACCATGGAAAGAACAGCCCAGAGGAATGGCATGTGAAAGGCACAGCCTCATGGAAGGCCCTCGTGGAGGGCAGTGGGCTTCACTCTTTCCCCATCTTACAGGTAAGACATGGAGGTGCAGAGAAGAGAAGTAACTTGCCCAGGCTTCTATGCTAGTCAATGGGGAAGCTGGGATTTGAGTCCTTATGGTCTGGCTCCAGAGCCTGGCCCGGCCCCCTGGTTGGGCCTGGGCAAGAGCTCGGAAGACGTTTGCGGATGAGGGAATGCGTGCACACTCTGATGGGGCTCCAGCCCCGCAGGCAAACAGCCTCGCTCAACATGGCTGCCTCTCCTGTAAGAGTGTAACTGACACCCCCTTTCCTAGTGGCAGCAGGGGGTCAAGAGGGGCCACACCTTGGGGACCTTCAATGGTCAGATCCTAGATCGGGTGACTAAGCAGTGGGGAGCAGGTGAGACTGGGTGGGAGGTGGATTGTGTGGACAGCAGGAGCTGTGGGGGGGGACAGGAGGAAGCCCTCGTGCCAGTCAGCTGCTCTCAGTTCAAGGTGAAGCCAGAAACTCAAGCATGTCTCCAGAGGCCCCTGGGCTCCAGCCTTGCAGCCCTCAGCCTCCAGGCAGGAGAGAGGCTCTGCCAATAGTTCCAGCCAGACTCCCACAATCCAGCCTCACTGGCCTGGCTTGAGTCACACGCCCATTCCTGAGACCACCAGTGTGTGGGGGCGGGGTGGACCACTCTGATTGGCCAGGTGTGAGCTGTGGGCATGGAGAGCCTTCCAGTCTTAATGGGGGGCTGAGGGACCTGGCAGCTTGGAGGGAGGGGTAGAAGGAGGCCAGAGGGGCTGGGAGCCCAGAAGGCAGGGAGGAAGGAAGCCAGGAACAGGGACAGGAGAGGGTGGAGAGGCAGGAAAAGGTCCATCCGATCTGTCCTCAGCCGAGGTCTGGTCAGACGCCAGCACAGAACCCTGGAGTCAGGGGACCCCCTCCGCTGGGCCGTGTGGCCACAGGCAGGCCACGCCACATCTCTGAGGCTCAGCTTCCTCGCCCGTGAGATGGGGCAGGAGCAGCGCCAGCGTCACGGCTGTCACGAGAGTGAACAGAAGACTAAGCGCTTAGCTCAGCTAATGGTCGCTGTTTCCCCTCACCTGGGTGCACGGTGGACTCTGGCAGGGCACCACACAGTTGGCAAAGCCCCTTTCTAGCCATCTCTGCAGTGGTCCGCTCCTGCCCTGAGAGGTACTGGTGTCCCCGTTTTACAGGTGAGATGACAGGCCCAGCACCTTGAGTGGCCTGCCCGAGGTCCCCCAGCCGGTCAAAGCTGGGACCTCACCCAGGACTCTGAAGCCTGGGTTCATTCCATCGCAGCAGCTGTCGGTTGAATTGGATGGGAGGTTTCGGGGGGGTGGGGGAGTATAATTTCTCGCCTCAGTTTCCCCTCCTGCCACAAAGGGCACCAGAATGAACCCGTCCTCCCATCCCCCGGCAAGTCCACCCTGGACAAGTGGTGATTAAGTCTCGCCTCGCCTCCCAAGACCACGGCTCCCCAGGGTCCCTGCGCCGTCCCCGTGGTCCCGGCACCGTAGCGCCGCCTCGTGGCGGCTCGGGAGCTGTCGGCTGCGGGAGGCGGGCGGGCGTGGCGCGCCGCGGGGCCCGGCCCTGGGCCCGCTCGCTCCGGCAGGCGTGTCCCGACCCCGGCGCCCGGGCGTGTGCGCAGTGCCCGCCGCACCCGGCGCCCGCGCCCCGTCTCTCCACGCGCCCTCCGCCGCCGCGAGCCGGAATCAACGCGCCCATTTCGCAGGCGCGGAGCTCGAGGCTCTGCAGGCCGAGGGACTCCCGAGGTCACGCGGCACGGAAGCGGCAAAGGGCGCCAGGGCGGGAGGCAGGGGGTGGAGGCGGGGTTCGAGCCCGGGAATGACTTTGTCCCCGCATTTTGTTTGGGGCACCGGAGTTGGCAGGGTGCGTTTGTTTCACAGTCTCCACCTCTGTGTTTCGCCCAGTGTGGCCCCCAGGGCCACCCGGATCAGACCCCGGCTGCACGGGCCAATGCGGTAGCCTCGACCGCCTGGAGCATTTGAAAGGTGGCTGGTCTGGTTGAGATGTGCTGTCAATGTAAACTACGCGGGATTTCAAAGACTTAGTACTTCCAGTAGGTGTATTAGCCCGTTTTTTGTCGCTTATAACAGAATACGTGAAACTCGGTCGTGTATAAATAAAAGAGGTTTATTTCTTACAGTTTGGAGGCTGGGAGGTCCGCCGTCCATGGGGTGTGTCTGGTGAGAGTCTTCTTCTGGGTGGGAACTCTCTACAGGGTCCCCTGGCCACGCAGAGCATCACATGGTGAGAGAATGACAAGAGCTCTGTCTTGTGCTCCTTACAAAGCCACCAGTCCACACCCATGATAACTCATTACGCCATGAGGATTCGTCTATTCACGAGGGCACAGTCCTCACAATCCGATCATTTTTCAAAGGCCCGATCTTTCAAATATCATAACCAGATTTCCCACCTTCTTAACACTGTTGCAGTGGGGATTGTTTCCAACACATGAACTTTTAGGGGATACCGTTGACCCATGGCAGTAGGTAAAGAATGCAAAATATCTCATTAATAATTTAAAATTATTGATTACATTAAGTGATACTATCTTAGATATATTGGATTAAATAAAAAGTATAATTGAAATTAATCTCACCTGTTTCTTTTTGCTTTTAACGTAATTACTAGAAAATTTAATTTGACATATGTGAATCAGTTTTGTGGCTCATACGTTTCTATAGGACAGCACTGGACTAGATTGACAAACAGTGTCACACAGACCCCGACATCCTGTCTGGCATGGGCCCCTGGAACTGCATTTTAACAAGCTCTTTGAAGGAATTCTGCAGACCACCAAAGTCTGAGAGTTTAAGCTCCAGAAATATGTCTGGCTTGTTCACTATTATATTTCTCAGGATCTGCCATGAGACCTGGGACATAGCAGGTGCTCATTAAGTATCTGTTGAGTGAATTATCTCATCCAATGCTCATAGTAGGTAAGAAGAAGAAATAGACATTTTCAAAAATAACTAAAGAGTTCTGTGCACCTGCTAAAACTCCAAAATTTACTTATATGTACTGAGAGGAAAGAGGTAATATATACATACACATACCTATATATAACACATACACTATTTTATATTTTTGAAAACATCCAAATATTTATTTATTTTAATTGACAAATGAAAATTATACATATTTATCATGTTCAGCATGTTGTTTTGAAATATGTACACATTGTGGAATGGCTAAATTGAGCTAATTAATTTATGCATTACCTCACATACTTTTTTGTGTGTGGAGAACACTTAAAATCTACTCTCTTAGCAATTTTCAAGAATACAGTACATTATTGCTACCCAAAGCAATCTACAGATTCAACACAATGTCTTTCAAAAACTAATGAAATTCTTCACAGAAATAGAAAAAACAATCTTAAAATTTGTATAGAACCACAAAAAACCCTATATAGCCAAAGCAATTTTGAACAAAACGAACCAAGTTGGAAGTATCATGTTACCTGACTTCAACATGTACTATAAAGCTATAGTAACCAAAACAGCAAGGTACTGGCATAAAAATAGACAAATAGGCCAATGGAACAGAATAGAGAGCCCCAAAATAAATCCACACGTTCACAGCTGTTTTTCAACAAAGGTGCTGAGCATATACTTTGGGGGGCTGGCTGGTTAGATCAGTTGGTTAGAGTGCAGCCTTATAACAGAAAAAATATACAGCAGGGAAAGGGCAGCCTCTTCAATAAATGGGGCTGGGAAAACTGGATATCCACATGCAGAAGATTGAAACTATCTATCTCTCACCATACACAAAAATCAACTCAAGGTGGACTAAAGACTTAAATTGAAGATCCCAAACTATGAAACTACTAGAAGAAACACATGGGAAATACAACATAAAATTGGACAGGGCAGTGCTTTTTTGAACAAGAGATCAAAGGTGGAGGCAACAAAAGCAAAAATAGGGCTGGCCAGTTAGCTCAGTAGGCTAGAGTGTGGTGCTGATAACACCAAGGTTCGGGGTTCAATCCCTGAACCGGCCAGCCGCCCCCCCACCCCCCACAAAAAAGCAAAAACAGACAAATGGGATTACATCAAACTTTAAAAGTTCCTGCACAGCAAAGGAAACAATCAACGAAGTGAAGAGACAACTTACCAAATGGGAGAAAGTATTTACAAACTATGCATCTAACAAGTGTCTAATATCCAGATTATAAAAGGAAGTCAAACAACTCAGCAAAAAACCCCAAATAACCCTATCTGAAAAATGAGCAAAGGACCCAAATAGATATTTCTTAAAAGAAGACATACAAATGGCCAATAGGTATATGAAAAAATACTTAACATCACTAATCATCAAGGAAATGCAAACTAAAACCACAACGAGATATCATCTCACTCCAGCTAGCATGGCTATTATCAAAAAGAGAAAATGCTGGGCAAGCCCGAGGCTCACTTGGGAGAGCGTGGTGCTGCCGACACCAAGTCAGGGGTTAAGATCCCCTTACCAGTCATCTTTAAAAAAAAAAAAAGGAGAGAGAGAGAAAATGACAAATGCTGATGAGGATATGCAGAAAGGGGAACTCTCATACATTGTGGCTGGGAATGTAAATTAATACAGGCATTATGGAAAACAGGATGGAGTTTCCCCAAAAAACAACAAAATAGCTTCCTTTCCAATTTAGGCCTGGCGGGATGGCTACCACAAAGAAGGGTGGCAGAAGAAGGGCTGTTTTGCCATCAACGGGGGGGGGGGGGGTGACCTGAGAATCCACCAGCATTCACAAGTATGTTCATGGAGTGGGTTTCAGGAAGCGTGCCCCTCAGGCACTCACAGAGATCCAGGTATTTGCCATGAAGCAGATGAGGACTCCAGATGAGTGCATTGATACCAGCTCAGCAAAGCTGTCTGGGCCAAAGGACTAAGGAATGTCCCACGCCATATCCATGTGTGGTTGTCCAGAAAACATGAGGATGAAGTTCTACCAAACAAGCTCTTTACTTTAGTTTCCTATGTACCCAATACCACTTTCAAAAATCTGCAGGCAGTCAATGTGGATGAGAACTAACTGCTGATTGTCAAATAAAGTTATAAAACTGCAAAAAAAAAAAAAAAAAAGAACTTCCTTATGACCCGGCAATCCTACTACTGGGTATATATCCAAAGGAAATGAAATCAACACGTTGAAGAGACACCTGCACCCCCATGTTCATTGCAACACTATTGACAATAGCCAAGAGATGGAATCAACCTACATGTCCATCAATGGACAAGTGGATAAAAAAAGTTGTATATATACACAGGGAAATACTATTCAGCCATAAAAAAAGAATGAAATCCTGTCATTTGCTGCAACATGGATGGAACTGGAGATCACCAGGTTGAGTGAAGTAAATCAGGCACAGAAAGACAAATACCGCATGATCTCAATCATATGTGAATCTTAAAAATAATTTTTAAAGTAATTCTCAAAGAAATAGAGGGTAGAATAATACCAGAGGCTGGAAGTGGGGTCTCTCTGGAGGCTGGAAGAGGGGAAGATGTAGATTAATGGGTGCAAATTTACAGGTAGATAGGAAAAATAAGTTCCGGTGTTCTAGGCTGACTGTAGCTGTATTGGTCTACTTCTCTTGCTTATAACAAAATACCTGGGACTGGGTAACTTATAAGAAAACAAAATTTATTGCTTACAGTTTTGGAGGCTGGGAAGTCCAAAGTCCAGGGACCACATCTGGTGAAGGCCTTGGTGTTGGTGACAGTGATCCAGGGGTCTCCCATGGCAGAAATGGCAGAGCAGAGAGAGTTAATCTTCTCAGTTGGCCCCTTTTAAAGCCATCAGAACCACGCCTGTGACCGCTACTCACTAGGATCAGTCCGTTCACTAGGGCATGGTCCTCACAATCCAATGACTTCTTCAAGGCTCCACCTTTCAATTCCCATAATAGGATTTCCCACCCTCCCAACAGTCACAGTGGGGATTGAGCTTCTAATACATAAAACTCAGGGGATACAATTCAATCCTTATCAATAGCTAATAATATTGTATCGTATATTTAAAAATAGCTAGAGAAGAGAATCTTGAACATAATCACCACCAGGAAAAGATAAATGTTTAGGTGATGGATATGCTATCTAGCCTAAGTGAATTATTATTTGCATATATTGAGACAACACACTGTACCCCACAAATATGTACAACTAAAAATACATTTAAAGAAAATACAATTCACTGTTATTAATATAGTCACCATGTTGCACAATAGATACAACTTACTCTTGAACTTACTTCTACCTAACAGAAATTTTATATCCTTTTACCATCTCCCCCCACCCCCTGGTAACCATCATTTTATTCTCCCTACTTCTATGAGTTCTACTTTTTCAGATGCCACACATAAGTGAGATCATGTGGTATCTCTCTTTCTGTGCCTGGCATATTTCACTTAATATAATGTCCTCCAGTTTCCTCCATGTTGTCACAAATGATAAGATTTCCTTCTTTTTTAAGGCTGAGTAGTATTCCCCTGTACACAGGTATATATACCATATTTTATTTATCCATTCAACCAGTGACAAACATTTAGGTTGTTTCTACAGCTTGGCTATTGTGAGCAATGCTGCAATGAACATGCGAGTGCGGATACCTCTTCCACATGCTGATTTCATTTCCTTTGAATATAGACGCAGTAGTGGGATTGCTGGATGATATTACCGTGTTATCTATTACCATATACCGTAGATCATATACCACACGACCTATGTTTTCTTTTTAATTTTTTGAGGAGCCTCCATACTGTTTTCCATAATGGCTGTACTTATTCACACTCCCACCAGCAATGTGTAGGCATCCCCGTGTCTCCACATCTTCTCCAACACTTGTGATGTCCAATATATATGGCTAAAGATCATCGTGCATATCATCTCATTAAACAAATATTTTTATATAAAGGACAGATGACCTGGTTTCTTCAACAAATTGCAAGAATGAAAAGAGATAGAGTAGGAACTTATAGATTGAATGAGCTTTAAGAGACATTGATCAATCACAATATGTGGACCTCATTTAGATCCTGTCTCAAGCAAACTGTTAAAAATGACATTTGATGATTATGTTAGGGAATTATTGTTGTAGGATGGTAATAGAATTTGGGTTTTTTAAAAAGAGTCCTTTTGTTTTAGAGATACATATTCAACTATTTAGGGATTAATTTATATGACACAAGATTTGCTTCAAATTATCTTGGGAGGGAGAGCTGCTGGGGATAAATGTGTTGATCTGGTATATATCTAAGGTGGCTGATGGATACATTTTATACTTTTGTGTACTTTTGTATATGTTTAAAAGTTTCCATAATAAAAATATTTTTAAAATGAGAAATCAAGTTACCTCTCACTGAGGCCGCCTGGGAGTCTGGAATTGATTTGACTCAGATAAGAAGAGGGGGAGGCAATAAACTGTCCTTCTTTCTCCAGAAAATAGTCAAAATCAAATGACTTGTCATTAATAACAGACAAACTAGACTTCAAGGCAAAAGCATCATTAGAAACAAAGAAGGAATATATAATTCCAGGAAGATATAACAATTCTAAACTCTTACATACGTGGTAACGTAACCTCAAAATACATAAAGCAAAGCAAGGAGAAATTAACAGATCCATTATCATAATTAGTGATTTTATCATAACCTGTCAGTGACTGACACATCGAGAAGATGAAAGAATCACTAAAGATACAGAAGATATAAACAAGAGAGATACTCAATATCATTAGTAACCCAGGAAATGCAAATTAAAGCCACACTGAGTTGGAATTTCACTCCCACTAGCTTGGCAGTAATTGTAAAATCGATCAGTTCCAGATCTGGCAAGGATACAGATCAGTGGGGACTCCCATCCCCTTTGGGTGGGAGTGTAAATTGGTTCAATCTCCTTGGAAAACAGTTTAGCCTTGCCCTAATAAAGTTGAACGTGTAGCACACGTGACAATTTAGCAATTCTCATCGTAAACTTGGTGTATACATGTGGCCAATCTGTAAGGAAAATCGAAGAAGGAGGGGAGGGGTGAAGCTGCAGAAGGCACAGGGCTGTGCTTCTAAGGTGTCAGCAGTTTTCATGGGTCGTGAGTACATGGGTGTCCCTATTGTTTTCTTTAAATTGAATATCTTTTGCATATGTATCTTACAATAAAAATGCCTTGTCTATATATTTGTGCATATCATGTCTGTATACAAATGCATAAGAGGTCTGAAAGGAGACCCCAAACTGTTCACAGTGGCTCTTCCTAGAGAGTGTTCTTGGGGGAGAGGAGCAGAAAGGAGGGACTCATATTTTACTTAAATATTTCTGGTGTGTTTGAATGTTTTTACAGTAACTGTATGAGTTGGGTAATTTTAAAGATCTAATTAAAGCAAGTGAAGCAAAACAAAACCCAAATAACACTAACTTGAGATGAGTGAAAAAGCCACAGAGGTGTATTAGGAGGCAGGTTGGTGGGATGGGAAGAGCATGTGACATCTCTGAGGCTCATCTGTGAAATGGGCCCTAAGGGGTCCCTGGAGGATTGGGTGGGAGGAGTTGGGGGAAGGGCCTGGCTCAGCCCTGGGTGCATGGTGGGTGTTCAGATATAAGAGAGGGAGATGTAAATTTTGGGGATTCAGAGGAGGGGGCTAAAGAATGTGGGATTGGGACAGACTTTTGGCTGGGGGGTGGGGAAGGCTTCGGGAAGAGGTGATGTGTGTGTGCGTGGGCTTTGCGGGGCTGGGGGTGGAGGTGGGGCAAAAGGATGCCATGTTTGGCTGGGGACTAGGGATGAGGAGGAAGGGGGTCTGTCTAGGCAAATCGGGTCTTCAGAGGGGGGCAGTGCTGGGAGGTGGGATAGGGAGGGGAGAAGCTTTCCTGAGGACCCAGCAGAAGTGAGGATAAGGGTTAACACAGCCTTGATTTAGAACCACAGAAGTCATGCAAACATATGCAAAAGATCATGCAAATAAGCCTGGCTGGGTGGTCGGTGGGAAAGGACCCAGGTGGTGATTTTGTTCCCAAAGTATGGTCCAGGGCCACCTGTGACAGACTCACCTGAGGAGCTCATCCTGGTCCCCTGCCACCCCTAGACCTGCTGCTTCCATCCTTTGGGGTTGCAGCCCAGGAGTCCACATGTTTAGGGAGCTCCCAGGTGATTATTTACTTCTGCATTCATTTATTGAACATGCACATGGTGATGCGTTATAATTATAACACATTATAATGTATAATATAAACAGTCAAACAGAAAAGTAAGTCTCCCTCCCTCCTCATTCTCCAACCCCATCCCCAGAGGCAGCCACCGGTACCACTGTCTTGTGTGTTCTTCTGGAAGTTTCTCTGCACATTCCCAGGTGATTCAGCCTCTGACCTTTCAGATGCACACACAGCATTTTGGAGTATTAGGGTGATGCCTCTGAGTCACTCAGAAACCAAACTGTCACTCATTCGTGTCTTTGTTTATTCACTCAAAATTCACTAGTAATCTGCTGAATGCCAGGCCCATGCCAGGCACAGGGCAGACCCCAGCCCTGCCCCCAGAATCTCGCATAAGAGAGGAAGCCATTCACTTGCAAAAGGCAGTACTTCAAAGTGGTTAGAGCCCCAGCTCTGCAGTCAAGATGCCAGGGATCAGCAAGATTCCTCCCTCCTGGAGCCTCCGTTCCCTCGTTTGTACCAGGCTAGTAATGGTACCTGCCTCTCAGGGCAGTAACGCTGTGGGTCAAGGGTCTCGTGTAATGGTGGGAGCAAAGTAGGCTCATCAACAAATGCTGGTTTCCTTCCAGAAGACAAGGCTTTGCTTAGAGAAGAGGCGATGGGATCAGTGAGATTTACAAACTATAATTTATTATGTACTATATTATTACTATAATAATATAATATAATAATATTTTTCAAACATAGGCTGGCCAGGTTTGGGGCCAACGGGTGTGAGCTGAGGGTGGGAAGGGGGGCTTGTTATTTCCCCCTGTTCTCAGGCAGAGATCTCTTTGTGTTGGAGTTTCTGGGGCTCTGGGGCCTGGGAGGGCAGCTGTGACTACAGCAGAAGGTCCACACCTTTTGACTTGGTGTTCAGGGCTCCCAGGGGGTGGGGGGCCCGGCAGCACCCCATGTGCTCACTCTGGGTCTCTCCAAATCAGCCCCTGCCTTCAAGGCCTGCCTCCTCCAGGCAGCCTCTCTGACTACTCCAGCCAGAAAAGGAAAAGAGAGGCGCACTCACTGCCTGCCAGGCTTCCTGGGTGCCTGCCGAGGGGTCTGACAATTTCACACTCTAAAAAATCTAATTTGACCCTCCCAACCTTTCTGAAGGCAGGTATTTCACACCATTTTACAGGCAAATCAACTGAGGCTCAAAGAGATGAAGTGACTTGCCTAAGGCCACTCAAGGAATCAGTCTCCATGGGGACTGTGAGCCTGCCCTGTCCTCACTGTGGGGCTCCTGCCCCGAGGGCTGAGACTCCCAGCAGCAAAGTCCCAGGGGCTGTGGAGAGCCTGGAAGAGTTGGGCTCCTGTCAGCGCAGACACTCATCTCTGGGTGACCCTGGGAGACCCGGCCTGCTCTCCTGTCTCTGGCACTCCATGCGTCTACACCTCTAGCCGCTCCAGCACCCCACCCCCACCCCCTGGCCTCCCACACTTCTTCAGCTTGAAGTGCCCCAAACAAGCTCAGCACCCACAGATGCTCCTCCCCTAGCACCTTCCAGTCCCACAGCACCCCCAGCTCCTGGGCCAGAATCCCAAGCCCTCCCTCAGAGTCTCCCTTTTCTCAACCCAACATGCAGTCACTAAGTCCTGTAGCTTCTTCCAGCACAGTCCCCCAGCTGGCATCTGTCCCTGCAAAGCTTTGAGCTCCCCACGGGCAGGCCTGAGTTGGTTCAGCTCAGAGTGTCAGCTGCAGGAGAACAGGTACACACCTCAGCAGCAGGTGTGGACCCCCCTGGTTGGCTCTGTCTGAGACAGGATGGGGGTCTTGGAAAAATCACTTTAAGACCCACACCCAGGTGCTGGAGGAGCCGAGCACTGGCTGGCTCAGGTCTTTCTGTCCCAGGTCCCACCACCACCCGACCAGCAGTAACTTGCCATATATGGAAAGGAAAGGTGGAAACAAATAAGGTGAAGTCAGACTGTTTCCATTCCGGGTCGGTGCTGGGCCCTGGGGAAGAGAGAGAGGAGGAAGTGTTGTAGACTGGCTGGCACTCAATGGAGACCTCCGCCTGAGGCCATCAAAGTGGGGTGAGGACACCGAAAAAGGAAACTCTCTCTGTGTGGCCAGGGTTGCTTCCTGCCCTGTCCCTGGGCCTCCAGGGCCTGAGCCACCCTTGGGTGGTGCAGCCTCAGCGCAAACTCCATGCAGGGGAGGGAGGGAGGCAGGCTGAGCACACCCCACCCGGAGCCAGGCCGCGGCGGATGCTTTAAACACCATCTTAATTAAAGAGGGGCGTGGTGCCCGCGCCAAGTTCTTGCTGAGAAAAAGGAGGCTCAGAGAGGTTCAGGGACTTGCAGGCGTCGCATAGCTACTGAGCGTCTGGATCCGCCTCTGTCGGATTCCAAAGCCCTCGCTATTTTCGGGCCAGCGCGTAACTCAGCCCTGGCCCTGGCTCCCTCGAGGTAGGGCGCTCAACACTCGTGACCAAGTTCAAGTGACACCGCCTCTCAGAAGCGTCCCTGGTTCCCTGTTTGGAAGTGAAAGCGTTCAGGGCACTTCTCGGGCTCGCAGGCTCAGGTTCCAGAGTTTCGGGCTGCCGGGGCCAGTCTTCTCTCTGCCGGTGTCCGCACCGCAGCCGTCCCGGGCTTGGCACCGAAAAGCGGCCCCGCCTCTCGTGACCGAGAGCCGCCTGCAGCGCCCGCGGCGGCCACACGGGGGCAGCAGGCGAGCGCCGCCCGAGTAGCGGAGTTCCAGCCTGGCCTGGGCGGCGGGGACCCGCTCTCGGCGCGGGAGGGCCCCCAGCCGTCGCAGGAGAGAGGAGCCAGAGACTGGCTGGGCGCTGGGAACTTGGGCAGGTTGCCTCATCCCAGAAGCCTCAGTTTCCCCATCTGTTAAATGGACTAGGCGGTCTGCAAGGGCCTTTTGGACGCTGGCAGTCCCTGAGTGAGCTTTAGTAACAAATGCAGAGGGGCGGTGGTGCCCAGTGTCCCTGCTCACAAAGCTGGGGTCCCACCTTGATCTCACAAAAATCTCTCATGCCCAGATAGACACACGGAGCTGGGAGAGGGAGGTGAGTCCCTGAGGTCACACCTGACTCCAGGCCCACTCTTGGGCCTGGGGAAATCCCCATGTACAGATGGGGAAACTAAGACCGCAAAGTGGAGGGGACTTGCGCATTCACCCATGCCTTCACACCAAGGCCAGAACTTAGCCTGAGAGTCCGCAGGGGTTGCTGTCTCCGGGTGCCTCCCTCTCGGTCTAAGCCCTTAGCGAGTCCACACCAGCCCTTACATTTATTTGGAAATTTAACAGAACCGGGATCAGCAGTCCACTCTGTTTATAGACCCGTGTGCACAGCAGAAGGGAGAGGATCCAGAGACCTTGGAATCAGGGAACAGCCCCCCTTCACCTCCTCCTGAGGGTCTGCCACAGACCCTTCCAAACTCTCAGTAGGGCTGGCCTTCACCCACCCCTTATATCCCAGCTCAGGAGGGAGGAAAAAAGCTGGGGGTGGCCTTTGCAGCCCCTGAGAGTGACCCCTCCTGCATACACAGCACAGCAGCCACTGGAGGTAGATGAAGATACTGAGGTTCAGAGAGGATCAGAGGCAAGGCCAAGATTGAACTTCCCTCTCTCCAGGCCTGTCTACACCATTGGGCTGTCCCTTTACACCTCGAGGCAGAAACAGAAGGTGGAGGGGACATTGCTGAGCCTCTGCCCTGAGCCTGGCCCTGACCTGGAGTGATGGCCTCACTGGGTGATCCAGGCACTCTGAGAGGCAGCCACCATCATGCACCCCACTTCCAGGTGAGCACTGAGCCAGGGCCCCCAGGAGCGAGCAGGCCGAATCTGAATCTAGCTCTGCTTGGCTCCCATGCCCAACGCTTAGCCTAGGGTCTGACCTGTCTCTCAGGCTCCAGAGCCCAGAGAGTGGCAAGGGGAGTGGGTTTCTAAGGTGGTCTGAGCAAGTGAGGGCACCACCCTGTGCCTCAGTTTCCCCCAGAGACTTCACATGAGTAGAACTATATAGCCTGATTGTTTCTTTTTTGTTTTTTTTAGTTTCACTTTATTTATTTATTTATTTTTAATTGAATCATAATTTTTTTATTGAAACATAATTGATTATACATATTTTTGGAGTTCGATGTTGACATATGTTGATCAAATCAATATTACTAGTATATATATTTTTACAAATTGTACTTATTCTTTATGCCTCTTGTCCAATCTCTCCCCATCTCCCTTTCCTTCCCCCCTCCCACCACTGATAACCCTAGATTTCTTCTCTCCTTCTGAAAGAATAATGGTTACTCTGTTGACTTGTTGCCTAGATGATCTGTCCAATGCTGAGAGGTGTGTTCAGGTCCCCCCATATTATCGTAGAGCAGATGCTTCTCCTGTCACTCTGGAATGAGCTTTGTGGAGAGAGACATCCTCTTCTTTTCTTTGGTCTCTGCTGGTGACTCCTTGCATCAATGCACTCCAGTGGCTGGTGGACCATCTGCGTGGTGGTTGTGGCATCTAGCCACTTTTGCGGCTGCTGTGGTTACTGTAGTGGCTGTGGTGGGCCACCCACATGGAGGCGATGCTTTTGGCATGCTCTTTGGCGCTGGCGGTGTGCCTGGTTGTGGGTGGGGGGGGTCTGGTCCCCAGCCTGCTCGTTTCTTAATGCTCAAAGGCCAGGCCACCGCCGCTGAGGAGCCACCCTGACTCCCCAGGCAGAGAATGTGTGCAGTGAGCTTCAGGCCTCACCTGCTCCCCCTGGCCCAGCCACAACCCACACCCAGGTGGAGGCCTCCAGAGGGTGTCTCACCTCGCCTGCTGCTTCCACAGATAGGCTTCAGTCTGGCCAGAGGAGGACATTCTTTGAATTTCTTTGAAGTCCATGATGACGAGGAGGAGGAGGAATCTCAGGCTCTCCTGACATCTTTCTGTGGCCAGGGCGGTCTCTGGAGGCCTCTGCCTTTGCCCTCCCGTCCTCTAGGAACATGCCTTTCCCGACTCCAGGCCCTTCCTCATGCCAGCACACAATGGCGGCTCACGTGGAATCTGCTGAGGGATTTGTTTAAGGCAGCCTTCCTGTCCAACCTCTTAACTCAGTGGGAGGAAGTAGGGCTGGTACAGACAGCCCGACAGATTTAGGAGCCCTGGGTTCCCACCCTGCTCCTTGCTGTGTGACCTCAGGTAAGTATCTCCCCTCTCTGGGCTTTGGTTACAACCTTCTAGGAAATGTGGCCTCCCAGGCAGTTGAATCCATGGAATGTGCTCTGTCAGAGAGTAGCAAAGTCAGGGACAGCGGGAGTCATTAAGGGGCATGACCTGAGGGTGGGGCACAGTGAGGTGACAGGGACAATGTCGTCATCCCCACAGCTCACACTGCTGCTCACGCTGGCTCACTCACACACATGCCGGGAGCCATGCACAGCCCTGAGCTGAGCCTGCCCCGGCCTGCTGGGATGGCAGGGAGAGGCCAGAGCTTCGTCACCTGTGACACCGTCATCCTCCTCAGCACGCCCTTCACGTTCGTCACCATCACCTCCATCACCACCATCATCCCCAGCCCCTCATCATCAAGAAGTTCCAAGAATTTCCTTCTCTGGAGCACGCCTCTGGCCAGAGACAAGTCTGCTGTCTGTGTGCACGGCAGGCTGGACAAAAGACCTTTCCAGACTCTGTCCCTGACCTCCTCGGGGGTGTGAGGGAGGAAAGGGGCCCCACTTTACTGAGCACCTGCCATATACCAGGCACTGGGTTTTATCTCCATAAGCTTCAAGGCAGGATTCTTACCCCCATCACACAGATGGGAAAACAGAGGCTTGGAGAGGTCAAGGCTGCACACTTGTGAGCGCAGGAGGTGGGTCTTAAACCCGAGTCTGCACAACTCAGCTTGCTCTTCCCTCCTTCTCTAGGCAAAGAGCGAAAAGGAAAGATCTGCCCCTGGGAGCCCCCCCTTTGCAGCCCCACCATTTGCTCCTCCTGCCCCCCGGACAGCCCTGTGTGCTCTGAGGTGGCTGTGGCCCACAGCCTCCCTGCCCAGGTCCAAAGCCAGCCATATGTCCTTGAGCAAGGCACTGGCCTCTGATGCCAGAGTCCTCCAGCTATTATTAAGCGGGGATGCTAAGAGCACCAGCCTCCTAGGGACACTCAGAACAGAGAGGGGCACACGGTGGCACTCAGTAAGTGTTCACTAGCAGAATTATCACTTTCGTGCCAAGAACATGCCTTCAAGACCTTCCCGCCCTCCCTCCCGGACAGAGCTGGCCTCCCTCCTCCGTAGCCTTCCTTGTCCTGGAAGGTGAGGGTGAGTCGCCTTCCTGCCTCCTCCCCACCCTGACTGTGGGTCTCTTGAGGGCAGCTGCTGCGGTGTCCTGCAGGTTCCCCCAGCATCCCTGGCAGCCCTCAGATCTGCTGATGCGTGGCTGAGTCCACATCCATTTCCTCCTCCCACTACCACAGCCACCTCCTCACCTCCCAGGAGTTTGGGGAATCTTCTCTGACCTTCTGCTACCCCATTTCAGCTCAGGCCTTGTGCTTGTGAGCCAGATCCTCCAGCCCTCAGACCCCTCTTTGAGCACAGGACGAGGCCCCCTATGACCTCTCCGAAACCCTGCATACCTCCTGGGTTCAGACCTGCCCTCCAGGAGCCTGCTCACTGGCTGTGTGATCTTGGGCAAGGCCCTGTCCCTCTCTGAACCCTGGGCTGATCAGCTGTAAAAGAGGGAAGAAACCCATTCCTCAGCAGACTGCTCTGAGGATTAAAGACAGAGGGTGGGAGCTCTTTGTAAACTGTAAAGGACGGTACGCTTTGGAGATCTATATTTGTTGGTGCTGGGTGCTGGCTGGAATGGGAGTGGGGTGGTGGGTAGCCATGGGAAGTAATTCCACCATAGGTTGACTGGAAACCTTCTCCCTTCTCTTAGAGAAAAGCCAAGCTGAATGTCCTAGTTAAGTGAGCAGAAGCGTGTGTCCCATGGCCTTGGAGTTGGAAGGCTTGGGATCAATTCAATTGACTCTGTTCCTAGCCTGGCTCGAGCCCCTGCTTTAGGCCAAGACCTATGCCAGGCAGTGGGATCCCTGGGAACCACAAAGTCCCTGTCCTCAAAGAGTTGAGAGCCTGATGGGGAAACAGTCCTAGAAGCACCTCCCTACCACCCAGTGTGAGTCAGGGGCTCCCGAGGAAGTCGCCCCAGGGCCCGACTAGGAGGAAGCAGCCTTCAGAATCAGCTGCTGAAGTGGTAGGAGTCTCCATCTCCCCAGAACCCCCTGGTAAGAACTAGAAAAGCTTCCTAGAGGAGGCAAATTAAGTCTTGAAAGAAACTGCCATAATTCAATCAGAGACATAATCCCGTTAATTTAGTCAAAGAACCACTTAATTGAATTTCTTTCCAAATCCAGGCCTTTTCAGAAAGCCAGTGAATCAAATGCCTGCTAAATATAAAGTAAACTCCCCAAATAATCCAATGAATGGCCAGTTGAGTCGACTCCCTGATAAATCTAGCCTGGAATCATTTTGGTCCTGTGACCCTCATTCCATTGGCTTAGTTTTTTTTTTTTTTTTATTAATACAGTGTAACAGGCAAATGACCACTTTGGTCAAATGATCAGAAAGTTCAGGCTGAAGAAGGCTGGCGCCAGTTACATGAGAAATTGGTCACGCCTGCTTGCCAGCTGGGGGTGACACTGTGTGGTGGCAGGGCCGGTGGGAGGGCCATGAATGTAAACTGGATATTGGCTCCCCGCCGGCACCCCAGCCTTGTGAGCCTTCTTTCACTCTGAGCGTCAGTTTTCTCATCTGGAAAATGGAAGATTCAATCAGGAAAGCAAGGAGAGCGCCCTCCCGGAGCACGCCCAGCAACCTGGTGCCCCTGCTTCTCCGCCCTTCCCTCCCCCAACCCGCCTTCATCCTGGCCCTCCTAGGAGAGAAGCCTGCAAACTCTGCTCACCTTCACCCACATAGTTTCCCTCTCTGTAAGATGGACACTTGAACTTTTCATTTAATTTAATTTTTGGAATGGAAAGTATTTTCATGTAAATCAAAATTCAGAAGTTACCAAAGAGGGTACAGCAAAAAGTCTCCCTCCCTCCGTGTTCCCCAGCCACAAGTTACCAGCCTCTTATACCGCCGGCCACGATGACCATGTGATACTTGCAGGAAGAGATGGGCACGTGCTCTCTCTCCTCCTGGCCTTTTTTACGTAAATAGTCACAACTATATTTTCTCCTCTGAACCTTGCTTTTTTCACTGAGCAACACTTTGTGCAGATCTTTCTCCATACTCATTCATTCATACCACATCGTCATGTCCCATTGGATGGATGTCCTACGAGCAGTTCATCAGTTACCTACTGATGGACGCAACTTGTTTCTGGTCTTTCCTATCACACACACACACGCACACACACACACACACATACACACACACACGCACACACACACACACACACACACGCACACACACACACACACACACACACGCACACACACACACACGCACACGCACACACACACACGCACACACACACACACACACGCACACACACACACACACACACGCACACACACTGCTAAGAATAACCCTTTATATCACAGGCCGTTCCTCTCCTGTGTGGTTACACCTGCAGGACAAATACCAGGACTTGGAATTCCTGGAGTGAAGGAAATGCACCACTGACATTGCTGTTCTTGTGCTGATTTACTCTCCCTCGTACGTAGACACCTGTTTCCCTAGAGCCTCACCATCAGTGTGTTACTGAAATTTTTTATCCTTCCGGCCCTGACAGGTCAGAGTGGAATCTCAGTGTAGTTTTAATTTGAAGTTTTCTTATTTTGAATGAGGATGCCATCTTTACCTGCATTTAAGAAAACTTTATATTTCCTTTCCTTTGAAAGTCTGTTAATTCTCTTAGTTATTTTACTTTATATTGTTCGTATTATTCTTACTGATTTCTAGGTGTTCTTTATATATGAGAGAAAGCATGACTTGCAAATTTTTTTTCTGGACCCATCCAGAGATATTCTATGCACATAGATGCAAATACACATATATTCCAGTGGGCACTTTGAATGAGAGTGCTGGAGTTTTTTCCAACTCAATGGTCCAGGTATCTGGGGTGGATCCCTCTGGTCAGAATCCTGGAGCTCGTGCTGAGAACTGGGGCAGGAGGCCTTTCCCCTTTCTGGGGTAGGAGCTACCGACCCCCAGCTTCATCTCCATCTATTTTTTGTTGACTCTTAAGGGCAGGGGTCAAAGCCGGGTACAGCACCCAGGCCACTCTCACAGCCCATTGAACGCTCATCCTCAGACCCCCAGTCCAGAATTCTTTGCAGTCCTCATTCTGTAACAATGTCTGCAACTCTAAGTAGTGTAGGACAAGCCACACCCTCTCTCTCTTCCTCCTGCCCAAGGGCAGACATTTGTGAGAGGTCATCCATGCTGAGGAATGGAGTCTTTGGCCACATCCCAAATCATGCTTGAGGCCTTACTCAGACGGTAGGCCCATTCCTCTGCCTTTATTCCCCATGGCAAACTCCTACACATACTTAAAGGCCCGACTGCAGCAATAATTCCTCTGGGAAGACTTCCATGACTCTCCTCTCCTTCTCTCTTATGGCTCTGATCATCTTGTCTATGTCTATGTTTACCAAAGCAAGAACTGTGTTTTCCTGTTTCTCTGTCCTCCAGAATTTCCTGACGTGAATTACCAAATGACTCATCAAAGGTAGGTTCCTAAACCATTTAGGGCCCCAGTTTCTTCATTTGAAAAAAAGATCATAATATAAAGCCAACCACAAAGGGTTGTTGAGAGGATTAAATGAGTCAGTTCTTATAAAACATTTAGCACAATGCCAGGCATGTAGCAAGGGTCCAATACATGACAGCTATTGATTATTACTAGCCTTGGGACACTGGGAAAATCACTTCTCTTCTCTTGGCCTCAGTTTCCTTATCTACAAACTGAAGGTGAAGTAGTAGACCTAGCAGTGATCATCAATGGTTGCTAAAACCATAGGGTAAAAGGTTGATGGGAAAATTCATAATGGAAGGATGAGGCTGGCTACACCTAAAGCCATCAATCAACCCTAACATCACTAAAAGTTGGGACAGCCTGACACTCTGTGCCTCCTGCTCCGATGCACTAGGAAGGACACAACATCATTGATAGAATATTCTCGATGAAATCATTGAATCCAAATCTACCAGCCTCTAGAGTCTACATGTAGTTACAAGTTTATGCGAAATATGTGGGGTAGTGGAGCACGTTAAAAGACCCCACAAAGATACAACCAAATCCAGACTGTGGAAACTCAGTCTGGAGTCTTACTCAGCCATAAAAAGGAATGAAATACTAACACATGTTGCAACATGATTGAACCTTGAAAACATGCTCAGTGAAAGAAGTCAGACACAAAAGGTCACATATTGTATGATCCCATTTATATGAATGTACAGAATAGGCAAATCCACAGAGACAAAAGTAGATTAGTGGTTGCTGGGAGAGGGCAGAAATGGGGAGTGGCTGCTAGTGGGTATAGGGTTTCTTTTTTGGGTGATAGAAATGTTGGGGAATTAGTGGTGATAGTTGCAAACTCTTGTAAACATACTAAAAGCCACCCGAATTGTAGTTTTTTGTTTTTTGGGGTTTTTTTAAAGATGACCAGTAAGGGGATCTTAACCCTTGACTTGGTGTTGTCAGCACCACGCTCTCCCAAGTGAGCTAATCGGCCATCCCTAAATAGGGATCCGAACCCGTGGCCTTGGTGTTATCGACACCACACTCTCCCAAGTGAGCCACAGGCCGGCCCTAAAATTGTAGGTTTTAAAATGGTGAATTTTATGGTGTGTGAATTATATCTCAATGAAAGACAGACAGACAGACAAGGAGATTTAAAAGATACATCAACCAGTTACAATATGTGGACCTTAAGTAGATCCTCATTCAAACAGATCAACAAACAAAAAAAGACACATTTTGGAGACAATTTAGGAAAATTTGAACATTGTCTCGATATTAAATGATCTAATGAAAGAAATGGTGTTACTTTTGTTAGGTATGATAATGATATTGTGTGTGTTTTAACAAAGTCCTTATCTTCAGAGATATTTACTAAACTATAGATGATATGATATCTGGAATTTTTTTTTAAAGTGTGTTTGTATGGGATGGATGAAACAAGAACAAAAAATGTTGATAATTGTTGAAAATTAGTGAAGAGTATATTGGCTTATTATATACTATTCTCTCTACTTTTTAGTATATTTTAAAATTTCAATAATAAAAGGTAAAGCAATGAATGGACTGACTTATTTTCTTCTTTATATTTTATTGATTTCTCCAATTTTCTACAATAAATATATACTGCTTTTAATCATAAAAATATACTAAAGCTATAAAATTAACTGAGGGGGCCAAACCAGCTCACCTCTGAACCTTGCCGCTCGGCCTCCAGGAAGCTCTGTCCTTCCTGGATCTTTACTGGGTGGGAAGTGACAGCCTCAAAGCCTACTGGATGGGAGGGAGGGGTTCACCCTTAGAGAGGAGGACATGCTGGGACTGTTTCTCCTGCACTGTGGTTTCCTCTCACACTACCTCCCACTGAAGCTGTCACCCAAGAATGGACAAACCCTCCTCCCCAGCTCCCTTTAGTCCAACTGAGGCTGGTGGCCTTTTAGCCTGATGTCTAATCAGGAGTCTATTTAAAAGGTCCCCTTGGCCTTAGGACAGAGGCCTGTTTCTGGCCCTTTTTAACCATGTAACTTTGGAAATCAACCTCTCAGACCTTTGTTTCCTCACTTGTAACATAAGGAAATAATAACTCCAACCTCAGGGCTATGGCAAGAATTACATGAAACGGGCTTATCCTAGATTATAGTAGGTGCTCAATTAATGGGAGCTTTTTAAAAAATAAAGAAACTTTATAAAAGTGATATAAGCCCATTAGATATTGAAAATGCAGGAAAACAGAAGGATAAAAAAAAAAACAAAAAAACCATAGTTCCGCCACCCGGAAGTAGTCACTGTGAACATTTTCTTTCCAGGCTCTTCCCTGTGCATAAATCATGTTTTGTTTTTAAGTACAATTTTAATCCTGCTGTCATGACACACTTATAGCCTGCTTTTATTCTCTTAATACTATAACATATTTCCTCATGTTATCATAAACTGTAAACATAACTTTTCATGCTTGCGTAACATCCATTGTGTGTTTATGCTGTTAGCCAATCCCTCTTACCCACTAGATGCTAAAAAAAAAAAAAAAAAGTCCCCCTTTGTTGTACACTTACACTAGTTCCAATTTTCACCATTATAAAGAACTCCACAAGGAACATGTATTCTGGATGTCTTCCTTAGGATGGATTTGTAGAAATGGAATTTCTGGTCCAAAGCAAACCCATTTTTAAAGCTCTTGGGTAGTTGGAAACTTTCCAAAGATGTGAGGCCCTTTATCTCTGCCACCATCAACAACTGGCATTTTCAACAAAGAATTTTGCCAAATACAATCTCAGATAATACAAAAAGATGGTGACAGTTTCGTGAGTGTAGTAAGGGATACAGTTTCCTAGGATAACGTTACCCAAACACCCACGGCTCCACCCCCCAGCTCTCCCCACCCCACCTGGTCTCCTTACTAGGAGGAGTCGTTGGTGGGGTCCGAGAGAAGTACAGGGACTGGGGTACACTCAGGGCTCTTCGTCCCTCCAGAGAGTATTCCTTACCCCAGGAGATGCGAACCTGGAGTCTATGAACCCCACAGTTCTATGTAAACCGGGAGTGGGGTGGGCGGTGGGGAGGATTCCAGCTCTTTCTCAGAGTCTCTGGAAGGGTGGAGCCTCCCCTTTCAGTCCGCCCACCCCCGAGGGCCGCCCTCGGAGGCGCCCTCGGCGGGCATGGCCGATGGCCAGCGCATGTGGGGCGTGCGTGCCTGCAGAAGCATCCCAGCACCTCACTCTGCAAACACGAGAACCACGAACCCCCCGGGGCCGGGACGCCGGGGCGGGGCCGGGGCGGTGACGTCACGGCCCCGCCCCCGGCCCGCTCCCTCCTCCCGGCGCGCGCCTCCCTGGCCGAGTCCTCACCTGGCCGCACAGGTGTGCGCATCTGGCATCGCCGAGGCCGACCTGCAGGTGTCAGGTGAGCGTCAGCGAGAGCTCACGGTAGGGGCTGGGAGGGGGTCCGGGTGGGGGTCCTGAGAGGAGAGGGGAGCCCGGTCAAAGGAAAATGGTCAAAGAGGAGCAGGAGCCGGGCGTGGGTCTGCGGGGGTACCGGCTGCTCCCCAAACTTCCTAGTGTCTTGATTGTAGTCACGTTGTCCTGAAAACGTAGGCTTGGAGGAATTTGAAGGAGAGGAAGTTAAAGAGGAAGCAGCAGATTTCCAAATATTTCAACCATAAATGTATTGTTACCTTTTCTTATATGGTGTCTTTTCTTTGGTGTAAAAGTAATGTGTGCTGATTGACTGCTGGACAAATGCAGAAAAATAGGACGGAAATTATCCATGGTTTTAAGACAAGCAAAACCACCATGGCTATTTTGGTGTATTTCTTTTTAGTCTTTTTTCTGTGCACAATCTTTTTGTATAATTTTATCATACAGTATTTAAAATTCTTATTCTTTCTTTTCTCCTTTTAATATTGTGTCGTAAGCATTTTCTGGTGTTATTAGTCATTCGTGTTTGTGTGATCATTATTTTTAATGGCTATGTAGTGTTACGTTTGAGGGATTGGCCATAGCTGGGTACCATTCTGAACACGCGGAGGAAGGATCTCAGGGGAACAGGGAGCTGTAACAGAAAAAACGTGGGCTCCGGGTCAGACAGGTCACAACCTCCACCTTCAGCTGTGGGATCCTGTGAAAGACCTTTGCTCTCTCTAAGCATCAGTTTGCACATCTGGGAAATGCATACATAAAGCTACTTCACTGGGGTGTCCTGAGGATTAAATGAGCTAATTCATATAAAATCCACCACCATCATCACCACAGATCTGGCAGAAAAAGGGTCCACATATTTGTGGTTTTGAAGGAGGGATTCGGACCAGCTGCAGCCGCTGAGGGACCGGAGTAGAGGAAGAGCTCCTTGGAAAACTCCCGGAATGGAGATATCTCTGGGTCTGGGGCAGGTAGACCTGAGCCAGTGGGAATGGGCCACATCCACTCTGTGTGAGCCAGGCACAGACAGGGTCCCTGAGGTGACCTCCAGGCCCCCAGATGGGTTCGACCTCTTGGGATGAACTTCTGGAGGAGGTTCAGAGTGAGGGGATTGAAAGAAAAGTGGGGTGGGGTGGAGGTGGAGCTTAGTAATAATCAACCCCTTGTACAGATGAGGAAACTGAGGCTCAAAAGAAGGATGAGTTGTTGAAGATCCTCGCGGGAAACAGTAAGGGAGTGGTTTGGACCCCAGGGCTCCTAACTCCCCCAGGCGTCTCTACACCAGACGACTTGGTGGAGGAGTGCGGTAGAGGAAGAGTCGGAGTTGAGTCATCAGCTTCACTTGTAGCAGGCTGAGCTTCGCTTAGAGAAAACAGAAGTCTCTGCTCTTTGAGCCTCTGTTTCCTCATCTGTAAACGGGGATAATAACTCCCCATCTACCTACTTACGAGGCCTGTCCATTGATAAGTAGCGAAGCCCTCCTTCCACTCTGAGGGGCTGTGCAATCTCTGATCATACATCCACATCCTGACCCCCTCATTATCTTAAGTCTCTGGCCATCTTCAGAGGGGGACCTGGTCAGCTGTCAGCTGAACCATATGGGTGCCTGTGGTCACACCCCAGTTAGGATGAGAAATCTACGTCTCCCTGAGCCATCTGTTTCTAGACCCTGAGGGGGTTGCTCTGTTTTTCTAATTGGGCTGTCCCAGAATGTGCACATAAACCAAGCTATCACTGTAAGAGAAAGGGCTCTGTGTCCTGGTGGGAGCACCTGAGTGTTAGGAAAATCTTGTGGTGAGGGCCCACGACCCCCTGGGGCCATCCCCTTCTGTGTGATCTGTCACTCCAGGACACTAACAGAAATACCAGGCTTCCCTCGTGATTGGGTATCCAGCAGTCTCTGATATTTTGTAACAGAATTCGGGTGGTCACCTTCCAATTTACAGGAAATTGGAAGTGGCTCATTATGTAGTCAGGAATTTTAGAGTGGCAGATAGCCCAAAGACTCAGAATCAAGTCCCTGCCTTCACCCTGGGAAACAAAATTTCTGAAACTTTCACACGTCTGCCTCTTGCCTGTTCAAGGATGTGATAGCTAATACTTACTGAGGGCATCATTTGCCAGCCTCTTGTTCGAAGTGCTTTAGAGCAATCCTATGAAATAGGTATGTTATTGTTTTACAGACAGTGAAACTGAGGCACAGAGAGGTTGAGCAAGGTGCCCAAGTGGAGACGGGATTTAATCCCAGGCAGTCTAGCTCCAGCAATCACTCCCATTACAGGCTAGGCTGCCTCATTAGCCTAAGACGGTGTCTGATTGGACACAAGTCTATGAGTTCAAGCACGTCTCTATGTTGTCTTCTGCACAGGGCATCAGGGATTCCTGGGGAAAATCCCTGCACTCTGTCAGTGTCTGTTGACATCCTGATCTCTGTCTTAGCTCCACTCACACTGATTTATAATGACGGGGTGTCCTTGAGTAGATAAGCTCCGCCAGGGCAGGCCCATGTACATTTCACCTCTGGACCTACCGCCAGGCCCAGGTGGGCCCAGTTCTGCTCCCCATGACTGAATTAATAATAACTGCATCTACCATTCATGTGCCAGGCTCTGGGCTGCAGCTTTATGCATGTCACCTCTTTTAATCCACCTCAGGTGAGTACCACTGCCACCCCCATTTCTTTTCCTTTTTCTTCTTCTTCTTTATTTATTTATTTATTTATTTTTTTGGTGGTTGGCCAGTACAGGCATTAAACTGTGGACCTTGGTGTTATTAGCACCACGCTCTAACCAACCGAGCTAACCAGCCAGCCCATAACCCCCTTTCTGAGATGAGAAAACTGATGCTTAGGAAGGTTCTAGAAACTAAGGATTTGAATCCAGCCTGTTGAAGCAGAGTCTTTACCACCACTGCCTCCCAAGTGAGAGCTCAGTGTGGGGGTCCTCCAACCCTAAATGCAAACCACGGTTGCATACCCCATCTGTAAAAATATTTTTGAGTGTGCATTTTGTACTCAAATGTTGTTTACTTGTTTACAACTTAGGTATATATGTTCTGCCATGTTTATATGTGCATTATAAAACATACGTTAAAATAGAATACTTACAAGGCTAACAAAAACTAAATAAGAACACAAATTCTTATTTTTTTTCTTCCCACACCCCCCTGGATCAGTTAGTGAACTTTCTGGGGTGCAGGCATCTACTGTGGAGAAAGACAGCTATTGTAGTAGTCACCAGAATCCCCTGGATGTTTCTAGAGAGGGTGAGAAAACTTGTGGTGTCCTGAAGGGGCCAGGGGACTTGAATGGGGAACTCAGACACCATGGGCAGGTCCTGGTTGGCATGCATTGAAGGAGACAAAGGGTGAGTGGGGTCCAGTTCCCAAGGTGGGGTAAGGCTCCAGGGAGGATCTGGAAAGATAAATTGGAATCCTTCATAACCTTTATGAACATTAGGTCAGATTCTCTTAAACTTTCTGTGCCTCGGGTTTTTACCTATAAAACAGGCAGAGTGATCTCCAGCTCATAGGATTGTTGTAGAATTAAGCCAGATTCAGTGATACATGCCTAGTGTGGAAGCTGGCACATAGTCCATCCAATAAATGCCAGTTTTCTCCCTCTTCCCTTCCACAGGCAAAACTCTAAGCTGCTCTGAGTAAATCCACTGGATAAATCCCATAGTCAGCTGCCCGGGACTGGAGACCCTGCCTACCTCCACCTTCCTCTTCAGCCCTCTCCCCTGAGGGAGGGGGATCCTGGGTGCCATCTGATTGGACCCCACAGTGGACCCCTCCCATCCCAAAATGCCTGAGGTTCCTTCTGTAGAGGCCTTGCTCTGGTTGCCCCTTCCTCCAGCCTTCCATCTCCTCCCGTCGTTCAATCCTACTGACTTTCACCCTCCCCAGTGTCAGCTTCCAAATTTCTCTGTAGACGGGGCTTGGGGGGCAGTCTGGTTGGGGATGGGGTTGGGGGTCAGGGACTTGTCTTGATTCTGCATCTGTGCAGAGCTCCCCATGAGGTTAAGAGAGCAGCAGTCGTGTGTGTCACAGGGTGCCCCGGGTGGAGGGTGGAAGGTGAGAGGGTTGCTCGCCGGCACTTGGTGCCTCTGCTTATGCGATGCCACAAGGATCTGTCTTGCAGCATTCATGTCTAGCATCTTCCCTCCAGTGTTGCTAGTGCCTCTTTTTCTTGTGTGTATCCAGCCTGTCCAGTCGGCTTGTCACTTCCTAGTGAGCAGGGTCCAGTGTAGACCTCTGAGGCCCCGCAAGGAGTTGGCATCAGGAGGTGTTTGTGGATGGACGTGTGATGTGGCGAGGAGCTGATGAATCACGCCAGCTGTGCTGAGCCGAAGAGTGTTGTTGTGGGAATCGGGGTCATTAGATGCAGCCATCATCATCATTCCAGGACCCAGCTAATGAGTGGTTGTGTGCCCGGCAATGGGAATCCTTGGCTTCCCGGAGGATGGAAGGAGCAAGTTTTGGAGAGAGTTGGTAGCAGCACAAACAGGGTACATTGTGCTGAGCACAGGGGTCAGATGAGCCCAAAGGGGCAGGGAGGTGACAGGCCAAGGTAAAGGAGGGAAGCAGACAGAGGGAACTGAAGGCAGGGTGAGGGTGGCCTTTGGGGATGCTGGGGGATTTGTTTAGTGCTCTCTGTGCCTGTGGGACACATGACAGGTGTTCTTGACTCCTCTGGGAGTTGATTTCCCAAAGGAGACCAGCAGCATAGGGAATGCTGAGAGAGTTTGTCCACCTCCAGCCCCAGGGGGGCAGGGGGTGAGGAGACAGAGAACCTACCATGAGAAGGGTGGACGGGGTGGGGAGGAGCCATCGGAAAAGGCCTGTCTCTGAGGGAAGGCTGGTAGGCATGATCTGGCCCAGGGATGGAAAGTGCCAGGCCTGCCTCCAACCCAGAGACCACACACAACATCACTTACTGCACAAGCATTTACGGGGCACCCATTTCCAGTTGGTTGCTGTATTAGTCCATTTCTGTTGCTTATAACAAAATACCTGAAACTGGGTAATTTATAAAGAAATGAAATTTATTTCTTATAGTTTGGAGGCTGGGAAGTCCAAGGCCCAGGGACCATATCTAGTGAGGGCCTTCTTGGTGGGCACTCTACAGAGTCCTGACCAGAGTGTCACATGGTGAGAACAGGCTGAGCAAGAGGGAGCGAACCTGCTCACTCGCTCTCCTTTTAAAGCCATCAGAACTAGGCCCATTATGCCACGAATGGGATCAATCCATTCACTAGGGCACAGCCCTCACAGTCTGATCACCTCTTCAAAGCCCCACCTTTCCAATACCATAATTGGATTTCCCACCCTCTTCACACTGTTACAACGGGGGTCAAGTTTTCAATAAATGAACTTTTGGGGGACACACTTAACCCATGGCAGACACCCACAGGAGCCTCTATAGGAGGGTTTCTCTCTCGGAGCTTATGTTCAAGGGTATTAAAAATAAACAAGTGAATGTTTTCAGCCAGTCATAAGTACCATAAAGAAAATAAAGCAGGTATCCCCAGAAGAGAAGGACAGAGGGGAAGGAAGCCCACTTAAGGCTGTGTGGCCAAAGATGGCCTCAGTGAGGAGGTGACTTTTGAGTTGTGGCCTGAGTCATGAGTAGGAGACCACTATTGAAGATCGGGGGGAGGGAGGGATTCCAGGCAAAGGGAACAGCAAGTACAAAGGGCCTGAGGTGTGATGAAATGAAAGAAGAGCGGCGAATGTGGGAGCGAGCTTTGACATGAGATCCAAGGCAGGCAGGGGCCAGATCATAGCAGGCCCTGGGAAAGAATGTGGATTTCATGCTAAGGGAGGAAGGAACCATTGGGGTATTTTCAGAGGCCAAGGACATGATCTCACTGGTTAACGAGGCACTATAGTATCCAAGTGAGAGACATTTGTGGCAGGTTAAGAATATAGTTGGGAGGGGGAACTGTCTGGAACTGCTTATGCTTTGAATATGTGGGTGGTAGGCAGGAGAGAACCCCTTCCCTCTGAGCCCAGATGTGTTAGGACCTCAGAGTCTTTCTCCACACAGTGCCCTGGACATGGAGCATAGAGGCCATCCCCATGCAGTCCAGCCCTAGTGTACAGATGAGGAGACTGAAGTTCTCCAAGGTCCTGCTGAGATTCGGTGGCTGAGCTGGGACTCAGACCCTGCCTCTTGCTACCCCGCCCTGCTCCTGCTCTGCTGCAGATGGAAGAGTGGGGAGGAGCCACTGGCAGGGAATGACCTGACCAGGCATGGCGATGCAGTGAGGTCACCCGGGGGAAGCATCTGAAAGGAGAGGCTGGGCTGAGGCACTGCCCTGGGAGCATGAGAGGAGGGCAGAATATCACAGGAGGGTCTGGAGACAAGGAGCCAGGGCCTAGTTGGACAAGGAGAGGAGGATATGCCAGGGCAGCATCTGCAGGCTGGCAGGCCTAGGGGAGCTCTCGGAGCCTGTGTGGGCCACTGACACACCAGGGTCTTGGGAGAGATGTGAGCAGGACCTGAGGAAGGGGAGAGCTGGAGAAGCTTCCTGCAGGGACCTCTGAGAGCCAAGACCAAGACGGGCAAAGCTACTGGCTCACCCAGGCCCAGCTAGGACTGATACCTCCAACCCCCCAAATCTCCATCCCCTTTCCTGCTCAGAAGGGGCTGCTGGTGGCCCCTGCAGAGGAAGGGGAAAGAAAGGAGGAAAGAGGCAGGAGGCAGCCTTGTGTGGTGCTAGAGGGAGGCCATGTCAGGGGGCCGGGATTGAACTCTGCTCTGCTCCTGAGAGCAGTAATAGTATCAACATCTTCCCCTTACTCAGGACTTCTGGGCTAAGTTGCTTTTGTGCGTAATTATCTGTATTATCTCCATTCTACAAATGAAGCTCGGAGAGTTTAAGGAAATTGCCTAGTGTGACACCATTAAAAAGTTCCAGAGTTGGCGCGTTTGAAGCCAGCTTCTTAACCATGGTGGGCTACTGCCTGGGGCTCCCTGCGACCTTGGGCAAGGCACTTTCCCTCCTTGGCCTTCAGTCTCTCTGTCTGTAAAGCAATGGAATAGAATAAATGACTCCCATGGGCCCTTGTAACTTTCTTGACTGGAGTTTAGAATTGCTTCTGTAGTAAAGGGGCTGAGGGGCAGGAGCCTGATGGAGGGGGAACCAGAGACCTGTCCTGGATCTGTGTCCTCGACTAGCCTGGGCGAAGTGGTTAAGAGCACAGGCCTGCCGTGCCCCCACCTGCTCTGAGGTGCACGTGAGTGTTGAGCCAGTCAGTGCAGGTGATGTGTCTCTAGAGGCGGCCCATGGCAGGTGGCAGCTCTGAGTGTTTGGTAGAGGGCAGAAGACTGTCTCCTTACAGTCCATTCATTCAGTCATTCAGCAAAAGTTTGTTAAATACTTCCTATGTGCCACACACTAGTCTAGATATTGGTGACACAGTGGTGCCCAGAACAGCTTTAACTCCCTGCCTTCGTGCGACTTAGTCCTTGAAGAGGGGTATGCAGAAAAAAAAAAGGTTTTTTCAAAAAGTACCATATAGAGTATTTTAGATAGTGGTAAGTGCCAGGAAAAAAATGAAACCGAGAAGGGGAGAGGCAACGCCCTTGGGGGGCCGGAAGGAGACTTACAGGAACTGAGGTCAGGAAATCTAAGGGGGAGTCATGGATGGACCAAGGTGGGCCGTTTTCAGGACCGTCCTTGACGTTTAATAAATCAGTGTGTCCACAGTCAATACTCAGATTCCTTTGGGAGGTACCAAAATCTGTCTCCTTGTCACTGGTTTCACCTGCATCCGTCTCTTCACTGTCTGGCAGTTCCAGGTCTATCATTGAGATCCCCAGCCTAGTACTCCAGGGTGCTGAGGGGTCTTGAGGGATCTAAAAATAGGAAGTAGCAAAGGTCAATTTGGAAAGGTGCTGGGAGAAATGCAGCTCCCAACCCAATGCAGAGCAGCTGAAACCCAGGGCGGGGCCCTTGAAGCTGGGGCTTCACGCCACACTTACTGTTCCAGCTGATTGCATCTTCTGCCTGGGTGGGTGCACAGGGAAGGTGGCTAGGGGAACTTTAGCTGGCCACACCCTAAGGCTTCAAAGTTGGGAGTTAAGGCCAGGAGGAATCTTTGAGAACCAAGTGGGAGAGAGAAGTCAAGCCTGGGGCGTAAGATGTCTTTGCTTTGGAACAGTCTCCTCTCCTCGTCTGGGTTTTACATTATGTCTGTTTCCCCTTAGAGATTAACTGCGAAGTTCTTTAGAAGGATCCACAGACTGGTCTTCTGGGAAGTAGGAAGGAAGAGGACTTGGGCCCACAATGCAGCAGCTTGGGAGGGTCCAGGAGCCTGGAGTTCCTTAGCAGGTCTTGGAGGGAGTAGACACTCTTAAGACTGGTTAGACCAGGGAACTGACCAGGATCTTAATGGGGGAAGTGGGAGTAGTGGGGTGGTGGGAGGACTGGTTACAAGTCCTGGAATTCAGAAGGGGGCAAATGACAAGATGAGGAGGGGAAGCTGGGATAGTATGCTGCAGACAAGAAATTTTGTTCCTGAGAACATCTGACTGTGTTAGGAAGTGCCAGGGGACTTGTTCCAGCCAAACCCAGGCTCCAGGCTCCTGTGCCCTAAGGCGGGTGCTGTGAGGGCCTCAGATTCCCCACTGTAAAACAGGGAAAGAATACTGGTTCAATCTGTTGTTGTTTGAGAGGATTAAATGACACAACCGACTCTCCCAGTGCTAGGTGCTAAGTAGGTCCTGAAGTAGACGAAGGCCTATATTTGGGAAGGCCCAGATTGGAAGGGAGCGGTGGTGAGGACAGGAGGACACAGGGGTGGACTCCACCCCTACTCAGTCATGCCAGGGCCCCTCTGCCTGGGCTGATGTGAGGAAACACAATGGGGGCTCTGACTAAGGGGGTGGCTGCTGCCCAGGCCAGCTAGCTGAATGTGGCCAGGGCCCAGTGAGAATTTGGGCCCAGAGTTGCCTAATCTGCCAATGCTTCAAGAGAAGTGGGGAGTATGGGTCTGTAATATAAAATCTTCCAGTTCTAAAACTTTGGGAATCATTAACAAAACAACAACAAAAACACCATGTAGGCCAAGCAAAGCCCACCACCTGGCTGGTGACCCCTGCTCCAGTGCAAAGTTGGCACCGGGGGCAGGGCCTCCGCTGGCTGCTGCATGTCTCTCCTGGGAGAAGGCTCCTCCTCGGTCTCCCACTGTTGGAAATGGGCTCTTGATAGACTCAGCTTCATGGGACCACTGGGAGAACAGAACCGTCTTGCTGGGCTTTGTGGTCCAGAGCAAACCCCTTCTCCTCTCCGGGCCAGTTTCCTGACCTGTGAAAGGACCTGATCTGTGGGGTTCCTGCAGGTTTGGACAGTGTGTGACTAAGTCTCTCAGGCTTGAGGGAAGATGCAGTTATTATGGAAGTGACTCTTCCTGGGAACTGTACTTCCCGATTGGATGCGCTCAGGCATTTTGAGTGTCCAGATTCACAATTGTGTTTGTGAATGTAGGTGTGTCATAATTTGGAGCTTTGCATGGCACAGTGTAAATATCATCATTTTAATAATCCTGTCCTGGAACCTTTCGTGGGGTGCTCCGGAAGCTGAATAGGAAGCCCTAATTAATTCTCCCAGTGACCTGGGGAGGGCAGGGTCCTTCTTCCCCAACTGCAGTTAGGAAACCCAAGCCCAGAACTAGCTGGGAGGTGACTTGGCTAAATGTGCACCATTCAGGGCCCTGACTCGAGAGTTGGTTGCGTGGTAGTGTGTGGGGTCCCTCATTCAATGGGCGAGAATCATATTAGGATTTGAGGGTCTGCTCTGTGCCCATCACAGTCTGAGCTGCGGGGAAAGGGACGGGGGATTGATTTTTCTTTGGGAAGAGAGCATATGAGCCCAGGCTGCCTCTCCGGGCCTTTTGTCAAAGCCCCTCCATTTCTCGCTGTCCTCTCGAATTTCTCGCCCCCGCATCCCCCTGGCCTGCAGCATTCGGAGCCTGGAGACGAGTGAGCGCCCAGCTCTCTAACATGTCATTTGCAGGGCGGCGCATAGTCGCCCGCCTTGGCCTTTGCGTGGGGCCCGCTGCTTTGGCTGGAGAGGAGAACCCCGCGGGAGGGAGAGGAAGCTTTGGGTCGAGGAAACCCCCACTTTTTGCGCGCCCTCCTCTAACTCCTGCCCCTCGCCCGGGCTTTCCAACTGTGCCCCGAACTCTATGAGAGTGTCGCTGTCCGTGTGCGCTCCCCGGCCCCACGCGTGAGACCGCGATCTTGCGAAGCGCTCCTTGGCGGCTGGGGGACTGCGTTTCCCGGCTGCGGCCCCCAGCGTCCCCGGGCGCGCAGGACGCGGGCCCTTTAAATCCTCCGGGGCGGCGGCGGCGGCGGCGGCGGGCCGGGGATGACATCAGCGGGCGGGCCCGGGGCTCAATGGGAGCCGGCGGGCGCGCGCGGGGCGGGAGCGCGCGAGCCGGCGGCGGGGGCGGGCGGCAGGAGGGCCGGGAGGAGGGCTGCGGCGGCGGCGGCGGCGGCGGGAGCCCAGAGCCAGAGCCCGAGCCAAAGCCCGGCCGGGGCCGAGCGCAGCGCAGCGCGGCGGCGGCGGCGGCGGGGCCGGGAGAGGCTGGCGCGCCGGGCGGCTCCGCGAATCCTCCGGCATCCGCCCCGGCGGGCCGCCCCCTCCCGCGGCAGCCCCCCGAGCAGCGGCCCGGCACCGGCGCCTTCCCGGCGGGGTAAATATCGGGGGGCCGCGGGCCCGCGGAGGGGCGCGAGCCTGGGGGAAACGGGGCTGCCTCCGCCTCTTTGTTTTTGCCGGGAGAGGGAGGGGAGGGCGGCGGACACACGCGCGTTCGCGCCCGGGCTGTGGGGGCCGGTCCAGGCGCCGCCCGCTCGGCCCGGCGAGGACAAAGGCGCGGCTGGGGACGAGGAGGAGGGGGCTGTTATTTTGCAGGCTTGCCTGGGGGGCCCCCGTCCGGCCCGCCTTCGCCTCCTCCAGCTGGACCCTTTAAGGCCCCAGCTGGCCGAGGCGGTCACCCTGGCTGTGATTTGGGGGCGCTGAGGGAGGGGGGCCCGGGACTGGGGCTCCGGGGGCACCCGCTGCTGTCGACCCCGGCCAAGCCCTGGGCTTCTGTGGGTTCCACCGGACAATCAGCAGCGCCCCCCGTCCTCTCTGGGCCCCGGTGCCCCGGACCTGGGGGGTCAGCAAGGCTGCTCCCGCATGTTGGGTGGGGGCATTTGGGGGTCCTAAGGTGATGGGGAGTGTGGTCGCCCAGGCCACCGATGTTGTTTTCCTTTGTGGAGAGAAAGAAAGGGGTGGGGGTTATTTATCAGATCGGATTCTCCGCCGCTGTGTGTGAGAAATTCATGTTTTGCAAGTCTCTGTGGAACGTAAAACTGTTTGTGACCGAGTGTCCTTAGAGAGAGGATTCCCAGGCTCCCCGGAGTACCCAGACTCGAAGTGGGATGAGCCCCCTCCCCAACTTTTCCCTTAGTTTTCTTGCGTGTCTTCTTCTTGGCATAACCTCCGTCAGGGGGAGGGATTTGGGGAGAGAGAAGAGGATAGTGTCTGAGTTGCTTCCAGTAAATGCCTGCGTTCGGCTCTCCTGTGCCTTGGTGTCTAGGATGTCCCTTCAATTTCGATTGTAATGGTCCTGTGAGGAGGGCCCTGGCCCTGGCCCTGGGTGGGGGGGTCAGGGAGTGAAAAAAAACTGCCCCTGTGCTGTGCTGGTTGGTAGTGTGCCTGATTTCCTTAACCAGCTGAAACTCCTGAATCTTCATGTCCGCCTTTTTATTTCCCCCCACTTTGTTTATCAACCCTCCCCTCCCCCCCATGGGAGAAACAGCAGAAGAAACTGGGAAGCCTCTCCCATTCCTGAATGAAGCCTTTCTCTGCTCCTCCGGGAGCTTTTGGGGAGATAGTGCTGGGACAGTATAGGCTCTCCCTGTAGCCCTGGCCCCCAGGGTGTGGAGGAGACACTGGGGGTCTGGGTGACAAGGGGTCCTGCAGGGCTCATTGCACCCCTCTCCCCTTCTCTGCAGACAGCCCGGTGAGTGGGGAGGGGCTGGGGGTCATGTGCGGTATATTTATGTAAGACACCCAGACAGAGGGCACGGGTATTTATATAACCCGGCCTGGGTATTTATGTAATATAGGATGCCGGTATATTTATGTTCCTTTCCTAACCTGCGGCTTTCCCGGCTGCTATGTGTGGTCTCTGAATTGGTGTTGGCGGAAAACGGATGGGGGGAGGGGGCTGTTTGTGTGTACTCACCCACGCCCCCACCCCCCCAGCAGGGCTCTCTGCCTGACGTTCTTTCTTCCCTCAGAGTGTACACAGTTGGGAAGCTGGACAGTGTGTGTACGTGGGGTGTGTGGCCTGTGGGTTTCCTGCAAATGTGGAGTGTGTCCTGCTGGCAGGCACGCCACCTCAGCTGGGACAGGCCAGGCATGTGGACAAAGGCCCTTGATTGCGAGTTTGGCTGGCACCGGGTGGAGGCTACTTCGCTGTGTTTATTGGCGAAGGGCTAGTGGTGGTTGCCTGGGTGCTGGGGCTGCAATGTCTATCCTGAGCAGGAGCTGTCAGCTCCCTGGCTCTGTTGGGGCACAGAGCTCAGGCCTGACCATCTGTAGATCAGTGTCTCCCAACTCCCTTTCCAGGTGGGCCTGGCCCTCAGGGTAGCACTTGGCCTGGGGAAGGAGCAGGGTCCCTGTGCCAGCAGTGCTCTTCCATCTCCCTGTTCTGCCTCCCAGCCCTGGCATGAAATACACCCTATTTGTGAGGGTGGGAGGCCTCCAGGTGGGGTGGCAGGAACCCTGTCCTAGGGTCTTAGGTGAGACTGCCACTGACTTGCTGTAGGGTGGCATAGGGCAGGTGGTGTGGTCTCTCTGGGCCTTTGTTCCCTGTCTGCAAAAAGGAGTCCCCTCTTGATAGTCTTCTTCCTTGGCCCTCTTGGAAACACTCTGAGATCTCAGGGATCCCCCCCTCTCTCCCTATTTCATGGTCCACTGTCACCCCAACAGGTGAGACTGCCTCCAGGCCTTTGAGTTTTCTCCTCAGCTGGCCAGGGGCACAGAGTGCCCAGACCTTTGCCCCAGGCCAGAACAGAAGAGTCAGTACCAGGTTTGCCCAGGCCCTGATGTCCCATGGCCTTAGGGCACTCAGAGTAGGTCGCAGGAAGGAGGGAAGCTGCTCAAATCAGAACACCTCCCACCCCACAGAACCCCTAGCTACCCACTGGTGGCTATAAACCTGGATTTTGTCCCCTCAGTTGCTCCAAAAGAGCCCTCTTGGGAGACCCTCCCTTCTAGTTCTAAAGGAAGCCAGCTCCAGGCGGTCCATCCAGAAAGAGACGTGCATAGAGGCCTGTGTGAGATTCTTAGTGTCACCAGGTAGAGGGGAGAGGTGGGGGGGAGATGATGGGAAGGTAGATGTTCTAAGGTGTCCCTTTCCTGCCTTCTCCCCATGGGGGATGAGTTCTTTCCCACAGAACACTCTGGGAACTGGCAAGGTCAGGTCTCCAGTTCCTGGCAGTAGAAGCCTAGGGTGGGATGGGTGTGGCGGCGGGACCCTGTTATTTCATCTTGGAGGTTGGGACTTGCTGGTGGTTGCCATGACAATGTTCCAGGATGGTCAGCTCCAGCATCACTGCTCTCCATCACCCCCTTTGTCCTTGATTTTCCTTTCAGGGTCTTGGTCCATTGTGACCAGCCTCCCACTTGAGAGGCTCCTACTGTAGGGTCCCCGAATGAGTGTCCCCCAAAGAGATGCTTGCTTGGCTGTTTGCTCTTGGGCCTTGTCTCTAATTCCACCTTATGCAGGCTAAGCTGAGACCTGTTCTGAACCTGCCTCAGCTACTCCCCAGATGTGTTGGAGTGGGGGCTGTTGGGCTACCTGGCACCTGGTTGCCCTCAGGCAGAGTGAGGCCAAATCTCTTCCTGGACGGTGGGAGGGAGAGTGTTGGCCTCCCACGTTCCTGTGGCTTTGCCTGGCCTTGGTGGTAGTGCGGGGTGGCGAGTGGGGGGGAATGGTTCAACAAGCTGGGCTCTCTTCCAGCCCCCCATTTCTCTGACCCCAGTGCTCCTGCTTCCCTCTGCAGCAGGAGTGAGTCATGGAGCTGCGCGTGGGAAACAAGTATCGCCTGGGACGGAAGATCGGGAGCGGGTCCTTTGGAGATATCTACCTGGGTAAGTGTTCCTAGCTCCAGCCAGAACCCCTGGGACTGCCCTGGGGACAAGAAGGAGGAAAGATCCCAAGATTTGGGGGATCTGAAGCCAGAACTTGGCTCCAGTGGCATGTGTTGCCCCTGGGGCCATCCCAGATGGGTTAGGAGGCAGCAGGTTGGGGCCGAGGCAGCAGGTTGGGGCCTTGGCAGGCCAGAGGCCCTCGTCTCACAGGCAGGGCCAGGCTGGGCTCCTACTTGCTGCAGGCTGGGCCAAGGAGGGTATTTTTAGCTCTGATTTCCAGCTGCAGCTGACCTGGGTCTCCAGCTGGGCGTGGGAAAGCCCAGGCTGGGTTGACATCCCCTGTCTCTTGCCTCCTGGGAGAAGGATGTGGCTGGTAGAGAAGAGGCCTGGGCTACCGCTTGACCCCAGCCAGGCCCCCTTCCTGTGGTCTGGCCTCCTGGAATGCGGCCCTGGCAGGCTCAGTAACCTTGTGGAGGGGAATCTCCTCATTTAGGGATTTCTCTCTGTCTCCGGATGTGCTTCCTGTTGAAAGTTTGAGTTTGCCCTGATGTTGTCATTTTAAATAAATTACCGACATTTCAGCCCACTGGGGGGCACAGTCATGAGTCCTGGCCCTTCCTTTGCAATTGTTGGTCTGTAAGGGAGATACTTAGTTTTGGTAATTGTGGATTGAAGGGTGGGGGCTTGGAGTTGTTGGAGCTAGATGGCAAGCCCCCGGTGGGGCTGATCCTCATTCCTGTTCCTGTGCTCTCAGGAGCAGGCTAGAGCCGAATCTGTGCCTCTGTTTCTCCCCTTGGAAAATGAAAATAAATCAGTTCTGTCCTGGGCAGACAGGTGCTGTGTTTATTAATTCAGCGCTTGGGAGTTTCTCTTACCAGTGGTGAGGATTCCTGCCCCCTATGGAGTATGAAATCTGCTTTGCAGGGAGCTGCAGAGGGGACAGGGAAAGGGATGCACACATACATTCCCTGAGCACTTACCTGCAGGGCCCTTCCTGAGCATGGCCTCCCCTTGCAGCGGCCCCTAGAGACGCCAGGTTATCCCTGTTTCACACATCAGGAAACTGTGTGCAGCGTGGTCAAGTTGGCCTCCCAAGGTCGCTCTAGAAAACTAGCAAATGTGGCCTTTATACCCACAGCCCTCCATACGAGCAGGAGAGTGTACAAGACAGAACGTGGGAGGGAGACATTAGACACATCCGGGTTCTAGGCCTCTCCTCATGTGGCTGCTCCGTGTCTGTGTTCCCAGCTGTAAAGTCTGTGTGATGCTTCCTGACTGACCAAGAGCTGTTGTGAGGCACACATGAAGTGGATGGGAAAGCGTTTTGTAAATTGTGAAGTGCCAGCCGAATGTGCAGCTCATTCTTAACGGTTTTCTCTGACCCCGAGCCCCTCCAGGGGAGGCAGGCATTGGGCATGTCCACCCTTTCCCCAGTGCCAAGCATGTGGCATGCCCGCAGGGGTGTGCACTGAAGGCTTGTCAAGTGAGCAGAGGAGAAAGTGGGGACTGTGATGCGCAGAGGCCTGTGAAGTGGCCTCACTGATGGCAGGATAGAAGGTGGTTGGGATTTGGGTGTCCAGTCCAGGTTTAGGTCTCCAGTCTATTTCTCATTTGCTGTGTCACCTGGGGTAAGTCACTTTCTCTCTTTGAGACTCAGTATGCTCATCTGAAGTGTAGGTGGCCATCTCTTTACTGTTTGTGAAATCGGAGTGGACATAAAGGACCCTCTTATTGTCAAGGTTCTTGAGCTCAAGACTGAAGAGCTACAGGCTCGAGGGCAGAGGTCACGGAGGCAGCTCTTGGCACACACACACACCTGCTTCTAGAAACACCCAGTCCAGGTTTCTCTTTTTGCAGAAGGGAAACTGAGGCCCACAGAGGGGGAGGGGCAGCGCAAGGTCACTCAGCTGATAGCCCTAGTTCATGTGATGGGACCTCCCAGGGAGCAGGACTTCCTGTTTATCCTCATAATCATCCTGTTCATTTCAAAAAGCCCAGATTTACTGCTCTTTGTAGGAGCTCTGAAGTAAATGCTGACCTAGGTGTGAGTGCTGGTGTTTCCTTTTACTAGCTGTGTGCCCTTGAGCAAATGTGACCTCCGCCGGCCTTGCCTTCTTCATCTGTACAATGGGGTTGTAAGAAGTAATGAGCTGCTAGCGTGTGAAACATCTGCATGTGCCCTGCCCAGCAGTTGCTTTATGCTGTGCTCCTCACCCTCAGTCTTACCTGGGAACTGTTGCTTTCAAAAGATCTGGGTCCTCTTGAGCCTGAGTTGGGGAAGGGGGACTAGTCCTTCCCTGACCAGCCTTCGCTGGGTACAAGGGTGTTGGGGGCCCTGCCCTGATGCACTGTCCTGCCAGCGCCTTCTCGGGCCCCTGTCTTGCTGGTGTGGGGACAGTGGTGATGGTAGGGCCTCCCTAGCCAGCCTCGCTGGCTCCCTTTGTTCGGAGCTCTGGCCACATTCTTGTCACTGGTGCCCAGGCCAGGGCCTGACTCCAGATGGCCTCTGCAGGTGAGGCTGGGCGCAGCCTCCAAGCCCTGCTTTCCAGGATCCACCAAGAGTGAACACACTGTAGATGCAGCTGCAAAGCCCACAGCCCCTCTTTAGGTTTCCCTAACCCTCATCATCATAAGGGGACAGTCAGGAGAGTGGAGCCTGCTTTGTTAAGGACTTAAGTTGGCTGCACAGGGTCCAGAGGTGGCCAAGCCTGGGCCCACTCACTGGCCTTGTGTCCTGGGGAACTCTCTAGACCTCTTAGTGTCTCTGGTCCCCAGCTCTTTAAGGATGGGGAACAGTGCTCCCCTGATGGGTGGTTATTGGGGTGAGAGTCAGTGTAGGGAACACCCTGGGCCTCTGCTTTGATAGGTGGGAGCTAAAGTTGCTGCTACTATTGTTGCTGGGAGGGGTGGGCTTCATACCCCACCCTTCAGTTTAGCCATGTCCCTTACTGCATTCACGTATCTCTGTGGGTGTCCAGAGTAATCCTGCCTGTGAGGCTGGTCACCCCCCTCCCCACCTAGAGCTTCTCAAGGTCCCAGCCCCTGCAGGGCCAGCCAGGTCCAAGCCCTTCTCTGTGTCCCAGTTTGTTCTGGCCAGTCCCCCCACAGGGCTGCTGTGTCTAACTGATGGGTCACGTTCGGTTCTTCCAGCTCCCAGGCCTTTGAGTGCAGGACCCCTGTAGCCCACTCTCTCACAGCCACAACCTCTGCCAGGAAGCCTTACCTGGCTGTCTGCCTCCATGGCTGCCTTGCCCTGGGCTCCCCTCTTTGGCCCCTGCCCTGGCACTTTTCATTTAAAGTGATCTTTTGTTGTTCCCAGGGAAGGTGAGCTGAGCTCCAGGGCAGGGCTGCCTCACTGGTCCAGGGCTCAGGATGTGTCTGTTGATTGGATGAATGAGATGCCAGGAAATTGGAATGGAGAAAAAAGGAGGGGCTTTGGGAACTAAGTTTCAAATCCTGTCTCTGTCGCAACCAGTTCTGTCTGACCTCAGGCCAGTGACTTAACCTCCCTGAACCTTAGTTCAGCAGTTGTGAGAGTAAGGGAGCGCAGAGAAAAGGCTGGCGGCTTCCTGTTAGAATTCAGAGCAGCCAAGGGACCCAGCCCAGGTGGGACCCATTGCGGGAGGCAGCCTTGGAAGAAGGTTTCTAGCACTCAGTGGGAGTCAGAAGATTGCCCAACAGCTTGGGTCCCAGTTCCTGGGAAGCTGTGTGGCATATGGTCGTTTGACCTTTGGTGCCTCAATTTGTCCACGTGTCAAATAGAGATACAAACAGCAGCGCAGTCAGGATAGTGTCAGGGCTCAAGGGGCAAAGGGCTCTGTCTACCGTCTGCCTCCCCAGCCCCTCCTCCCTGTCACATCTGCTGAATCACCACTTGCTGAAGGCTCTGCTACCAAAGTGTCATTGGGTCTCTCCACCCTGTCTGGGCAGGGCCACCATCAGTTCTTGTCTGGACAGCTGCAGTGGCCTCCTCTTGGGTCTCCCTCCAGCTCCCTCCAGTCCTTTCTAGTATACCAGCGAGTCTCAGTTCGGGGGGGGGGTGATTTTTTGTCCCCTACGTGACATTTATCAAGGTTTGGAGACCTTTTTGGTGTTACAACTCACGAGGAAGGGGGGTATTTACTGACATCTAGTGGGTAGAGGTCAGGGATGTTGTTAAAACACCCTACAATGCACAGGACAGTACCCGCAACAAAGAATTATCCAGCCCACAAGATCAGTAGTGCTGAGGCTGAGAAACCCTGTAATCACACACCTGTACCTGGCCTCTGAAACCTCAGGCTGAAGGTCAGAATCTTAGCTGGCCGTTCGAGACCCTCAGATCTCTCCCCTGTCCACCACCTCTTCTACTGTCTCCTTCAGCCAACTCAGGTCCTGCTGCTCCAAACCACTCCCGTCAGACCTTTGCGTGTGCCGTGGCCTCTGTCTGTCTGGCCCAGTCCTGCTCTCGTGTCAGGAGTCCTTGCAGCCTTCCCTCCAGGGGGTTCTCCTTTCCCCCATAGTGTTGCCTCTTCCCTCTTCCTTTGCTCCCTCTGGCCAGCACGTGGTCAGAGCACTGCCGCCCGCCGCTCCTCCCTGTAGCCCAGGCCAGTACTCCCTCATCAGACCTAACCCGTGCAGCACTTGTGTGCCCCAGACACTCTTCTATGCATGTTGCACCTCAGAACAGCCCAGTAAGCCAGGTACTGTCACCGGTTTACAGGAGAGGCGCCTGGGGCTCAGAGGGGTGAAGTGACTTGTTTGAGGTCCCTTGGCTAGGAGATGGCAGAGTCAGGATTTGGGCTTCAGCAGCTTGGCTCTGGAGCCTGTGCTTCTAACCTCTTTCTCCTGCCTCTTGTGCCTGCAGCAAGATGGGGCACAGCCAGCGGACTCCAGGGAGCCCCAGCTCCCCTCCCATGCCACATCCTCACTGTCCCCTGGAAATCTGTGGGGCTGTCCTTAGTGATGAGTTTTTTTTAAGATGACCGGTAAGGGGATCTTAACCCTTGACTTGGTGTTGTCAGCACCACGCTCAGCCAGTGAGCGAACCGGCCATCCATATATAGGGATCCGAACCCGTGGCCTTGGTGTTATCAGCACCACACTCTCCTGAGTGAGCCATGGGCCAGGTCCAGTGATGAGTTTTGATGTTTCACTTTACAGTTTGCAAAGTACTTTTTCTCCTGTTGCTCACTGGATGGAGCCATCTGTTCTATTTTTTTCTTTTTCTTTTATTTTGTGGTTCAAAAGTCAAAATGCATATACAAAATCAAAAAATTGTGTTAAGTGAAAGAAGCCAGTCATGAGAGATCACATATTATATGATTCTATTTCTGTGAAATGTCCAGAATAGGCAAATCCATAGAGACAGTAAGTAGATTAGTGGTTGCCAGGGGCTGGGGGCTTTGAGAGAGATGGGGTGTGACCGCTAAGGGCAAGGGTGTTTTGGGGATGATGAAAGTGTTCTGAAATTGTGGGGATGGTTATATAACCTCATGAATATACTAAAAACCACTGAATTGTATACTTTGAATTGTATAGTATGTGAATTACATCTCAATAAAGGTGTTGAAATAAATCACAAGATAAAACACAGTATCCAGGGAAGTATCCCCCTCCCCTCCCTGACCCACCTAGCCCTGCCCATTCTTTACTGGTTTCTCACGTTTCTTTTCAGCAGTTCTTTATGTAGATACAAACAGATACTTAGTTCCCCGTCTTTTTGTTGTTGTTGTTAACTGAAATGAGAGTGTAGAACTATTCTGCACTTCACTTTTTCACTTCCTGTATCTTGGAGATCTTTCCACTTCTGTACAGAGAGAGCTTCCTCATTCTTTTTCCATTGTATTCTGTTTTATGGATGGGCTATTCTTTATTTAATCAGTCTCGGAGTGGTGGACATTTGGGTTGTCTCCAAGCCTTTGCTGTTGCAAACAGCCTACAGTGGACAGCCTTGTCCAGGCCTTGTTTTGCACCATGCAAGGATGCCGGGTAAACTCCCAGAAGTAGAGTTGCTGGTCAGAGCTGGGTGGTGTCAAATCACGCCCCCAGTCGGGATTTATCAGTTCATACTTCGACCACCTGGGTACTCAACTGCCTGTGACAAACGTATGTTATCCTATTGTGGGATTTTTGACAATCCTAGATGGAAAATGGCTTTTCAGGATCCCTTTAATTTGCATTTCTCTTACAAGGAGGTTGAGCATCTTTTCCTGTGAGTAAGCCATTTATATTAAGGATCTCTTTCTTTGTGAAGTATCTGTTCAAATCCTTTGCCTTATTTCCTACTTAGTCTTTTTCCTACTGTTTTGTAAGAGCTCATTTTATAATAGCTCTTTGCCTGTGATAAGAATTGCAGGTATGTTTTTCTTATAACTTTGTTTCTGTTTTTGCCATGAAGAAGGGATTCTTTTTTTGGAGGGGAGGGAGCCTTTTATTTTTTTTTAATGGCTTCTAGATTTTAAGTCAGGGATTTAAAAAACCTTGCTTAATCCCAAGGTTATAGGGCAATTCTCCCTTCTTTCCTTCTAACATGTTATTTTATGTTTAATTAAATGTTGTGTAGATACAAAGAAAATATATAAAATATGTGCAGGGTACGGCACCTTTCCCTGGGCACTACCCTGTTGAAGGAAGAGGACATGCCTGTCACTTTGAAGGCTCCCCCAGTACCCCTCCCCTGTCCCATCCTCCGCAGAGGTAACCACTATCAGACATTTTAAATTAGTCCCTTTTGTTCAAGTTTTAACATGTTTGTGTCCCTAAACTGTGCGCTGCTCAGTGGTGCAGGAGCCGTGTTTGCGTTCTTCAGTCACCTGCGGTATTCCCTTTTTTTTAAATTGAGGTAAAATTCACATCACATAAAATTAGCATTTTTAAAGTGTTCGATTCAGTTGCATTTAGTACATTCACAATGTTGTGCAACCACCACCCCATCTAGTTCCAAAACATTCTTCACTGCCCCAAGAGAAAACCCCATCCCATTAAGCAGTCCCTCCCTATTTCTCACTAGCCCCAGCTCCTGGCAACCACCAATCTACTTTCTGTGTCTCTGGATTTACCTTCTCTGGACATTTTATATAATGGAATTATACAATATTTGTTCTTTTGTGTCTGGCTTCTTTTCTTAGCATGATGTTTCCAGGGTCCATCGATGTCGTGGCATGTATCAGGACTTTTTTCTTTTTTTATGGTGAATAATGTTCCACTGTGTGGACATACATATCCATATACGTACAAAGTGTGTACATGGATTCACTGTATGTTCATGATATATACATGGATCTGTGTAACCTAGGCTGTGTACATAGAACTGTGTGTACCTTCTATGTACACATAGAATGGGTAAACTGTATGTCTATACGTGGGATGGGTACACTGCATGCCCTCAGCCGGTGGACACGTGGGTCGTTTCCAGCCTCTGGCCATGCGTGTGCTGCTGCTGTCTTGCCCAGAGCTGATGGCTGGGAGTCGCCCTGGTTGCAGAGTGAGGCTGTCTCTGTTCCTCTCCTGCCCTCACTGTTCCTCCGTGTGATCGCATCATGGCAGCTGTTTCTCTACTGCTGGGCTGTGGGGTTGTTGGTTCCTGTCCCCCTGGTGCACACGAGTTTTGGGAGGGCACGTGCTCGGGAGTGGAGCTGCTCAGTCAACGGTGTGTGTTCAGCTTTACTAGGTAAAGGCAGAGCAGCTGTGCAAATTTACACCCCCACCTTTTCTATTCTCATGTCCAAACTTTTGCTCCACTTGGGATTTCTTCTGGTTGTGGCGTAAGCTACGGTGTCTTTTCTCAGATGGCTAGCCAGATGTCAATAAGGTCATGTATGGGATAGGTCCATATTCCCCTGACTTGAAGCACCAGCTTCATCCTGTCCTGGGTCCATCTGGTGGTTTGTCCTCTCTGAACTTCCTGTTCTGTCCGTCTGGGTGTTCATACCGCACTGTTTTAGCTCTGGCAGCTAGACTCACTCCTCAGTCCATGAAGGAGACTCCCTGTCCCTCAGCTAACCCCCAGCCCTCCAGCTCAGCCCACCATTAGTACAGCTGGGCAACCTGAGGCAAGTTGCAGTTTAGATTTGGTCTTTCTCGTGACTTCTTGAGCTATAGGGTGGTCCCAGGCAGGGAGCTCGGTGTGTGTGAAGGTATTTTCCTAGAGCCCCTCCAAGCTACAGGTGAGAGCCCAGGAGTGGAGTGGGAGAGAGGTGGAGGTGCAGGCACGACCCTCTTACCTAGACTCAGAGGCCAACAGAGCCAGGGTTGTCCCCCAAGTCCACTGCTTACTAGCCATATGACCTTGAGCTGGGTCTCAGTTTTCTCCTCTATAAAATGGGGATGAGACTTCAATGAGATGCTTGGTGGAGTATGTGGGCTGCCTTTGAAGGTGTCAGCATGGATGTGGGCAGGCAGGGGCTGGTTATTTTGCCCGCTTCCTGAGCCTTGTCCTACAGCTCAGGCCTGTCCCAGTGTATACAACACCATATCTCCATTGGGTCCTTGTCACCAGTGTTGCCTGGCCCCTTCTCTCCTCCACATACCACCTCAGCTCAACACACCCCACTGGCCTAGAATTAAGTCTGTCCCTTGGGTGGCTCCACTCCTTCCCCTCATGTATCCGACCCCCTTGCCGCCTCTGACCCGAGGTTCTGAGTAGCCTGTGGTGTCTCACCTCCTTCCCTTTGCACAGGCTGCTGTTCTCTCCTCTTGGGAATCCCTGGCTCAGCCCCCCTCCCACCGCTTTGTGTCCCAAAGCCTCCTTTCCTCCTTTCCAGCCTCCCCCAAGAGGTGCTGAGCTCTTCAAGGGCAGACACTGAGTCAGCCCAGGCCTGGTGTTCAGCAGGCCTCAGACATGTCATGTGGGGGGCCTGGGGCTGCCCAGCTGGCAGAGGGTGAACCTGGTCCCTTGCTTTCTCTGCCCCTGGAAGGTGCCAACATCGCCTCTGGTGAAGAAGTTGCCATCAAGCTGGAGTGTGTGAAGACAAAGCATCCGCAGCTGCACATCGAGAGCAAGTTCTACAAGATGATGCAGGGCGGAGGTGAGGCTGGCAGGGTCCTGGCCAGGGCAGGGAGCTGTGATGATGTGGAGAGGAGGGAGAGGTGGGGAGCCACTGCCCCTAACAGCGACCTCTTCCCTGGCCCCAGTGGGGATCCCATCTATCAAGTGGTGCGGGGCCGAGGGCGACTACAACGTGATGGTTATGGAGCTGCTGGGGCCCAGCCTCGAGGACCTCTTCAACTTCTGTTCCCGCAAGTTCAGCCTCAAGACGGTGCTGCTCCTGGCCGACCAGATGGTGAGTCTTCACCTACCACCTGGCCATGTGACCATGGGCTTTGCTGGGCCATCAGCTTCCCTCCAACTTCTACTTCTCCAGGGTGCCAGTGGACATGCCTCCAAGACATGCTGGAGGAGCAAGCAGTGGCAGGGGCATAGGCCAGGCCTGGTTCCTGGACCAGGGAACCTTGACCACCGGCTATAGAATCCTGGAAGTGTTTGTTTAAAATGCATATTCCAGGCCCAACTCCAGACCTGCCGGGTCAGGCTCCTGGGCTCAGGCCTCTGGTGATTTTAAAGCCTGTGCTCACACAGACTTTCGTCCTGTCCCAGTGTGGTGACCGCAGCTGAATAGCTAAGCCTCTCTGAGCCTCAGTCGCCTCACCTGAGAGTCTCCCTTGTGCAGGGCTGTTGTGGGTATTGAGTGGGATGCCACGCAGTGCCTGGGCCAGAGCAGGTGCCCACTAACAAGCGATTGTTAGGTCCTAAAGCCCTTTACAAACACAGGGAGGAAAGCTTCTCAGAAATATAAGACCATAGAATTTTGGACCTGGAATGGAGCGTAGAGATCTTGTTATACAGGGATTTTAGTCTTGGTCTGCGGCTGGCTTGCAGAAAGTCCACAGGCGCCCTGCAGTTTAGGCTAAATGCACGTGCAGGTTCTCATGGGGCGTGAGGCTCAAAAGTGGAGGAGATACTCAGCCCTGCCAAAGCCTTTGATTTACAGAAGCCTGAGGCCCAGAGCTCAGCGACCTGCCAGAGGACATATCATATGTCATGCACATGGATGTTAATATGAAGTATTAAAAAAATCTGCCCTCAAAAAAGGGGGTGGGGAGGCTGGCCGGTTTGCTCAGTTGGTTAGAGCGTGGAGCTGATAACAGTAAGGTCCAGGGTTCAATATCTGTACCTGCCAGCTGCCAAAATAAAAGAAATAAAAATCACTTAAAGGGAAGAGAGGGCTTGTGTGTCTGCTTGACTTTTTTGTCCTTTGGAAGCCAGGAGATAAGTCCTGTCTTTGTGCTTGTCTCTAGCACCCCTGCCGATTTTAGGCTTCCTTGGTACTTCCTGCCCTCCCCTACCCCCAAATCAGGTAGCCTCTCTGACTCTGGCTCCCCACGTCCTATTCCCTGTTAGGGTAGAACCAGGCCAGGCAGGCGAGGCTTCCGCAGACCCTGGATGCCTTTCCTGCTCTACTTCATTTCTGAGTCTTGCCATTAGCTTTCTTACCTTTCTCTCTTTCCCTGTCTCACAGCAAAATTGGTGAACTCCTCCTTCAGAGTTCATCTCTAATGTCACTTCCTCTAGGAAGCCTTCCTTGGCCTGCCCCTTGAAATCATCTTACACAATTGTGGACACATCTCCCTTGCCAGGCAGGGACCATGTGAGCATTTTCCAGCTGTCAGCACCCAGCCCAGGGCCTGGACTGGGACACTTGGTGAAGGTTCCTCCATGGGATATTGGCTGAATAACTTGCTGTCCCCTCCCCTGCCTCCCCCCTCCCCCAGATCAGCCGCATCGAGTACATCCACTCCAAGAACTTCATCCACCGGGACGTCAAGCCCGACAACTTCCTCATGGGGCTGGGGAAGAAGGGCAACCTGGTATACATCATTGATTTTGGCCTAGCCAAGAAGTACCGGGATGCCCGCACGCACCAGCACATCCCCTACCGGGAAAACAAGAACCTGACCGGCACTGCCCGCTACGCCTCCATCAACACCCACCTGGGCATTGGTGAGTGAGCTAGGCCCGGAGCCAAGCGCACCCTGGGCTGCTGGCCAGCATCTGGCTTTCTTGGTCCACACCCCCGCCTTGGTTGGAGATCCCCAGGCACTTTTCTAGTGAGCCTCACTGAGGAGTTGCCCACCCCATCTGCCCCCAGGCCTGGACTCTCAGCCTTGCACAAAGTCAGGCCTTCCCCTTCATAAGCAGAGCTGTGTGTGCTGAGGGCCTTCACACACCCCGCCTCATCCTCACGGTGGCCCCGTGAGTGGGTGACGACGTCTCCCTATTTGTGCAGGCTGGGAAACACAGGCTCGAAGATTTAACAGGGGTTGCCTAAGATTGTGTAGCTTAGCAGGTGCCAAAGCCAGATTTGACCCGTCTGATGCCAAAGCTTGTGCCCTCTCCACAATGTGGGCTAGGCAAGGAGAAGAGTGGGTGCCCACTCATAGTTGTTGAATGAGTAAGTGCCTGAGCTAGAAAAACTAGGCCCAAATTGAGTTGATAAAGCTCTGTAGGAGGTGGGTAATGGCAGTGCCTGTTTGTAACAGAGCTGTGTTGAGCCCCCATGCAGTGGCCGCGCAGGGTCCAGTGCAGGGGGCACAGCTAGGAGCATGACCTGGAGGAGGAGCCAAGGGCCTGAATGGACCCTGCCCCTTACCTTGCCCCCAACTCTCTGCAGAGCAAAGCCGTCGAGATGACCTGGAGAGTTTGGGCTACGTGCTCATGTACTTCAACCTGGGCTCCCTGCCCTGGCAGGGCCTCAAAGCAGCCACCAAGCGCCAGAAGTACGAACGGATCAGTGAGAAGAAGATGTCGACACCCATCGAGGTCCTCTGCAAAGGCTACCCCTGTGAGTAGCCCAGTAGAGGAGGTGGTCAGCCTGGGGACCCCTGAGGCCCTTTCTAAGGGACACACAGCCCATAATTGGCACCAGAACATTAATTACGTGCTCCCCAACCCACACTCCTGCCTTATCTCCCAGGGGCTCTCACCTACCCCAGCTTTTTCAAGGAAGAAATGGCAGTTTTCCTCCTGTTGCTTAGGTCATGTTAGGAGTTCCCACAGGGCTCTTGAGTGTCCTTTGAGTGTATGTCAGTTGTTGGTCTGTGGTCTCTATGACCCCTGAATGCTTGGTGAGAGCAGAAGAGCTGTGTATGCGGTTCCCCAGAGCCAGCTCCTGAGAGAGGGCTCTGCTCACAGGCCAGCCAGGGTTTCATCTCCATAGGGAGGACTGTAGTTCTGTTCTGTCTTCATCTTGCCCCACTTAGATTGAAAGTGTTTGTAGGAACAGTGGGTGGCTAGGATAATGCTGGCTGCTGGGGGCCCTGGGAGTGTGGGCCTCACAGCACCCTCCTCTGTCCCCTGTGACCCCCACCAGCCGAGTTCTCAACATACCTCAATTTCTGCCGCTCCCTGCGGTTTGACGACAAGCCTGACTACTCTTACCTGCGCCAGCTCTTCCGCAACCTCTTCCACCGGCAGGGCTTCTCCTATGACTACGTCTTCGACTGGAACATGCTCAAATTCGTGAGTCACCTGGAAGCCAAGGCGGGCTTGGGGGACTGGACGGGGCAGGCCCTGACTCATAAGGCCAAAGTGACCCAGTGGAGGGCAGGGCTCCCGACTAATGGGAGGTATGAGCTGGACAGTGCAAGTGACCTCACTGGGGTCCCAGAGCCCTCCGCCTCCAGCCTCATCAATGCTGACTGCTGTGGTCAGCAGGGCCCAGGCAGGGCACCACCTCCTGCCAGACCCAGGAGGACCTGGCTGGGCCTCGAGACCCTCCTAGGTGCCGGTGGTGGGGCGTGGGTGGTGCTGGTGGGCCCCCCCACCGCCTTGATCGTTGCCTACACCATCCTGCTCTTCTTGTTCTGCACGTCCCAGGCGGCTGCCTTCACCACAGCCCCTCTGGCCACCCTCGACCCGTTCATAGTGGTTTCTTTCTTCTTGGTCATGGGACCCTGGGTCTTGCTAGGTGGCTGTTCTGTTTCCCTCTTTTAAGGGTCCTGGGGGTTGGGTGGGGAGAAGTATTTATCAGCTGTGCCTGGAGCTCTGGAATCCGTGAAATCGTATGTCTTGTTTCACATCTCTTCTGGAAAAGGGGGCTTCCTCGAGCCAGGCTCAGCCCCGTGACAGCGAAGCTATTGCATCGCCCTACCCCCGCCCCTGTCCCTGGGCCGGGCCCACGTGCACACCCACATACTGGTAAGGACCTACCAAGGCCTGGTCTGCCCAAGATTTGCCACTTGGCCCGCGAGTGCAAGAGGCTGAGCCTCAGCTGTGCTCTGTCTGTCCCTTCCAGGTGCCCGGCCCCCCTGGGCACCCAGGGCTCCCCAGATGGGCCCATGGAGGAGGTGGAGGAGGTGGAGGAGCTTCCCCCCCAAAACTACTGGCCTGTGGTCTGGACTCCGGGGCCCCAGTTCTGATGTCACCAGGTGTGCCTGAGCCCATCGGGGCCAGGACTGAGGAAGTGTCCCTTGGGATGGTTGGGGTGACCCCCTATTCCCTAGAGATGGCAATGCAGTGGAGAGGGCATGGTGGAAAAGGCCCTGCATCAGGATTCTTGGGAATGAACCAGCTGCCTGAGGGCCAGGACAGAGCCCAAAGGAGGGATGATGGCCACTGCCTGGGAGGGGCCTGGTGGAAACAGCACCAGGATCAGGCTCAAGGCCAGACCCTATCGGCATTCTCTGTATTGAACCTGAACTCATTAAACGCCTCCCCATGCTTCATCCTGGTGTGCCTGTCCTTTCGTGGCAGGTCCTCGGCCTGCTCTGCCAGAGGCTGGGGCCTTGTTCTCCTGGACGCCAAGGTTGGCACATTGGTCCTGGGTTTCTCTTTTCCCTGGGTCCCAGACAGTGGCCTGGTCCTGTTCCCTAAGGAGTAGGACAGAGGTCAGGCAGAGAAGGGGGGTTTCACAGGCCGGGGACCTCAGGGAGAGGCCTCGGTTGCCCTCTCTCCAGGGCTGTGGGTGGGAGATGTGCGCAGTGGGTTGCCTTCTCTTTCACCCCAGACATTCCAGATGGGAGTATGGCTAAGGCCAGGGAGTGTGGGCCAGCTCTTCTCACTGCAAGGCATTGCTCATGGCGTTGGGCACTGGGTACTTGCTCATCCCTATGGAAAGTCATACCCGAGTCTGCTCCTGTAATAGGCTGGGCCCTTGCGACCAGCACAGCTCCAAGAACAGGTTGTGCCTTCTCCAGACGTGTGCCATTCAATATGGTAGCCACTGGCTGCCTGTGGCTAATTTTTAATTAATTAAAATTAAAATTGAAGCTGTAGTTCTTCAGTTACATTCACCACATTTCAAGGTCTCAGAAGCCACAGGTGGCTGGCTAGTGGCTGCCACATCCAGCAAGTCAGATGTGAAAGTTTCCATCATCCCAGAAAGTTCTGTGTACAGCGCTGCTCTAGACACCTCCTCTACAGAGAGAGCCTCTCTTGGGACTGTTTAGCTGGCAAGATCTCTTCTCAAACCAGGCCAGCAGCACCCTCCCCTAGCCGTGCTCTGACCCTCTTCGTGGAGTCCCCTTTGAGGCAAGCCCTGGAGTCAGAAGTCGGGCAGAGGTGCCGACAGTGATCTCTGACCTGTCACCATGGTGGTAATCTTGACCACTTCAGCAGCCCCTGGCAGAAGCATCCGCAGAACACACAATGGGGACCTTTTCACCCTGAGGCTGGGCCTCTCCCACACCATCCTCCCTGCAGGAAGCCTCACAAGCTCCTACCAGCAGACAGGACACAGTGTGGGCACCATGACTCTTTCATGGGAAGGATCTGCCCTTGCCCTTGGAGTGGCTCCCCATCCACTGGGGCTGGAATCCTTGGAAACCTGGAGCCTGGGACACCCTTCTCAGCACACACAGCCACTGGATTCCAGGTTCCAACCAGCTGGCCAGGAGGATATTCAACACAGCCAAGGACAGAGGTCCATGCAACAGGGGATGCTTGTGTGACTTTGACACTGAACTTTTGTGTTTTCTTGCGTCAATAAAGGCCGAGAAAGCTCCCTGGTGTGCATTTCTTAAGGCGTCACCTGGATTGGATGGAAATGGGGAGAGCAGCGCACTTGCTTCTGCCGCTGGCGCTGGCCTGAATCTGCTGGGGTCTCAAAGGGCAGGGACTCCAGCCCTCACTTAGCTATTGGCTGCAGGGCTGTGCACCTCTGAGCAAATCATTTAGCCTCACCCAGCCTCGGTTTCCCCAACTAGGGAGTGAGAGCGTACCTCATTCTCGGCCTTGCAGGGTTGATATGCCACTGTCCACAGGAGGTTTAATAAGTAGGTGCCGCAGCTCTTTGGCTCTTATTTATCACTGGGGTGTTGCTGTGGTCTGGCTGAGTCACTGTCTTTGCTTCCCCTGTAACTTGAGTGGGTGGGGAGCTCAGGGTGAGGACCAGAGGTCAGGATGGAGTCTTGGTGGTCTCAGGCCTGCCTGACAGGCTTCTGGGTGGGAGGACTGAGGAAACGCATCCCTAGAGTGTTCTGTTAAGCCAGGTGTCTGAACACTGTCCTCCTGGGGTGCAGAGAGCTGAGAAGGACTAGATGGTGGAGGCCTGGGTTCAGATTCCCCAGCTCTGCCCCAAGCTGTGTGCCCCCAGGCAGATCATGAGGCTCTCTGGGCCTTGCTTGGTCCTCACTAGGATTTAGGGATCATTCTGATCCCAGCAATTACCTCCCAGAGTTGCTTAAAGAGAAGGCCCACCCCCATCCCCATTTTCCCAGGGCAGCAGGACTTTCTTGGCCAGTCCCCCTGGAGAGGCACGGGGTTGCAGGAGCCCATACCCTGTGGCCTATAAGCAGTTCCCCAACTCAGCCCACAGCTCTCTCCTCCACAGATGCGGCCCCCCGCATGCCAGCCCCCTGCCCTTCCCTGTGGACGGCCCCAGGACCAACTAGGTAATGCAGCCACGCACTGCTCTGCACCACGCTCCACTCAGGGCCTTTCTTGTTTCCTCCTGCACTGGGGGCTCAGGGCACCATTTCTGCTCCAGCCTTGCCTGCTGGGCCTCTTTTTCCTCCATGGGGCATCCGTTCTCTTCTCTAGTTCTTCCTGAGCTCCAGTCCCAAGGCAGGCAAGCATCTGTGTGGGTCCCCTGAGCCTCCTGACTGTGTCCTCCACAGTGCCTGCCAGAAGCCATTGCTGGTCCCCGCACAGGGGAAGGATGGCCCTCTGATGGAGTGAGCCTCCGGCTGGGCACCAGGAACCCTGCTCCAAGTCCTGGCCATGACTGCAACTAGTTTTGTAACTCCAGGCCTATCCTTTCCCCTTTCTGGAGACTGCTTGCCTGTCTGCTATGTGGGCCTCTGAACACCTTCCCTTCTTAGTTTGGAAACCTCAAAGGGCTTGAGGGCTATTGGTACACAGAGGGGCTAGGGCAGGTCCCAGCCCCAGGTTGGGAGGGCCAGAGGGTACCCTTGGGCATCCTGGGAGCATTAGCCCTCCTGGCTTCCGACTCCTGCCCATGAGACCAGGGCAGACTGACCTCCCTCTGCCTCTCAGATAGCTGCTTTCTCCTTCCTTTGGGTGGTTGCGTGGCTTCGTTTCCCTGTGCTGTGTGATCACGGGTCGTTTCTAGCCCTCTTGGGTCATGTTTTCCCACTCCATGGGGAGGAGGTTGTACCAGAGAGTTTTTCTGAGATGCCCACCCAGCCTCGTTCCCCCTGTTCTGCCCTGCAGGGGTGCTGGGGCCCAGAGCACCCTGGCCCCACAGGGCTGACTTGTGTCCCATCTCACATCCCTGTAGGGTGCAGCCCGGAATCCCGAAGACGTGGACCGGGAGCGGCGAGAACACGAACGCGAGGAGAGGATGGGACAGCTGCGGGGGTCTGCGACCCGGGCCCTGCCCCCTGGCCCACCCACAGGGGCCACCGCCAACCGGCTCCGCAGTACGGCCGAGCCTGTGGCCTCCACCCCAGCCTCCCGCATCCAGCAAGCTGGTGAGCAGGGGCTTCGGGTGGTGGGCTGGGCCCAGGGGGCCAGGTCCCCTTTGTGCCCACACTGAGGTGCTTCCCCACCTCGCCCCCAGGCAATACTTCTCCCAGAGCGATCTCTCGGGTCGACCGGGAGAGGAAGGTGAGCATGAGGCTGCACCGGGGCGCACCCGCCAACGTCTCGTCCTCAGACCTCACTGGGCGGCAAGAGGTCTCCCGGATCTCAGCCTCGCAGGTGAGCTGCCCTCACCCTGGCCCCTCTGGGCCACACAGCTGAGCAAGACTCCCAGCTGGGGAGTCAGGCCTCTTGGATCCATTCTCTCTCCCCACTAACTCGTAACCACGGAGCGAGCCCCTTCTGTTGAGCCAGCCCTTGGCCTCATTGAATCCTCTGAGGTCTGATGAGCCCCACTGAGCGGAGTCAGAAGCCGAGGCTTGGAGAAGTAATGTGCCCTGGCAAGTGGGAGTGCTGGGATCCAGCCCTTGCTGCCAGGGGCCCAGCCTGGCTGGTACTTGCAGTCAGGAAGCCATCAGGGAGTCCCCCAAGGGTCCCTATCAGCACTGGCGAGAGTACGGGATGGACGGGTGGGTGAGGTCCTCTCCAACAGCCCCATGTGAGGTCCATGTTTGGACTAGGAAAGTTGGGAAGGGGAAATCTGTGGTTGCCCGGGGAAGGTTGCCTGGCATAGGTGGGCAGGAGACTTGCCCTCATCCTCCTGCCTGTGGTACAGGAGCCTCAATGGGACGGGCCCTTGATGGGATGATTGGCCACCATTGTGGGTATGGCCTGGAGCAGTCGCCTTGCCTCTCTGTGCAATGTTCTTATCTACAAAGCAGGGACATCCTAGGGTTGTCGGGAACCCCTTCCCTTGGCTTGAGATACTTGGTTGGGGTGGGAGGACTCCACAGTGGGGAGAGACTTGCCAGCTCGCCGTTGCCAACAGCTGAGGGACTTGACTTGAAGCTTATCCCCCATCTCTCTGCCCCCTCCCGGAAGACAAGCGTGCCATTTGACCATCTCGGGAAATGAGGAGAGCCACCATTGACCAGTGTTTGCTTAGGTGAGTTGATGTCTGCTGCAGACACAGTGCAGCCCAGCCAGGTCTAGAAACACCCATGGCCCCAGGAGGAGACCAGTGTGCTGGGGACGGGATGGGGGGAGTGGCAGCTGGTACCAGGCACCCCCAAAACCAAGGGGCCTCGAGGGAGTTAAGAACCTTGGAGCCAGCCGACTCAGGGCTAAGGCTTTCTCTGCACAGGCCTGACCCCACATGGGTTAATTTCTGCTGGAGAACCCTTTTCCTGCTCTTGGGCTAGTCTTCCATCCCCATTGCCTTAATATATTCTGGAAAGTTGGTTCCTAGCTGAGCCAGGGCCAGGGGCCTGGAATTTGACCTCCCCAGGGTTTTATCCCTGTCTCAGTCTCTGGGCTATTAAGTTAATTCATGCAAAGTGCTTAGAACGGCGCCATGCACTTATGAGTTTACCTGCTGTTGAAGAAGGCCCTTGGCCTCTGCAAGCCCAGGAGAGGCCCTCTGGCCAGTATGGACCTCTTGGGACTTCCTGGCAGACTGAAGCCTTGAGGACAGCAACGTGCTCTGTGCTGGGGCCTGGCTTGGGGAAGGGGAGGTAGCAGGGGTTCTTTGGGTGTGTGGGGGAAGATCTGAGCTCCTTGGGGACTAAATATGCATTGGTAGACAGCATTTTACACTTCAGGGGACTTGGCCTCATACCAGGACATCCTGAGTGTGATTCACTTTGCAGAAATTCATCCACGATAGGGCTGGGGCATAAACCAGGGCTTATGTCCATCAGACTGCAGGCCCCGGAACCAGTCCATCCATGGCAGGGTGGGGCACATGTGTGGCCAGAATGGCCGCTCACCAGGAGAGCAGAGGAGGGAGACCTGAAAATGGAGCACCTACTGTGTGCTGGCCTTGAGCCAGGCTCTTGGGCCCCAGAGAGGGATGGACTGAGAGACATGAAGACAGGAGTGGAAGGGGTCTGGCAGACGGATGGCCAGAGGCAGCTGTGCACTTAATCTGTCTTTTGTCTTCCCCGTTCTAGTGTCTTCACTGTATTTTCTTTTAAAAAATGACAAAAAAGATGGAAAAAAACCACTCAGAAGAACAAAAAGAAAAAGCCCAGCACAGAAATCGATGATGGATTTTGTTTCTTTGATTTTTTTTTTTGCCAACGGCAAGAAGATGAAATGACCTCAGCACTGAGGATTCTTGTCCCCTTGCCTTGCCCGCTGCCCCCAACCTTCAGGCTGCCAAATGCTCCCCCCACGATGCCAGGCTACAGGAGCAAGACACCAAGGCTCCGCCCCAGCCACCACCCACCACTGCTGGGAGGGGAGCATCTCAGTGCTGGAGATGCATCCGGTCCTCACGTGCCATCAGAGGTGGTTGAGGAGCTCACGTCTGGGAATGGTTTTGTCAGTCAAAGGCAGGTCCCACCGAGTCTCATGAGCCTTGGAACCGAGGAGACACGCACAGCCCCACTCCCTCTGAGATGACAGGGGCCGACATTCTGTGTTGGGCTTTTCGCAGTGTCCCCTGAGCGTTTGGGTCCCTCTTTTGCCTCTCCATAGAGACCTCGCGTGGGTGGAGAGGTGGGGGACCAAGATTCCTTGTGTGCGTGTATGTAGTTGACCCATATTCTGAGGGCACCAGAAGCCCCACCTGCCAGTCTGAGTGTTTGTGCTCATCATCCTATAACAGGACGGGGCAAGCAGTGAGCTGCACGTCCCTCAGGGCAGAAGGTCCTTGCCACCACCAGTCCCTGACTATTGTCAGCCTGTGGCCCCATCTTCCATTCCTGGTCTTAGGGCAGCATCCATGGAGACTACTTCCAGAAAGTATCTGGCTCTGGGTTATGAATTACTTCTCTGGTCCCAACAGTCACCTAGTGTCCCCCTTCCCTGGGTTCTGCCCTTCTGAGGAGGAGCCTGGGGTCAGGGCTGGGTGTAGAATTTACCCATTCTCCCTAGTTAACACCTGTTTTTATTTTTATTTTATTTTTGTTTGTTTTCTCTGTGTGTGTATTTCCTAATTTATTTACCTCTGTTTTCCCTTTTTCCTTTTTTTTTTTTAATTAAAGAGCAAAGCTTTTTATTACTTTGTAACTTAAAAAACTGAAAAAAAACTGATGAACTTTGGGGGGAATTTTGTACTTTTTTCCTGTGTAAATATTGGACTTTTTTGAGCTTTATTGTGGTTGTTAATTTGAAGTAATAAAGTAGAAAAGGATAAAGTGATGCAGGCAGCTCTTTGTCCACCTCTTTGCCCTTGGGCTTTCTCCCCTGCAGACCTGGAAGCCATTCTTGCCAGGACCAGCACTACTCACTGAGGAACAAGACCACGCCATTGTAGGTGGGTGTGGCTGGGACCATTGTCATCTCAGGACACTTGGGCAGTGGTTGGTACATCCAGGGAGTTTTGGAAACCTAGGTGTACACAGGTTCCACCTGGGGGTCTTGTTCAAGTGCAGACTCTGATTCAGGAGGGATGGAGTGGGCATGAGTTTGCGTCTCAACACACTCCAGGTGACGCTGATGAGCTAGGACCACATTTGGAGAAGCAGGGAGCTAAAGCTCTTCATGACATTATTTTATCCACTCAAGAATTCTGTGAGTTAGGACCTATTGATGGCCCTGCCTTTGGATGGAAAACAGTCCAGGGATAAAATAATGCCCAAGGTTATAGTTCTGTGGCAGAGCCACCATTTGGGCCCAGCTTGTCTTGCCCAGAGTGGATGCTCTGAACCTCTGCACCACTGATCAAGGAGCTGTGTGAGTGAGGGTACTGGCATTGGGTTCCACTGCTGACCATGCCACCATGACCCTGGGCAGGTTTCCTCAGTTGAGCCTTGATAAAGGGGCAGCCCTCAGCCTGACCTGCCTTTGTCTCATTAGCTTGTAAAAGAATTGATCAATCTGCATTTCTCCAACACGGTCTACTTTCCTACTTGTCATTAACCCGAGACCCAGGAGCCATTACTGCCACAATCTCAACCCAGAGACTAGAGCGAAGCCCCCTGACTGATGTCAGCCTGGAGAGGGGGTGGAGGGCTCTGGGCGGTTCCCTTGGGCATTCTGAAATCCTGGGTGTAGCTCAAGGTCCTTTCCAGTGCTAGCATTTGAAGAACCAGGGACCCCACAGCCTGGTTCATGGGCCTAGTAGGTCTCCTGCTAGCCCCCAACATGTGGGATTTAGGCAAAGGCAGGTCTTTGTGCACAGACATTGTGGATCCGAGTGTGTTACCCAAAGCCAGGAGATGCCAGTGGGTAAAAGGCTATAGGGAGACCTGCCTCGGGGCGGAGTGACAATGAGGAATCATTGGTCAGTTGGGCGACCCATAAAGTGCCATTCGTTCACCCACACCTGGCTGAATGAGGTGCTGGCGGAGGTACAGCAGAGAGCCCCCAGGCCCTCCGCTCAGGACTTTAGGGCTGAACACCTGACATCAAACATTAAGTCTACAGTTACCGCTATGGGGGCTGGCTGGTCAGCTCAGTTGGTCAGAGTGTGGTGCTGAAACCACCAAAGTCCAGGGTTCAGTCCCTATACCAGCCAGCTGCCACCAAGAAAAGTTATCAGCTATGGACCCTGAGGGAAAATATAAGGAACTAATCTTTTTTATTGATCTTTTTATTTATGTCTTTTATAGTGAAAATTGTAGTTTCTTTTTTGGGGTGGGGGGGGTGGTGACTGGCCAATACAGGGACTGAACCCTGGACCTTGGTGTTATCAGCACCATGAGAAAACTGTAGTTTCTAATAACATTAATGTGTTTACTTATTTGCTGTGTTTATTTACAATACATGTAAGTTCCAGAGTAATTTTAATATTACTGCTAAAAATAAACCTACAGAGTGAAGAATTTTTTAAGTTTTTTCTTTTTTATGTCCTCAGAGTATATCTCACTAAGGAAGTATTGAGAGAGTGTACAGTGCCCAGAAGTAACTTGAGATAATTCTTTACTCTGTGTGGTTATTTAATCAATTTTAATAATTTTATTTTTAATTCTTTTTTGCATATGTAAGATGTTTACATATACGAACATCAAGCTACAGAAAAAGCTATAATCAGAGAATCACTGCCATCCCTGGCCGCTCCTCTCTGTTCCTACCCATCATTTTCTCTAGTTTCTGGTTCATCCTTCCTGTGTTTCCTATTCAGGCAGCTAATGGATATGGGAGGGGGCAGTGCCTGACAGCTTCTGAGGAAGTGACATTAAGCTGAGGCCAGTGGGGTGACCAGGATGCATCAACCATATAAACAGCTTATTTAACATGCCAAACAATCGCCAGGAAATTTTGCCTAGACCGGAGTGGGCAAACACGCCACCTGGTGAGTCATTTTCATTCATGCAACAAACACACACCGACTGGGCTTGGGTGGGAGCCAGGGGTGCCAGTCTGAGGCACAACGGGGTGCTGGGGTGAGGATGGGAAGCACAAGGTTGGAGTCCAGAGGATCAGCTGGGCCCCTCTGTGACCTTAGGCATTGTCTGGGTCTCAGTTTCCTCCTCTGTGAAGTGGGGGTTGTTAGGATTAAATAAGACCATGGATGAACGCAAGGGCTGTGTTAACTGAGGGCTCACCTGTGCCAGGCCCTTTCCAACCCTTCACTCGTGACAATCGTGAAGTGTATTATGATCCCCATTTCATAGGTAAGGACACTGAGACACAGAAAAGCCTTTCTGGCTCCACAGCCCATGCTCTTAACCTCTGCTGTAGCCAGGTACCTCGTGAGTGCTCAGCAATGGTAACTACAAATTTCAAACACAGGGTATGGTCTTGGCTTCCAGGGTCTCACAGCCTGGTCAGGGAAAGACCCAGACAGACTAGCAAATGGTGCATCCCAATCTGGAATCCAGTGTAAGATGCCCAGTGTGAACCAGGATGAAGGAGGGAGGGAATGTGTCTGGTGTCATCAAGGAAGGTGTTTCAAAGATACTTGACCTGAGCCTTGAAAGGTGAGTAGGAGTTTGCCGGAGGATGACATGAGGAAAGTTATTCCCAGCAGAGGAAACAGTGTGTGCAAAGGCCCAGAGGTACGAACTAGCTTGATATGTTCAGGGAGTTCCAAGCACCAAGGGAGGGGAAGCAATCCACAGCTGCTGAGTGAGGCTGGAGAGGCGGAGGCCAGATCCTGCAGCAGTGGACGTGAATCCAGAGCTCTCCCACTCCCCACCTGCCAGCAGCTTATCCTTCTCGAGCCCTGGTTTCCTCGTCTGTGAAATGGGAAGAATCACACTGTACAGAGCTGTTATCCCCCTTAGCCTGACCACTTCAGTGGCCACACACCTAACGCCCATGCCAGCACCTGCACTGTGGGGAATGCTGTTTAGGAGAGAGGGCACGATGGATGTTAACTTGAGGAATGTGAATCTGGCAGCAGTGGGCAGGGAGATTAGAGGAAGGGGAAAGGAGCCAGAGAACCCAGGCAGGAGGCATCCAGAAGACGAGCATAACTGAACTGTTTCAGAACAAGGTCTGTCCTTAGCAGACCGAGAGAGGGCAGGGTCAGGAGGCTCTGGGGTCACCAGTCTGGGGGCCTGGGAGCACGGCAGGGACACTGATAAAAAGCGAGATTGCGGGTGGGGAAGAGGTGCATAACCAGGAGGGGCGGCCAGCGGGGCAGGTGCTTGGCTGGGGGTGGTGGGGCATCGGGAAGGGGCGTGGTCAGTGCGCCCCAAGCAATAAGGACAGGAAAGGGTGAGGCTGCTGAAGAGGTCCCAGCTGACGTTTCCCCCCCTAGTTCCCTTTTTTTTTTTTTCTAAATTGAATTATAATCTATCTACAGAAAAATGCATGCATCTTAAGTGTACAGCTCAGTAGCTTTCCCCCTGTTTCTCTACACCTGTGTGATCACCAGGATAAAGATGTGGGCCGTTGTCAATACTCCAGCAAGTTCTCCCGCATGCTCCTTCCCATTCGATATGCCCATGCCAGCTCTCCCTACATGCACAGGTAAGCGCCTTTTGACTGGGGAGAAGAATCAGAACAGGAGGCGAGAAGGGGGAAGCCTCCAGCTCGAGACACCGACGGGAGGAGGAAGTCCTGAGTTGTGAGGGTCTAGGAGGCCTGCAAGTGTTTTGGAGGCCAAAGAACCCTTGAGGAGGTGGGCAAAGAGCGGACAGCAGAAGATTTGGAGGAGGGTGGGGAGGCAGCCAAGGAGATCTTGGCCTGGGACAAAAGGAGGGGCTAGGATTCCTCTGAACTTGGTCCAACCACTTCACCTGTGCTTCTCATCACCTGCAAAAATAGAAGCTTCTCATGTCACTGGCCTGCTCCCTCCAAGTCAGTGGATCCCCTCTCCACTCACTGTCTGCCCTGCTTTCCTACCCTTGGCGCTCCCCGCTCCACCCCAGAGCCTCCCTTGGGGGAGTGGATCAGGACTCCCGAATCTGGCTCTAATGGTAACCCCTCCAGCATAGCGTTAGCAAAGGGGAAAGATTTCTGCTACAACATGCTCTCTCTCCCCGTCTCTCTCCCTGCTCCTCCATCCATGCTCTATTTCAGAAACAGATATGGGAATAGTTACAGCTAACAATGCTGAGCCCCCACATCCTCTTTCCCAGCCTACAGCACAGGCGCCCACAGGAACACCAGGCATTCAAAGAGGTAAACACATTCCAAGCTCCAGCCTAGCAGTGCCCAATCCCTGGACATCTACAGCTCCCGCTCAAGGCACTTCCCATTTCCCTGCCCACACATGGGTTGGGGAGGGAGAAGGGGTCTGGTGCAGAATAAACGTTGCCATGGGGACACAGAGCCACCTCTCCCTCCTCCGCCTTCCTCTGGCCTCCTCTTCTTTTACTCCATCCTTAGGCACCAACAGTATCTCTCTGTCCTCTTACATGTCCCGTGTTAGGCCATGCACATCCTGTAGTTGTTGAGGTTCAGGAAGCTGCACACCCAGGGTTTGACTTTGCCAAGACTGCGCTGCCCGTGCAGGAGACGCTGATGGGATGAGAGGGCAGCCCAGCCAGCTGCAGGGGTGGGGGAGCAGAGGGCTCAGCCCGGGGCCTACAAAGGAAAGCACTGTCCCTTTAAGGAGGCCTCACTGGGAACCCCCAGAAGGGATGACTGCAGACAGTAGCCTGGGTTCCTCCAGGCCCCTAGGAGAATAGCTTCTTGGGTAATTATGCCTTCCAAGTTCCATGGCCTGTCATCCCAGCGTCTTCAAAGCACCTGTGATTAAGGTATGCCCCCACCCCCTTTGAAGTCATCCCATCCAGGTTTACCAAGGGCAGGCAGGAGGCCTAATGAGTCACTGCAGCTCAGGGAGTGGGCTTGCTTCCTCCTCTCCTCTTCTCCTTCCTGTCTTTAAAGCCTCCTTGAGAAAAGCCAGGACTGGACTCCCCGGCTCCCTGCGTGTCCCTGGCCCAAGGGTGGATCACCCTTTCCTGATGGCAGTGTTCCAGGAGCGTTGGCTGCAACCTGGGATTTTGTAAAGAATCTCAAACATGTTTCTGGTGATTCCAAGGGAGCTGACAGTAAATCCTTCTCTTTGGCCATTTCTGTTTGCTTGTGTTGGCTGGGTAAGCTTGAACTGGGACTCACCTCACCTCTTCAGAGGTACAGGTGTGTGGGCAAGTGAGAGACAGATCAAGGAAGCTCATCTCTCCTGTGTCTTCAACTTAGGCTTTTTTCACAGCAGCTTGTAAATCATCACCAGCCACATCCGATTCACTCACACACATCCCAGATGGTGTCCCCTGGGAATGGCCTTGTTCTACTTGCCATTGATGTCCTGAATGCTACCACCCCAATGGGAAGGGCTGTGTGAGGTTGGAGGCATTTTCTCTTACTGACTGGTTTCCACCAGTGGGGGCTGGTGTGGATCCTGTGTTCATTTAACAAACATCCATGAGGGCTTGCTATGTGCCAGGTTGCTCAGGTGTGACCTTGGCCAAATAACATTGCCTCTCTGTGCCTCAGTTTCCTCATCTGCTCACTGGCGGTCACTGATGCTTGATGAGATAATAAAGAGTTTAGTACGTTGCCTGCCACATAGTACATGCTCAATAAATAGTAGCTGTGATGAGAGAGAGGACAGTAATGCCAGGCCCTGTGTGTCAGGTTCTGGAAACACAAAAATGATTAAGACCTAGTCCTTTTTGCCCACTGTGTGAGCACCCATTCTCCTGACTTCCAGAAGTTTCCTGCACATTTAAAATCACACACACATAAATATACACACACATATTTGCATAACTGTGACATCCAGGATGTATTGTTCTGTATGACATTTTCTTTTTTCCACTTAATGCCATATCCAGGGAGAACCAACATTTTATCAGAGACCTGAAAGAGGGGTAGGAATTAACTAGGGTAAGAAAAGAGAGAGAGGCGGGAGTGAGGGCAAGTGTTTAGGTGACGGCAATAGCAGCATCAGGGACCTGCCGCTAGACAAGAGGTGGCTGCTGGAAATAGCATCATTGGTGGCAGCGTCTGGGGCAGGTTCGCTTAAAAATTGGCCCATTGGGGCTATTTATGTTTTCACTTCCAAACAAGAATTTCAGAAAGGGCCCTCTTACTCTGCTTATTATTATAGATATCAGAAGGAACACTTATTGAGTGCTGATCATGCTCCAGGCCCGGTGCTAACAGCCTTACTTGTGTTATCTCGTTTAATCCCCGCATCCCTCCTGAAAGGATGGCTCTGTTTAAAATCCCCATTTTACAGGTGAAGAAACCGAGGCTTGGCAAGGCTTGAGAGACTTGCCCAAGGTCTCACAACCTGCCGGTGGTGGAGCTGGGATTTGAACCAGGTGGTTTGGTCACTGCACAGCCTAAAGGCCTGCAAAGAGCCACCCCATGATGATGGCTTTTTCCTAGTTCCTTCCATCTCTGCTCTGGGTGAGATCACACCTCAGTCCTGTCCCTGATCTTCCTCTCTGGGTAGCCCAGGGAGAGCCACCTAAGCTCTCTGAGCTGTGGAACATCTGAGGTTTTTCCTTCCCAGCACTCTTTCCCCATTCTTCTGGTCACGACACCTCATTTCCCTTTAGGGACTCATCCTCCTTCTCAGAACATTTGGTTCTGAAAGGGCTGACTCCACTCACTGGCTCCAGGGGTGAGGCCATGCACTTCTTGGCTAAAATGATTGGCTCAGAGATGGGAATGTGACCCAAGCTGGGCCAGTCAGAGGCAATCCTGGGACATAGTCTGAAATTCCTGGGAATGAAGAACTCTCTTTGCCACTGGGGGGAAAGGCCACCTGGGAATGAGACCAACACACACACACACACACACACGCACGCACGCACGCACGCACGCACACGCACATGCACGCACGCACACACACACGCACGCACACTCACACACACACACGAAGAGATAGAGAGAAAGGCATCCCACGGACACTGCGTGAGGCCTCAAATCCAGCTGTGCTTTGAACTTCCTAATTAAGTGAGCCCATCAATTCTCTTCCTTTGTTTAATTTAGTTTGAGTTGAGTCTTAGTCCATTGCAACCTAAAAGGTCTAATTCAGGTTGGAAGTTGGTTAGGTCTTCAGCAGCCACTGTTCTATGGACAGCAGCCTGGTCATCAGTCATGTGCAAAGTGCTGTGTCAACATTTTCATACATATTATCAGGACAATTCTGCCAAATGGTAGCCCTTACATTCCACTTACCGATGCAGAAACTGAAGCTCAGAGGGGCAAAGCCACATGCCTAAAGTCACACTGCTGGGGAATAATGGAGCTGGGCCTGTGCTCTGCTGGTCTCACCATGCTGCCTCACCAGGGCATCTGGCCAAGTCTCCCACAGCATCCTTGGGGGCAAGTGGGAGACACAAAGGCTACAGGTAAATGGGTCGGGAGTGCTCTGGGCACTGGGCCACTCATCAGGTTGCATCCTTGAGGCTTCTGCTCTTTCCTCCACACTCCCCTGCCAGATGCTAGATGGGGATTTGCGGCAGAGGGAAGGGGGATGATTAGATCTAGGCTTTCTTTCTGGCTGCCCAGACATGGAACTGTGGAATTGTCACTGGTCAGCAACCTCTGCAACACAGCCAGACTCACCTTCTATAGCTGGCACTGAGCGGAGGGGTGGAATTCTTGTCTGTGGATATTTACTGAGCTGGGCATGGGAGGATGCAGAGATAAATCCAGCCTGAGTCCCTATTCTTGAGAGGCCCTCAGTCTGGTGGGGGAGACAGTTGCATTGAGATGAATTATGATACATGCTGAGAAGAAAACCCAGAAGGGAACAATAAGCCATTTCTTTAAGTAGCTTTCTTTCTATTTCAAAAATATTACATGATTTTGCAAACAAATTTTGGAAAATACAGAGAAACAAAAAGAGAAGATAACCAATGTTCATAATCCTGCCGCTTAGGTGGACCCATGGTAAACATTTTGTTATATTCCTTTCTAATCTTTCTTCTAAGCATTTTTTTGTTTAAAACAGAGTTCAGACCAGACTGTCTTACAAATCTATTACTGCGTCTTCCACTCAATATTATCCCTAAGTATTCCCTCCATGGAAGTGATTAGGAATGTGTAAAGAGAATTTTTAAATATCTATACAGTATGTCATTTGTATTAGTAAACCATAATTTACTAAACCATTCAATGACTTTCGGGTTATTTCCAATATTTTGTTAGCGAGAAAGTAATTAAAACAGAATTGGGGAGGGGATAATAGGGGGGTGGGATCAAGAAGGAACCAAAAAGTAATACCCGATCTGTTCTTTCGAGGAAGAATAGCTGTTTGCTGGGTGGAAAGAAGTGGAGCTAGAGGCGGGGAAAGTTATTCTCTCTTCATTAGCCAGTAGGCAGGTGTAAAGGTGAGACTGTTGGGCTGGGAAACTCATAATCATCCAGAGGATAAGGTGCCTGACCAGGCAGAGGCCACAGGCGTGGAGAGGAGAGGGGACAGATATAAGCGTGTTTAGAAACAATGAATGGGTGGTTGCATGGAGGGGGAAGGGGAATCAGGATAGGGAGAGTAGGTGTTTATTTTCATTCTAGAAAGCCTGGGTGAAGGCCTTGGGGGGGGTGGCTTTTACCTCCCAGCAGCGAGCAACCAACTAGGGCTCCCATTTCCACCTGCTGACCTCCCATGTCACTTAGGCCAGGTGACTTTCTGTCTTTGAGCCCCTTTCTGGCAACTCAAGCCTAAAAATATCCACCACCTGCCTCTGCCCCCGCCAGCCTGGGGCCTCTGTAAATTGAGACCCAAAAGTGCCCTTGAGGAGTAGGGACTAGAAACCTGAAGTTGGTTGTGGTTTGGCCTGAATGCTCTGGAGAGGACAGTGGATGTCAGAGTGTGTCTGATTTGTAAGGTTTCTGTGCTAAGCATCACAGATATGGTAACAATTGGGAAAAGGACTTTGCCCTGGAGGGGTTAGTGTGTAGGGAAGGAGACTGGGAAATCATAAATGACTATGAGGCAATTGATAAGCCTTGTTGTGTTGGGACAGACCGAGGAACTTCCTACCCGGGGCTGGGAAGGAATTTTTCTGTAGGACTTTGCTATTATGGGATCTTCGTTCATGCTACAAATATTTTTCAAGCATGTTCTCTACGTCAGCCCCTGTACTAACTACTAGGATTACATCAGGAAACAAAAGCAACAAAAATCTTTGTCCTCATAGAACTTATGTTCTACTGGAAGAAGACAAACAGTAAAATAGGCCAACTATACAATACCATGGAAATGAAGTGATGTGGGGGAAAACAGAGCATGTGAAGGGTCTGGCCATTTCACTAGGGTGATTGGGGCAGAGGCCTCACTGTGTGGGGGATATTTGAGCAAACCCTTAAAGAAGGTGAGGGAGAAACCATTTGGGTATCTTGGGGAAAGAGACCCCAGCAGAGAGAACAGCTGGTGCAAGGGACTTGAGGCTGAGTACTGTGCTCGGCTTCTTCTGGGAACAGCAAGGGGTCAGTGTGGATGGAGAGAAGAGTAAGAGATAAGGACAGACATGCCTGGCCAGGTAGAGTGTCACATCAAGGCTTAGTAGGGACTTGTAAGGACTTTGGCTTTTACTGGAGTGAAATGCGGAGCCAGTGGAGGGATTTGAGCAAAGAAGTGCCATGTTTTGAGTTAGTTTTTAAAAGAATCCCTCTGACTTGTATATTGATGTAGACTAGACCAGAGGGCAAGATTGGGAAAAGGGTGATGGATTGGGAGAACATGGCAATAATCCCGGGCAGTGGCGGTGGCGTGGAAGTGGTCAGAGTCTAGATAATACGGTAATCCCTCAGTATTCTCTGGCGATTGATTCCAGGACCCCTCACGGATACCAAAATCTGCAGATGCTCAAGTCTGGGATATAAAATGACTTAGTATTTGCATATAACCTATGCACACCCTCCCGTATACTTTAAATCATCTCTAGATCACTTATAATACCTAATACAATTTAAATACCACGTAAATAGCTGTTATACTGTATTGTTTAGAGAATATTGACAAGAAAAAAATCTGTACATGTTCAGCACAGACTCAATTCCCCCTCCCCCCAAATATTTTTGATCCTTGGTTGGTTGAATCGTGGATGCAGAGAGCTGACTCTATTTTGCAGGTAGAGCCAACAGGACTGGAAGGATAGACATCTGAGGGAAGGCTGTGGAGGAGCAGGTTTGCAGGCTGTGGAAAGGGAGGTAGGCTCAGTTGCAGACACGTGGACTTTGAGATGCCTATTGGACCTCCAAGCAAGAGATGTTGAGCAGTTCAGGGGAGGAGTCTGAGCTGGAGATGTAAATACATTGGGGGATCTCGAGCACCTCAACGCGGGAACTTGATTGCATTTTATGTGTTTCAGTTAACCTGGGTGACGTGCGGACCTGGCAAACAGAAATGGGCTGGGGCTTGAAAGAGAACGGGCGAATTGACCAGTTAGGCCGCCCAGAGCGCGGTGAACAAGAGAGAAACGCTGCTACGTGGAGTGGGAAGGAAAAGCCTCTTTCTGAGCTTTGCAATTTCATCTCGCGTAGTTGCACACAACACTCGGTATACGTCCATTCCACAATTCCACACACATCCTTCACTCAGCAAATAACCATTTTATTTTGTTTCATCTTCAAATCGGGCTCAAATGGAGAAATTAGGGTTAAGAGAAGTGAAGCTCCAGACAGCCAGAGAGTGGCAGGGACAGAGCCCAGAGACAGAGCTTGGAGTCCAACGCTCTGTCCTGCACCCCAGGAAGCTGTGGTGGGCGAGGTTGGGGGACTGGTCTTGGCCGTTTTGTTTGCTAGCGGCAGGAATCCCGGGGTGGCGCCCGCCCCGGGGACGGAGGGCTGGAGTTCAGGGCGCGTCCCCTTTAAGGCCGGGCCGGTGATCTCAGCAGAGCGCTCTCCGCCCCGCCCTCCCCGGCGGCGCTCCCAGTGCGCAGGCGCGCCGGGCAGCACTCCGTTGGTCCCGGACGTGCCGGCGGCGGCCGAGTTACCGGGGCTGCGGCGCCGCCTGCCCGCCCGGCTCGTACCGTCCTGCAGCCCCGCGTCGCCCGCACCCTCCGCTGCCGCCACCATGGGATCCTGAGGTACCCCGCCCGGCCGGCGTCGCGCCGGAGGCCCGGAGGGGGGCGGCTGCGGACGCTCGGGGGCGGGGGGCTGCTCCGTTTTGGAGAGGGTCGCGTCGGCCGCCGGTCCCCGGGTGGGGAAGGTACGTAAACGGCCGGCCTGGCCGAGGAGGGAGGGGGTGTCCGTCGCCCCCCCCCGCCCGCCCAGCCCTGCTCCCACTCGCTGGCCTGCGGGGTCTCGGGGCGGCCCGTGGGTGTGCCCGCTCCCCCTCCACGCCGACGTGGCGGGGGCCGCGCTGGAGTGTAATCGGACCTGCCGGGGGGAGCTGGGGAAGAGGGGAGGTGCATGGACAGGCCCTTTGCAAGTGTGGGATCGTGTGCGCCCGGGGGGCTGTGCTGGCGCCTGGCACGGCCGAATGAGTGGGGGAGGCATCGTGCCCTTTGCGGGTGCTGGTGACCTGGAAAGCTGGTTGGCCGGGGAGGACTTCAAGGCTGCGTGAATGGAGGATGTACACGCCTTGCACACAGGTCAGCGTGTGTGGAGGGGGACTGACTGCAACCTGGGTCTCCAAGGATATTTGCCTCCAAAGGGACCATAGAGACTGGATTTGGGTGTGTGTGTCCTTTCTGTGGGTTGTACATTTCCTCCCTGGGCACACCCTTGGGCACCTTGCTTGGATCTACTTGTATGTAGTGCTAGGTGGTTCCAGGCCAGGCGAGGCAGTGAGGCTGGGGAGTGGGTAGGGGTTCCCAATCCATATCCCCTCTGGATATGGCCAGACACTTTATCCCTCCCTCTCTTCCAGGGCATCCTGGGGCAAAGTAGGTGTTTGCATGCCTGATACCTGTGTGAGATGAAGGCCATGTATTATTTATCTGACTGCCAGTGCTCTACGTAAGGAAAGAAGCAGCAATCTGTGCCCTAGAGGCCTGTGTGCTGTGGAGTCAGCCAGGCAAACAAGCTCACTTGCACCTGCAGAGGCGGTGTAGGTCTCAGAGGTGTGACTTCCTTGACAGGTTATGTTTGCAATGCCCCTTTACATCTCCCTTTTCAGCAAGCTTGGTGGCCTTCCCAGGCTGTTCACATCTGAGTATCTTGTCGAGGGTGCTGTGTGTATCAGAGTTGGGACTGTGGGGAGGGAGAATCCCAGCAGCCAGGCCTGTGCGCCCACTCCTCAGACATTAAGGAGCTCTCAGGAGGGTGGGAGAAACAGACTTGGAAACAAGGAATCACAATGATGTGACAAATACAAAACAAAGGAGTAGAATGAGTGCAGTGGTGAGTTCCGTGCTGGGGGAGGGGGAATGAGGCCAGCAGAAAAGACCCCAGCACTGGCGAGCTGCTGAGCTGAGCTTGAAGGATGACTGACATCCATCTGAGGCTTTTGCGCTTTCCACATATATTTTCCCTGTTCTCACAGCAGCCGTATGAGTAAGGAACTATTGTTTTCCCTACTTGTGGATGAGGAAAACTGAGGCCCCAAGGAAATTCGTGACTCGATTGTCCATGATACATGGCAGGGCTGGCTGGAGTCATCCTTGAGCCAGGACCTCTCTCTTGCTGCCACATCTTGTTGCCTTGTAACTTATTGAGTACCTACTACGTGCCAGGCAACATGCCAACGGCACAGAGGTCTGAAGTTGAATGGGACCTGGTGCCTGCCCTCTAGGGGCTCCCGGTCTGCTGGGGAGATGGACATATATATGACCTCAGCCTAGTCATGAGGCCCCAATAGCCAGTGTGGGTGGAGAAGTCGCTTTGAATTCCCCCAGAAGCCTTGTGGCAGTTTGTGCTGTCTTCTCTGTTGTAAGTTGCTGCCGTGGTGGTGGCAGATTATACAAGCAGCCCCTCCTAAATCTCTTCAAGTGGTGGAAAGAAGAGCTTCAAGGCAGATTGGGCGTGAGTGATCCACTTGTCCTACTTCCCTCTTGTTGGCCGAGTTCTGTGAGCTTGGGCTTCTGTCTGGAGGCTGTTTTCTCCCACTCCGTCTTTGAGGTTTTGCTCCTGGTTTCTGGTTGGCCTGTCCAGCACTCTCTCTTAGAGGGGCTCAGTGCTATTTCTAGTCCCTGCTGTGCTCATTTTTCTGTGTAAGTTCCCTGGAGTGGAAACAGCCTGGGCAAGGCAGGGTACGGCCCTTTATTGTTTTGAAAACCAGTAACAGCAAATGTGCTTCTTGTTCTGGGGGCCTTTAGACTGGGGATTTGGTGTGTTTCTGGGAGAGCTAGGTGTGGGGTCTGCCCCAAGACCTTCGACTTGAGGCACTCACAGGCAGTAAGCACTTACTGAACACCTACTGCGTGCCCTCTTGTGCTGGGCCTCAGGGAAGAGAGGCCAGAGTTGTGGGTCATGCTTTTTAAAAGATTGTGGTTGGCAGAGGGGACCCAACCTGTAACAAATATGTGCAAGACAGTGCTCTACTTGTGATCGAAACAGAGGGCCCTAAAGGGGCCCAGAGGACAATAGGAACAACAGCTCATTTATTGAGCCCTTACTGTGTGCCAGGCACAGTTCAAAGTGCTTTCATGAATTAATGTGTTTCATCCTCACTGGGTGATGGGACAAAATCACCTTCTGCATTTTGCAGAGGAGTCAGCCACGGAAGTGTTGAGAGGTTAAACCATGCCGAAGTCACACAACTGGTTGGTGGATCTGAGCTTTGAACCAGTCAGTCTGAACTTCGGAGCCCGAGCTCTTCCCCCACTAACCCTGGCGTATGCCAGAAGTCTCCTGGCCCTGAAGGATGAGGGGTGCTCCACCCATGGAAAGAGGATGATGTTCTAGGAGGAGGGAACCCCGGGCAGATGTGGAGGTCTGGAATGTCTCCTCTCTCCCTTGTGGCTGCAGTGGGCCTGGGTCGTGAAGACTTTTGAAGGCCCCAATAAGGAGTTTGGACTTGATCCTGGTGTGGTCAACAGGGAGCCCTTGAAAGTTTCAAAAAGGAAGTGACACTCATCCATGTGTCACAGGGCAGCATTATCCCTTATCCTCCTTCCTTCATTTCTATAAATGACTCCCAGAAGACCCAACCTCCCTCTCGTTTGCTCTCCTTCAGGTCCCAGATGTTCTTTTCGTCCCTGCTACTTTTCCCGTCTCCTCTTCTAGCAGCTTCTCCTCTTGAAGACCCCATGTGACCTAGGCCAGGCCTCTGGAGCCCACCATTGTAACGGTGTCTGCTCTGTAACTGGCCTTTTTGCCCGTTGTGAATTGGCTCCACTGAGCTGGAACTTTTTGTTAAGGACTGAAGTTCTTGCTCGTTCTCCCAGGTTTCGTGGGTCCACACTGACTTTTCATGCATTTGAGAGCTGTGGTGGCTGTCCATCATCCACACCCCCAGTCATCAGCTCTATAAATACAGGCAGAGGGGAGCGGGGACAGAGCAGGAATTGGAGCCAGGAAAGTCGGCCTGATCTACCAGGTGTCATTTGTGAGCTCAGTGAGGAGTAACCTGCTCTGTCTAACTGCTTGGCCAGGTTGTTGGGCTGTCCGGCATCTGATGCAGCTATATACTAGGCACACGGAATGTGAGGAATAAGACTTCATCCCTCCTTGCAGGGCTGAAGGCTGTGGGGTTGGACGTGCTGCACTTGTAGTCTTCACAGAGTACTGCCAAAGCACAGCTGTGGGGGTCCACTTTGGGACGTGGTGGAGGGGTGTGGGAGCTGTTATAGTGTAGGATGTGAGGGGAAGAGTCAGGGAAGACTGCTGAATTGGGTGCCTTGGGATAGGAGGCTAAGAATTCAGGAAGGGGTCAAAGATGGTCACTAGCAGCACAGGAGGAGAAGGGAGAGAGGGTGAAAAGAAGCCCAGCAGTCCCAGCAGCTGGGAGAGAATTGCGAGATGTGGGTCAAATCCTTGCTCTTGTTAGCCGTGTGTCCTCAGGCAAGCTGCTTACCAGGTTCTAATTCCTGTTCTTTAAAAATAAGGGGGAAAGGATGCAATTTTCTTCATCTGAAAATGGGAGTAATAATAGCATAGCCCTCATCATACGACTATCCTGACCTGTCTGTGACCTAGCCATGTCTGCATGGAGCTCAGCACAGCTCTGCATATAGTACATGCTCAGTAAACACTGGCAGTTACTGTTACCTAGCAGGCCATTTAATCTATTCAGTGAAGAGGTATTGCAGGCCTGTGTGCCAGGCAGTGTGGAGGCCCATGAGCTGAGTCTAGCTGGGGAGAGAGACATCACACTCACGAGCAATTACAGTCATCATGGGTGCTCTGGGGGAACCTTAGGTCATTCTTGCCTGGGCGGCACTTTTCTAACAGGTGATGTCTAAGCTGCCACCATATGTAAAGGTGGAGGAAGTGGGTTCCAGGCAGAGGGAACAGCATGCGCGAAGCAAGGGTCTGAGTTCATGTCTATAAAATTGTTTGGCACTAGAACTCAGCACCAGGTAGGCCCAAATGTTTATCGAATGTGATCTGGGCCTCAGGGAGGACAGAAAGGGGAAGAAGTAAAGTGTGAGGGGGCTGCAGAGAGAAGAATTGGGTGGTCACCCAAGTTTTGGATTTTCTCATCATGCCTCCCCATTGCCTCCACCTCCATGAAATGGGATGTGGCACAGGTACTGTGAAAAGGCAGCCAGGGCTGCCAGCCTTCTTGCCAGGTGCTCATTCTCAAACTCTGCTTTCCTAAGGACTGGAGAGAATCAAATCAAATGCAGAGGTAGTCAAGAAGCTGGAACTGGGCTGGACACCCAGGGAACGTTTGTTTGCATGCCTGTTTGCTGCTATTTTAGCACGGCTGAAACCCTGTGCTTGGGCAGAACACAGAAGGACGGCATATGGCTTCTGGTTGGTAATTTTTCCAGTCTTAGGTTAATGATGGCTCAGTGTCTGGCATGGTGCCTTGCACAGAGTAGGTGCTGAAATAAGCAGATGAACAGGTTGGTGGGTTAATGGCATTGCCACTCAGGATAAAGCTGGAATTATTCTCGAAAAGTGACCAATATTAAGGCTGATCAGAACAGGATTGATTGTTAGGAATGAGTTTAATATCATCTGGAGCCAAGGGTGCCCATTAAACAGCCTTGGGTCTGCCCAAGGGCAGGCTCCTGTCGATGGTGGGGGAGGTCTCAGGCCTGTAATGGGAGCAGGAAGCCTGGCAGACACCTCCTTTTCCTTCTTGGGCGGAAACCAGAGGGGGAAGATCCCACCCAGAAAACCTTTGTGCCCAACTTGCGTCACTTCCATCTCTACCATGTTTTAAAAAGTCACACACAAGTAAGTGAGTATTTATTGAAAAGTTTGCAACGTTAATCTCAGGGTTGCAGCCTTTGAAAAATAGTAGGCTTCTCAGATAGTACTTCTTGGATAGAAGTAGTACTTGTGGTTTATAGTAAACTTGGAACACAGAAAAGATTGGTGATAAGAATAAAAATCACCCCAAACTTCACAATAATCACTGTTAAGGTTTGGGTGGATGTTCTTTCTAGGCATAAACTTGGGTTATCTCATTGTTTACTTACCATGGGGTCATAAGCATTTACCCACTAAGTTAAAAGGTTAACTATAGGTAGAAAAGAGTCAGAGAAGCTATAAATCAGAACCCTGGCACTTTGTTTCAAAGATGAGATCCCCAATGTTTTTGCTGGACAGTACCATGGCATGAGTGGTGGACAGGACACTGGACTCAGAGTCGGAAAACCCAAGTGATGACCTTGGATGAATCATTGCCCTCTCTGAGCTTCACTCCCTCTCATGGGAGCTACTTGTACCCCCTCTGCCCACCTCCTGGTGCCACAAGGCTCAGGTGAGGTCCTAGGTTAGAAAGCCTTGAGCCCCCCGGGGAAGGGACATGGCTTGGAGAGAACCAGGTCGTGTGACTGAAGATGGAAGCAGAAGCATGTGGGCATGTGTGTGATTTTTTCCCAACCCCAAATCTGTTTGGTGACCCCCTGGAAGACACCAGTCTCCTTGCTGGAAGGTTGTGATCTGTGGACCCTTTACCTGTAAGTCATGGACAGTCCCAGGATGGCTGTTTCCCCTCCCCCAACAAAGGGGGTGGAGTGAGACCTCTGCAAGTTACTGCATCTGTCACCCTAAACAGGATTTTCAGATCAGATAGCCTCCCCACCCTGAAAGACGTATGTGGAGTTTGGTGCCTTTATTTTTCTCCTGCTACAACCCCTGTGGACAGCCTGCTCTCAAGGAGGCCCTGTCCTGCTGGCAGGTGGCTGAGAACCTCCACTCCGCTGGGTGGGGCTGTTCCCCAAAGCCCTCTGGGTCATCACTTACAGAAAAGCTGGGAGAGAAAAATAACTCCATGGCGCTGCTGTAGCCACTGGCAGTGCCTCCTGGTCTCCGCCTCTAGCACCCATGGTTTTTATTTAGTCTGGAATGAACTGCAAATCTGGGATCCTATCAGCAATTGGTTTAGGTACCTGCAAGGCACAGTGGTAGGTGTTGTTGAAGGGGGTATGTGAGGATATTAACTAATTAATATTAGCGTACTAATCATATCAACATCCTCACTGGAATTTGTGTAGGACTTTGCAAATTACATTTCATATATATTATTACATTTCACATATATTGTTTCATTTAATCCTCCCAAAGGCCCTGGAACCTTGGAATTATTGAGCCCACTTTGTAGATGAAGAGACTGAGGCTCAGAGGGGTGAATTGCCTAAGATCCTGGGGAAGGAGAAACCCAGGGTTTCAGGTTTTGAGTTCTGTGCCCTTCCCGCTCTGAGTGGGCCATCCCAGCACAGGCCTGTGCTCAGAGCTTGCAGCCCTCCTGGGAGGCCCAGCAAATTGAATTGCTGCTTAGACTTGGACAGTGCCTTAGTAAAGGTTCAGGTCGAAACTGGGGGCTCCAGGAGGCAGCAGTCTGCTTTGCCTGGTGATGGGCTGCGGAGCCAGTGCTCCCCAGAGGAAGGGCAGTTGGGCTTGGGGCTCTGGACAGTGGAAGTTGGCAGGTGGAGAGGTGGGGAAAGGGCTTTACAGATGGTGGTTCCACCTCTAGCACACATAGAGGCACGAAACACAGGCATTGGGTGCGTTTGGGGCCCTAGCCTCACCTCCAGGAGGAGAAAGTGCATCTGTACACATTTGTCAATGGGGTTTAAACAAATAGGATATATGAAAACCTAGATTTACCAAAAGGTTGATGCATTGCATCTTGGTTAGAAAAACTTTAATAGCAGTAACCTCCGCACATTTAAGTAGGATTTGATTTACTGGGGTTCCTTGCTGTCCTAGCCAGAGGGAGCAGAGCTTGGGCTGGGAAGGTTGAGGAGGGTTTTTTCTCTCCATTGCTGGCTTTAATTTGCTAAGAGGCATCTCCCACTCAGCTGGGGGCAGAAGACCTTTTCTCTTGTTCATGGTTTTCAGTAGTTGAGCCAGATTTGTGGGGTTGGAGGAAGCCCTGCCCTGCTCACTGCCTTTACTCAGCCATCTCACTTCAGGGAGGACACTCGATATTCTTTGCAGAGACCCGTCTCCATCCTCCGCAAGTTGCCAGCAGGTGAGGAAGAGCTATGCTCAGGAGCCGATGGCTGCTGGGCACACGAGTTATGTCACAAGTTCATGATGGAGCAGGGAGCGGAGCCAGCCCAGAGTGAATGTTGTGAAGTGTGAGTGTGCCTTGCATGGCTGTGGTGTCCCCTGCAAGAGGTGCTTATCACTCATTGGGATAGCTGTACTGGGACCACTGGTTTCTCTCAGTCTCTCCTCCCCCACCCCCTCCCCACCATGCCTGCCCGCTCCTCCTCTGTGCACTGGCACCATCACCCAGGGAGACCAGTTACTGCTGGATGTTGTGGTGACTCAAGTCACCGTCTACCCTTCTGCCTGCCCCAGGATGAGGGCATCAGAGCCTGTCTGCCCTGGGAAGGGGTGAGGGGCTGGGTGGGTCTAACCTTGTACTGACAGCTGAGGAAATGTAAGTTAGTGGCCCAGAGCACTGAGCAAGTTGTGGCTGACCTAGGTCCAGCACCATCTCCTGACCCAGAACTCTGTTTGCTGAAAACTGAACTTTTGTTTACTGTTTCTTCACCAGGGCACCTTAAAACTACATGTTGTTAGTATTTTCCCCAACATTGAGGCTCATTTCTTGGATGAATGATTTAAAGGTATTCTGCCTCTCTAGTGACATTTTTCAAAATTACAGATGCTTGTACACTTTCACCAGCAGCTGCACTTCTAGGAATTTATCCTACAGATGTGTTAACACATGTGCAAAATGATTTATTTGCATGGTTAGTCATTGCTGCTCTATTTGTAATAGCAAAAGATTAGAAGTGCCTTCAATGTTCATTAGTAGGGAGCCACAAATAATGGTTCATTCAAACCATGGAGTACAGTACAGCCATAAAAAATAAGGTGGAAACTCCGCACACTGAAACTGTCTCAGCAAGATAGATCGCGGAGTGACTAGCAGGTATAGGGCAGAGTGTCTGAGAGCCACTATCTGTGCAAAATACTAAGTGCCTTTGCTTATATATGTACAGAGGAGACCTACTGTGAAGGTTTGGGTGTTCCTGGGTAAATACACTGCAGCCCCAGTCCTGTAGAGACTCAGCCACTTCCCTCTGGCCCCTCCAAAACACTGCCATTGGCTGGCCTTGTTGTCTTACACCTCAGCTCTGATGGGCTCACTTTCTGACCTCTGAAGCCTTCCGGGGCTTTCCCACTGACTGCAGAATACAGTCTCGCTCAACCCCGGGCACTCAGGCCCTCTTTTCTGGGCCTCTTCTTGAGTTACACCTGACTGGTGGCCCTCTTCTCTGCCACCTTGACTTCCTACCAGCGTGGCTTTGCTCATGGGGTTCCCTCCGCCTGCCTGCCTTGCCCTCCAGAGCATTCTTCGTGTGCCTGAATCCCACCTGACTTTCAGGGCCCAGCTTGGTTTCCACCTCCACACCGCCCACTGACCCTCCCCCTCTTCTGTGTCTGTTCCTCTCCAGTGGCACTTGGGGCTTTTTACATTGTGTCCTAAATATCTGATTGCTCACTGGGTGGCGGGCTCCTTGCAGGCAAAGTCCGTGTACTGCTCACAGCCCCTGATTTGTTAGGTATTTGCTGCGTGAGTGAATGCGTAGCTGACTTCCTCATGGGTGGGATGGGATGTTGTGGGGGCCAGAGCCTGTCTGACATCTGTGCATGTAACTCAGTGCCTGGTGGGGGGCAGGCCCAACCTCGAAGCAGGAGCACAACAGTCACGTGCCTTGAGGCCAGGTCCTGCGTGGAATGCCTTGTGTGGATCCCTTCCTTGTGTCCTTGAGAACCCATGACATGCAGCTACTGTGACTCCCTCCTTACAGGTGAGGAAGCAGAGCAGATACCTTTTCGAGGTTGTATGTTGGGAAGTGGGATTTAGACACAGGTCTGGCTACCTCCAAAATTCCTGCAGTTGATCAGTTTGCTCTGCCACCTCCCCCAAATCTCGAGTGATACCAAAACCCTTGACCTACTCTCATGACCTGTCCCACTGGCCACGGACATCCTTGTATTGTTAGTTGAGTGTATTTTCTTCCCCTCTGGACTGTAAGCTCTTAAAAGAGTCAGAGTCTTGTCTGAGATACCCTTGGACTTAGGACATAGATGGTGCTCAAAGGTACATATTTATATTTTTTAAACTTTTTATGGAAGTTTAACTTACTACAGTAGACTACACAGATCTTAGATGCACAGCTTGATGGATTTTTACATTAGTACATACCCATGTAAATCACTGCTCGGATCAAGCCGCACAACAGTCCCAGCACCCCAGGAGGCTCCCTGGGGCCACCTCCTGGTCACTTATCCTCCGCAGGTAGCCATACTCACACCTCAGCACCTTTGATTAGTTTTGCCTGGTTTTGACCCTCCATGAATGGAAGCATAGAGAAAGTACTCTTCAGTGTCTGTCTGCCTTCCTGGCCTGAGCATTGTCAGTGAGGTCGTCCAGGTTGTCTGTAGCGGTCCTTTGCTCCTTTCCACTGCTGCATAGGAGTCCACTGTCTGAGTAGATCACTGTGTGGATGGGCATTTGGATTGTGTCCAGCCTCTTCTGCTGTGAAGGTGCTTGTTCCTGTCTTTGGGGACACATGCATGCTCATAGATGCTGGGTGTATACCCGGGGCAGGATGCTGGCTCACCTGGCTCAACACGTGTTTGCGTGGATAAAGTTCAGGTTGGGATTTCTTACTGAGGTATCCTGGGCTGGAGCCAGCTTCCTGCTTGACAGGGTCTCAGAGGATGGGCAGGTATGGGGGTCTTGGCTTAGACAGCCTGCTCCCACAGGGCCGTAGGACTGTTGGGCTTCAGGATTCTGCATCTAAAGGGGATCCACTTGCTCAGGCCCCAATGGGATCTCAGCTGGCTGGAAAGGCGATCACATTTAGAGGGCTCAAAAGCCTTGGTAGAGGTTGAGCATTTGGTCCATGTGTTCTCAATTTCGGAGAAAACTGAGATGACCAAAATTTGGATTGGTGTATATGTTTAAAAAAAAAAAGAATTACAAGGCTGAATTAAGCCCTTGCTGAAGGATTTTGGATTCCTTTGTTGTTCCCTTTATTTCTGCACCACCTCCCCTCAAGGGACAGATAGGTACACGATTGGATGATTTTTCTCTCCTGGTTAAGACATTCATGGGAACTCAGCCCCAAGAGAAGGGGGAGAATTGTGGAGACTCTAGAGTGGCCTTGGCTTGTTTGGTGGAAGGGGAGTGGGAACAGTGCAGACCCCTGCCCCCTTGTGAGTGCACGTGATCCTTTTTCAAAAGGCTCACCAGGCAGAACTGCTCAGCCTCCGGCTGCTCTCTCCCTCTAATCCCCTCTGGAGAAGGGCCAGGCTGTGGGTTGCTGACCTGCTCTGATGTGCGTCGGCCTCCCCCCAAACGGCAGCCACCCAGAAGCTAACAGCCGGAGCAGTCCTGAGGTGGGCGACTTGCCATTCCCAGGCAACTGGGTGGGAGCAGAGTGGTCAGTTCACATTAGCAGTGCTCAGGTCAAATTCCACCTAGTGAGTTATGTAAGATGGACGTTTCTTCATATATAATCAATAAAAAGAACAAAAACCCTCCCAGGTTGCATTAATATTCCAGAGCTGTACGTGAGAATGTGTTGCTGGTTTAACCCGGCTTGTGGGTGGCAGCGGCCTGCCTGAGCATTTCATGGCTGCAGCTCAAAAGGGTTTGGATCTGAAGCTCATGAGTGAATATGTGACCTCAGAAGGTTTACAAGAGAGTGAGCAAGGAGAGACAGAGACCACTGGGAACTTGAACTCCCAGCCTGGTGAAGGACGAAACAACCGTGCAGTGGGAGAGTAATAATACACAGTATATTAGTCCGTTTTTGTTGCTTATAACAGAGTACACTGAACTGGGTGACTTATAAAGACAATGAAATTTATTGCTTACAGTTTCTGAGGCTGAGAAGTCCGAAGTCCATTTGGTGGTGGCAACGGTGATCCAGGGGTCCCACGTTGCAAGATGGTGGAAGCAGAGAGAGCAGAGAGAGAGAGAGGCAGACTCTCCTCTTCTTTTAAAGCCCACAGAACCACGCCCCTGACCACCATCTTTAATCCATTCACTACTGCACGGTCCTACAATCCAATCACCTCTTCAAGGCCCTACCTTTCAATTACCATAATAGGATTTCCCACCCTCCTTACAGTCACAGTGGGGGCTAAGTTTCTAATACGTACAACTTTGGGGACACAATTCAATCTTCAGTGAGTTTGGGGGGACATAATTCAATCCACTACACACAGGTACTTCAAAAAGTTGAGGGAAAGATTCATCTCATCTTTCAATTCTGTTTTTCCACAGACTTTTTGAAGTGCCCTTGTACTGGATAACATTACATTGTGTCCCGTTCTCAGTGCTTTCTACATTAACTTGTTTATTGCCTACGGCTCTCTCTGAGGTAGGCATGGCTGCATCCCCATTTTACAGATGAGATGCTCAGGCCAGGAGAGGTTATATAATTTGGCATGAACACAAAGCTAGTAAGTAGCAGAGCTGGAAATCAAATCTAGGTGGTCTGGCTCCAGAGCCTAAGGCTGTCTCTCAGCCCTTGGAAATGTGTGGGTTGAAAGCATAGCGAGGATTGTGTGAGGGGCCATTTACCAGGCGACCGTGGACAAACTGCTTCAGCCCTCAGGCCTCTGTTCCTCATCTGCAAGCCATTTGCTACTGCTGCTGTAACAAATTACTGGAAACTTAGTGGCCTAAGAAACGAATTTATTATCTTACAGTTTTGGAGGTCAGAAGTCCAAAATGCATTTCACTAGACTAAAATCAAGGTGTCAGCCGGGCTGTGTCCTTTGGGAGGCTCTAGGGGAGAATCCATTTCCTTGCCTTTTCTAGCTTCTAGAGGCCACCTGCATTCTTAGCTGGTGGCCACTTCTTCCATCTTCAAAGGCAGCAGCGGAGAGTCTTCCAGCCTCTCTTCTCTCTGTTTCCATGTCACACTGTCTTCTTCCCACTCTCAGCCCTCTCATAAGGACCCTTATGGTACATTGGCCCTACCCAAATAATCTAGGATAACCTCTCTATCTCAAGATCCTTTACTTACTCCCATCTGCAAAGTCCCTGTAAGGTAACATGTTCACAGGTGCAAGAGATTAGGACATAGACATCTTTGGGAGGTCATCACTCAGCCCGTACACAGGACATAATAAAATATAAGTGGGAGGGGCAACAGGAAGGTGTCCCTTGAACGTGAAGTTACAGTGAGTCTGAGAATAAAGTCTGGTTGAGATGGTGAGATGCTCTCTGAAATGCTTAAATTCCAAGGCAGGTAACCCCAAATTTAGTGACTTACATCCCCATTTTGCAGATGAGAAAGCTGAGGCAAAGAGAGGTTATGTAACTTGTCTACAGACACAAAGCTAATAAGTGGCAAAGCCAGAGTGACGACACATAGCTTCGGAGCTTGTCTGAAAAAGGAGGGCATCTCCAGAAGGGGGTCAGCCAGAAGGCATCGCTCCTGGAGAAGGATGGGGGTGGGGCCGTGTCAGGAAGTGAGAGTTTGTGTCCCTCTGAGGTGCCTTCTGGTCTTGGGATCATTCCTTAGGCTTCGCCAGGGCCTGGCTGACTTTGACCCAAGACTCCCACTTCCCCATCCCTCTGATTCTGCTCTCCAGTGCCCTTCTGGCTCTCTTATAGGAGGTGGAGAGGACACTTGTAAACTGGAGCTCCCCCCTGGTTTTGTGAGCTGGATTTGCCGAGTCTGTTCCCCTCATTCCCATTAGCTCCAGGCCCTGAAACCTGAGCTCTCTTCTCAAGAAGTGAGCTCCAGCCCCGGGGTCTGGCAGCCCTGTGGACTCTACTTCTCGGGGCTCCCCAGCGCTCCTCCCAGGGGACTTGCATCCCTGCCTAGGTTCTCTCACTGGGACAGGACCCACTTCACACAGTTGTCAGAGGGCTTCACAAACTGTAATGTGCCATAGGTGGTCTGCCAGTTAGGCCACACTGCCCCCTGTGAGGCCTGTTCACAGCAGCCCATATAGGTACACTGTTCTCAGCAGACGTTTGGCCCAGTGTCTATCAACACATTGTCTTCATGAGTTTGTCCATGCTGTATCTTCTGTCCCCAAAGCAGTCATTCAGCAAATGCTTTTCTAGCACCCACTGTCATCCAGCTCCTGGGTCAGAGGCGTGGTGGTCATCAAGGTGGACATGGTCTCTGCCCTCCTGGAAGACAGGTGTTAAGTGAACAAATATAGTCACAGTTGTGGTAAATGCTATGAAAGAAAAGAGCAGGTACCAAGGCATACCAAACATGCACAGACTAATAGGTTGTAGAAGGTGATAGATGTTAAGGCGGCTGGCAGTAAAGGTCTGTGGGGAGAACGAGAGAACGTTCCAGTCCGCAGGGTTGGCACAGTGGTGGTGGTGGTGGAGGGTGTCACAGAGTTTTAGAGTTGGAGGGAACTGCAAAGGACAAACTTATTCATTCAGTTGTTCCCTAATCCAGCCAAAGCACATTGAGTGCTATGTGCAGGCTCTGAGATAGGTGCACCTAGGACATGACCTCTCACGACCAGGTCTAGTCTAGTTGGGGAGAAGACAGGTAGAAGTAAACTACCCAACAGAGTTTCTCAGTCAGTGTTCCAGCCCTGTTTGAGTGGGAGCTTCCTTATTCTAGAAGCAGCCAGAACATTGCTAGATTGTTCTGATTGGTCAAAACATTTCTATCTTGGCAGACTTCACCTTCCTGCTGCCCCCACCAGGTGGATAGGATTGTGTCCTAATGGAGTCCATAAAACAGATCCCTTTTCCTTCCCTGGTGTGGCCTTTCCACGTTGCAAGACCGTGGTGTGACTCAGCCCCTGTCCTCTGCCCTCACCTGGCCCTTCCCTCTCTCCAGCCAAACACCCAGGGCCTTCAGCAAACTCTGGAATGTGTCAGTGGTGGGGAGGGTCAGAGTGACAGACTGCCCACAGTGTGCAGGCATTCCATCATTCAGTCGATTCTCTTCTCGAAATCCCTGCTGTGTGCTTGGCATCAGACGACTGGGCCTAGAGATGGGTGCCAAGGCATGGAAGACACGGACGCTGTAAGAGCTGACCTTTTCAGTACTGCAGAGCAGGCTGCCCTTAGGGGAAGGCCATGATGTTCAGAATGAGTCAAGAGTGAAGAGTTGCGGGTCCGTGGGGACCGGGGTGCAGGAAAGGACACATGGTCACAGAAACGTGGGCTCACATGTACAGGGGCTGTGAGGGCCTTTTGTTGCATACGCTCAGACAGGAGGCTGGGAAGGGAAGCCAAGGGCCCAGGCTTCCTGCACAGGAGCCAGAACTGCTCCTGACATGTTCTGTGTTCAGGTTGGAAGGAGGTATACCATCCTGTGTGAAAATAAGTGTAAAATAAGCCACACTTGAAGCAGCTTTCTTAACCATCTACCTCTCTGCAGCTCTCGAGGACAGTCAAGGCTCACGTCCCTTCATCACCGTTCTGGAATCCAGAATGCTCAGAAATCCCAAAGGGTCTTCTAAGTCTGCAGCAGACTAATTTTGTGGCAAAAATTTGACCTGAATTGATGCGAGACTAATTATGGTCTTTAAAAATATCTCACCTAGGGTGACTAGCCATACATTTTTCTATGGAAATACTATGCGTCTGATTTTGGGGTGCTGTGCAGACCCCTCCAGAAGTGTCATGCCATATACAGCCCCATAATCCCTTCTAGGATCTGAAAAATCCCGAATTCCTGAACCCATTTGGCCCAAAGGCCTTGTCTATGGGACAGTGCACCTGTGCTCTTCACAAGAAACAGTCACCTGCCCCAGCTCAGGTGATGGTGCCGAGATTCCAGCTCAGTTCCCTGACTCAGCCTGAGACAGCCTGAGACAGAGCACTGACTGCATGGCCTGACATCTTCACAGCCTGCTGGGTGGCATGTGAATGGGAGACAGGTGTGGAGTGACCGTGCTCACTGGCAGGTCGGCCACCAGGAGGAGGGGCAAGTGCTTCACGTTGCTTTCTCTGTGATCTGCAGCCTGAGACTGAGGGGTGTGGGGGACGTGTCTGGGGAAGAATAAGGACAGAGAGGCAGAGAGATTGCAGAGAAGAGGGGAGCCGCCTGACAGCCCGGTTTGGAAGCCTTTGCCCTTTGCCCATTGTTCACAGCAATGCTCTTCAAACTTTCTTTGATCACACGTCCCTATTAGTTAAAAACAAACAAAAAAAACCTTTCTGAGCATGCAATCCCAATATATGGATATTGGCGTAGTTATAAATAAGGCACGTATTACCTTGTTGTTATACTATGCACATAATAAAACTTACTCCAAAAACAGAAACCAAAGGACGAGCAAAAGATGTAATAATTAGAAAATTTTTATTTTGTTGATGGCACGAAAATTTTATGGCTTCATGTGCTTTGTTATTTCTGGAAAGTGTGCTTTAATGCTCTGTGAGAGAGCAGTTGGAAGGTCTGGCTCTACATTCCGTTTGTTTAGATACTCAGTTTTAATGGCTGCTCTCTCTGAAAAAGATCCCTGCCCTGGACACCGAGCTGCACACGGAGGAAATGCGTCGTTGGCTTTCTTTTTAAATCGGGTTGCTCATTTTTCCATCCCATCCACTGGGTGTGCAAAGGATTTGTTGAAAATTTGGCTAGTATATTTCCATCCTCTCTGTTGCCAATCAGATGTATTTGTAAACTAAATGGAAGGTATTTATTTTAAAGTTCTTAACACAAGAGTTCAAAACCCACTCAGATGCTTTGGAAATTTTTAAGCAGACTAGAAAATTCTGTTATGTAGTTTTTTAGGAGCTCAGATATAAGAGGTTTTTGTTGTTGTTGTTGTTGTTTGCTTAATCAGAGACATGTTGTTTTTGTTTTTGTGTTTTGGCAGCTGGCCGGTACGGGGATCCAAACCCTTGACCTTGGTGTTACCAACACCACGCTGTAACCAAGTGAGCTAACGGGCCAGCCCTAGTGATGTTTTTAGTAACAAAATTCTACGACAGTAGAAACAATTTCAAATATACCTTTTTTGAACCCTCTGCCCCAGCCTAGGTTTCCTTCAAAGAGTAGTTCCTTTCTCATTTATTGTGATAACATGCCTTTCCTGTGAAGGGACATGTAAACATGCTTAAAGATGTTGTGAAAACATCACTAGGAAGCATGTTTCTAATAACCAGTTGTCACAGGAAAAAGGGCAAATTTGAACAATTTTTGTAAAAGAAAAGTGTAAACTCCGTTGTTAGGTTTGACTCTTTTTGATTGCTTTTCTAGGAGATAACCAGTCCATCCCTGGTAACAGACCATTTCCTGAGTCGCTCCCCATCTCATTACAGATTTTGTAAAAAATTCTGTTCTGCTGTCCAAGACTTTTCATTATGGAAAATTTCAAGCACATGAAAGTAGAGCAGATAGTGTAGTGACTCTCTGTTGGTGAATACTGTAATGAGCTCCAGCAGTTACCAACATTGTGCAGACTTGTTGCATCTTTCCCTCTCCCCTTCTTAAAGAGGAGATCTCAGGTGGATGTTATTTTTCACGGTTAAATACTTCAGTAGGCACCTCTACTTGATAGAGACTGAAAGTACTTTGTATTTTGAAATAATTGTAGACTCACAGGAAGTTGCAGAAGTGGTACCCAGGGCCCTATGTACTCTTCACCCGGCTTCCACTGGTGGTGCCTTCTCACCTGGCTGTAGTACAGTATCAGCACAGGGAAACGGACGTTAGTACAGCCTGTTAACTAGATTTCAGGCCTTATTTGGTTTTCACTGGTTTTACATGTGGGGTGTAGGGGGGTGTGTGTGTGTATTTGTGTGTGGGTGGGTGGGGGGGTTCTATGTGATTTTATCATGTGTAGATTCGTGTAACTGCTGCCATTATCAAGATACAAACTGTTTTGTCACCTGGAAGGAACTCCCTTGCCACCCCTCTATTTGCAAACACCCCTTCTACCAAACTAATCTGTGTTCCGTCTTTATGGTTTTGTCATTTTGAGAATGTCATAGGAATGGAATCATACAGTATGTGAACTTCAGAGGCTGGCTAGTTTTACTAAATGTAATGTCCTTGAGATCCGTCCAGGTTGCCGCGGGTATCAACAGTTGGTTCTTTTTTACTGCTGAATAGTATTCTGTGGTCTGGATGTACCGCAGTTCGTTTAACCTTTCACCTGTTGAAGGACATTTGGATTGTTGCCAGATTTTGGCCATTATAAGTAGAGCTGCTGTGAATATTTGCGTACAGGCTTTTGTATGAACATAAGTTTTCATTTCTCTAGGATAAATATCTAAGAGTGATTACTAGGTTGTATGGGAAGTGTGTGTGTTTTAATAAGAAACTACCAATCTGTTTTCCACAGTCGCAGTACCATTTTATCTTCCTACCTGCTGTGTATGTGAGATTCATTTTTTATGTTATAGGTATGTAATGTCTTATTGTGGTTTTATTTATTTATTTATTTATTTATTTATTTATTTAAAGATGACCGGTAAGGGGATCTTAAACCCTTGTCTTGGTGTTGTCAGCACCACGCTCTCCCAAGTGAGCTAACCGGCCATCCCTATATGGGGATCCGAACCCGTGACCTTGGTGTTATCAGCACCACACTCTCCCAGGTGAGCCACAGGCTGGCCCTTACTGTGGTTTTAATATGTGTTTCCCTGATAGCTAATGATGTTGAACATCTATTCATAGGCTTATTAGCCATGTGTCTGTTCCTTAATGAAATGTCTGTTCATGTCTTTTGCCCATTTTCTGATGGGGTTTATTTGTTTTTTTACCACTGAGCTTCTTGAACATTCTCGATATGTTCTAGATGCTAGTCATTTACCAGATATGTGACTTGCAAATATATTCTTCCACTCCGTGGCTTGTCTTTTCATCCTCTTTCACAGTGCAAAATTTTTAACTTTTCCTGAAATCCAATTTATAGTTTTTTCCTTTTATGGATCATGCTTTTGGTGTCAAGTCTAAGAAACTTGACTTAGCCCTAGGTTTCAAAGATTTCCTCCTATGTCTTCTAAAAGTTTTATAGTTTTACATTTTACATTTAAATCCGTGATTCATTTTGAGTTAACTTTTGGATATGGTACAAGCGTTTAGGTTAAGATTCTTTTTTTCTTTTTTTTGCCTCTGGATGTCCAATCATTTGCTATTTGTTAGGAAGATTATTCTTCCTTCATTGACAAGGAATTTTATTTTTACATATACACAATGCCATTATCATACCTGACAAAATTGACAAGAATTCCTGTGTGTTATCTATTTCAAAGATGTCTTTTAATTATTGGTTTGTTAGAGCATCAAGGACCCAAACAAGGTCCAAGTGTTGTGTTTAGTTAGGTTTCTCAACTCTCTTTTTCTGTAACAGCCCCATCAACCTACTTGTTTTTAAGCCATTACTTTGCTGGATAATCAGGGTCATCTGGCCTGTAGTCTATGCCACAGTCTAGAACCGCTGCTCATGGTCATCTAGGCTGTTCTGCTGCCCTCTGTGTTTCCTGGGTACTGGTGGTTACTTCTAGAGGCTTGCTTAGATGCCAGTTCACGTTTGGGTGTGAGTCTTCCGTAGGTGGTACTGTGTGCTTCCCGTGCATCTTGTCAGCAGGCTGGAGACATCTGCTGCCCATCTCAGTGACATTGATTTTGACTGTGGGTCCAGAGGGTGCCGCCTGATTCTTCCATTATCAAGTTCCCCATCAGCTTTTCACCTAGTGGTTTTATCGTCCATATCTGCATCATTATTTTTATTAGGAGTTGCAAAATGGTCACTTTTCATTCTATTACTCCACCTCCATTTATTAACAGGAACTCTGTAAACCAGAACTTTCCCTTGTCAATTATGTAGTTTACACTGAAATATTGTAGAAGAAGAAACTGAGGCTCTGAGAGAAGTCATTTGCCCCAACTTGTAGGTGGTTGCATCTGGTGGGAATCCTGCTCAGGGACTTCAAAGGTGAAGCTGGATTATGTTATTAGAGGACTCTGCCCAAAAGTCCCTACCACTTGGACGCCTTCCCTGACCCTCTTGGCCTTGGCCAAACCATTTGTTGCTTCCTCTGGGCTCCTGTAGTTCTAGGCACTCACCTCCCAGCAGTGCAACAGAATGAAGCCTCCAGGTCACCCCATCGCATAGCGCAGGCACGTGGAGGAGCCAAGAGCTCCTCAGGGCTGAGGCCGGGTCTTCCAGAGGCCTCAGGACATGTTTGTTCGAAAGATGGTTCCAGCATGCCCCCTCAGGGCAGAGGTTTAACACTGGGTCAGTTAAGAAAATAATGGGGACCTGCCAGAGCAGCTGGAATTCTGAGCCTCAACCTGTTTATCACCCCCCACGGGTGTGTGGACTGTATTAAAAATGGGGAGACATGGAGCCCTTCCCCAGGGGAGCAAAGGAGCTGTGCCAGGCCAGCTCCCCGCTTGTTCATAGGACCTGGGCAGGCAAGAGCTCCTCCCCAGTGGGTGTCTGTACTGAGTGTGAAAGGGTCAGACCCCTATCTCCATCCCCTCACCCCAGTACACACCGAACAGCTTGCAGGCCTGGCGATGTGCCCAGCAGATCCTGACTTAGTACGTCCGAGAGCCTCTGTGCGCCTCCTTCAGGGAGGCACCCACACCTGTCTCTCTTGGGCATCAGAGACCATGTGTCTGTGAGTCAGAATATTGCTCTAAGTGTTTTGGGGGGAGAAATATGAAAACCCTCATCATTTCGTGTCACCCGGGGAGGCTGTAAAACCAAGTTCTACATCGTTTCCCTCAACTCTAAGATGTGGATAACGTTATTCACCTCAAAGTTGCTGTGAGAGAACAATAAGGCAAGGTTTGGGGAAATGGTCTGTATACCCCAAGGGCTACCTGAGAGTGAAGCAAGTGGTTTTACATCCCAGGGCCCAGTGCAGAAACATGGCCAGCATGGGTTGCCTGCAGAAGCACGCCCTGCCCGTGTGCCTTCTCACCCCTTCCTGCTAGAGGAGTCTGAGGCAGTGGCAGGAAAAGCGTGGCCCCGGCCTGTGAGGAGGCCCCAAGTGGGAGGGCAGCTCATCCATATCCCCCCACTTGGAGGGAGATGGGGAGACAGTGTGTTCATAGGACCTGGGTTTGAGTCCTGGCTCTGATTTGGGGAAAAGTTACCCACGCTCTTGGGTGAATTTCTTCTTGTGAGCTAAATGGCCCACATACAGAATGTGAGAGCCCTGTGATGGTGAGGGCTGCTTGTGTTGCCAGGGACACTTGAGTGTGAGTGAGCAAAGCCCCAGGAAGAAGCTGGGTCTGGAGCCTTACACAGATCCCACAGCCAGGGCAGGAGCCAGGCTGCAGTGGGTGCCCTTCTGGCAGAGAGTCTATGCAGGGGGCTTTTCAGCACTGTCTTTATTTATTTATTTTTTTAACACCTCCTTTAATAAAAAACAAACAAACAAAAAAAACCAGTCTGTGACACACCCCTGCCCCTCGACTGGAAGGTGGAGATTTGAGAATATTTGTACTTCCTCTGGCCTGTGTTTATTCATTTAATTTGGAATGATAGACAAAGATGATGATTTACAATCTAAATCTTCTTTTTTAAGAAATATTTCTGGCACTGGTTTTCCATTTTGCAACCATACTTACAGGAGTTATTATTAGACTTGTCACTGTGTCTCTTTTTCAAAGTTTGCCACCAGTCTTTATATAGACACCTCCATTTTCGAGTTTCTTTATATAGGTGTCTTCTCCATTTTTGAGTTTTTAATCTAGATTTACCTCATGGTCTGTGTGTTAGAGATCATTTATATTTAGGAAAATAGAAATGTATAGGGCTCTCTCTCCTACGGTACAAACTTATAGCTAAGAGCTGACTTGGCCTAGATGGTGGCAGAGGATGCTGGAGATGTTGGGGAGGAGCTGGGGCGACATTGGGGAGCCTCTTGGTCATAGGGTCAGGGGGAAACCCACCCATTGGTGTCAGTATATTCTGGCTTGAATCGCAGCTTGCAGACTTGGAAGGGACTGTAAGAGTCATCTGGGCTGACCTTGGGGTTCAGGCCGAGATGGTTAGGGTTTCAGATTTGGCCATTTTTCAGGTTCAGCAGCAGAGGCCCTCTGGGGCCCAGGGAACACGTGCCAGGACACAGGGCCTGTTGGTGATGGAGCTGGCCAGGCTCTTTCCAGTGTCATGCTTGGCACTTCGCATCTTTTAAAACTGTTTCCTCGTTTCATCAGCTCAGGTTGCATTTGTGATTTGGGCAGTTATTCTTCTGGGTCATCTGCCGTGTGGTGTTGACTAGCCTGTCAACAGGGAACAGCACTGAAAGGGACATCATGGGGCTTGCACACTGTGGGGCTTGTGTGCCTGTGGGTAGTGGGAGCGGCCAGCCCTCCTGTCTTAGTCCTTTTGAGCTGCTATAATAAAATACCATAATGGTTCATTTCTCACAGTTCTGGAGGCTAGGAAATCCAAGATCAAGGCGTGGGCAGATTCAGTGTCTGGTGAGGGCTGCTTCCTGGTTCATTGCACCTCCTTCTGCATCCTCACATGGTGGCAGAGGCACAGCAGCTCTCTCAGGCTTCTTTTATAAAGTCACTAATTCCATTCATGAGGGCTCCACCCTCATGACCTAGTCACCTTCCAAAGACCCCACCTCCTAACACCATCACACTGGGGATTAGGTTTCAGCATCTGAATTTTGGGGGACAACCATTCAGACCGTAGCACCTCCCAAGAGCACATCCCAGGTGACTGTGGTGGAATGGCTTTGCCCTTTCACAGCACTTCCGGCTGGCTGGGCATTGGCCCCTGTTTGTAAACTTCCAAGGAGAACCCTAACAACGGCAGCCCTTTGGGTGGTGTCTGGGTTACTTTTCTTTTTTTTTTTTTTTTTTTTCTGGGTTACTTTTCAACATGAAATCATTTATTTGTTCCCAGGGATACTGAAGTCACCACTAGGAAGCTCCGGGCTGGCATGATAGCCCACCTGGGACCCGAGTTACCTTCCTAGAAATGCATTTCTTCCACAGAAATGCCTTCCTGAGTCCTACACCCCAGCTTTACCCCCTGCCCCCCCCAGATGTCCCTTTATGCCAGTTTCCTCAACTCGTTATGTTGTTCTTTGCTTCTCTGTGAGGTACCTCAAATTCTTTTTGAAATAAGGGGTGAAAATCAACAGGTAATAAAGTTAAGCGTTATAAATGGCTTGGGCGCTGGGCTCAGTGCTGAGGATTCAGAGACAGAAATGGGGTTTTGCTCCAAAGAAGAGGTGGGAGGATAAGCGTGAGCAGATGACAGAGCACTAAGGGCGCAGGAAATGGATGGAAGCATTTGACGGAGAAGGCATGTGGGGCAGGCTCTTAGGAAGGGCGGTACATGCACCCAGTTAAAAAGGATAAGTGGTTTGAAGGAGCACAAATTGGGGAAGAGCTTTAAAGTCTCCAAAATAGCACAGTTGGATGGTGAGGAATGGGTGTCAGCCATTAGGGGAATTGGGGAGAGATGGCAAAGGAAATGCAAACCCTTTGAGGAGACGACCTTAGCAATCAAGTGCCATTGCTAGACTGGAGTGTGAAGATGTCCATATCCAGCAGGTACCTCTGCCTGTGTGTCCCCACCACTGTTCCAAGTGCTGCCGATGCAGTAGTGAACAGAATAGTCTTATCCTCAGGGACTTTGCCTTCCGGTAGGGGCTTGGGTGCAGGTTAACCAATATATGAGTAAATGTAGTTAGTCAGAGGGAGTCAGGTATCATGAGTGCTCCAGAGAAAAGCAAAGCAAAGGGGTCAGGAGTGCTTGGGCGAGGAATGGGAGGTTGAGGTAGAGACCTAAAGGACATGTGGGGGTGAGCTACACGGCTGGGCAGACAGCCAGTGGAAAGGCCCTGTGGAGGGAGCAGGTTTGGTGCATTCCAGGATCAGCAAAGAGGCCAGTGTGACTGGAGTGAGTGATCAAGATGGGAATTGTAGGAGCTGAGATGACATCAGAGAGTACTGGAGGTCCCATCAGCTTTTATTCTGTCTGGCTAAGGTCTTAGAAGGCTCATAAGACTGTTCTGTGGGGATTGGACAACCAGGACAAGGGCAGAAGCAGAGAAACTGGTCAGGAGCCTGTTCCATCCATCCAGGGGAGAGACAATGGTGGCTGGGACCAGTGTCATAGCTGGGGCTGGGGCGAGATGTGATCAGAGGGTGGACGTGGAGACTTGGAAGATTCTTTCCAGTACTGCCTCTCCCCTGAGAGGAGGCTAATGGTGTGATTTCTTCTCTTTAGGCTAGCTCATCTCTTACTCCAAGGGTTTCTCTCAGGGGGTCTGCTGCTGTCAGGCACCATGACAGTGAGAGGGGCTGCGCTGGCCCCAGATCCAGCGTTGCCCACGACCACAGCAGCTTCGCCCAGCATCTCCACGATCCCTGAGGGCAGCCCCACTGCTATGGAGCAGCCTGTGTTCCTGATGACAACTGCTGCTCAAGCCATTTCCGGCTTCTTTGTGTGGACGGCCCTGCTCATCACCTGCCACCAGGTACTCAGACCCATAGGGGACCCTCTATAAAGTCCTGAGGAGTTTCCAGTCCAACAAAGTATTAGGCTGCAATAAGAAATCAACCCCAAATTCTCAGAGACTTCACCCACTAGAAGTTGATTTCTTGCTTGCATCTCTGCTCAGGCCATTGCAGGTCAGGTTCTGTCTAGTGGCTCCAGCATCTTGCAACTTGAGGGTATCATGCATATGACAGCTGGAGGTGGGAGCTGAGGAAAGCACTATGGATATTTAACCACCTCAATCCAGAGATGACACCTGTCGCTTCTGCTCACGTTCCATTGGCCAGAACTAGTATCATGTCCAGCCTGAGCTGTAGGGAGCCTAGGAACGATGGGACCAGGCCAATGGCAGGGACTCCTTTGCAGATGAGAAAATTAGAGCCTGAGAGGGACGGGGGAGAGGAGCTAGCCTGGTCACATGTAAGTTGGTGGCAGAGCTGGGCTAGAAGTCAAGTCTTTTCATCCCCTATACTTGCGGCCCCAGAGGAGACTGATCTGGCTGGGACAGGCCTTGGTGGCCTGAGAGGAGGTTTGAAGGTTGCCCAGTGAAGAGGTGTGAGTCTGTTCGAATTTCCCAGTTAGCCCCTCGCCAGCTGCCCTGGGTCCCCATCCCTTTTAGAACCCGTTTACCTCCAAGGCAGTTGGCTCATAGCAGATGGGGAATATTTTGTTCTTTTCCTCCCCAACCCAGGGAGCAGCTGGGCTAAGTGTGATGTCGTAAGAACTGGGACGAGACACTTGGGGGCTGCTGGGACTGAGGACCATGGCTAGAGCAATTCTTGGCATTTCTGTGTAGCTTTTAATTTTTCCCTGCTTTCTAAGTTGCATTTCATTCTCCTAACTTCCCTGGGAAGCGGAGGCGCTGCCTCTGGTTAACAGATGGGAGAATGAGGCACAGTGTGAGGATGTTGCTGTGGCCACTCATCCAGGAAGCACGTCACATTCCATAGAAGTGATGCCCCATCCTTTCCGCCCTCAACACCATAAGCTGAGGGACAGGGCAGGGTGACCAGACAGCTGCGGTTTAGCTCAGTGCTGCTGCTGTAAACCCCAGAGGCCAGGCTTTTAGGAAGGCAGAGAGGGAACAAGACACCCACACTGATTGAAGTTCCAAGCTGCATGAGAATCCCTAGGGAGCTTGTTAAAATTGTGGATTCCCTGTCTTTGCCCTTGACAACCCTGTGGTCTCAGGTGTGGTTTCACAGTCACCTGTATCTGCAAGGCTGGCTTTTGGGCACCCACGTTCACTCTGCAAGCATTGTGTGTCCCCTTTGGTGTGGTTCTCAAAACAGCCCATGATGGGAGTTTTACCACCAGCATTTTACAGAGGAGGAGTCAGGCTCGGGGTGAGTAACTCGCATCAGGTCATAGAGCGATAAGTGGCAAAGCTAGAGTCAAAACACGCTCCCGTGTGGAGCAGAGGAAGAGTGGGGACGGCAGGCTCCCGCTGACCTCGCGCTCTGTCTGCAGATCTACATGCACCTGCGCTGCTACAGCCGCCCCAACGAGCAGCGCTACATTGTGCGTATCCTCTTCATCGTGCCCATCTACGCCTTCGACTCCTGGCTCAGCCTGCTCTTCTTCACCAACGACCAGTACTACGTGTACTTTGGCACTGTCCGTGACTGCTACGAGGGTGAGCTCAGGGTGGGCACAGGGAGGGCTGTGGAGTTGTGGGCCAACGGGGACCGAGGGGGCCACACGCCCACCCTCCTGCCAGGTGTCTGGGACCAGAAGCCCCTCTCGCCGAGCTCCTCTCTGTAGGGCCTCTGAGCCTCACAAAGACTGGTCTTGACCCACCCCTCGCTTCTTTACCCACTTCAGGGCTTCTGTCCCACATTGACAGGTAACGACACGTATAGCCAGAGTCTCACCTTGTAGGTACCTAGAAACAGAGACCCTCCACCTGGGTCTCATTTCACAGTCCTGGCATCTTGGATTGGGGGGTGGGCAGCAAGTAAGTGGTTCATTTGCAGACGGAAATCCCAGGTAACCCCACGTGCAGATGGGTAGGGATTTATCTGACGAAGCAGGGCTGGGCCTCTGTTCTCATGTGTTAATTCTAAGGGCTTTGCCCTGTGAGGTGCTCTATTGTGCCACCCAGGGAGGGGATGTGCTTCCTTTCAAGGGCCTCAGTTCTGTGTGTGGAGTAGAAACATCACCCGCTCCTGTACTGAGCTCCACCCATGGGCTGGGCTCTGGGATGCCTGTACTGAGCTCCACCCATGGGCTGGGCTCTGGGATGCAAAGAGGAAAAGCTAGCTCTCACTCTCCCTCCCCTCTGGGAGCCTGTGGCCCCTAAACAGTCACCACAAGGAGACGAGGAAGCTGCTATCACGGGGAGAGAGGTTGTGGGGGAGCTGTGTTGGGTGCCGGCCCGGGCTGGAGGAGAGGTCAGCAGCTGGAGAGAGGATTGCACCGAGAGGGGAGGACAGGGACATGTGCAGCCCTGCAGGCCACACAGAGGAGTTTAGATTTTCTTTGCTACTATTAATGCACAAAAATTGGATGAGCTTGAAATTTCAGGTTAGAAAAATCTCCACGAGGAAAGAGAGGCCAGAGGCCCTAAGACAGGTCACAGGCCTCGAACAGGCCAGTAGGGGTGGGCTGGGGGTCCTTGAACTCAAGATCCCCACTTTGATGCCCACCCTCTTCTCAGTGCTGTGTGGTTTCCTGTCTCCTCCCTATGCCTGCACTGCTGGTTTTGGGTAAAGTGACCAGACGTGTCGGCTTCTCTCACCTGGAGGGCTTTTCCCCTGGGCCTGGGCCCCACGGATGCTGGGGTGCAGCATGCTCAGTCCCCAAGCAGCTGGAGCCTCTCTTACTGCCCCACTTTGAACCTTGTGCGTCTCTGAGGACTTGCAGGGCACAGGAAATGGAGGCACCTAATAGGAGTCCATTGTGCCGCCCCCAGCCTTTGGCGCCTACCCCTCGCCCTCCACTGCAGCCACGTTGGCCTCCTTTCTGCTGGAGCACAGCAGGCACTTTCCAGCCTCGGGGACTTGGCATGTGCCGTTCCCCACTTGTCTGGAAAGCTCTTCCCCCCGCTCTGCACAGCCAGCTTTCTTTTCATCCTTTAGTCTGTTCTCCAGCGCCGCCTCCTCAGGGAGCTCTTCCCTGCTGCCATTGCTCCCAGCACCCTGTCCTTGTCCTCCACCGCTGGACCATGGTTTGTGGTTACCTTGTTCACTTTGTGTATTCCTGAGTAGACCGTTAGCCATGAAAGAGCAGGATCAGGCAGGTAGCCCATGCCTAGACAGCCAGGCACATGGGAAGTGTTTACTCCATAGTTTTTGAACGAATAAGGAACCTTATTAAATGCCTGCTGTATGCCCTGCATTCTTCCAAGTGGGGTCTCATTGAATTCCCAGGCGCCCTCCTCCCAAGCTGGTGTTCCCATCCTGCTCTTCCAGGTGAGGATACTGAGGCCAGGTGGGGGCGCTATCAGGGTTTAACTGGGACTCTAGTGTCTGATGTTCCTGGAAGCAGCATTGTCCCCAGGGAAGCCTCTGGGTTTCTGGGGAGCCGTAAAGGCTGGGATTGGGGAGGGGTGGGGCTGAGAATCCTTTTCCATTTAGCTGCCAGCCTCGCATGGGAGCATCTTCTGCCCACCTGGTTCCTTCAGAAGCAAAAGGCTGTTGGTGGCCTCTCCTGTGTGGTCGAGGGGCAAGTGTGGTAATGTTGGCTAGGCCCTGAAGACCGTGGCGCATGGAATAAGTGGGGGAGCACAGCCAGGGAGCAGCAGCAGATGGCTGGCAGGCACCCCCACTCCAGAAGCCTCTTTGTTCAGGCCCTGCCTGTCCCGACCTGCCTCCCAGCCTGGGTAAAGGTCTTCGCAGGAAGTCTGCCGTCCTGTGAAGCACATCTCCTAGCAACACTATTATCCGCCCAGCCTGGCCTCTCCAAGGGAGTTTACAAACAGCACAGCAGCTGCTGTGAAGTTCAGGCTGCCCCAGAGTTCACCAGCGCCACGTCCGAGCCAGCGGGCCTGGCCCTGCCTTGCCCCTTCCTGCTCCTCCACTCTGGGGCTCTGTCAGGAAGAGATGTGCAACTGCCCCTGCAGAGTCAGTGATGGGGGTGTCCCTTAAAATTCACATACAGCCCCCATTCGCTCACCCTCCCATCCTTCCTCCTCAGTGCCCCAAGACCCAAGGAGGGGCCAGGAAGGGAACGGGAGTAGACTGGGCCAGAGAGCTCTTATTTCACATCCAGCCAGCCCACACCGAGGGCCAGCTCACAGCCAGACATAGCACAGACATTTCTTTTTTCCTTTTTTTTAAAAAATAAAATTCTGCTTTTTTTTTTTTAATAAAAAAAAAAAACAGGGCTGTCTGGTTAACTCAGTTGGTTAGAACACAGCCTTATAACACCAAAGTTACAGGTTTGGATCCCTGTACTGGCCAACCACCAAATAAATAAAAAACACTAAAATTTTACTTTTTTAAATTAAAGTAATATGTGCATGTATTTAGTTGAAATGCACAACTACTTGACTCCTCACTCTCAAGTTTCCTGCATTTTCAACTCTTTCAACTGTTTCTTTCAAGAATAACCTAAAAATATGTTTATACTATTGTTTCTTGAGGTTTCTGTTTTATGTGGCTTTCCATAGTGGCTTCCTACTGTAGAAGGTTTTGATGTAGGTGTCTTACCCCAGACCCCTCAACACTATGCACACTTTCCTTTTTTTCTTTTCAACAAGACTGTATCACAGTTTTGTCTGCGTCTGCAGTCAGTGTTTGTATCAGTAAGTGTCCGTAACTGTTGTTCAAAGCTGAGGCTTATAGTGCCCCAAGGCTACTACACTTCCTTTTCTTGTGTAACTTTTTGTTTTTGCTACGGCTACTACTAGTCTTGCTTTTTAGTTTGCTCAGTTCTCCGTGTGCAGTCGGCCCTGTGTACCGGTGCATGTGGAGCCCATGGACACAGAAGGCCAACTGTAAGGGACTTGAGCATCGCGGATTTTGGTATCTGTAGAGGTCCTGTAGCTAATCTCCCGAGGATACCAAGGGACAACTGTACCAGTTGTTAATTTATTCCGAAATGCTTTCATTGAATTTGAAAAAGCAACCCAGCTCTCAGTCGGACTGTCAGTGACTGTCAGCTCTGGCATTTTTCCTTGGCGACATTTCTCCTGGAGCCCTTCTCTGCTTGTTGCGGGCTGGACTGCACGCTTTCCCTGGCCTCTGCTGCTCCACCATTGCCCTGGCTCTTTCATTCACCAACATCCTGGGAGTTCTGTTTGCTTCTCCTATGCCAAGTCCCCTGTTCCCTAGAAGCTATTTCTTCCTCGTTCGTGGTTTTTTTTTTCTCTGGTTGGTGGCAGTACATCTTCCAGGAGTTTCCTGAGATAGAGGGTACATGGGAGTTCAGTGTTTTGAAATCTGAAAATATCTTTATTGTCCTATTTGACTGGTGTTTGATGAGAGTCCAATTCTAAGATGAAAATCATTTTCTCTCTGAAATTTGAAGGCGTGTTTTCACTGTCTTTTAGCTCCTCCTGTTGTCTTTCGTAAAGTCTGCTGGATTCTGCTCCTTCATGCCTGTATGTGTGACCTAGTTGCATCTTTTTTTTTTTTTTTTGGCAGCTGCCCGGTACAGGGATATTCTCAGCCTTGGTTTTATCAGCACCGCGCTCTAACCAACTGAACTAGCCGGCCAGCCCTCCCTGCTGACCTTTTTTTTTTTTTTCTTGTTCGTAGGGTCTTGTCTTATCCCCAGTGTTCTGAAATCTGACAGTAGGTGGTTGTGCTGGGTAACCTGGTGGCCTCTTCAGTGTGGAAACTCCTGTCCTAAGCTTTTGGGACATTTACCCTGTTTCTTTGATAATTTCTTCCCCTCTGCTTTTCTTTATTCTCCTTTTCTGGAATTCCTGTTAGTGGGATGTTGCACTTCGGGAGTGAGCCTTGAATTTTCTAGCTCTTTTTTATTCTGCTTTCCGTAATTTTTTTTTTTTAATCGTAACCTTTGAGCTTTTCTATTGAAAGTTTTATTTCCTCTTGTAAAATGTCAATAGCTCTTCTCTGTACTTTTTACTATGGACCCTCATTCTTGGTATGGGATAGAGTATTCCTGTTCTCTCTCTGGGGATGTTAATTACAGTTTTCTTCTGTGCCTACATTATCTCTGTCTCCTGAGTTCCTTTCATCTGCTTGTTTGCTTTGATCTTTGACCTTGTGTTAGATGCTCTCCTCAGATATCTAGTGTCCTTGGCTATTTTTTATAGCTTAAAAATATAAAATGTTTTATGTTTTTTGAGGGGCTTAAATTGCTGTGCCTCCCAGTTGTGTGACAGAGTGTGGGGCATCTCCTCTGCCATTTTTAAGCAGCAGTGGGGGCAGATACCAAACGATGGTTTTTTGATTTGGGGCCTGTTTCTCTAGAGAACAGTTTTCTCATCTCCTTCCTGGAAGAAAAAACTGGACAGGCTGAGTCCTGGATGTAGAGTAGGAGAAGGGACCCACAGGGACATCTCCCCTTCATATGCAGACTTAGTTTCTGTCTTTCCTGCAAGTCTCCTCAACACTGCCCTCAGCTGGGCCAGGTTCTGAGGACAGAGGTGTCTCACCTCCTGAAAGTGATAATCCGCTGGCTCCACGGGGAGACTTGTAGCCAGTTTTTCCATTTGCACTGTCACCCCCAACCATCAGAGCCACCTGGCATGTCGCATGCTTAGATTTCCTGGGACTCTCACTGCCTGCCGTCCCCCACCCCCGGCCCCAGGTCAGGGACCACACCGCATCGTCCAGAGCTTTTGTTGGTGTCTCTTGTCTGTTGCTTCCATTGCCGTTGTCCTTATCCTTGAAGGTTTGCACCTCCTGCCCAATTTGTTCTCATTTCAGTGACATCTTGGGGGTGAGGGGAGGGAGGGGAGAGAATGGAGATAAATGTGGGTTCAACCTGTGAACCGCAGATTGGTGGTAGAGTTGCCATTCTCCAAGGAGAGGGCTGAGGCTGAGAAAAGTAAAGTGGCTTGTCCAGGGACCCACTGCTTGTGTGCTGCACTGTCTGGTGAGGGCTGCAATTCTCACAGTGCTGGGATGCATCACCAGCGGGAGTACGGACAGACAGACCAAGGAGAAGTAGGAGCCAGCCCCTACATGCATCAGTGCTTGATTGTAGTTGGGGATGGAAGGTAAACCATAGATACTCTGAGACAGCCCCAGGGAACTCTGTGCTCAGAGGGGCCCTGGGGTTTCAAAGGCGGGAGACATGGCTTCCAGGGTTGCTTTATGCATCGGTTTTGTTAAGAATGTTTGTGTGGCTCCTCAGTGCTGCCGCATGTTTGTCATCACCGTTAGCTTGTTCTCACCTCCCAGTTACCTGGTGGAGTATATATAATCATCCCCATTTTACAAAAAAAGTTCAAGTGGGCTACAGAACTTGCCCAAGATGATCCAGGTAGAAATGGCCAGAACCCAGATTCAGCTGGGTCTCTGATTCCCTGGTCTTGCTCTGTGCCAGGCGTGGTGAAGGAGAGGATGGGACAGGCTTCTTCCCTGGAAAAGTGTGGGCTCTTGTTAGGGAAAGAGATTTTGCATGCATGAAAGAAACAATGAGAGAATGGTGCTTCATTCATCCTGTGTCAGATTTTGGACAAACTCAGCTTCCCAGCATGTGGCCCAAAGTGAACTGTGCTCCCAGGTAGAGAGAGTCCAGGCAGAAGAACACAACTGAGGGCCACAAAGAGCCAAAGGCCAGTTTGCTGCTAGAGGACTCACAGGCTGAGAGTGGCACTGGCTGGCCATGGCTCTGGCAGATAGAGCCAAGAATAACAGGAGCTCAGTCAATCTATGTAAAGAAAGACATTCAGAAGAAGCCAATAGAAGAGAAAGATGAGAAACCGCATCTGAGATGGCAAGAATCAGGAATAAGCAGGATCCACAAAGGACAGAAAGGTCATGAGGGAGAAGAGAGTTGCCATTTGGAGCAGCTCAGAGCCCGAGGCCACCTGCATGGGCAGATCCCCTGCTACCATGATTGTAGCATGTGTACCTGTTCTTGTCCATGATGATCACCAGTCACTGAAAGAGGTGAAAGAATGTTCTGAGGCCCCTATTAACTGAGCAGAAGAGATTTCTGTCTAAAGTGGTCAAAATTAAGTTTTCCAGGTGCATGCAGTTATCTGAAATCTGGAGTGCCTCAAGTCTTTCTGGATAACCTGGTTTCTATGTAGCAAAGAGGGCTGGGCCACAAGGCCAGCATTAGGTGCTGAAGATGTGTGGCAGAGGTGGGCCTGGAGTGGCCTGTCATCGAGATCTTGTACACAGAGCATCGTGCACAGTAGGTGCTCTGCAAGTGTTTACTTTACACACAGATGGATGTGTCTGCCAAATGACCCTGGGAGTTGCTGGCAGAAACGGCTAAGGGCTCTTCTTTGCAGATCTGTCCCAAAGCCCTGGGGGGCCGCTCAGGGCTGTGCCATTGCAATTGTTGGCCCAAGGGGCATGGTTCTTGGTCCAAGGGGCATCAGCTGAGAGCCTTGTAGAGAGCTGTCACTTGGACTACAAGTTCCTGTCCAGGTAGCTCCATATTAGCAAAGCTGCCATGAGGAAAGCAAGCCCCAGTCTCGGGTTGCACAGTCCATCCTGGTCCTTCTCTCCTGACTGTGCATTTGTCTGTAGATTAGGATTTGGGATCTAGAATGGAAGAGAGAGTTCCAGGGACCTGATTGTCCAGAGCAGGAGAGAAACACCTTCCTTCCCTCACCCTGCTTGCTACACTCTGGGCTGGCAGGCATGGCCTACAGGCTCTTGGTCCCTATGTATCCCCAGGGCCTAGCACAGAGCCCAGCACATTAGCTGTGGTGGATATTTAGGGAGGCATAGAGTCATTTTGTGTCTCTAGGACCTCTCTAGGGGACCAGAACTGGAACCATAGTCAGAAGGGGGTTGGGCAACAAGCCTGCTGCAGAGAACCCCGCTCCTGAACTTGAGTTCAGCTTTTCTGCTCTTCCTGTGTCTAGGGCCACTGTATCTTCTGGGGTGTGTGTCGAGTTCTCCATTTAAACACCTTTGCTGGGATGTCGGGGTGCTGTCTTACGTGGCTCTGTAATTTCCTAGGAGGGGGATGGATTTTTCCAGGTGGTCAGCAGGTCCTGGTTTGGGCTGCTTGAGTCATATCTGAGGAGATTCTATTTCATCTCACTTCTCCGAGAGTTAGTGATTCCATTATTGACTCACTGATGATTCTTTAAAGGAAACCATCAGCAAATTGGTATTTTATAGACTGGCTGGCCTCAGAGCACCTTTAAAAGGTCAGGAATCTTAAACTGAGGGAAATGGATGAAATTTGATGATTCTGACTGGTTGGATGCAGAGCTGGATGCGGGCAGGCACTTGATCACGTGATTCAGGAGTGTGCTGGTGGGTGCTGGGACACAGGCAGGGTGGGAGCTCAGTGCCAGGACCTTCTCAGGAGCCGACTGCAGGGACCGCCTGCTTGGGAAGGGGATTCCGGATGGAGGGGGCTGAAGAGCCTTGGGCCCCTGTGGCTTCCTTCCCCTGAGGATTTTGTCTTTGGTGACTAGAAGCCTGGCCACTTTGGGGAAGGTGCAGCTTCCCCGCCTGTGCAAGGAGAGTTCCAGCAATGGGGCTGAGAGGAGGTTGTACCTGCCTGCCCCCCTTGCCAAGCCTGCTGTCAGGCAGCATCACCTGGGGTGGTGGCTCATGTTCGTCTACACATCCATCCATTCCTTCAGTGTTAACTGAACATATATAGGAGCCAGGCTCTCTGGTATTTGCTGGGGCAGGACTCAGTTTCTACCTGCAAGGCGTCTACAGTCTAGAAAAACAGTAGGCAACACATGTGGACTGCTGTGTGGGCTCTGCCTCCTCCAAGGCTATGCACACTCACTCCCCCCCACAGCAGCCCCCTCCTCCCGGAAGGAGTTATCCCTGGCATACAGATGAGGAAACCGAGGCCCAGAGCACTTAAGAAGCTAGCCTGAGGCCACAGCACCTAAGTGGTGGAGCCACAGTTTACACCCAGGTGTCTGGCTCTGGGGCCCATGACTCTTTACCTGACTCTGTGCTGCCTCTTGTACTGCAAAGATCAGACAGGTCGACAGAGACTGTGGTGTGTGAAGACAGGAGGTGACATCTCAGCTATGTTTGCCTCTGGGACTTAGCAGAAGGACCAGAATGTGCCACTGCATGGAAGTGTGAGTGAACATGGCCTGTTCTGGGAGCTTCAGTGCAGGTTTTGTATGTATTCCACTTACTATGGCTGAGTAAATCGTTTCTCCTGCTACTAAAACATACTAGGGTAAAACAGCCATTGATTTTGTTCATAGATACTGTAGGTCAGGAATTTGGATAGGGTGTGTTGGGGATAGCTTGTCCCTGCTCCGTGATGTCTGTGCCTCAACCAAGGAGTATGAAGGCTGGGTCAGGAATCATCTGAAGTCTTGGTGTCTGGCAGTTAATGCTGGCTGCTGAATGGGGGCCTCAGTCTCCCCCAGCGTGAGCCTCTCTGTGGGGTCTCTGCACATGGGCTAGCTTGTGCTTCCACACAGTGTGCTGGCTGGGTCTGAGGGCGAGCGTCTCGAACCCTTCTCTAACCACAGCATCAGATGTCATGAAATGTCACTTACGCTGTAGTCAGCCAGGTCCACCAGATGCAAAGGGAGGGAACAAGACCCCACCTCTCAGTGGAGGGGTGTCAGCATCACAGAGTGTGGCCATCTTGGGAAAATACCATCTGTCACTATATAGCTGGACCCAGCTTAGAATGGACACATCTATTGCACTTGGCCTCATGTTGTTTGGGACAAAGGTTATTAGCAGGCTGACAACAGATTTGGCTTGATGTCCACCCCAGCTTCCCCCACTCCAAAGTTCTTGTCATTGAAGAGTGATCTCAAGATAGTGGCAATTTCTGTCACTAGACATCCTGAGCTACCTCCCATCCGGGCAGGCCATGCACAGGTTCTCAAGCCCGCCAAGGGACATCTGGGCATGAGGAAGGCAGGCAGATGGGCAGTAATGGCCGTGACGGCCAACAGCCAGGGAGCGCCGCTGAGCACTGGCACTCCTCTGAGCACTTGGCATATTCACTTAAACCGCACAACCACCTGTCAAGGAGGGAACTCCTGTTATCCCCATTAATAGATGACGAAACTGAAGCCCAGCGAGTTTCACACAGCCAGCCAGTGACAGAGGCACACTGCAAACCCTATTCTGTGTGTGCATAAAGGGACAGTTGCAGCAAAGCGTGGTTAAGTGCTGTGGGTCATGTTTGTGCAGGATGCTACCTGGTGATGAACAGGTACAGAGCCTTTAATAGGTCAGAGCAGCCATGAGCAGCATAAAGTACCCAAACATATTCCTTTCCAACTTTTGCCTGAAACTGTGTCACCAGGGTTTTCTGTGCTCCATTGTAGGCAGTAAAACGTTTGAGGTGTGCCTCCCATGCACTGAGCTTCGTGCCTGCGTCTGAGGAAAGAGAGGGCCCCCTTCCAGGGGGTCATGGTCCTGAGACCAATTGGTTTTGATTCCTCAGGGTGGGGGGCACTGGGAAGTGTCTACAGATCATGTTCTGTAGGCGAGAAAGCACTGACCTCCATCATGGCCACCAGAGACTTCTGAGAGTGGGTGACATCGAGCTGGGTTTGAAGTGTCCTAGCAGAGTGGAAGGAAGGACACTCCAAGCAGTGGGATCCGGAGGTGCAAAGGTACAGAAGGGTGAAGGGAGTGGCGTTTGTGCTGCTGTGAAGCGACACAGGCATGGGCAGGGACCAAGTCACCCACTGAAGCCATGAGTGCCAGGCTGTGTGGCACCAGGGAGCCTCAAAGGCCTCCGTGCTGCAGGGGGAGGCAGGACTGGAGAGGAGGAGCCCTCTGGCTGCAGGGCCGCAGGGGCTCCCTTGACCTTTGCTGGCTACTTCGTCTGTTCCTGTGTCCTCGGCCCTGGCCCTTCATCCTGCACTCTCTCCTCCACGACACCCTCTGCTGCGCCCCTCCTGCTCCCACTCGCCACGCTCGCTCCCTTCCCTCCATCCTGGCACATCGTGCGTGTCCGCACCCTGCAGGCTCTGGCTTTCGTCTTGCTGACCCAGCAGAAATCCTCTGGCCAGGAGACCATCAGAGCATATTACTGTATTTACACACCAATGTTTTCAGCAGACTTCTCCTCTGCCATTGCTCACTGTTGCCAGCGTTGGGTCTTTATGGTGATGCGAGCAGCATCCTGATCCAGAACAAGCTACCTGAGCCTTGCGGGACACCTGCCCTGCATCCTGAGCGCCGCTCCAGAGTTTTGTCACAGCTGGTAGTGCTGCGTGTACACCAGGCACCACTGCGGGTTGTTGACTGGGTAGAGGCTCTGCTCCCTTGTTCTTGCTTAGAATTTCTCCTGAGATCCCTCTGGAGAATGTTTTGTTGTTGCCTTGTAAAATTGTGATCTGTAACAGACAAGTACATTAAACTAATAATTATAAAGCAATTAAAGACTGTTTCACCCCAGAACAGGCACACCAGCAGCTCTCCCAAGCCCTCCAGTGCCCACCCTGACCTTGGCTGCCTGCAGCTTCCCCACATGATCTTGAATTTGTGCTAATAACTTCCTTGCTTCCCTTTCTGGCATTACCACCAGGGTGGGTATGCATTGCTACACAGGACAATTTAGCTGTGCCTGATTTTGGACTCACAACTAGAACATTAACTGTGCATATTCCTTCACACAATTTCATGTCCCCGAGGCTCCTCCCATTGCTGCATGTATGTGGCTCTTTCCCTGTCATTGCAGTTTAAATCCCACCATCTGTTTGCCCAATCTACTGATCTGAGTGGTTTTCTCTGGACACTTTCACAGCCTTGGTCATCTATAATTTCCTGAGCCTGTGCTATGAATACCTTGGGGGAGAAAGTTCCATCATGTCGGAGATCAGAGGGAAGCCCATCGAGTGAGTATGGAGTCTCTCTGGAGCGCCCACACCACCCCGCTTCCTGGACCTGACGTTCTTCAAGCTGTCCTGGCGTCAGCTGGGCGTACAGACGATTTCTGCCTGTGACCTTGACCTCCTGGGCTTCTCCCACACTTCCAGAGCAAGGCCATTCATTTGAATTCTGGGAGGTCCTCTCTGGCTTGTTCTTCTCTCTCTTCCTGTGGGCCTTCATCCTTTCCTGTTTGTCTATTTCTCCCTCTGGCAGTTCTCAGTTCGGTGCTTTCCCAGTTGGTTTGTCACCCCAGGGCCAGGGCAACCCTGCTTCCCTCACAGCCCACTGCGTGTGCAGACGCTCTGCTGTGCCTCTCCCTGTACTTGGCCTCGGGCTGGGAGGCCACCCCAGATCTGTGCCCCCAGCTTGTCTGGATGTGAGGGAGGCAGCCTTCCCCAGTCCCACCTTTCCTGAATCCTGGCTCTCAACTCACAACGCCTTCTGTGCTTGTCTCTTCCAGGTCCAGCTGTATGTATGGCACATGCTGTCTCTGGGGCAAGACTTACTCCATCGGATTCCTGCGGTTCTGCAAGCAGGTGTGTGCCTCCTGCAGCTGCCCAGGCCAAGAGGGGTGGGTTGGGGACTGGGAGTCTGGGTCTGTGCCCTGGAGTAGCAAGTGCAGGGGCTGGGAGGACCCTACTGCAGGCTGCCCAGGGTGCCACCTGTGGAGTTCCTGTTTCCTACAAGCACCCTTGGCACTTACCCCCTAAGCCATTAGCAGGATGTGTTCAGAGGGGCAGCAACTAGTGTCCTGGGAGTATCTGGTGCACCTTTGTGCAGGAGGAACAGGTCCCAGACTCTTGCTCATTTTGACGACGTCTTGGTGTGTGTGAGAATCAGAGGAAGTGCATGGGGATTCTAGAATCTGAGTTTGAAAACTTCTCATCAGCTGTGGCTAGAGGGCAGGAGGGTTTCAGCATTAGACACAAGACAAAACAGGCCTGTGCAGTCTCTCCGGTCTCTTCCCTCATTTCCCAGTTGGCAGTCCAGCAGCTTCTGGTTTTCTTGGCCGCCCTCCTTGTGGCTTAGGGTAGCCTGGGTGGGGCTGTGTGGTGGTATCCTAAAGTGCATGGGGCTTGGGTGTCTGACCGTCAACGTTTGATTTCAAACTTCTCCTCTGACTGTGTAGCATCGGATAATTTAATTAACCTCTCTGAGCTGTAGTTTTCTCTTTTGTAAAATGGGTATAATGGTACTTTTCTCAAGGGATGGCTGTAAGGAACAGTGAGGTAATGGCTGTAAAGCATTCAACACAGCACTGGCACAGGGGTAGAATCTGATGGTGTCACACCAGTCTTCATGGCTTCGCCTTCGGCTCCTCTGAGGCTCCACAGGGCCTCTGCCAGCCCCTCCAGCATTGCCAGGAGTAGTTACAAGTGGAAATGAAACCCACAGCCGAGTCATGGTGGCCTATGGAGGGCCAGCCTGTCTGCTGCCTTTTGTGCAGGGGCCATGGCCACAGCGTGGGTGCACCCGCAAAGCATCCACCTGGATGCGCCAGGTCTCAGTTCTGCTTCCAGATCTTCCTTCCCTAGGGTGTTTCTAAATTCAGAATCTCACCACTGGAACTCTAGGGAAAGAGTTAAAAATGCCCTGGGTCAGGGTGGGGCACTTAGAGCCATTGTTTACCAGTTGGTTCAGCCACCCAGATTCCGGCCCAGCTGTGACTCACTGCCTTGTTCCACGATTATATTGTCTACAGTTTTGATCTCATGAGCACTAGGCCAGCCTCGCCCTGTTATAAATTATTCCCCAGCCCTGTGGGCTTGGATGTTCTGCTGTTGATCCTGGAGGTGGCAGGGAGAGGTAGTAAGAGGAAAGAACAAAAGAAACTTCTCCATCCCTTTCCCCTGGTGAGAGAGAGTGCCTTGCAGTCCCAGCAGCACTGAGATGGGCCTCAGGAATCCTTGGGATTAGGGCCCAGTGTCTGAATCTTCTGGACAGCTTGTTAAAAGTAGAGACTCCCAGATCAGCCATCCTTCACCGCCCCCAGGCTGACTGAGGAGGTCTAGAGTGGAGCTCCGGGACCTGGCGCTTGTTGACAGCTCACCCAGTGACTCCAATGCCCAACCTGGATCCAGGGCACGCTTGGGAGATGGCTCTAGGGCCTGCTGGCTTGGGCTGCATTGCCATTTCTGCCAATTCAGCTTCTCTGTGCCTTGGTTTCCTCATCTGTAGTGTGGGGATAATGATATTACCCACGTCACAGAGCTGTCGCGAGCACCAAGTGAGCTGACCCAGGGAAGCCCCAGCCTCTTGCCAGGCTCATAACATGCATTGGGCACAAACTGCCACTCTTCCCTTTTTTCCGGAGGGAGCTGGTCCCACTTCCTCTGGGTGGGGTGACTGGGCCAGGGAATTTCTGCGGGACTTCCTGACAGCAGCAGCACCACAGCACAGGCCGAGGCTCTCCTGCCAACCGGGACAGAAACTGAGGGTTCAGCAGGTCACTTGCTCGGCTCCAGGCATCACCCTGTCTGGAGTCACACTAGCTCAGCCTTGCTGATTGGATTGTAAATCACTCCCCACCTCCTCAAGAGAGGCTTTATTGCTGAGATTGATTTATTTTCAAGAGAGTGGTGATTCTGGTGATTTTATAGGCACCATGGATAGATACACCTTGAGTTTACCTGGGCCTCCATAGGGAGTTGTGAAAACCTGCCTAAGAAGTTCTTTCTGTGGCTGGAAGCTAGCAGCAGCCTTTGCTGAATGCACAGAGGTGGGAGACTGCCAGGGAGACCCTGTGTTGTCTTGCCCCTCTGTCCCCACAGCAGCGACCCTGTGATGTGGGGCTGGTTATGTCCATTTTACCAGTGAGGCTGCCACTGACCGGCCAAGTGGCTGCCTGCACCCCTGCAGCTGGTCGATGGCCAGACTGGATTTCAGACTCAGATTTCAAGACTCCAGGGCCCATGAGCTTCAGGCTGCTTCCTGCTTCCCACTTGGTGGCCCTGTAGGTCATCACCATCCCCAGTGAGATCCCAGCCTAGGCCCAGAGTGTGGGGTAAAAAACTAGCCCAGGTGTGGACGAGGAGCATGGACGAGGAGCGTGGATCAGGGCCCCAGCCTTGCCCCGAGCACCGAGGCCTTCAGGACCTGGCCCTGTCTGTCTCCCTGGCCATCTGTCTGCTGCTGCCCCTCCCTAGCACCCAACCCCTTGCATTTGTCCACTCTGTGCCTCTGGGCCTTTGTATGAGCAGCTCCCCCTGACGTTCCTGACGTGCCCTTCTCTGCCAGGCCTTCTCTGATGGTATCTCCTGCCTCCTGGTCCATCGTGCCCCCATCGTTGGTCCTTCCTCCCTCAGCGTCCTTTGTCTTCTCACGTGACTACATCGCATGTCATCTCCCACATATTTTGCCTCCCCTCCGGCTGCAGTCCCCTCAAGGGCAGGATAGGGGCCCGTCCCTCTGTCTCTAGCATCCAGTGCAGGCCCAGATGCTAGAGGAGGTGTTTTTCACACATTTTTTCTCCACCTCTCCTCCTTCCTGTCCCTGAACAGGCCACCCTGCAGTTCTGCGTGGTGAAGCCACTCATGGCAGTCACCACTGTCATCCTCCAGGCCTTTGGCAAGTACCGGGACGGAGACTTTGAGTAAGCAGCGGGTCCTCCCCTGGGGCATGTGGGGAGGATTGTTGGCACCCTGTGTCGGGGAGAGGGGTGGCCAGACTGGCCCCACAGTCGTGACCTTCCTGAGTGTCCTGGTTCTGGCACCTCACTGCACCTCTGAGCCTGAGCCTGGCAGTGGCCACCCTTGCCCTTGGCCCTGCTGCTGGCCCAGGAGTGAGCCCTCGACTCTGGTCGTGTTCACGTACAGGGTGTAGCACAGTGCCTGTGGGTGGGCTGTGAAGGGACAGTGATCACTCCCAAGGCAGGGAGTAAGAGGGTCAGAGCCCCGAGAGGCCGGCCTGGAGCGCCTGGGTGTAAAGCCCCTGCTGCGTCAATTGTCCCTGCACATTTCATTTGGGGGTTAGCAAAAGTGACCACGTGTCCCACCCTGTGCTTGCAAGCGCTAATGCACACAACCTGTGACCTGCACGACAGCCCCACCAGGGCAGGTGAGCACCCAGGTGAGAAGGGGATGTATGATGGCCAAACGAAAAGGGACAGAGCCAAGCCTGGTGTCACCCACTTTGATGGCAGTTGTCTGACCACCAGGCTGTGGCCCCAGCTCAGGCCTGGCTTCCATGCCAGTGTCTGGCCTCAGGAGTGTGGGTGCTGGAGCTGAGACAGACATGTGAGAGTGGGCAGGGTGGCAGGCTGTCCTGTCCTGCTGTCCTGGGGTGTACACCCTCACATGTGTTTGACATGTTGGTCAGCTGTCCTCTCCCTTCAGAGGCTTGAGCTATGGGGGCTTGCATCTGGGAGGGCGGAGGAAGGAGGACCCTGTCCCTCTGAGGGTCTGTCCCAGCAGAGTGTGCTCCTGTCCCATAGCGTCACCAGTGGCTACCTCTATGTCACCATCATCTACAATGTGTCAGTCAGCCTGGCCCTCTATGCCCTCTTCCTCTTCTACTTTGCCACCCGGGAGCTGCTCAGCCCCTACAGCCCCGTCCTCAAGTTCTTCATGGTCAAGTCCGTCATCTTTCTATCCTTCTGGCAAGGTGAGCCTCCTCCCAGCCGCTGTGAGGCCTGCCTGTGCCTCCCTATCCTCTGATCCTCATTCTCCGTCCCCTCCTCTCCATCACTGGTGCCTGAGGGGCACAGGCCATGAGGCTGTCATGGGCGATCCTGGCCTGGAGCTCACAGGGGCCTCAGTTCCCTGGGCTCTTGCTGGGGGGTGGGGGGGGGCAGAATCTAGGCCCTCAGGGGTCTTTCACAGGAGCCACAGGGAAGCTTCAGCAGGGCCACTTCATGGATGGCAGGATCCTGGGGACTCCCTATAGTTGGTAATGACTCAGTTTTGATGGCCGGCAAGACCCTGGGAGAATGGGGTTTCTGGAGGCTTTGGATTTGTGTCACAATCCCTGCCCTTCAGGAGCAACTATGGGCGTCTGGGTGGGGCTGCATGGAGGAGGGGGTCCGGGAAGGGTCCAGTGTGGGGCCAGATGCTCATGCTGCCCCACCCAGGCATGCTTCTGGCCATTCTGGAGAAGTGCGGGGCGATCCCCAAGATCCACTCGGCCCGCGTGTCCGTGGGCGAGGGCACCGTGGCTGCTGGCTACCAGGACTTCATCATCTGCGTGGAGATGTTCTTCGCAGCCCTAGCCCTGCGGCACGCCTTCACCTATAAGGTCTATGCTGACAAGAGGCTGGACGCGCAAGGTATGAGGCATGGTCCTGGGAAACCACCCCCGGGGGAGGAGCAGGAAGCTCTGAAGCATCCCAGGGCCTGCTCACCTCCTATCATACTACAGGTGTTGATGGGTCAGGTCGTGGGATTCCCAGTTTTACACGTGGAGAAGGGACACAGAGGTTGAGGCAGAGAGAGTGGTGGTGCAAGGAGGGACCCCCACTACTGCCACGAGCGCTACTGATTTAGTCCTGGAAGCTAAGCCCACCTGTCTCTTGCAGCAGGTCCAAGTGTGGAGACCCAGAGATGATATAGAAAGTCAGAGATGCTAATGAATAGACAAATTTCTAAGGGCACCTGACACCCAACACTGCATGATGATTCACTTTGTCCTATTATTCCTTCCTCTCTAAAGTTCCTTTAAAAAAAAAAAAAAAAACTAAAAAAAACCCTGATTACGTCTAAGAAATAAACTCAGATGTTAGTAGGTTTTAACAGCTTTCTTTTTACACCTGCTAATCTTTGTCCTTGTTAGAATAGTGGTTAGCAGCCCCAGTCGTACATAAAAATGCCCTGGAGAGCTTTTAAAGTGCCCATGTCCGGCCCCGCCCTCAGAGAGTCTGCCATAATTGGCAGGGTGTGCTTTAAGAGCTCCCTGGGCGATGTGCACGTGCTGCTGCCTGGAGAAGCAGGGACCAGGAGTGCTGCCTCTGGCTGCTGAGGGCAGAGGGAGGTCGTTCCAGGGGGACCAGCCAGGGGGACCAGGAAGAGGAGGCTGGGAATGCCCGAAACTGACCTACCCAGTGAGGAGGCGGGAAGGACTGGGGAGAGGGAAGCCTCCTGGTCTAACAGCTGCTGCCAGCTCTCTTCCTGAGTGGCTACAGGCAAGAAGCCCACTTCCCCCGGCCCTCCCAACAATGCCCACCATGGTCATTTGGCCAGTATGAGTGGTGTAGAGTGTGATCGCCTGGCCTGCAACAGGGCTCCTCAGGCGCAATCCCTCCTGCTCTTCCCCCGTTCCTTCCCTGACTGGGAAAAGGCCTTAAATGCCTGTGCTGGACTTTATTCTCCCGATGCACCTGCTGGCTGGGGGTGCTAGGTCACTGCTCAGTCTTTGATTGTACACCTGCTCTTGCCCGACCCTCTGCTGGCCAGGGCCTGCCAGCTGGTGCCCCGCCTGCTTCCTGCCAGGCCCCCAGTTGGAAGGATCTGGCAAACACCCACCCAGTGTTGAGGGTGATGTCCCTTCGACCTGGTTTGGCAGAGCCTGTGCCCATGGGAATGTCACCATTGGGCCTGGAGCCTGGGGCCACCCCAAGGAGCAGGCAAGGGCCAAGAACAATTTCTGCCCCCAGAGACACCCACCCCCAACAAGAAATAGTGTGGCCAGTAGTTGGCCCTGCCAAGGAAAGCTGCTAGCGCCTTGCCTGCCTCCCTGCTGGTGCAGGCCCGTTGCCCACCCTCTCACCGAGGAGCCAACCCCTTTCCCCACTCAGGTTAGGCTTGCAAAGCAGCTCTGTTGTTGATCTGTATAAGTAACTCCTTCCTCTGAGCCTCAGTTTCCTCCTCTGTGAAGTGTAAAGGGTGTGGTGTAGATGTAGTGCCAGCCAAGCCTGGTGAGAAGTGGGGTTGGGGTGGAACTCCCATCACCAGTCGGGATAGGATGCACCCTGTTTATAGGAGCGCCGTGGGAGGAGTCATCCCCAGGCAGACGGCTCCTCACCCCAGGGAGCAGCTGGGGCTGCCTGGATGCTTGCTGGGTCCTGGGGCTGGGGCAGGAAGGGTGTGTGCTGTGTTGTGCGGTGGGCCTTGGTGGTGGGCGTGTGTTGCTCACTCAGCTGTCTCTTGTCTTCTCTATTTCTGTTTTTTCTCCCCCCTGCTCCCTTTGTCCTGCTTTTGCCCCGGGTTTGGCCGCGGGCAGTGCCGACATACGGCCCTTACGGTAGGTCTCGCTCGCTCTCAGTCTGCACGTCTGTCCTGCACGTCAGTTCTGGTCACTGTCACTGGCATGCCTCTTTCCCTAGCTCCTCCTCTGTCCCCATCTCCTCCCCACAGGCACCCCTGGGTGGGAGAGCCCAGAGCACCTACCTGCTGAGGGCCGTCCTTCGTAGTGCTTGCCTGCTTCCCTCCTACTCTTTCATTGTTCTGGAATATGCCCTGCTCAGTTCTGGAGGCACAGTGCTCGTTATGGGACGTCAGGGGCGTGTAACAATGTTTCTGTGGTGGAGAATGTGAAGGGTGGAAAGAGCACACAAGTTTGAGTCGAAGTCCTGGGTTCGAGAGTAGGGCTCATCTCTTTGTCTTGGCTTCTTGGCTAGCCCATTACTCCCCTCTGAGCCCGTGGGGATGCTCCTTAGAGGGAATTAGGAGGAAGCCCATCAGGCCAGGGTGCTCTCGTCCTCTCAGAAGGGGAAGCCTTGTGTCTGCTCTGCTGTGGGTGGCTGGTTCACTCCCCAGAGTAGAGCGGTGCACCCCCATGGTGGCAGAGGGGGACATGGGCCTGGCACCTGTGCTTTGGGCACTCCTGGTTCCCAGGCTCCTTCCTCAACATGCCTGGACTTCAGCCAATGCTGGGCCTGGTGTAGCCTCTCTGGGGCATTCTGGGTTCATTGCCTGCAGCTTGCCAATCTCACCCCAGGACCTTCCCACCGCTGATCTGGCTCCCAGAGTTGCTCACCTCTGTGCCTGTGGACCACAAGCCCCTTGCAGGGCTCCCTGGCTGCTCTCCACTCCCACCAAGTCACTTCTTTGCCTACACCTTCTCATGTCCTAGACCCTGTTCTTTGTCCTAGGAGGGGATGGTTGAATGACACGGTCTTGGGGTGGGGGGTTCTGTCCAAGGCTTAGGAGCAGGGGCTGAACCACCATCCCTCCCACTGCCCCAGCCTCCTCACCCTGGCCCCTGCCTCCTGCCCCGCAGGCCGCTGCGCCCCCATGAAGAGCATTTCCAGCAGCCTCAAGGAGACCATGAACCCACATGACATCGTGCAGGATGCCATCCACAACTTCTCACCTGCCTACCAGCAGTACACGCAGCAGTCCACCCTGGAGCCCGGGCCTACCTGGCGCGGTGGCGCCCACGGCCTCTCCCGCTCCCACAGCCTCAGTGGCGCTCGTGACAATGAGAAGACTCTCCTGCTCAGCTCTGATGATGAGTTCTAGGTGTGGGCTGCTGGTGGCGGGATTGGTGGCTTGGCTGAGGGCAGGCTGTGCCCAGCTCCAGCCTCACCGCCAGCTGGGAGGTGGCTGGCATGGCTTTGGCGTTGCCCTTTATTTATTGGACCAGAAACACAATATCACTTCCAGAGGAAATACCAGAGCTGTCTGCCCAGGGGACAGCCCAGGCTCTCCCACGAGCCTTCAGGAATATTTATGCGCAGCCAACCCTGCACTGCCCCGGCAAGGGGCAGAGGACACTGGGAGCAGCTCCCATGCCCCTGCTGCTTGCCCTGTAGTGAGGGTATGCTGGGCCCAGCCGCACCCGGGCCCAAATGCTTGTGTGTGGACCAGCAGCTACAGCCTTCTAAGCCCCTGCCCCCATGAGACCCTCCTGCTGAGGTTGGCAGGCCTCAGCCCACCCCACACCGTGCAATACTCTGCTCTGGGCTCTCCCCCGTGTGCTCCCCTCCCCTGCCCGCCTTTGTCCAATGCTAGATTTGCTTCACCCCTGGCAGGAGGAGGGAATGTGGACACTCTGTGGACCCCCCTCCTGACCCAGGCCTGCCTGGCATGCTGCAAGGATCAGAGCCAGACACCAAGAGCCATGGGTCCCTCCTAGGATGGTGCTCAGGTGCCTCTGGGCCCTTCTTCTGTTGAAGCAGGGGTCTGTGGGCCTCTGGGTGTCCTCACCATGGTTGCGCCTCTACTCCTGCCCCTTCCTCCTGGCCTGCAGGGACAGCCAGCAACCTGCACTGCCCTCATCTGGCCCTTCCTCTTGCTAGAGTTTTGGCTTTGCTTCCTGGCTACTCCAGGGGTCGGGGCCTTCCAACCCTCCTTCCCAGGCAGGGCAGTAGGAACCTCTGCTGGATCCTGGCCCCTTCCTGGAGCTTCTCTCTCCCATTTCAGAGGAAAGGTCTGAGTCTCCACATTCAGACCAGCTTGCAGAGGAAGACAGTCCAGTAGGGAGGATGGAAGGGATGGCCATACAGCGGGGAGCTGGGAGGTGGGAGGAGTGGTTGCAGACTCCTCTCCTGGGCCCCTAGCCACGTAGGGCCTGGTGTTCTGCCTTGTCTGGCCCCCAGCCCATCTCTGTGCCTTAGTCACATATGAAAGCTCCCCTTCCTAGCCCCAGGTCTGTTCCAGACTCCCTGGGGGCTCTTAAGCTGCTGGCACTCAGAGGATCCTACAGTGCTGGGCCAAATGCCCTTGGACAGGCCTCAGAAGTGGCCAGGACCACCAGTCCCCTCCCCTCACCCCCCACCACACCCATATACCTGGAGCCTCCCAGGGCTGGAGCCCCCAGGCAGGCCGGGCTTATACTGGCCACTGCCTTAGGAAGAGCCTCATGACGCAATGCCTGTTCATTACAGGCCAAGTGCCCTGGCATCTGAAACCCCGATAGTACTTGGGTTTGGGCTACAAAAGCCTGGAGAAATGGGTAGGATAAGGGAGAAGGGCCCTGCCTGTGGCAATCACCTGGAATCTCTTTTGGTTACTCCTAGAACGGACAGGCTCCCTACCTGGGATCCATGAGCAGGTCAGGGTGGTATGGTTCCATCCCAGCAGTCTTCCTGGCCTCCTTCCTTCCCTCTTGGCCAAGCCAGCCCCTCGGGGATACAGAGGCCTGCATGTGGGGTACTGGAGACCAGTTCTCCGACCCCTGTCCAGGTGGGCCTGCCTAGCTGGTCCTGGCCGCCCAGGAAGGCGGCTGGCAGGGGCATGCCATTGGAGGAGCAGTGCTGGTTCACTCCCTGCACTTGCTTCTCTGACTGGTTTCCCGCTTTCCTTCCAGGCCAAAGTGTGTCACTGACTCCTGCTCCCTGGGTCTGCCAGCCCGGGCACTTGCCTGCTAGCACAGTGTGGGGGTGGGGTGGGGGAAGGGGGAGCTCAGTGGCAGGGAGCTGGCGGTCCCTGGGGACACGGGGATGGGAACCGTGCCCTCTGCTCCTTTCCCTCTTCCTAGGATGCATAATCTACCTTGTCTTCTGTTTTTTTAAATTTTTTTCCAAATAGAATAGCTCTTTGTACATAAAAAATACTTGAAAAATTAATTGTATGATGTATGAGAAGACAGAGTCCCCTAGTTTTGTATCTCGTTGTATGACTGCCATGAGTTCCACCAGAAAGCCGCTCTATTTTGGTCTCTGTGACATTTTAAATGCGTGACAGAAGTGAGCAAATAAAGTGAGGAAGAAATATATATATGAGATAATATAGATTGTATCGAACTCTCTTCTGCCTGTGGGTGAGGTTTTTTCCTTCCTCCCTGCCCGCTGCGTTCGTGTTTGGGGGTGGGTGGAGTGGTTGTGGGCCGGGGTCTCTAGGAAACCTTCCCCCTTCCTGTGTGTAATGTGTAGGTAATGGGGGGTGTCACATTGTCAGAAACTAAAATCAGAGTCCAGACCCCCACCGGACAAGGTGTCAGCCCTCCTCCAGCCAGCTGGTCACAAAGGGGCCACTGTCCGGTCCCCATGAGGGCTGGTGCACAGGGTCCGATGCCTCTTTCCCTGGTTGTCTCCTGGTGGACAGGCCCGCACACGGCAGTCCCACTCTGGCAGGCATCTCCTGCCTGAGGTCTGCCTCCCCAAGCCCATCCTCCTTCCGGGGACCCCAGGGGACCAGGAGGCCTGAGGCAGGGGCTGCAATACCTGGCCTTGGTGGGACACATCCCTTCCACCCCCCACCCCACCCAGAATGCCTTCTCAGGGCCCAGCCTGCTGCTGACAGGAGTGCTCAGGAATGCAGCGTGGGTGGGGGAAATTCCCAGCCAGCCTGTAACCTGGAGGTAAATAGCTCTCCTTGGCCACCCCCCCAGCTTCCTGCTGCCCTTTCCGCAGGCCTGAGCTCAGCATTTCAGGACGTGGGCCTGGCAGGGAAAGTGCCAAGCCCCACCCTGAGTTGGGGAAGAGAGCCCCGTCGACCCAGCCAACCCATGCTGCATGGCTCTTTCCCAGACTCAAGCCCTGTACTCTCCACTAATGGGTCCTCCCCCCAGTCCCCACGTCCTCACTGCAGTAGGGTGTTGCTGTGCCCTCAGGCCCCCAGTGCTTTTCACACTTATGCCCTTTTAGCACCTTCATCCTACAGATGGGTAAACTGAGGCTGCAAGAAACTAAGTACCAAAGGTCCCACTGCTAGGAAAGGGCACACCTGGATTCAAACCCTGATTTCCCTGACCTACAGACCACAGTACACCCCACTCCTCAGGGTGTCCCAGAAAGGGCAGGAGATAAGGTTGGAGTTAGTGAGTTGGGGCCTACGATGAGACAATGAGATGCAGGGTTATATTTTAGGACTGCAGACTGGGCCTGAGGAAGCCACTGCTCTGCCCGACTCCCTGTGCCTTCTGGAACATGGGGAAAGTATTTTCTACGTGGCTATAGAAAATCAAACCTCAGTGCTGGAAAGATTCCTTCAGAACCCAGGATTTTTCCTCTCTGGGTGGGACTGTTTGTTTGCTGAAGGGATGCCTGGGGAATTTAACCCTAAATGTCACACCTCGCAGCTTTGCCATCCCCAGGAAGGCTCCTGGCTCTTGGTGACCAGAGGGAAGGACCAAAGTTTAGCCTCCACCCCACCCCGCCTGGAGCCTGCCCATGTGCAAGAGCTAGTGACGGGGGCTAGCCCACCCACCCATCAGGGGTCCTGCCTGTGGTGCAAAACAGAACCCCATCTTGGGCCCCTTATTCAGAACTCCCCACCCTCCCCCAAAACATAGCTCAGGACATATACTGCTCTGTGGAAAAAGAGGACTTGACTTTATTCAGAAGTCTACAAAATACAGAAGGCGGATAACTCGCTCACTGTAAGTCAGAAAATAAATAAATTTGGGGGCCTGGCAATTTTTTTTTAATTAAAAAAATTTTTTTTGTTGTTGCCATCTGGCTTTCCCTAAATATAAGGTAAAATGTGATTTATTTGCAGATATAAAATATAAAGTCCAGCTCAGGGCCACTTTTCCCAGGGAGCGGGAGCTAGGGCTCTGGCTGGGGAGAATAACTTAGATTTGTGCAATAAATAAACAGTGGGGAGGGGCAGCTGTATACAGTGCTGGGGGAAGGGCCGGGGCTGGCTTCCAGAAGGTCATCAGCCCCCACCCCACAGTGGATACTCACAGGGGTCAAAGTGGGACCCTTCTAAGGACCCCCACTGCAGGACCCCAGGCTGTCTTCTCATCTCTCCACCCACCACAGTGGTCACCTCCATGGTCCCTTCTCTTTGGCTGGCCAGATCTAGGGCACCCAGGCTGCAGGGAGAGCCCAGGTTGTGCCAGGCCAGCTCCCTCCCTCTCTTCCATCCATATCACCTTCTCTCTCCCTCTGCTTCTCTTCCTCTCCCTTGCAGAAAGCCCAGGCCAGGGAGGCCCTCCCACCACCTTTAAAGTCTCCACCCACTGTCCCCCTGAGAACCATGGCTATTACTTGGGGCAGCACTGAGAAGACCTAGCTCTTGGTTCCAGCTCAACCACTAGGTGATATGTGAATTGGGGCACTGTCATGTAGTTGGAGGCCCGGTTCCCTGTCTGTTAACTGAGCTTCACTAATCGTTTCTAACAACTCTTCTAGCTTTGGAAAGCCAGTCACCCCCAGGCCCAAAGCAGAGGTGGAAGCGTCTCTTCAGTGCATCTTCCCAGCAGGATGGCCCACAAGTCACAGAGAGGGTCAAACTAGTCCTGAATCCTGGGAGGGTCCAGAGGGTATATTGGCATAATCCGAGCAGTTTCCTAACTGAGCTCTGCTCTGAACGGGCTCTGTATCCCATTCCTCCCAATCTAAGGCTGAACTTTGAGCCAAGGGAGGCCCTGGTCCTGGACCCCATTCCCCCATCTACCAAAGTTGCCCCTCCGCAGGGCCATAAGATCCCGGTTTCGGGTCTGCAAGAGAAAGGGCCCAGGGAGGGAATATGTGTTCATTACAGGGACTGGCGGCTGCAGATAAATGGGACCCGGGGACCTCGACGACGCTCAGGCACTTTGGTGGGAAGAAGGCTGGGGTCGGAGGGGCGTGGCTTGGGGAATGGGACGGCCTGGGGGCGGGGCGCGGTCCGGGAGGGCGGGGCGCGGCAGGCCCTAGGAGCAGGCGGCGGGACCCGAGGCGGAGGCGGGGGCGGGGGCCGGGCCGGGCCCGGGGGAGGACTTGACGATGGTGATGACGCTGGCGGGCGCCACGAGCGCGGCCGGCCCGCGGGCAGCGGCCACGGAGCGCGCGAAGCCCTGCAGCGCCTCGCACTTGCCGCGCAGCGCGTCGAGCTCCAGGCGCATGGCGGCGTTCTCGCGCGCCAGCTTGTCCACCTCGCGCTCCAGCTCCGACTTCTGCTTCTGCAGCTCCTCCTTCTGGCACACGCGCTTCACGCGGCAGCTGGCGGCGTAGCCGCGGTTCTTGAGCGTGCGGCGCCGCTGCTTGAGCCGCGTCACCTCCTCGGCCGAGAGCCCGCGCAGGTGCCTGTTGAGCTCGCGCACCGACAGCCCCATCAGCGCCTCGTCCGACAGGTGTGGCGTGTTCTCGCTCAGCTCGCGCTTGATCTGCGGGCAGCGGGAAACTGAGGCCCAGGGTCGCCCTCCCGCCCGTGGGCGCCGAGCCCTGGGCCTGGCGCGCACCACGTGCTTCTCCTTCACCGCCGTAGCCACCGAGGTGGTGGCTGGACTTGATCCAAGACCCCGAAGGAGAGCAGGATTCCGGAATGGGGAAACCAGGCCAAACCAGGATGGAAACACAGAAGGGCTCGGCCCGAATTCTAACCTAGCGCCAAGTCCTGGACTCAGCCACAGAAACCCAGCCCGGAAAGCACCCTTGAAAGCCCCAGTGGGCATTGACCTGATAGAGAAGCGGGCCCAGGGAGAGAAGTGACCTGCCTGGAGCACACGGCAGGTGACCAGAGCCCCAGAGCTCATGGCTCCCAGCCCGGGGCCCTTCCCCAACATCATGAACGCCTGATGCTTGCTGAGCCACCCTTGGGGATTCCAGGAAGGGAAGGGGAAGTTGGGATGTGGAGGCTGTGAAGGAGCACAGGGGGCACTGGGGAGCAGGGGCTGCCTCCTCACCTTCAGGGCTTTGCTGGATAAGGGATCCACAGACATGTTTGCAGAAGGTGCCCTCTGGGCTGGAGACCTAGGGGGAAAAGAAGGTCAAGGTCACTTTCTTGTGTTCCCTATCCCCCCACACACTTAGAATAAAATCCAAACTCCCTACTTTGACACTCAGGGCCCCTGCTGTCTTAGCACTCATCTCATACCTACAGGCTTCCTGTCTCCACACTGGTCCAGCCACAGAGGCCTCCTTGAATGGCTCATTCCAGCCTCAGGGCCTTTGCACTTGCTGTTCTCTTTATTGTTCTCCTATCTGCCCATAGTGACTCCTCATCATTTAGGTCTTTGCCAAATGCCAGCTCCTCAGAGAAGTCTTCCCTGACCATCCTGGCTAAAATACCCTGTGTCACATCACATAACTTCATTTATTTTAACCCTAGTCACAGTCACCTCTTCTTTTTTTTTTTTTTTTTTTTTGGTGGCTGGCTGGCCTGCTGCCTGGCATTCTCATTCTCTAGAAAGCCACAAAGTTGGCTTCCTCCCTCCTTCAGGTCTCTCTTCAAATCTCAGTTTTGCTCCGTTGAGAATTCCTAGCGCCTGGTACACACACACACTCCCTGTCTCCCCTCCCTACCTCCTGTCTCTCCATAGAACTTTTCACTACCTATAATTGTCATTACTCACACGTATTTTACGTATTTGTTCAGTTTCTGTTTCCACCAATTAGAATGCCAGCTCCACGAGGGCAGAGATCTTGTCTCGTCCACTGCTATCTGCCCAGTGCTTAGAACAGTGCCCTGCACAGACTTGAATTCTCAGTGTGACTCAGGCCGAGGTGGGGACAGTCCAGGGCTTCTCAGGAACCCCCAACCCCTCCCAGCCCACACAGTCAGGGGGTCTGGCAGCTCAGAAGAGGAAGAAGTGGGACAGGAAAAGGAAGTTCGCACTTCAAGAGGTCCCCTGACAGAGGCAGCCATTGTGGCCCTTGGGCCAGGAGGATCCTAAGAGCTGCCCAGGCTTCTTGTGGTACAGCTGGGAGAAGCGGAGGCTGGGTCCCCAGTCAAGACTCAGGCAGCTCTGGTCTCCTGTACTGAGCCTTGGTGGGGACAGGGGAGGCCTGCTTCATGGGGTAGACCCCTGACTTGCAGCCTCCATAGCTGAACATGTAGGCTCAGCCTGGGCTCTGGCCTCAGTTTTCCCACCAGGCCCTCCAATACCTATGGGGCTCAGGTCCTGGCTGCCCACCTAGCTCTCCTTGGGGGCCTCTATGCATACCCACCCCCCCAACCTACCTGGACAAATCAAATGGAACCTGCTGGCTGCCCTGACCTTTCACACACACCACCTGGAGATGCTCATTCACCACCTTCACTGATCCTACCCTTCAATGTAGGCCTCTTCAATGGTCCACATCCACCCCCTACACACACACACACACACACACACACACACACACACACACACACACACACACACACACACACACACACCTGGAGATGCTCATTCACCACCTTCACTGATCCTACCCTTCAATGTAGGCCTCTTCAATGGTCCACATCCACCCCCTACACACACACACACACACACACACACACACACACACACACACACACACACACACACACACACGTCCCAACATCCACCCCCTACACACACACACACACACACACACACACACACACACACACACACACACACACACACACACACACACACACACACACACACACACACACACACACACACAGGTCCCAACATGCCTCCTTGCTCCTACTGGCCTCCCCTTATCCTCCACACAGCATCATATAACCATGCCGCCACCCAGATTTCAACCTTCCATGGCTCCCTACTATCCTGAGGACGGAGTCCAGACCCACCTGCACAGCACCCCAGGCCCTGCATGTCCAGCCCCAGGCTCATCTTCCACCACTGTCCCCTCCATTCTGCAATCCAGCCACACAGGGTGTCTTTCACTTCCTCCCCCTAAACCCTCCACCCCATGACACTTCTCTCCCCTCCCTCCTCCCCCAAATTGCCTGGCAGACTCCCACTCATCCTTCTGCCCTGGGCATAGACATTTACTCCTCCAGGAAGCCCTCCCTGACCCCTAGAACTCATTAGGTACCTTCCACCCAGCCCTTCTCCCCTTGTGTTGTGGTCTATTTCCTTGTCTCTCCACCAGACAGGCAGCTCTGCGGGCAGGGACCAGGCTGAGTCAGGCCCTGGTACTCAAGGCTGCCCAGCACAGGGTGAGAGCAGGCACTGGGGAGCAGTGGGTGGGTAGAGCTTCTGACACTGTCACTCAACTTGTCAGTGTCTGAACTGAATTCCAAGCCAAACCTAGCTGAATAGAGCCTGAGAGAAAAAACTGGCCCAGTCCCCAATTTTTCCCACTTTCCAGCTGCTTCCTTGCTTCTGCCGGGCAGAGATGGTACAGATGCCAGGAGAAGATGAAGGGGAGCAGAAGGGACCCCATCCATGTGACTTTTGGCCCTGAGATGGGGCGTGGGAAAGAGGGAAAGGGCACTGGATTGGAGTCAAGCTTGGATTGAGACTCATCTCTGTTTTCTTCAGGCTGTGTGACCTTGGGTGAGCCACTCCACCTCTCTGGGTCTCTACTTCCCCATCTACAGTATCAATACCTGCTTCACAGGGCTTTGGTGGAACCAAGTGGTATAAACTGTAGAGGTCAGTGAGCACCTGGGAGGTCATTAGAATTGCTGAGTCTGTCCAGGAAGGGTCAGGCCTGAAGCCAGCACTGGGCCTTGCTCTGATTCAGCATCTCCCAGCTGGCCCGGGTCACATAGGAAATTTCAGGAAAGGCCCTTAAAAGCCCATCTAGCCCCGCATCCTTACTTTACCCAAGAGGGGATGCAGACCCAGAGAGGGGCATCATTTGCCTGAAGTTACACAGCAGGTGAGTGACCACTTCCCTGCAAATGGAGAGGAATTCTGAATACCTTTAATGGGCCAGGACTGAATCCTACCCCTTCATACTGTCATCTCCTTGGTCTTCCTAACGACTTTGAGAGGTAATGCCCAGAGAGGGCAATAGAATTGTCCAGGGTCACACAGCCAGCACAGGGTAGAGTTCAGGACTGAGGCCACAGTGAGCCATATGCCTCCTCCCGTGTGGCCCTGGTGAGGCACCCTCTCTGGGTCCTATTTCCCCACCTCTGTGAAGGGAAGGCTGGACCTGCCAGTCTCCAAGGCCACCCCAGCTCTGATGTGCCAGGATTTGTGTTGGGCCTCCTGGGGATGTGATATACAAGGGACGCCTACATGTCCAGGCCCCTGTGCCAGCTGTTTGGGGAGCTGGGTTGCTGAGTGATGCCTGGGCAATCAGTCTGGGCCACATGGAGAGACCCGAGGAGGGGGGGAAGCCTCTCGCTATGTAGGTTGGGTGCTGAGTACTGGGTTCTGTGGCTGAGAGCGAATCTCGAAAGCATAGCCTGACTCCTCGCACAAGTCAATTTTCCTCTCTGGGCCCTGGTTTCCCCATTCGTACAGAGGGAACTATCTTAATAGTGTGAAAATGCACGAGGCTTAGACAAAATCAGGAGTGTGAATGGCTGGCTCAGCTCGCCATCACCCCTCTCGCCACTCTGACACAGACATCACTAAAATCAGTCACTGTACTTATTCCCAAGGAGGGAGACACAGCCCCTGAATCTTTCTCAACCCAGCACTGCTTTCCACTGAGCTTGGACACAGCCTCGGAATCCTTCTCAACACAGCCCTCCAGAGTAGGCCGAAGAGGTGGAGCTGATGGCCATCCCCTGTCCTAGATAATGGCTGAAGCTGGCTGTGACTCTAAAGCCCTAGGAAGGCTTTGAACCTGCTTTTCCCTCCTCTCCTCCATCCCTTCCTATCCTAGCATCAGCCCCTTCAACTACATCCTGGATGTCAGCTGAGGCACCCATGTTTGCCCAGGAATGTCCTACTAGCTCCACAAAGTCAGGCAAAGAGGGAAGGTCACTACAAGGGGGAGCTTTCTGATAACCTCAGGCTTTCAGCCTCTAAACCCAGGCTAGGGACTACTGGGCTGTAAGCCAGGGGGCCCGGGTCCTCGGCCTCTGCCAGTCTGGCTGACTCTGGGCCTGAGACAGCAGTGGCAGTGGTGGGCTGGAACCCAGGGGTCCTGACCCCAGCTCAGGGCTCTCTCTTTGATGCCAGCCACTACCCCCACTAGCACCCCTACTTCTCCTCTCCCTTGGAAGCCAGAAAGCTAACCTCCTGGGTCTGTAGGTTCCTAACATTCTTGGGAGGCATGGGGAGCAAGCTTCTTTTGGGGATTGACAGCTGCCTTGCCCAGTCAGCAGCCACAAGCCCTCTTGCATGCCCCTACTGGCCCCCCTAGTCTGCTCCAGAGACGTCCTGTAGACGGCCCACCCGCTGGCATGGTCTCCTCTCTGGCTGCTGAGCCATTTTACTTGCTCTGTGAGGACAGAGGGAAAAAATGTGTTTTCCTGGGTCTTGGCAACTAGCACCAGTGGAGCCTCCTCCCTGCTGGAAGGGGAACAAGGCTGGGAGAACCGAGCTCCGCAGGGAAGCTATGGACTGGGGCTCCAGTCCCAATTCTGCCACCCACTCACACTTGCTGTGTGACTTCAGGTACATTGCTCCCTCACTTTGGGCCTCAGTTTCCCAACATCCCAAACCTCCCCTGAGCCTAAGTTACCTTCTTCCAGCAATGATGATCTCCAAGTTTAGAGTGTCAGATTCTGGCCCAAAATGGAGCTCCAGGACCTCCAGCAGACTGGAGGCTCTGAAGGAAAGGCAATCAGTGAAGGCTTCCTGGAGGCAGGGGCATGAAAGCACAAACTCCCAGACGTCAGGCTTGACCATCCGCCTTCTCCACCTGCACAGCCAGGGACCACTTCCTCTTTCAGCTGGACCATGCCCATAGCCGCCTCCTCACTGGCCTACAGTCTTGCCTGCCTCCAGCTCCTCTGGCAAGAGCTGTCAGAGGGATCGTTACTGACACAAACCTACAAACCTGACCATGTTTGGCCCATTTCAAAACCCTGCAATGCCAGCCTCCCCTCAGCCCACACAGTGGGGCCCTCAGGTCTCTACCATGTTCCCCCGCACTCTCAAATGAACGAACAGACCGTAAATTCTACTGTTCCTCATTTTCCAAAGGGACAACAAGCTGTGTGTGTGTGTGTGTGTGTGTGTGTGTGTGTGTGTGTGTGTGTGTGTGCGTGCGTGTGTGTGTGTGTGTGTGTGTGTGTGTGTGTGTGTGTGTGTGTGTGTGTAAGTCACCTGAGCCCTGAGGGACCTGCACACTTTTGGGAGACTGCTTCAAGAATCCTACAGCCCATGCCCTGGTTTCTTGTTATCCTGGGGTTCCCAGGCCTTTTTCTCCACGTGTCATGGAGCTCTTTGAGGACATGGACCCACTGTTCATTCGTTCAATCAACAAGTGCTCATTCATTCAATCCGCAAACATCCAAGAAGCACCTACTGTGTGCCAGGCTCTGCGCTGGGCCCTGAGGGCCCAAGGACGAATCACAGCTCTGCCCTCAGGGGCTTCACAATCACCACTCCATCAGACTTGGCTCACTAGTCACCTGCCATGGGAAGCCTTCCTTGATTGTCCTAAGTCAGAGCCTTGTTATATACTTTCAAACCACAGTGACTTCTTCCTCATACCACACATCTCAGGTGTAGTTTTGCATTTTGTTCTGTGGCTCTTTCCTCAGCTGTGAGTCCCCTGCTGGCCCCGAGCTCCCAGGGGGCAGTCTCTGCGTGTGGTTTGTTCCTTCTCTCAGGCCGGCATCTGGCCCAATGGCAATGCAGGGCTAAGGGCAATAGGAATGAGGGGCCCACACTGGGTCCTGGGTTCTAATGGAGCCCAGGGGTGATTCAATGGGAGGTTAAGCCTTTCACTGCTAACTTTCCATCTGTGACTGAGTCAACCTGCCACTTCCCCTCATCCTCTGACCCCCAGCCCTTCTAAGGGATGTTTCCTGCCCAGCTTTTAGGGTGGGCCTGCCTGGTTCCTGTGCTTCTGACCACAACCCCCCTTACTCCAACCCCAAACATACTCCTGCATACCCCCAGTCCTGACCTGGGGCTGTTGGCCCTGCTCTCTTCCACGGTGCCCCTGGTAAATACCCTGTGTGTAGAGGCTGCCAGAGCTTCCTCCATTCTGCCTGCCATCCTGCCACTCTGGATGTGGCCTTGTTCCTGCTGCACATGGGGACATTGAGGGTTCCAGCTGTGGTAGCAGAGCTCATCAGGGTTCAAAGATTCAAAGTTAAAAGATCATCGGTTTCTCACCCTAGCAAGCTCAGTTGTCTACCTCCCATGATTCTGTAGCCCTGTGGATGGGCAGAGGGGTAAGGAAGATTAGGACCAAGGAATCCCTAGCCCCCAGCCCATCCTTTAGGTTGCTGGGCTAAACAGGTGCTTCCTGCAGGGCTGGCCGGTGAGTGGGTGGGTGAGGCTAAGTCGGGCCCCACCCCTCACACATTAACACTTCATGCAGTAAGACCACTTATCCTACTACCTGATAACCCTGCCTGGCCCATCCAGCACAGGTCAGCTAGCTTCTGGGGTCCTGCTGTAGACTGATTAATCAATTGATCAGTCCTGCCTGACTAGTCCCACCTGTGAACCGAAACTACCAGGAGGGCAGAAACCAGCTCCACCCCACCCTCTGTGACCCAGCAGATAGTTTCCAGACTAGCCAGAGTAGTCACCAAAGAGAGTAAGCTGGGATCCCCTCCCTACCCCCCACTTCTGCTGTGGGTTTTCTGGCCCTTCCTGTTTCTCTTGGGACTGAGGGGATGGGCAACCCTGGGAATGAAGGAGAATCCTGAGGGTCTCCCCTCTCCAGGGAGCCCCAAAACCTGGGAACAAGGACATGGGCTCCAACCCACTTTGCTTCCTAGATCTTACGAGATCTGGCCCGTTCAGGGTGGTATGGCCATAGACTCCAATCCACTTTACCAGATTCACCAGGGTGCCAAGTGGGGGGGGTGGCTCCTTCACCTCACCCACAACTCAGCTAGCACACACACGCACGCACACACACACACACACACACACACACACACACACACACACGCGCACCACACACACGCGCACCACACACACGCACACACACACACATGCACGCACCGGGCGGGACACCCAGGACGCTCGCCAGGGAACACCCGCCCGACCGCCCGCCCTCGGACGTAAACAAACCGCGCACGCACGGCCCGCGGGCACCGGTCCAGGGACTGTTCTCACCGAGTCACGTACGTGCCTACACCGCCCCCGCCCCGGCCCGCGCGACCCCTTCAGCCCCGGGCAGGGGCCCCATCTCCACCCCCACACCGCCAAGCTGGCCTCGGCCCTGTCTCAGTCCCTCCGACCTCTGCTCCGCCCTCCCCTGTCGCCGGCCGTCCCGGCGATGGACACACCGGAGCAGCGACGGAGCGGGCCCGGCGCCTGCCCCAGGCACGTCCCTGGGGCGAGTAGACTGCCACCTCGGGGTCCCGCGCACCGTCCCCGTCCCCGACCCGCGCCGCTCACCCGCCTCTCGGCCGCTTGGCCTGGCGCCCTCGCACGCGCGCGTCTCGCTGCTGTCACGGCTGCTGTCCTGGCCCGCGCCCTGTCCGTGTCCCCTCTGGTCCGAAAGCGGGTCGCTCCGAGCCGGGCTCCGCCGAGCGCCGGGCCGAGTTTTGTTGTGGGGCTGGCGGCGCAGGGGGCCGGGGCTCGCGGAGTTGTAAGGCGAGCTTCCCGGAATTACTCACAGGATTCCTTTCATTCATAAAAACCCAGTCATGCGGTGACGTCACCGCCCTGGCCGCCCTCAGCCCCGCCCCCTGCCCGCCCCGGGGCCGCGGCAGACTCTGCACCGCGAGGAGTCTCAGCCGTTCCAGCGCTTGCAGGATGCGTTCACGTGACAGCCGCCTGGGTGGAGGTGTCATTTGCCTCATCTTACAGTCTATAGTCCCGGGCCTCTTCTCCTTTAGACCTACACAGTCTACCTTAAGGATCCATTCAGCCCCGTGGTTTTAAATGCCGTCTCCGTGCTTATGCGTCCCAGATTTGTATTTCCAGAGCGAACGGCTTCTCTGAGTTCCAGACTTGTGGCCAACTACACACTCTGCGTCTCCGGGTGGGTGTCAGATGGTGGCTGCAAACACAACGCGGCCAAAATCCAGCTCCTGATTGTCGGCACTGCTTCCGATCCCCCCGTCCCTCCCATCTCAGTTGTTCAAGCCCAAACCTAGCTGCACCCCACTTTCTCCCTTCCTCCCCACATCCTGAGTCGGGCTAGCTCTACCTCCAACAGTCTCCTGCATCGGAGAACTTCTCACCACCTCCAGTCCTACCACCTGGTCCAGGCACCATCAAGTTACCTGGACAATGGCAGCTGCCTCCGGATAGTCTCTCTACTTTCCGCCTAAAGGCTTTCGTTGTATACCAGCCAATGTTCTCCAAACAAAGGTCACATTGTTTTAAACACTCCCTTTGGCTCAACACCCTCAGTAGCTTCCCTCTGCACTTAGAGTATAAACTATACTCTTCCTCTTGGTTTACAGGGCTCTAGCCATCTGGCCTCTACTCGGCTGTCCAGCTTTACCTCCTGCCACTCTCCCCACACCCACTACTCTTCAGCCACACTGCTCACCTTTCTGTTCCCCAAACACACCACGTCATTCCTGCCACAGGCCCTTTGCTCTTGCCATTTCTTCTCTTGTTCACTTGCCTGGCTCCTTCTCATTTTTCAGGTCAGCTCACATGTCACTGCCTCAGAGAAGACTTTCCCGACCACTCTGGCTAAAGGAATCTTCACCTCTGAAGTTTTCTTATTTTACCTTAATATCCCTACAGGGTATTTCCTTATTTATGGATTTGCTTACTGTTTATTATCCGTCTTCCCCAAACAGAATGTAAGTTTTATGGAGGTAGGACTTTGTTTATTTGGTTTGCCACTGTGTGTTCTATGCCTGGAATAGTGTTTGACACATAGTAGGCCTACAACACATGCATGTTAAAGGAACAAATGAGTGGAGGCTCAGAGAGGTGAAGTGACTTTCCAAAGTCACTCAGCTAGGAAGTACAAGAGGTGGAATTTGAACCCAGGTCTGATCGATTCCTGGTCTAGATGTTTGGGGGCATACCCCAACCAGGGGGGAGGGCAGCAGAAATGTGAGGGATGTGCGCAGTGGCAGCAAGCCCCACCCCAAACGGGTGGCTTTGGTGGCAAAATGGGGGAGTGTTGCAGTTTATTCTCCCTTTCCTTTGCTTATGCTGTTCTCGCTGCCTGAAGCACCATCTCTTCAATAACCATCTCTTCTGTGAAGCTCATGTCACAGCACTCACTTCTCTACTGTGTAGGGCATAGGACGTTCCCCTCAAGGGAGGCCTTGGTGTGGAGTCCTGGCCACCAGCAAGGCTCCCCCTCCCTTTGATGTGATGTAATTTGATTTCAGAGCCCTTGTTACCCTTTCCTGCCTCTGGGCATTGTGACATCTATCCCTTACCTCCCAAAGACCCCAGGTTTCAGATGCGAATTGGCCCACCAGCTTCCCAATTGACCAAATGTTGAGGTAGCATTTCCTAGCACTCAGAATAATCCCCCAGGACCAATCGCTCACTGCCCTCCATTTGAGAACCACTCAAGTTTACCTCTTGGGGTACAGAAGTCCTTAATTTTAGAAACTGCACAGTTGTCTGTCTTCTCTACCCCCGTTTTCTATGAGCTTCTCAAGAGCACAGGCCATGCCTGGCACATAGTGGGGGCTCAACTAGTGAATAAATCTCCAGTGGACCTCATAGCACTCTTGGACACTGTGCTGCCTACATCCTTTGCTCCCATCCCCAGCCTGACCGAACGAGGGGGTCAGTGCTTCACTATAACTGTGCAGGGACTGCTTCTCACAGACGTGGCTCCCTTTCTGGTCAAGGTCAAAGGAATGGTGCAATATTATATTTTAAGTGGGGCTTTCTGTCTTGAAGGGGCTCTCACTGGTCAAATCTTGGACAATTTGAGCATCAAAATAAATAATGGTAATAATGGATGATTATTGAATTGAATAAGTTAAGAATCTATGAGTCCACACTGATATAAATAAGTAAACAAACAAGGGAGAAGGGAAAGCTCCTCCTTAAGTAGAAGGAATGAGGGAGTTAGAAAATGACCATCAGGAAACCACCATAGTAATAATGAATTGCAACAAGAATCATCAACGGATATGAAAATTTGATGCGAAACAAGGTATTTTCATGGTTTCAAGATATTTCCCCACAAGACAATTATTAATTAAGGAGGTAAAAATAATAACTCTACAGTGGAGAAATTTGGCAGCCACAGCCTTCACTAAGTGATCAAAGTTAATATCAGTAACGGGACAAATTGACATGAGGTTCGTAGATTAGATAATACTGTATTGGTTTTAATTTCCTGATTTTGATGATTGTCTTGTGGTCATGCAAGAGAATGCCCTTGCTTTTAGGAAATACACACTGGAGTATTCAGGGACAAAGAGACCTCATGTCTGCAATTTACTCTGAAATGGTTAAGAAAAAATATATATGTAGATAGATAGATAGTATTACAGGCTGAATTGTGTCCCCTCAAAACTTATATATTGGAGTCCTAACCCCTAATACTTCAGAATGTGACTGTGTTTGGACATAAGGTTGTTTGGGGTAATTTTTTTGGTGCCTGCCTAGTATGGGGATCCAGACCCTTGACCTGGGTGTTATCAGTACCATGCTCCAACAGAGTGAGCTAACCAGCCACCTCTGGAGATAAGGTTTTTTTTGTTTGTTTGTTTTGTTTTTTTTTAAAGATGACCGGTAAGGGGATCTTAACCCTTGACTTGGTGTTGTCATCACCACGCTCTCCCAAGTGAGCCACGGCCGGCCCTGGAGATAAGGTTTTTAAAGAGGTAAGTACATTAAAATAATATCTTTAGGGTGGACCCTAATCCATGCCGACTGGTGTTTTATAAGAAGAGGAAATTTGGACACAGAGAGAACAGGGGTGTGCCCACACAGGACATGGCAAGAAGCAGCCATCTGCAAGCCCAGAGAGACCTCAGGAGAAACCAACCCTGCCGATTCCTTGATCTCAGACTTCCAGCCTCTAGAACTGTGAGGAAATAACGTTTCTGTTATTTAAGACACCCAGTCAATGGTATTTTGTTATGGCCGCCTTCGCAAACTAAGACGGATAGATCGGGGTGTATTACAAAGCAAATGTGATAAAATAACAACATTTGGGGAATCTTGGTGTAGAGGAGGCAGAAATTCTTTCTTATTCTTGCAAATTTTCTTTAAATCTGAAAGTATATCTTAAAGAAAAACATTCTTTGTTTTTTGTTTTGTTTTTAAAGTAGGGATCTCAAGCCAGCCTGTAGGTTCAAATCCTGGCCCCAACCCTCACCAACTGACCTCAGTCTCTTCCTCTGTAAACTGGGCGTACTAATACTGCCTAATTCATGGGTTGTGAAACGATTTAATGTGTTCACACTTATAAGCCTTTGGCACAGTGCTTTGTACGTAATAAAAGATCAATAATATTGGATTAGAGAGAGATGAGTCCTATAGAGTCCCCTAGGACACTTCCTCTGAGAAAACTGCCCCCCTCACCCCCAAGCCCAGGAAGACCTCACTCTGCTGGAGACCTCACCTGCTGCCTACAGGGAGGAGCTCAGGGCCATTTCTAGGGAGGCACGGCCCTCTGCCAGCACAGTTCAGCAGAATTCTAGCTGGCCCAGCTGGTCCTCTGTTCACCTGCTGAGGGTCCAAAACTCTAAACAGTGTTTAACCTCATCCCCATGGGACCCTGGCCCACAGTGGGTGCCTTGCCCGCGGGAGGTGCTCGGTAACCGTGAAAGGCTTGACCTAAGTCCAGGCTCCGCAGCTCCAATTCACACCCCTGGCTGACCCCGGTGGGGGGCATTCCTCTTTCTAGGCTTCAGTTTCTCCACCTACAGAGTAAGAGTGTAGGATTAAGTCAGTGGTTTACAATCTCAAACCACAATAAACTTTCTTCAAATGAAGGTGACTGCAGCCCATCCCACCTTGTCAAGCAGCTTGGGGCCGGGCTGCTATGGAGGAGGGCCGGGCTGGCTTTAAAGCTTTCCCTTCAGATGTCCTCTGGAGGCCCTGAGGTTGGATTTCCCGGCCCCAGTGAGCACCTGGCTCAGAACCCTCAGACTCTTCCTGGCCCCCACTCCATCGCTGAGCCAGGTCCCACACTCCCGAGGGTGTCTGCTGGGTGGGAGTGATGCCAAAGAGCCCCCTTCCAGCACCTTCAGGCACCTCGTCTTGTTAAGAATGCTTTCACCCATCACAGGCCTCTCACCAGTTTCTTATTACTGGCAATTAATAATATTTAATATAATAGTTATCATTATGGTTTATGAGACACTTTCTTTGTGCCAGGCACTGTGCTAAATGCCTGAGACCTGTTTGCATAGTGTATATTTTCCCAGCTTTCTCCCACTGCCAAAGAAACCAACTATCCAAAAAAAATTTAGCTGTACTTTTATCATATTTCAATGTCTTTATAACCCCAACTTTTCCTTCTCACAAAAGCCTTCCCTGTTTGGGGGAGGGGGGTGCACAGAGGATCCCCCCATTTAGAAGCTGAGGATTTGTACAGATTGATCAGTTCACCAAGGGTCCCAGAAGCACCCCCTGGTTGCCAGGCGTGGTGCTCTTATGAACTTGATCGCCCTTAATCCTTTCCACTAGCTGAGCAGTTAGGTATTATCATTGCCAAGTTGCAGATGAGGAAATCGAGATGGTGACAGGTGAGGAAAGTTGCCCAATACGACACAGCCAGCCCCTGCCAGAGTCTGCCGATCATTAGAGCACACGCCATTCCTCCCCGCGGGCAGCCCTGCTTGAGGTCCCGTGGAGAAATCCTGTGCCCTCCTCCTCCTCTTCCCTATCTTTTGTTGCTAAATCCAGGGTCCAATTTCAGCCCCAATCTGTCTTGTCCTTTGACAGCACACAACCCTACTGCGATTTCCCTTCCTTTTTAATTTTTTCCTCCGTTTTGAAACTCTTTTCCCCTTGGCTTCTAAAGCTTGGTGTTTCTTCCCGTCTTCTCAGTCTTCATGCCTGGTTCCTCTTGACCTCTTCATTATTAGTGAGGCTCAGAGCTATGGCCTTTGGCCTTTGCCCTCTTCTCATCTCCTGGGGAATCTCATCCCGCCTTGATTTCAAGTGCCATCTGATGCGGATGACTCCCAGATCGCTATCTCGTGCTCACAGCTGTCTCTTGGGGGCCAGCTCTGCTTAAGCAACTGCATGGCTGATGTGGATTTTCCCCTGTCCTTCCCAGCTCGTCCAACTCAACGTTGTCACAATGGAACTCAGTGTCACCTGTGCCCCTCTCATTTCTCTAACAGGTTGATGACACCACCTCTCCTCAGTCACCTTAGAGAAAAACCAAGCCATCCAGCTTACCTTGTCCCTCCCTCTCCCTCCCAGTTGCCAAGTCTTGGTGATGTCACCTCCTTAACTCTTCTCTCTGTCCTCTCTCTTCCCTCAGCCATGGCCTCAGTTCAAGCCACAGCATCTCTCCCCAGGAAAATTGCAGCAGCCTCCTGCTTGGCCTCTCTGCCTCCAGCCTCCACACAGAAGATAGCCAGAGCTTTCTAAAACCTAAACTTGACCAGGCCGCTCCCCTGCTCAGAACCCTCCCATGGCTCCCCATTGCCCTCAGGACAAAGTGCAAACTCTTCATAGGCCTCCTAGATCTGGCCTCTGCCTACTTCTGCCTCTCTGCCCTCCCCACTCCTGTCTGGGCTGCAGACACTTTGAACTCTGCTCATACCCTCCAGGCTTTTCACACCTCCATGCTTTCAGTCCTGCACATCACTCTACCTGGAACTCCCTCTCCAGCATTTCCTTCAATCCCCAGCTCAGATGTCACTTTCTTCAGCAGGCTTCCCAGATCGCCCCCAGGCAGACTCAGGTTCCTGTACCGAAGGTAGGACAACCTGCCTGTGCATCCCTCCATGATAGCACTTTTCTCTCTGAGTTGGTGTTCTGTGTTTTCGTGGCTATATTCTCTTCAACCACAAGCTCTTTGAGGATGAGAATTATGTCTGTTCATTTTTGTCTCCCCAAGGCATGGCATATAGTAAGAGCATAAAAAATGTTCATTGGGTAAATGGTTGAGTTGTCCTTGCTTTTCTGCACCCTTTCCTAGGTTCAATGGGAGGGTCAGGCTGTGGCAGGGAGAGAGGAAAGAAGAGGATATGGGTCTTTTTTTGTTGTTTTGGCAGCTGACCAGTTCAGGGATCCAAACCCATAACCTTCGTGTTATAAGACTGTACTCTAACCAACTGTGCTAACTGGCCAGCCTGAGGGTGTGATTAATTTCCTCTGAGGTCCTGTGGCTCCCTGATGGTGAGGACTATTTGTTTCACTGAATGCCATCATGCCCTGCATGACACCAAAGGCAGGGCAGCCAAGCACTGATTCTCTGGGGATCCCCGCAATTTCTCTTTATTACTATTGCATCCAAGGGACAAAGTTGATTTGGCCTGCTCATCCATGTGTAATTCACAGCAGTTTCAGAAGCCCCTGGGGTATAAAAAGACCACCAGGAAAGAGTGTAGATAATTCGAGCTTATGGTCATTTGGGGTGACTGGTGGGTTCTGCCCACATTCCTACTTAGGGACCTCTCCTCCTCTCTCCCTCCCACTTCACTCACTCTGCCTGCCTCCTGCATCACCCAGGGCTTCAGACCCCCTCTCAGTTCTCGAGGCCTCTACTGGTCCTTCCTAGCCCTGTATCACCTCCTTGGGGGCTTAAAGGGCATCTTTATGGTATTGGAAAGTAACCAGAGAATCTCTCAGAATCCAAGGAAGAGGTGACCAGCCAAACAATAGCGGGTTAGAGAGAACCTCAACCAGGCCCAGCACGCTCCCTTCTCCTGGTAACTCTGGCCTTGCTTGCGCAGCTGTAGTGGGGGTTGCCAGAGCCACGTGTCCCAAGCTGGGCACTTGGTCATAGCTCCAATCTTGGCCCGAGCTGAGTGGCTCAGAAGTAGGCATGTAACCCAAGTTGGCCCAATTATAGTTCTTTCCAGAAACTAAGGGGAGAAGGTCAGTGTATCTCCAGTGATGGGAGCTGTGGGTTGTGAGGGACTGTGTTCCTCATTCCTGGGCAGAAGAAGCCCGACAAGAGGATGCGATGGGGGTGCAGAAAGGAGCCATGGAGGCCTGTGTAGGGCTCACCCTGAAGCCCCCTATTTCGAGCTGATCCCTCTACCTTGGATCCTGGGAGGTTCTCTGGTTTCTTTCCAGTCATTAGCCTGTTTGTCTATGCTCATTTGAGTTGGGTTTCTATCACTTGCAATCAAAAGGGTCTTGACTCATTCTGGTGTCCTTCTTCCTGATCCCCTAGAACCCTGTCCCTTTTTACTCAGTTCCCTCTTCCAGGAGTCTCTAAAAATATGGTTATATTAACACGTTAGATTAATTTATATACATTTTAGAATCTTTTATGCTAAAGACTCACTGGGAATATGATTTGGAGTTGATTGAGCATGGAGATTTCTGTCTTCACAAACAAAACAGAACCTTGTTGCCTTGTCAGTCAATGTAGAAGTCATGTGGGATATTCACAAATACTCTGGTTCCTCTCTCCTGGCCACATGGTAGGACTGCATCTCCCACCTCCCTTAAAGGTGGGTATGGCCACGTGACTTGCTTTGGCCAATGGAATGAGAGCAAAAGAGTCATATGTCACTTCTGAGCAGTAGCTTTAGGAGCCAGGCCCGGGTCACCACATCCCCCGTCCCCTCCCACAGTGATCATGGAAGCTTGTGTTAAGAAGGTGCCTGCTCAGCCTGGGTTCCTGAGCGACTGTGATAAGCAGAGATCCCCACCCCTCCCCACATTGGACATATAGTGTGAAAAAATTCAAAAACTCATGTTAAGTCAATGTCTTAGTCCACCTTCCATTGCTTATAACACAATACCCATGACTGGGTAATTTATTTTTTAAAAATTTATTTCTTACAGTTTTGGAAGCTGGAAAGTTCAAGATTGAGGGGGCACATCTGGTGTGGGCCTTCCTGGTGGGGACTCTGCAGAGTCTCAGGGCAGCACAAGGCATCACATGGTGAGATGGTAAGAGCGAGCTAACATGCCGGCTCAGGTCTCTCGTCCTCTTCCTATGAAGCCACCAGTTCCACTCCCATGATAACCCATTAACCCATGAATCCATGAATGGATTAATTCACTCATGAGGGCAGAGCCCTCATAATCCAATCGCCTCTCAACACTGCCACACTGGGGATTAAGCTTCAATATGAATTTTTTTTTTTTTTTTTTTTTTTTTGTCTTTTTCGTGACTGGCACTCAGCCAGTGAGTGCACCGGCCATTCCCATATAGGATCCGAACCCACGGCGGGAGCGTCACTGCGCTCCCAGCGCAGCACTCTCCCGAGTGCGCCACGGGCTCCGCCCTTCAACATGAATTTTGGAGGGGACATTCAAACCACAGTAGCCAACAAGATTGTGGGGTTGTTTGTTACCACAGCATTCCCTAGCTCATCCTGTCTGGTATAGCTGGAACATGATCTACTATGATTTCGTGATTTCTTCAGGAAAATTGTATTCGCCTTACATTCCAGTGTTTTTTTCACAATAGCCAATTTTCTGTGTATTTGAGGCAAGTTTGCATTAAATTGTGAACTCTAAGAACAAGAATAGAGATATCTTTGGCTGGCCAGTTAGCTCAGTTGGTTAGAGCATGGTGTTGTAACACCAAGGTCAAGGTTTTGGATCCCTGAACTGGCCAGCTGCCCAAACAGAAACAAAAACCAAATACCAAAAAAGAATAGAGTTATCTTTAGTGTCCTTATACCACGAAGAGTGAGGCTGTGCACATAGTAGGTATTTCATTATTACTGGCCGAAAAAAATGAAGTGAGGATGAGGAGCCCAAAAGAAGGAAGAAAGGGATGAAGCCCTTGAACACTGACCCCCAAAACTCCACATTAGGTGTCCCCTCCTGAGAGGCCAGACACCACCTGGTCGTCAGCACACGCCCTGCCTCTCTGCCTGACGTGCCCTCTGCTCAGCCTCTCCAACCCCCACATCCTTCAGGACCCAGGGTCAGGCCAGCTTCTTTGGGAAGCTCCCTGGCGCCCCGAGAACCAGCTTTTCCTCAGACCACAGTCTATCCGGTGAGCCCCAAGCTGGGCTGAGGATCCCCAGAGTGGGGAAATCCTGTCTTTCCTGGCCAGGCCTGGATTTTCCCCCTGGGATGAGGGAACACGTGTGGCTGCTGCCTCACTGCTCCAGGTCACCTGCACTCACTTCCTTCCTGAGGAGGGCACAAGCCCCAGTGGCCCCCTCGCCAAGTCACAAGCCACATAATTAGTGTAAGTGTACACAGCTGCCTGTGGCCTCCGGTCACCTCTCTCATGGCAGCAGAGGGATTTTTCTACATTGCTTCCCCACTCATAACCCTTCCGGGGCTCCAACTACCTGCAGGATCAGGATCAGGTCTGCATCCTCGGCCTGGTGCTCAAGGCTCTTCGTGGCCAGCCTTTGTGGCCTGCTCTTGCTCACGTGCCAGGTTCTGGCAGTGCCCAGTCCCTTGCAGTTCCCCAAACGACCACACAATCCCATGATGTTGACCTTTGCCCACACAGTCCCTTCCACCTGGAGTGTTCATCTTTCTTAATCTAGCTGGCAAACTCCTCTTCAACCTTTGAAACCCAACTTAAGAACAGGGGTTGGTAAATTTTTTTTCTTCTGTAAAGAGCCAGATAGAAATATTTCAGGCTTTGGCTGGCCAGTTAACTCAGTTGGTTAGAGCATGGTGTTATAACACCAATGTCAAGGGTTTGGATTCCCATACCAACTAGCTGCCAAAAAAAAAAAAAGAAAAAGAAATATTTCCGGCTTTGTGGGCCATACAGTTTCTGTCACCATTACTCAACTCTGCCATTGCAGAAAGCATAGACATAGGAAAACAAATGGTGTGGCTGTATTCCAATAAAACTTTGTTTACAGAAACAAGTGGCAGGCAGGATAGTTTACCCACTCCTGCTTAAGAGCCATCTCATAAAGCTTCCAACAGGAAAGAGTTAAACAATCCCTTGGAGCAATGACTTCTAGACCTTACACATTCTGTCATAACACACACTGGGATTGTGATGATTCCAGAGTTTGATGATTAAATGGGATGGTGGTCATACCATTGTCTCTCCCGTGGGTTTCTGAAATAGCCTCCTCACTGGTCTCCTGGCCTCTGCCTTGCCTTTACAGTCTGTTCTCATGCAATAGACACGATCTGTTAAAACGTAAATCCAATCAGGTCACTCTTCTGCTCGAAAGCCTCCCATGACTCCCTATCTCCCTGAGAGCGAAAGCTAGAATCTTAAAATGTTCTACAGTGTCCTACAGGTTTGACACCTGATATCCTCATTGTCTACTGTGCTCCCACTTGTGCACCCTACTCCAGCCACAGTAGCCTCCTTGCTTTTCCTGAAACAAGCTAGGCAGACTCCTGCCTCAGGCTTCTGCTCTTGCCATTCCCTCCATCTGGAACACTCTTCCCCAGATTATCCATGACTCACTCCCTCGCCTTCACTGTGTCTTTATTTGTCTCTCTTCCCTGTGAGGCCTTTCCTGCAACCCTAAAACCGCGACCCTCCCCTGCGCCTCCTCCCTGCTTTCACTCCATAGCATTTATCACCCTCTAACCCACTATATATTTTCCCCAACTTTTTAATTATAAAAATATTCAAGCACACAGCAAGTGAGAGGACTAGTGCAATGGCACTCATACACAACCCCGGATTCCATGCTTAAGGTGTTTGAAAGTAAGATGATGACATCAGGACACCTCGTCCAAAGACTTTAGCAAAACACACAGTTTTACTTCTCAGTCTTGTTTATTGTCTGTCTTTCCCCACTAGACCGTGAGCACCATGAGGCAGGCGTTTTTCTCTATTTTGTTCGCTACAGTTTCCTCAGGACCAAGAATATTGCCTGGCACATAGTAGGTGCTACTATAGTTTGGGGAAGGAAAAGACGAGACAGGTCCGGATTCTGGTTCTGCCTCCTGTTGACATGCAAGTCTGGGGATCGTCTCCTCTTGCAGGACCTCACTCAGCTGCTTCATCTACAAAGTGGGGGTGGTCGTACTACTTCTCAGGGTTGTCGTGAGGATCAAAAAGGTAAGAGGTGTATGAAAGGAGAAAAACCTGGCCCGAGCACAAAAGAAACACACCAGGGGAGAAGGACTCAACCAAAGTGTATTAGGCAGGCAAAATGAACAAGCGGGCTGCCCTCTCGGAAGTGGGAGCAGCAGCAGGGGGAGTCGGGCTGGGCCTTTTATATCCAGTCAGGCTGAGCTGGACTGTTCCTATTGGCTAAGAAGGAAGGGGAGGGAAGCGAGCGGGTTTAAGCTGAGTTGGGGTTTGTCTATTGGTGGAGAAATTCGTGCGCTGGGGAAGGGGATGTGGTGGTGAAGAAGGGTTTTTTTTGTGTGATTCTTGGAAAACGTGCTGTTCTAGGGACCTGAAACTCTCCGCAGCCATTTTGGGTGTTCCTCCCGTCCACCCGCTGCCGTCTTAGACATCGGCTAAAACATAATTGCCTAACAGTGTAAAATTGCACTGTTAGCTTATTAGTTAAATTTCCTTGAGGGAGGAGACTTGGTCTAGTCTGACCCTCTGGACCCTGGGCTCCTAAAGGGCAGACACCTTGCTCTGTGATGTTTTTAGCTGCAGGGCCTAGCATGGCCTCCAAGAGAAGTTCTTTGACTTGAACTGCTAGCATCTCCAATGAGAAATCCAGAAGAAACCCCACAGAGTCAGAGTGCAGTCCCTTGTGCTTACTTGCCCCTCCCTTTACATTGCTTGCTCATTCAATGCCACCTAATAATCCCCTGTACTTCATCTCTTGCTTTATCCACTCATTTAACAGTTTCCATCAGAAATACCCATGGAAGGAAAACTTAATTTCATCATGCACTAGGATTCTATTTTATGAATTTTGTCTGTGGATCACTGAGTGTTTTCAACTATTGATCCAGCCTCCCTTGGCCTTTTCTGCATATCAGATTAGACTGTGGGCCTATGTTGCCAAACTTGCATCGCAGACTCATCTCGAACACAAGGGTGGGTGTTTACTGAAGAATGGGGCTCATCCTGTTGAGCCTATGCATTTGCTCCAGTAAGATTGCTTGGTAGTAGGTGGAATGCCAGATCTTCTGTAAGCTCCCTGATAACCATCGCCCTAACTTCACTTGTTTAGAGTGTGGAGGGCAAGATGTTTTCCTTGAGAATTCTGAGTCTTCATCACTTTCTCTCAGCTCTGTTAAATAAAAATTATCGGAGGCCATTATGTTTTGGACTAAGTTCCTGCACTAGGCCCCAACAGACCAGACTAAAAATCAAAATGAAGTCACCCCTGCTAAGTTCCACATCACTTAGGTTGTGGTCTGACCTTCCGAGAAGTCAGAAGAAAGAGATAACAGCCAATTTCCCAAACAGGTCGGTTTAAATCTTCAATAGGTATGACAGTGAATTTCCCTCTGCTTTAATCCTTACACAAAAGAGATAGTCCAAAATAATTGATGTTAACTAGTCAGTTATTTTTCTATTGTTCTGCATTCCTTCCTCACCTTACAGGGAAAGTAACTTTGAAATGAACAGTCTGCTTTTTGTTGTTTCTGCATTCTTCAGCCTTTTTCTGTCCATAAAATCAACCTCCCCTGCTGGGCTCACAAGAACACATTCTATTTTATGTAATAACATGTTGCTGGATTCTAGAATCTCAAATAAAGCCAATTGAGATCTTTAACTAAATTTGTTGTAATTTGTTCTTTGACAGCTCCAAGCTGTAACTCTTGAGCAAATTTTGTCTTAACTTTTTTTCTTTTTTGTGACTGGTAAGGGGATCTTAACCCTTGACTTGGTGTTGTCAGCACCACATACCCAGTGAGCCAACCGGCCATCCCAATATGGGATCCGAACCGGTGGCCTTGGTGTTATCAGCACCACACTCTCCCGACTGAGCCACCGGCCGGCCCAAATTTTGTCTTAAGGGAACAGTTTCTTAACCTGTAAAATGGGACAAGATTAACTACAACACAAATATGATGGAAGTGAAGTCACTCTGTAACTGGTAAAGCTCTGTACAATTAGTCACTGTGGTTGATTTTATTAACCTGTGTCTATTCTCAAGGAAACCTTGTACAGGTTTGGCTGTCCCCAGTCTGGCCACTGGTATTTTTGGACGGACTGAGAAGGAAACACGTTTCTTTTCATCAGCAACTACACTTCCCACTTGGACAGAGAGCAGTCTAGCAGATTAATCCAGACCTAGGATTGGCGGACCATCAGGGAAAGAAAGGTTACAACCAAGCCCGCTGGGCTGGGGAGGCTAAATGACCTACTCAGAAGATGTGTGACTAAAATCCAGTCTACTGGCTTCTCTCCAACATACCTCATTAGCGGCATTATTAATCGTAACAAGTGCCCTTTATTGAATCCCATTACGTGCAGGCAGGGGGACTGATGTATCTCTAGTCTTCACACAACCGTGTGAGGTATTCCTGCACCCACTTCCAAGCCTGAGTGTGAGGTCCACAGAGATCATTTGCCCAAGTTCCAACTAAAAGTGATATTTCAGGATCGGCTGGGGGTGGGACTGCGAGACAGCAAATGTCTTAGCGCTGTGCTTCCGGAGCGCTACACTATACTCCGTATATTCCACTTACACTAAAATTTTATAGGTTGTTTAGCCTCAATTCAAACTTAACAGAACGTCGTCCTGTATTTTTATTTGCTACAGCCGGCCATCCCCGCTTGGGATGCAAAATCAAAGCAGATGCCCCCCGTTACGCTCCATGCTTCCGCTGGCGTTATTTTTATCTTTATGAGCAGGCATTAGCCGTAAGTCCCAGCACCAGGCCTCTGGCCGTTTTGGCTGGTGGAGGCGAACGTGGGTGGGACTCCAGCCTCCCGCCCCTCATCAACATGTCTGCCGACGAGCCGTCACGTGGACCTTCCGCCCCACACAGACATGGCCGCCCTCCGCCCCGCAGATTGGCTCCAGCCGAAAGTCCGTCCTCCCTCGGCGGTGGGAGGCCCTTCCATTGGGCAGTTATAAAAGATGGCGGAGCCCCGCCCCCGCCTGGCCTCGCGCGCGGGCTCGGCTTGCGGGGGCGGAGCCGCAGAGGCAGCCTCGGACACGGGCTCCTATGATTGGCGGAGAGCGGTGGCCGGGCCGTCACGTGGCCTGGGGCGCGTTTGTTTGCGGAAGTAGGAGGAAGTAGAAGTGCTGAGTAAGCCGAGGTGAGTGACGGTGCAGCGAGGGCGGGGCCTGGGGGACCATCCCAAACCTCCTCCGCGTCCCAGACTCCTGTCTCCGGCGAGACCCTCTTCTGGACCCTCTTCGTGTCTTTGATTCTGAGGCACGTCCTTCATTGACCCTTGTGTGACCCTCTGAGTGCCCCCTCCTTCTGTCCTTTGATCCCCAGCGTCCCCAACTCCCATCCCGTGACCGCTCCTGTCTCGTCTCGAGCTCGTGTTCCCCCAGGGACCCCAGCTTCGACCCTGGGTTTCACCTCAGTACCCCGAGTTCCTCCGTGTGTTTCCCTCAATATCCCTAACTTTCTGAGTCAACCCCTTCCTCCCTTCCCCCAACTCTCATTGCCTCTCAGTGCCCCCAACTTTTACTCTGGGGCCCACTGGTTGGACCCAGCTTCCTTCTTGTGCCCTTCTAAGTGCTCCTATTTTCCGCCTCATTGCATTCCCATTTGATCCCCCACCTCACCTCTCTCTCCGGCATTCCTTTTGTGTTTCTCCTGTTCCCCATTTCAGACCCCCTGCTTCTCCCTGCTTCTCCTCTCAAGTGTGTCCAGATTTCATTTGGACCTGCTCCCCACATGCTCCCTCCTACCCCACAGCCTAATCACCCCAGAATCTCCCAAGCCCCACTCCTGTGTCCACCTCCAGTTCCCACAGAAGACCTGGAAACTGGTGACAGGGAGCATGTGACCCAGGTGACCATGTGACTGGGCCCCGGGGCAGGCCTGTGGGTGTGGGACAGGGAGGGCACAGGGCTCAGGGATCTGTGCCCATTTTTTTTAATGGGCTACCCACATGACCTAAAACAAATACCTTCCTTTTCCCTAAGCTTCTTACCCTCACCTGCCCTCTTCCCTGCCCAACAGGATGTTAGGCAGGTTTGGTTTGGCAACATTGAACCTCCACCCTTGGGCTGAATGCATGTTTTTGTTATTGTCTGCCTTAAAATGTTCCTGGAGTTTGGATGCTGTTTTCTGTCAAAGTCTCAGTTTCCTCATCTGTGCATGGGGATTGTATTCCCTCCCCTTATAAGGCTGCCATGAGGTTCAAAATTTGATGAGAAAACGTAGAAGGCAAAGCTTTGTAACCATTATGGCCCTGGACAAATGCATGATTTTGCTATTGTACCATAGGCAGGGCAGGAAAGAAATGGAAAGGGAAAGGGATACAATGAAAAAATGAGAGAAAGATGAGCAGAAGGTACATTGTTTTTCATTTATCATTTGGCAGTGTTTATTGATCACCCTCTATGAGGTGGGCTCTTGGGTCAGGCTTTTTTATGTGTGTTATCTTTACCATTCATTCATTCATTCATTCATTTGTAATTTATTCAACAAATATCAACGAACTCTTTAATGTTCTAGGCTACCCTTGATGTAGCCAATGTTATTTCCATTTAACATGAGGAAGAGAGGGCAAATGAATTGCCTGAGGTCACACCAATGGGTTGGAGCTGGAATCTGAATACAGTGCCGTGTGACACCAGAGCCTCTGTGATTGCTGTGTTGTCTCAGTGGCGAGAGCATTTGTTTTTCCCTTCTATGAGTTACTTTCCTGTTAGATGACAGTATGCCCAAAAGGAAATTTCCTTCTCATTCAGTAGAATGACATCACCAAGAGACAGAGGAAGGAGGAATTTAAATATACTGTGTTGTGTGTGTGCACGTGTGAACACACACATGCGTTGGGTGGGTGTGCGGGCGTGGGTAGGTGAGTATCTGTTGTGAAGGGCGTGTTATGAGCTTCACTTTGTAGAGGGTGGCTCCCTGGGAGAGCGTGTTTTGTGTCTTTCATAGCGGATTTTTATAGGGTCATACCTTACATGCCTCTTCTCTTTTTTGTCCTTCCTTATTTTCTGGTGATCTCACTTAGCCTCACAGCTTTAAGTACTGTCACTACCCTGACAACCCTCAAATTTACAACCTCATTCCAGTAGAAACCTTTCCCCTGAATGATAGATTCCCATATCTGGTTACTCACTCAGCACCCCAAACTTAGACATTTCAGACTTAAAGGATTTAGAGTTGAACTCCTGATATCCATCCCCTCCATCTCTTACTCAACCTTCCACCAAATCCTACCCTTTCACTCTCTTCCCATCTTAGGAAATGGCAGTATTATTCTTTCAGTTGCTCAGGCCAAAGTTGTGAGGTTATCCTTGATGCCTCTCTTTTTCTCACCGCACATCCAGTCAGTGTGATCTGTTAAACTGTCACTCTGCTTTGCTTGAAGCCCTTCAGTGGCTTCCCCTCACTGCACATGCCTGGCCCCCTGTTACCTCTCTGGCTTCCTTGCTGTTCACCGATCATGCTCCAGCCCCAGGACTTTTGCACTTGCTTTTCCTGCTGCCTAGAAAACTCTTCACTTAGATGTCCACATAACTTTGCCCTCTCTTCCTTAAGGTATTTATTCAAGGTTAAGTTTGTAGTGAGGACTTCCCTGGTCACCCTGTCTAAAATTTTAGTGTCCCTTTAACACTTCCTGTCCCCCTTTTCTGGTTTATTTTTCTCCCCAGCAGCTAATCAGTATCAAAACCCTATGTATATATTTTGCCTATTTTTTGTTTGTAAACCTCTCTAAAATAAGTTCCAGGAAGGCAGGGATTTTGTCTGTTTTGTTCACTATTGTATCCTCAGCAGTTAGAACAATGCCTGCCACAACGGGTCCTTGCTAAATATTTGTGGAGTGAATCATAAAGAGGGCCACCCCATACCATGCCATCAGTTCAAAGATCTCTTAAAATTATCCACGTCTCACATCCTTGGGAGCTCCAGCAACAGTTATGGGGCAGTCTGCCTCCAGCTGTGGTCCAGCCAAGCAGAGTGAATGAAAGAGACACTTTTTCCTGTTTTGAAAGGACATTTTGCTCTGGCTCATGTGAACAGCAGCATATTTTTAGATGAGGGCCTTGGCTTTTGGAATACAAGAGACTGGAAATCCAGCCTCACTCAGCCACTTCCCATTTAGGCTTTCTCCTGAAGGCAGTTTGAGGATTAAGAGCTGGTCCTCTGTATTCAAACTAATTGGGTTCAGATCCTGGCAAATTACATGACTTCCCTGTGCCTCAGTTTCCTGTGTGTAGTTTGGAGAGAAGTATGCCTTCTCTTAGGGGTGTCATGAGGATTAAGTGCTCAAACACTTGGCGAGGCATCCCGTGCTCAGCAGGTTCTGGATGAAGGTAGCAGTGCTGTTGGGGCATAAGGGGATGAGAGTGAGCCCTCTCCCATTCCTCATTCCTCAGGGAAGAGTTTCAAGGGAGCTGGGGTCAGAGTGAGCATTTGGAGGGATATATTTTGGGGGAGGCAAGCCTTGGAGATCAGAGGCTCAGATGGGAGGTAGAAATGACATTTAACTTGGCTCCTACTTTCATTCAGTCTTTCCTCACACACTAATTGAGCACCTACTATGTGCCAGGCCCTTTGCCTAGTACTGTTCAGGAGTCAGAGGAAGAAAGCATGAATCTAGCCCCCAGGCAAGACCCCCATTTCCTCTCTCTAGGCATTGGTTTCTCCATATGCCAAACAGGGATAATGATCAAACCTTCCCTATTTCTTTGTGAGCTTGGAGGCAGCTAACAGATGTGAAAACATTGTGCCAGCCATAAATTGTGGTGGCCTTGTGAGAGGACGTAGGCCAGTGTGTGGTGATGCGCTCATGTGCTGGGCAGTGCACATGGTGAGAGCTGCAGGAATGAAGTCAAGTTGGGGACGAGAGGGATGGCAACAAAGGCCACTGTGGTCAGGGTAGGTGGTGTTCAATCAGACCCTGTGTTCTCAGCTTGCTGTGTCATGGAGGGGTGGGAAGGGGCGTCAGCTGCTCAGGAGGGTGTCACTGTCTTGCTGCCAGGACCATCCAGCATTTGTTCCAGTCATGGGACATCCTGTCGTAAGCAGCCAGGGTTTGTGCCTGATTTCCACCTCGGGTGGTCCTGTGTGTGCTCCTAGAATCCCCCACGTGGCCAGTCCTGTGAGGTCTGTTTCCTGGCCCACTGCCTGTGGGATCCTGTCACGTACCCCCTGGGCAGCTGACCTGCTCCGCTGGCCTTGGCTTAGTCAAGGAGGAAGCAGAGGGCTTGAGGAGGTTTCCCTGATTGCAGTAGAAATGAGCTCAGCTTTAAGCACTCTGATAGTATATAATGCTGAACTTTCCAGACCAAAGCCTGGGAGGGATTAGTCCCAGCACTTAGTGCCACTCGCCAAGCATAACAGGTGCTGGGTAAAGGTTCTCCTGGCACAGGGGTGAGCTCCTCGGGAGCAGTTAGCAACTGCGTGGATTTGAGCGCAACCTTCCTGTTGTGGAGAGGTGCCTGGCAGCTCAGAGGGGGTGGGGAATGGGATGTGTGGTCTCCGTTACCACCTGCAAGGTAATAAGGTTGTGTGTGTATGGGGGTGCCTTAGAGGTGCCAGGCCCCATGGTCTTACAGTTGTTTGATTTGTTCTCATTCATTCATTCATCAAACATAATATTGAAAACCCACCATCAGTCCAGAAGAGCATGCTAGGTGCTTGGAAAAACAAATAATAGGTGGTGGGATGGTAACCAAAGCCAGCAGATGCCCATCACCCTCACGTAGGAAGTGCTCCCAAGGGGTGTGCCCTGGGTGGTTGGGGTGCTGAGGAGCTCGCACACCCAGGCCGAGGGGGGGGGGCCAGGGTGTGATTTTTCGATGAGGTAGCACCTGAACTGAGTCTTGTAGGACGAAAAGGGATTTATTCATTTGTCTAGACATCTTTAATTGAGAGCATACTCTGAGACAAGTTAAGAAAGGGGGGTATGCTGGCCGGTTAGCTCGCTCGGGAGAGCACGGTGCTGGTAACACCAGGGTCATGGATTCGGATCCCTTTTCTGGCCAGCTGCCAAAACAACAACGACAACAAGAAAGTGGGGAGGACAGTCTAGGCTGAGGTACATTGAGGCACGAGCATGACATGAATGTGATGTGTTCCAAGAGGTCTCAATGGTGCAGCTTGGCTGGAGCAGGGGTGAGGGAGTGGCTGGAGGGGTGGCCTGGCCAGCTCACATGGACGCGTGCATGCCCACGCTGGAAGGAGCTGAGGAGCTGCTGGACAGGGAAAGCAGGGAGATGCTGTGGTGTGATCTGTGTCCTCTGGTGGCCCAGAGGGCATGTGCATGCCTGCAGAAATGCCGCAGGTGCAGGCCAAGAGGGAGGGTCCTGGGAGGGGCAGAGCTGATGCTTTGTGCGTTCAGAGGGGCAGCTGGGCCTTGAAGGACGAGCAGAGGGTCCGGCAGGAACAGGGAGTGGGGGGAGGGCATTCCAGATAGAACAGGCCAAGGAGAGCGAAAACACAGGTCCCTGGAAGAGCAGTTTTCACACAAAACTGGCCAAAAGGGAAGAGAGAGGGTGGGGTCCGGGGCCTGGCCTGGCAGCTTTGGCAGATGAGCAACCCCCAGAGGGCACAGACAGGTCTCTCTTGCCCGAGACCTGCCCAGGGTCCTTCAGGGAACTCATGGCTGAGGAGGAACCAGACCTTTGAGACTGAGTTCTTCCTGGCCACTCTCTGTAACCGACCCACTGCTCCTCTCCTCCACTGCCGTTTCTCTCGAGCTTGCCTTACCGGGTGGCTGGACCAATGGCTCCAGGGCACTGGTGCTCATATTAGTCACAGTAGTAACCACGGCCCCCTCCGTGCTGGACATCTGCCCCTCTCCAGTGGCCCAGTCCAGATGAAAATGTGTGTTGTTTCCAGATAGTCACGCAGGCCCCTGTCCTCTGCCTTCCCCTGTGTTCTTGTCAGCTCTATCTTCTGGCAAGTTCTCGCTCCTTTCCCTCCCTTGGTGAACTCATGCTTTTCTATCACAGTTCAGCTCAAGAATCATCTCCTCCGGCAACCCTTCCCCCAAGGCACTGTGCATGCTTCGAGACAGACACTGTTCCTGTTGTGATCACTCATCTTATGAACCCTACTAGCCACTTCTAGGGAACTCATCAAAGATTCTGCCTGTTGATTTCAATCTCCCTCCCTCTGATATCAGTGAGGGGTTTTTGTTTGTTTTTCATTTTTGGTAGACATCAACATGTCCCTCTGTAATTTGCACTTTGAACACCCACAATTTGAGGCCTCTCTGGGCCTCATTTCTTTATCTTTAAAATGGGGCTGGGCTGGCTGGTGGGCGCAGTAGGTTAGAGCTCAGTGTTGATAACACCAGGTTCCAGGGTTCGGACCCCCTTACTGACCAGCCGCTGAAAAAAAGGGGGGGGGTCTAATAATATTTGTTCTTCCTGCCTGGTGGCTCCTGGGGGAGATCATGCCCAGCAGCCACTCGTGAGTCTTCCCTGGAGGAACCAAGCAGGCCAGCTGGGCCTTTGACAGGGGACGGGAACAGAGATAAGGAAAAAGGCCGAAAATATCTAGTCTCACTCTAGGGGAGACAAAATTGGCACCTGGAAATTGCCTGGAACAGACAAGAAGTGTCATTGCCACCATCACCACAAAAGATCTTGGGTTTGTGTCTTTCTGCTTGTGACTTTTGAGAGCTGCTTGACGCAGCCTTGTGTGCCCAGAAGTGTATGGTCTGTGTCACATAACCCTGGCATCATGAGCATGCCAATCGCAAGCAGGAAGCAAGCCCAGGTGAGGAGCAGGAGGGGACAGTTGTCAGTAGGTAAAAGCATATGTTTTCGCCCTGGGCAGGTCAGAGGGTAGGAGGCTGTGAGGAGTGATGGGGAGCTGTGGAGATGGGGGCAGCCCACCCCCCATCCAGCATGCCCCCTCCTGCTGCGGGGCTGGGAAGAAACTGGGTTCTGAGGCCAGAGGAGGTGGGGATGGGAGGGGGACAACAGAAATGAGAAACGTGGTGCAAGCTCTTTCTGCTCACTCCCCACCTTCCTGGTTGGCGATGTTGTGATTGTTCCAGGATGTGGCCTGGTGGTTTTAATTTCCTTTCTTCCACATAGTGATAACAATGGCCACTGTTTGTGTACCCACAGTGGGCCTGCATCCTGGACACCTTCCCTGTGTTGCGTCATTCCACCCTCAGGCCAACCCTGGAAGGCTGGAGGAGAGCCAGGTCTGTCCCTTCAGTGGCCATGCTGCTGTGAGTCCATGGGAGCCCCCCTAGCCCCAGTGCTGGGTGCACAGGCTGGGACACTGAGGAAGGGGTCTGTCCTCTGGGGGTGAGAATCTTTCTTTGATCCAGGTGGACCCCCGTGGTGACCTTCCTTCTCTTAACCTGAGTGGGCTGGTGGTGCTGGATGGTCTCGATGTTCCCTCCTTCCCAGGAGCACCTCTCTCTCTGGGTACCTGTGGGCTGTCCTCTGAGAAGCCTCTCTGCTGCTTTTCTAAGCCAGGCATGACCCCCAGGTGACCCCATCTTCCAGGCTGCCAACCTCACGGGCTCAGCTTATACTCCCACTTTCTTTAGAAACTAAAGTCACATTTGGAAGAGAGGGAGAAGAAAAAAATCGCCCATAAATGTAGTACCCTCATCTACTCAGTATTTTGGTGTGTTTTCTATCAGTCTTTTTTTTCTATGCATAATTTTTACTCAGTTAAATTATATTTTAATAAACTTTAGAAGTGCCAAGCTTTGTGCTAGGGGTGAGTATACAGAGATGAAAAGACCCAGCAGCTGCTCTTGAGAAGCTCAGACTCCGGAGTCAGCCCATCTGGCTCTAATCCTCCACCTACTAGCTGTATGACCTTTGGCATATTTCTTTACCTCTCTGTTTTCTGGTTTTCTCATAGGTTAAATAAATATAATAGGGTGGTGTGTAGATGAAATGATTAATGTATGTAAAGCTCTTAGGACAATGCTAGAGCACAGACAGAAGAAGGCCCAGTAGTGTTTGGTATGATTCTTTATTAGGAAGCTTGGCAGGGGCAGATGTAACACACTGGGGTAGAATAGGAGAGATGTGTTGAAAGTAGGGGCAGCACAGAGCAAGGAGAGAGGACCTGGGGCTAGGGCCGGTGCATCAAGAACATTTTAGGAGGATGTGAGAGCTGAGCTTGGATTTGAAGCATGATCAGGGCTTTTGCAGACAGAAGAGAGAAAGGGCATTCCAGGTAGGCGTAGCAACGTAGACAGGCACGGAGGTGTGCAACAGTATTGCTTTCTGGAATTGTGCGTGGTTTGGAGTGGACAGGGTGGAAAATACGTAGCAGGGGCTGGAGAGGCTTGAGACAGGGGAGGCTGCACAGGGAGGCAGGGGCTTTGCGGGCCATGCTTGCAGTGTGCAAAAACAGCACAGGTGGTGTCGTGGCTCGTGTCAATGAGCCTTGTAACAGGACAGCACGAGCTTTTCCTTACTTGTTACAGTCTTCACAATCACAACTTTTAATGGCCACACGGAATCTCGGGTAAACATATTGTAGTTTACCATTTTCCTAATGTTGGATGTCAAAGTTGCTTCCATTTTTGCGTCATAAGGAAGATGGTTGCAGTGCGTATTGATGTGTGTGCTACACCTCCCGTTTGGGGGTTCTTTTCCTGGGACTGATTCCTATACCTTCCCCTGGGGTCTTCCCCTCTTCCCTAGTTTGGAGAGGGGCATGGGCACCCCAGCTCCTCTGTTCACATAGCCCTCAAGTGCAGAAGGAGGAAAGAAACTTGGCTCAAGCCTAAGTATTCTCTGAAATGTTTGGTGAGTACTGTCCCCATTTTACAGTAGGGAAAAACTGAGGATCACGATCTTCTCACACCATATCTTACTACTGATCATAAAAGGTAGGACATTACAAAGCTTCAGAATCTTTTCAGAGCTTTGCCATCATTGTTCTCTAAGCCTCAGTTTCCTTATCTGTGAAAGGGAGCTAACGTTTATTGAACATTTACTGTCTGCTGGGTGCTATTATTAAGCATTGTTATGGTTCCCATGTTACAGATGAGGGAAGTGAGGCATAGAGAGGTTGGGGAACTTGCTCAAAGTCACACAGCTGGTCAGTGGTGAGGCCGGGATTTGAACACGGTCTGGTTCCAGATCCGCACCAAGCTCTCAGTGCACCTGCTTCGTGGTTTTGTGAGAATTAAATGAGACTGTCAAGTAAAGTGCTTAGCTCAGGACCTACTGCACAGTAAGTGTTCAGTAATTGTCTCCTGGTGTAATTATTAACATCGACCCTTACTCCCGTTTTAGATGACTCTTTGGAGACCTCCTGTTTTTGTCTTCCTTCTGTCTGCAAGGTTGATTCTCTCCTCAGCACATAGGCCAGGGCAGAAAAGGCTGTGGACTAGCATCCCTCAGATACTAGGCCACTCTCCCCCAGGGTGCCCACACTCCCACGCTGTCCTCAGTGTCTGACGCACTCTTTTGGCAGGTGATGTGCTGGCACAGAGGCAGAGGACAGCCTCCAGCTTATTGTCACCTGGCTTTGGTGGCAGTGCCTTAGGAAGGCAGTGTATCTTCTGGAACCTAGGAAATAACAAGATATCTAATTCCATCATCCACCATGACTCTGTGAACATGCGTCGTAAAATTACCACCCAAACACACGCTCACTGTAAGTGTCTACATTCACATTCATTTCTCAGCAGCTCATTTTTGTGTTCTCTGTCTCAGAGCTCTCTGGAAAGCAGTGGTAGCAGGCATCAAAGGACTTAGACAAATGCTCACTGTCCCTTTTCCCCTGATGGAGTGTGATATGATCCTGTCCCCTTTCGGTGTCTGGTAGAGAGGGGACACTGCTTTTGCTTGTGGAATTAAAATGACCTATGCTGAGCAATTTGAGTGCCAAAAATTGTCCCTCTAACTTAAGGAGTGAGAACCCTTCTCTTTGCCCAGGGCATTGCTGCCTAGAATGTGCATTCACGTCTCTGTCTCCTTTGATCAATACAATTCCACGATACAGATGAGGAAACTGAGTCTCTGTTGGGGATGCTGGGTCAGGGAGTGGGCAGTTAAGGTTGCCTGTGCACAATGGCAGCACAGGAAGGCAGCCTTCTAGGTCTCCAGCCTGGCCCGAGGGCTGTGTAACTCCCCTCAGGCCTTCTTACCTCCCACTCACTGTGTTTCTCTTTCTTTCCTCTCCATTTCAGGTCCCTCCAGGCCCAGAATTAGGCGACAGCACTGGTGGGGAGCCATCTGGGTGCCTGTGCAGGAAACCACTGCACTTGGTGAGGTGGGCATGGGAGAACGAGCCCAGCTGACCAGAGACCCCGTTTTCTTCCAGACCGAGGAGGAAGGCGGTGGGGCCTCCCCACCTGCCCCACAGAAGATGCAGTTCTTCGGCCGCCTGGTCAATACCCTCAGTAGTGTCACCACCTTGTTCTCTAACCCATTCCGGGTGAAGGAGGTAGCTCTGGCCGACTACAGCTTGAGTGACCGGGCTCGGGAGGAAGGGCAGCTGATTCTGTTCCAGAACACTCCCAGTCGCACCTGGGACTGCATCCTGGTTAATCCCAGGAACTCACAGAGTGGATTCCGGTGGGTGCTGGGCAGCTGGGACACACACTTCTCTCCCTTGACTCCTCTCAGTTTTCAGACTGGATGTCCCTTGGCCGAGAAGCAGCTTTTTTGGGTCTCCAGCTGAGGGGCTGGAGAGGGGTGGGAGAGAGGAGATACTGTGCTCTTGGAGTGGAGGGAGGGGTTTCCTAGATTGCACACTTTCTGGCCCATCAAGGTCCCAATGGAAGGGGACTGGGGATGGAAGACTGGGTTGCTTCCTGCCTGGAGGCTTGACCTATGCAGAGCAAGGGAAGGAAGAAGGACAGGGAAGCTGAGAAGGGCCACAGAGGTGAGGCCCACTGGAGTAAGCTTTAACCCTGGTTCCCTCAGCTCTGTCCTGGCTTCTTACCCTTCCCTTCTAGCCCAAGGGTGTCCCAACATGGTCTAAGAAGTGACAGCTCTGTCCAGCCCTGACAGGCCCTCTGAACAAACCCTGGCCAGCTGCAGGGCTGCTTGGGGCAAGGGGAAAGCAGTAGCCAGGATCCAAAGGCAGGAGCCAGTGGGGCTTGGCAGAATGGCGTCGAGTTGGGCTTATACTGATGTCCCCTTTTCTGTTCATTCTTCCATCTGGCTGTCCTGTCATCCATCCATTCAGCATGCACTGAGCACCTCCAGTGTCTCCAGAGTCCCAGGCCCAGCTGGCCCTCTGAGATGACAAATGTGGTCTGTGTCTTTAAGGAACATGCAGTCTGGTGGTGGTCACATGCAAACAGGTGTAACGCCAATGTGAGGAGTGCTCTGACTGAGGGACAGCCAGGGAACACGGGACACAAGGAGTGGCCACTTCCTGGTGGGCTGGCCGAGGCCTTGAGAGCTCCTCTGTGGCTGGAAGAATGAGGAAGAGTCTGTTCAGTAGAATAAAGTGGAGAGGCATGGAGGTGTGAACCTGCAGGCAGAGGGCGCTGGCTGGATCCCAGGTGCATCCAGGGCTTTGGTGAAAAGTGAGGCTGGAGGGAGCAGCTGGGGGTCATTCAGATTGAGGAGGTATGTCAGCAGGAGTCTCAGCAGATGGCAAGCTGGGAGCCAGGGACCAGACACCAGGAGAAGAGCAAGGCAGGTATCAGGGCCTCAGCCAGTCAGGTCAGAATTGAGACCCCAGCTCCACCAGTTCTGACACAGCAGGGAAAGTCAAAACTCTAGTGCAGATGGGCATGAGCTGCCTCCTTCTGGCTGGCCTTGGTCAGGACTTGCCCTGGATGGGGCAGGCTTGAATCTGCAGCTCCAGAACCCCTTTGCAGGCCTGAGCCAAAGCTGTTGGGAAGGCACAGCTGACCAGGGCAGTGGGTCTACTCCTTGGAGGGCCACTCTACTCTACTTTTGAGATGCCCTGCCCTGACATCCTGACTGTACTACCCTGCACCTGCAAATAATTAACAAGTCCTCTCAGTTGTAAATATCCCTAGACAGGATTCCAGATTTATGTCAGTAAGCCTGAGCCTCTTTGCCAGCAGTTTATTAACTACACCTGTGCCATTCCTACCATTAATAGGGTGGTACTTTATAGAATGTTTTCACATGTTACATTAGCACATCTGTCACCAACCCACTGAGGCAGGCAAGGAAGGCAGTGTCCCATTTTATGGATGAGGAAACTGAGGCTCAGGATGCTAAGTGATTCATCCTAGGTTGCACAGGAAGCAGTGAAGAAACAATCTGTCTTCTGGTTCCTAAGCTGTTTCTCTTTCTGTGCTGCTTCCATGTATTTGGACAGAATAAGGAGCATTGTGGGGGTTTCAAGCTAAGCACATTATCTCCTCTCAGAATTCCTGACATGCCTATCTTGGCTCAGGAGTCTTTTTCACCTTCTCCTTAACCTGCTCCCACCCAAGCATTTCATTTCGGTAAATGGCATCACCATCTGTCTACATGGTTGCACAATCCAGAAGCCCAAGAAGCCCAAGGGTGATCCTTCAGTCCTCAGGCTCCCTCACCCCCAGACCCAGGTCATTTCTGAGTTCTGGCAGGTTCTTCTCACATGTATGTCTTTAGTCCGCTGCTGCTGCTCAGTTGGTTATGCTTAGGTTTGGCTTGAGTGACAGCAAGCCTAACATAATAGTGGCTAAACGGGATAGAATTTCAGCTCTCTTCCAAGTGATAGCCACAGCAGTTGAGGCCTCCATTCTCTAGGTCACCACATGGTCCCAAATGGCCACACCAGATCCAGCCATTGCATCCACCTTTCCAGCCAGCAGGGAAGCAGAAGGATGGGGTGAAGAAGGGCACTTTCCCTCTTATGGGTCACTTCTCAGAAGTTGCACTCACTCCTTCCACCTAAATCCCATTGCCCAGAACTTAGTCACATGGCCACAGCTAACTGTAGGAGAGGCTGGGAGGTATAGCGTGTGGTGCAGACAGCTACGTGCCAATGTAAAGCCAGATGTTCTACCACTTTCCATCCTGCTGCTGGCATTCTTCCAGGCCAGGACCGGCCACTGTGCACATGGATTCCTGCGGCACCGAGCCTTCCAGACTGTCGCTCTGCCTGCTGTCTTGCTCTCCTCCCATCCTCTTCCAAGCTGCTCTCGGAGTGATCTTTCAGGGCACATCTGAACAAGTCATTCCCTGCTAAACTCTTCAAGGGCTTCCTGTTTCCTTAACATATCGAGTGCTTAATGTGGCTTAAAAAGGACCCTGTGATGGAGCCTCTGTCTCTCTTGTCATTCAGCTCTGGCCACCTTCTGCTCCTGACCTTTGCCCAGGCTCTTATCTTGGCCTAGAAAACTCTCCCTCTCTTTGCCTGCCTCATTTCTACTTGCCCTTCCCTGACTTTCAGGCTAGAGGAGGAGCTTCTGCTGTACATCCCTGTAGCACCCCATCCCTGCACTGGGGAGCCTGTCTTCCTGATAGGTCACAAACCCCATGAGGGCAGGAGCTATGTCTCTCTTGGTCACCAGAGTGGGATGAACGAATGTGACATATTCATTCAGCTTGACGGTATGTCCCAGAGTGGCGGAAGACTTGCATCCAGGGCAGCAGAGGGGGTGAGCTGGGCAGTGGGAGGTGGAAGGAAGGTGGAGAGTAGGGTGCAGGAGTTGAGGTTGTGAAGAGTTGCAAAAAGGTAATGCCAAGGCGGAGGGTGTGACCTGGGAGCGAGGGCTGCAGTGGGGTGGGGACAGGGCTGAGGGGTGGGGAGGGGGCCGAGGCCTTGGATGAGGGTTCAGGGCACTGGCAAGAACACCCTGCAGTTGATGGAGAGAAGGCTTGCTATATAACGGGGCTGAGGTTCTGCCTTTTAAATGTCTCATCCTCCTCCATTTCCTGGAGGGCTTTGGGCTGTCCCCAAAGTACTCCAAGCATATTGGAGTAGATGGCGAGGTCCCACCCCCAGCCTCAGGCTCCTGGTGAAGGGGTCCTTTTGTTCTTTTGCTGCCATTGCTGCTGTCAGGAATAGTATCAGGATGGGGGTGGAATCAGAATCTTCTGAATCCTTGGCTTTTATTCCTACGGCCCGTGAGTTCCACAGCAGCCCTTCTGGGTAGAGAGATCGCCCCTGGCTGACACAGATCGCAACAGCAGTAGTATCTATAGTTCATTAATTAGTGACTACTGCCTGCTAGGCACTGGTCTAAGTATTAACTCATTTCATCTTCACAGTAGTCCCAGGAGGTCTAGGCTGATTATGGACCCCCTCTTACAGATGAGGTCACACAGGCTCGGAGAATTTAAGTAACTTGCCTAAGGTCACACAGCTGGTCAGCTGCAGGGTTACTCAAACCCTGGCATTCTGGCTCTGGAACCCTCTTCTCACTTTTCTTACATCAGGGCCCACTTTGCAGTTTGGCGAGCTGGCCAGGGCTCCATGCTCCCAGGCTATCCTGGGCCCTCCCTTCCTGACATGGTTCAGGGCCCTGGTGCTTCCAGAGTGAGCCCTTAAAAGTCACTGTAGCTTTGCTGTGTACATTATGATAGCATCACTACTTCTGTTCCTGGTACAGATTAATTATCTACTGCTGACATTTTCTTGTAACGCATGATATTTGATGAAACCAGCCAACCTCTCAGCAGAAACAGGGCCATACTTCCCAGGCATCTGGGAAAGATGATCAAAGCACGGGGGCCATGTCATCTTTGCCTCCCTAAAGGGGACTGACTCTCTGGACTGGGACTTGGCTGTAAGACTGCCTGTCAGGAAACTTTAGACATGCCGAGTGGCCTGAGTCCTGGCCACCGAGCCTGGGGCATGTGCATTCATCCCTTTATCCAGCCCACAGCCCATCTTCACCCAGCAGAGCTGAAAGTGGCAGGTCTTTGTCCTTGAGGAGCTCAGGCAGTAGCCAAGAAAGGGGTCTGTTCCCAGTGTTGGTGAGATAAGTGTAATGATGGGAATGTGGAAAACTTATGTTCCCCAAGTGGGCCTCCCCCTTTGCTTTCTGTGCCCTTCTCTGACTCCCTGCCAGGCTGCCGCTGCTGTGTGAGCCTGTCCTTGTTCCCATCGGTTCCCCCACAGCGCCGTCCATACTTCTGGCCAGCCCTCTTGCTTTAAGCTGCCACGTGTCTCTTTACACATCCGTCTCCCCACTAGACCAGACCCCAGAGCTCCTAAAGGGCAAGGCCTGGGGCTGAGTCCCTTCCGTGTCCTACTGCCCGGTGTCCAGCCAGGCACTCTAGAGGTGCATGGTGAATATTTGGTGACTGGATGAATGAATCCATGATCCCCGAAGGTAGTGTGTTTGACAGGAGGGATCAAAAGAGGTTTCACTGAGGTGGTTGGAACAGAGATGGACCTTAAAGGGTCCATCTCACTAGGGAAGGTGAGAGAGAAAGGGCCCTGCAGGGAGCGTGCCCGTCACGGGCAAAGGCAAGAGGGCTGAGGCGAACTCTGGAGAAGCTGTGAGACAGGAAGGGCCCATGCTGGGCTTCAAAACTGCAGTCAGACACGCTTCAACCTCATGATTTTGGGCCATTTTTTGGTCTGAGTCTCCCTGGAGAGTACCACAGGACCCGGTCCTCCCCTAAATGCATATCCATACTTTTTATTTTCTCGTTAGCTGGCCAGTACAGGGATCCGAACCCTCAACCTTGGTGTTATAACACTACGTTCTGATCAACTGAGCTAACTGGCCAGCCCCGTATCCACACATTTTTGCCTGTAGTTTCAAGAGGTTCATTGACCCCCTGAGGCTTATCTGCAGTCCCCCCCACCAAGGCAGAGGGGGAGGCTTCTCAGATCACACCAGGTAGCTTTAGTCTTGGGGGCTCAGTTCTAGAAAAGAAGAGGTACACAGCTCCAGGAGTCCTGTGGATGCACAGCCATCTCCCCGAATCCCTTTCTCACCTCCTTGCCCGCACCTGATTTTCCCCCAGGACGCTGCTTCCCCTACAGCTTCTCCAGAATATTCTCTCCCAGACTTTCTCCACCTGGGCCTGGAGGTGGGGGAGGGCCCTCCTTGTCCCTCAGCCTGGACTCTCACGTTCTCAGTCCTCGTGGCAGGCATCCATGACTCTGGGGCCCTCCCCACATCCTCATGATGTGAGCCCTGGCTCAGTGTTGACTCTGGTTCCTGACCTCTCCTTGTCCATATGGCCATTCCCGGGACCTCATCGTCACCAGTCCCAGCAGCTCTTCCATAAATACAAGTCTCAAGCACGCCACTTTCCATCCTCTGCCTCCTTCAAGCTCGTTCATTCTGGTCCTCTGGCCTCTGTGACAGTGGATTATTCCTGCCCTTTCATGTGCCTCTTCCTACCTTGCTTACACTCCAGGCCCGCTAGTATCGCCACTGCCTGTGTTCTTGCTTTTCTGTCTCCTCACTATATTGGTTCAGTGAAATCCAGCATGAGTTGATTCCAGGTCTCCACCAGGGCTGGAGGAACACACCTTCCTGCTGACTGCATGTGAGCTGCAAGTGAGCCTGTGATGCAATTTGACAGTCTTTCCACATTTCTCTGGTTTACGACCTCTCCCCTCTGCCTCTAGCCCCTCCCCTCCAAGCTTACTCCAGCTTATGGGCTTGCTTCTGTGTCACTGAGAAAGAGAAACAAGCAGAAGAGAAGAGAACCACCACAGCTCCCCCACCCCGTCTACCACCTCCACACCCATCTGTTCTTTTTTCCTGTTGTCACCATAGATGACCATCTGTGTGTCTAGCTAAGGCTGGTCCCCCCACTTGAGGCCATTGTCCTCTCTCATCCCTTCACAACATCTCAGCGATTCTTTCCCCTCTCTCCTATGTAACGCTTTTGCCCTCTCTGTTATATATGTTCTACTACAGACTGAGTGTTTGTGTCCCCCAAGAATTCATATGTTGAAGTCCTAATCCCCAGTGTGATGGTATTGGAGGTGGGGCCTTGGGAGTTGATTAGTTAGTGAGGGTGGAGCCCTCATGAATGGGATTAATTCCCTTATAAGAAGAGAAACGAGATGATCTCTCTTGGCCATGTGAGGATACAACAAGAAGGCAGCCATCTGCAAACCATGAAGAGGGCCTTCACCACAAACCCAATCATCCAGTGGCACCTTGATCTTGGAGTTCCTGGCCTCCAGAACTGTGAGAAATAAATGCCTGTTGTTTAAGCCACCCAGTCTATAGTATTCTGTTATAACAAACTGAACCAAGACATTTTCCATTACTATACAGTGTGCTCTTTTTTCTTAAAAAAAAATTAAAATGTCTTTTAGGGATCTGAACCCTTAAAAAAATCTTGTCTTCACTCCCCTTTCCCCTCCAGGTACTGCCTGTATTCAGTTGTCTTTATTCTTCCCCTCCTGTCCTTTCTCTTTAATCTTTTTGAAAATAGTGAACTATAACACATCTGGAAAAGTATATACAGCTCAGTGATTTATCATAAACACCTCTAACTACCACTCGTGTCAAGAAATAGAACATTGCAGCTCCCAAGAAGCCCCCCTTTTGTCTCTTCTCCCCAAAAGGTAACTAATAACATGACTTTTATGGTACTTGTTTGTGTGTCTGGCTCCTTTGCTCAACATTTTGTTGGTGAGATTTATATATGTTTTTGTATGTAGGCTGTATCAATCATTTTCACCGCGGTAAAATTCCATTTTATAACTATATCACAATTTTATTTATTCATTCTACTGTCGATGGAAATTTGGTTTATTTCTAGTTTTCTATAGTGCATATATGCATGCATTTCTGTTAGGCATGTACCTAGGAGTGGACCGGCTGGATCACAGGCCATACATATCTTCAGCTTTAGTAGATAATGCCCATTTGTTTTGCTAGCAGCAGTGAATGAGATTTCCTGTTACTTTGTATCCTCTGATACTTGATAACTGTCAGTTTAAAAAATATTAGTCATTCTGTGGGTGTCTAGAAGTATGTTGTTGTAGTTTTATTTTTCATTTGCCTGATTACAAATGAAGTCAAGCACTTTTTGAGACGTTGATTAACCATTTGGGTATCCTCTTCGATGAAGTACCAGCTCAATTCTCTTGACCACTTAAAAAATAAAGTTTACCTTTTTCTTAGAGAATTTAAGGAGGGTGTTGGGGGTGGGGTGGCGTATGTATTCCAAATACATATTCTTTGTTGGTTATGTGTGTTCAGGCATATACTCAGTGTTTGCCTTTTTTATTCTCTTAATGTTATTTATTGATAAACAGGAATTCTTAGTTTTAATGAAGTCACATTTATTCATCTTACCTTTTATGGTGTGCTTTTCATGTCTATTTAAGTATGTCCTACTTTTTCTTAATACTTTGAGAAGTATTCCTTCTTTCTCCTATTTTCTGAAAATTGTTTAAGATTGGTTTTCTTTCTTTCTTAAATATTCGGAAGAATTCATGGGTGAAGCAAGCCATTTGAGCCTGGAGTTTATTTGTGGGAAGCTTTTAAAATATGAATTTAACTTCTTTAACATATAGGATTACCAAATTTTCTCATTCTTCTGAGGTTAGTTTTGGTATGTGTGTTTTGAAGCAACTCTTCCATTTTATCTAAGTTGTCAAATTTGTTTGCATAGTTCATAATATCCTCTTTTTAATATATGAAGGATCTGAAGGGATGGTACTTTGTGTTTTCTCTATTTTTTTAGTTTTGCTAGGGGGTTGCTAATTTTTTAAATCTTTTCAAAGAACTAACTTTTGGCTTTTTTTTCCCAGTTGTATACCCAGTTTCTATTTCATTGATTTATGTATTCTTTTCTTTTTATCTTTTTAACCATATTTGCTGTTATTTTCTATCTTCTAAGATGAAAGCTTAAATCATTGATTTTTTTACTTTTAGCTATATAGTCTCCCTCTAAGCAATGCTTTAGTTGCATCTTAAACACTGTATTTTTATCATTCAATTAAGAATATTTTCATTTTCCATTGTGAATTCTTTTTTGACGCTGGATTTTAGAAGTGTATTGCTTAATTTTTCAAACATTTAGGGATTTTCTAGTCATCTTTTTGTGTGGGTTACTACTTAATTTGACTGTAGTCAGGGAACAAACTCCATGTTATTAGCCTTATGAATTTTATTGAGATTTGCATTATAAGCCAGCAAATGGTCTACTTTTGTAGATATTCTATGTGTACTTAAAAATAATGTGTATTCTGCAGATTTCTGCTATAGTGTTCTGTAAATGTCAGTTAGGTTGTGTTTGTTCATTGCGTTATATGGCTCTTCTGTAACCTTATTGAATTCTTGTCTACTTATTTTATCAGTTACCGAGAGAGGTATGTTAAAATCTCCAATTATGATTTTGGATTTATTTTTCTTTTTCTGTCAGATTTTGCTTTATATACTTTAAGACTATATTATTACATGCATAGGAAATTATCAGTCGTCTTGTTGAATTGACTTTTGTCATTGTAAAATGTCTCTCCTTAGCTCTATGAATACTATTTTTTTTTAAACTTACTTTTTTGGGGGGCGGGGGGGTTGTGGCTGGCTGGTACTGGGATCCAAATCCTTGACTTTGTTGTTTAAGGCTGTGCTCTTACCAACTGAGCTAACTGGCCAGCCCCTCTATGAATCTCTTGCTTTAAAGTCTGTTTTGTCTGATATTAGTGTAGGTACAGAAGTTTTATTTGGGTTAGTGTTTATATGGTAACTCTCCTTTTACTTTCAGTATTTTTGTATCCTTTTACATATGGTTATCTCTTATAAGAACTAGTTTTTATTCAGTCTGACAATCTTTGTCTTTGTATTGAAGTATTTAATCTATTTACATTTAAAGTAATTACTTGTATATTTGTGTTAAAGTCTACTGCCTTGCTCTTTGTTTTCTATTTGTCCTATTTTTCCTCCTTTTTGACCTTCTTTTGGATTAATCAAGTTTTCCCCCATTTCTCCTGTCCATTAGCTGTCTTATTAGTGTTTTAGTAGTTATAAAGATTATAATATGCATCCTTGACTTATAAGGTAGGCTTATTAAGTCTGCCTTAAATTCGTACTTTTTCCACTTCCCAGACAGTGCAAAAAACCTTTGAACCATTTTATTCCATTTATCCATCTATTGCCTTTTGCGCTATTATTGATATGTATTTGAATTTGAAATATATATATAAATATATATATATATATATTTATTTATTTATTTATTAAATAAAAAATAATGTTTGGGGCACCTCTCTTTCTTCCCCCTTCCCTCTTTCTCCCCCTCTCTCTATATATTTATGTCCTCCAAACTTCATTAATGTTCTTATAAACAGCCCATTTAGATTTGTCCACATATTTACCCTTCCCATTTTTCTTTATCCCTTCCTGCATTATCATACTTCCATCTGGGATGGTCTTCTGTCTGCCTAAAGAACTCTTTTGGTAATTCTTTTAGTGCACATCTGCTGGCAGTGAATTCTCTGTTTTTGTTTGTCTGAAAACAGCTATATTTTACCTTTATTTTTAAAATATAATTTCATTGAATTGAATTTTAGGCTTGCAGTTCTTTTGTTTTCTTTTTTGGTGGCTGGCTGGTATGGGGAGCCCAACTTGTGACCTTGGTGTTATAAGGCTGCACTCTAACCAACTGAGCTAATTGGCCAGCCCCTATTTTCTTTTATCTATTTAAAGATGTCATTTCATTGTCTTCTCACTTCCATTGTTTCAGTCACTGGTTAACTGTCAGTCTTATTGCATATTTGAAGGTAATGTGTCTTTTTTACCTCTGCTGCTTTTAAGATTTTCTCTGTATTCTATATTCTGTGGTTTTACTGTTATGCACCCAGATGGTTTCTTTCTTTATATTTGTATTTGGGGTTTGTAGAGCTTCTTGAATCTGTATCTTGATGTCTTTCATCAGGTTGGAATATTATCAGTCAATATTTTTATTGCTTCTGTTCTCTCTGTCCTCTCCTTTGGAGATTCCAGATGCACTTGTGTTAAACCTTTATACCATTTCTCATATGTCTCTTAATCTTTTTTATATTAGCCTTTTTCTTTCTGTAGTTTAGTTGAGGTATTTTCTCTCAACCTATTTCACTAGCCTAGTCTACTATTAGACTGATCTGTGTAATTCTTAATTTCAGTCACCATATTTTCCAGTTCTAAAATGTCCAATCAACTATTTTTTATAGATTTTTATCTTTTATTTTCTTGAACATATTAGGTTTTTAAAAGTCTCTATTTCATAACATTAATATCTGGATCACTGTGGTTTCTGTTTCTATTGTCTGCTTTTTCTTCTTGGACCTCTTTGGTCATTTCGTTCTGTTTTGTTTTGGGTTTTTTTGACATACTTTGTAATTTTTGTTTACATGCTGGATATTGTATATAAAAAAATTATGAGGCTATAGATGATGTTCTTCAGAAGATTTAGTTAAGGCTGTATTTTAGGCTTTGTTAAGGTTGGTCTGTATTGAATTTGCCGTCATTGCTAGGTCATAATCTTTACTCTAGGGGTAGCAGTTGTTGTTGTTGTTGTTGTTGTTGTTGTTGTTGGCAGCTGGCCAAGCAGTTCTTAAGTCTCAGCTGAAAGCCTGTGTTTTACCAAAGTACTTCTACTTTGGTGGTCCTGAATTCTAATCTCTGTTTCCCTAGTACTAAAAAACTGCCAAAATTTCTGCTCAGCTCTCTGTCCTCCCTGCTGCTGTTTTCTGTTTGGTTTCTTGATATATTGCTCTGCATAGCTTAGGAGGAAACACTGTATGCAGAATTTTGGGCCCACTTCTCTGTGATTCCCTCAAGCTCTGGCCATCTTGGAAGCTCTGAATGCTAGTGTTTGTCTGCCTAGCGTAATAGGAATGCTGGAAGCACTAGGCTGCAGTTTTACACTTGGCCTTTATATTCTGCACCACAGATCCCAAAGTGTCCTGAGTGAAAAAATAGAAATGTGGGGCTTACCTCAGTGCCTCAGTGTGCTTCCTTCTCCAAAATCTTGACTCTGTATGCCTTGCATGATTTGCTTTCTCTCTAGTGCCTTCAAATAATTGTTTAAACTTTATCCTACCTTTATATTTGTTTCCAATATAAATTACTGTTGTAATCAGAAGTGGAAGTTCATTATACAGGTTTGATATGTGATATTTGCAGTATCATTGAGTCAAGATAATTCCCAAATTTTGTCATGACTTCTTTGAACCATAGATAAATTTATATGTATCTTGCTTGAAATTCAAACATATGGGACCATTTGTAGTCAATATTCTTGCCATTGATTTCTAGCTTAGTTTCATTGTGGTCAGAGAACATAGTCTAAATATTTTCAGGTCTTTAAAATATGTTCTGATTTGCTTTATGACCAGCATAGGTCCAGTATTTATAATTTTTATATGTGTGTGCTTGCAAAGAATGTGTATTCTGTAGTTGGTTGGAGAACTGTTATACATATGGTTCTGTAGTGTGAGTGTTTGTGTCCCCGCCAAAATTCATATGTTAAAACTTAATCCCCAATGTGATAGTATTAAGAGGTGGGGTTTTAAGAGGTAATTGGGTCATGAGGGCTCCATGCTCATGAATGGGATTAGTGCCATTATAAGAGGCCTGAGGGAGTCTATTTGCCCCTTCCACGATATGAGACACATGGGATTCTCCATCTACAAGGAATGGGCCCACACCAGACACCAAATCTGTTGGCACCTTGAACTTGGACTTCCCAGCCTTCCAAACCATGAGCAATAAATTTCTGTTTATAAATTATCCAGTCTAAGGTATTTTGTTATAGCAGCTGAAGTGGACTAAGGCATTGTATATCTGTTAGGTCAAGTTTACTAATTGTTCTACATTCAGTAGGGATTTTTTTTTATCTGCTTGTGTTAGTAAATAATAGGATATTAAAATATCTCACTTTGATTATGGATTTATCTAGTTCTCTTGATTCTGGCAAGGTTGACTTTATTTTGGAGCTTTATTTTTAGGTTCACATTAATTTAACATTGTCATATTTTTCTAGTGAATTGAAACTGTTATCATTATGAATTGTCCCTTTGTTTCTAGTAATGCTTTTTGCTTTAAACTCTACTTTGCCTAATATTAATATAACTTCACTAGCTTTCTTTTGGCTTGTATTTGTATATTTCCTTACACTTTTACTTTTGTAAAGTGTGTAGTTGTCTTTTTTCTTTTATCCAGTCTGTTATTTCATATTTTTTATTTAGAATATTTAGTCTATTTGTACTTAATGTAATCCTTACATATTAGGGTTTAAATCTACCACTTTAATATTTGCTTTCTTTTTTCTTCCTCTTATTTTATTTTTTCGTCTTTTTTGGTTAGTTTTACTGAGATACAACAATTTACACAAAATAAAATTTACCAATTTAAACTGTACTGTGATGGGTTTTGATAAACCACATCCACATAACCACCATCACAATCAGGATAAAGATAATTTTTGGGGCCAGCCCATGGCTCACTCGGGAGAGTGCGGTGCTGATAACACCAAGGCCATGGGTTCGGATCCCATATAGGGATGACTGGTTTGCTCACTGGCTGAGCGTGGTGCTGACAACACCAAGTCAAGGGTTAAGATCCCCTTACCGGTCATCTTTAAAAAAAAAAAAAAGATAATTTCTATTATTCCCCAAGTTTTCTCCATGCTGTTTTGCTGTAAGTCCCCTGCACCCATCCCGGCCCTGGCAGACACTGATCTGCTTTCTATCATTATATTTTTGCCTTTTAATCATATAGCATGTGGTCTTACAAGTCTGGCTTTTTCACCTAGCATACTGCTTTTGCAATTTGTGACTGAGTGTTTTCTTATTATTCCATTTTTCCTATATTAGCTTGGAAGTTATATACTCTATTATTATCTTTTAGTGGGAGACAGTTCTCCATGGGTCTCTCGTGTTTCTGTACATCTTGTTAGCAGAGACACTGGCTACCTTTGTTCCAGGATATCTTTTCAAGGATGTTTGTATAGCAAACAGCCTTGAAAGATAGAGGTAGGGTGTCCCTCTAAAGCAGAGGGTAGGTTTGCTTACTTTTTATTATAATAAGGTTAATGTCTTCCTGTGGGCAAAGCTTAGACAGGTTTGCTTATTGCCAATTATAAAAGATTCAGGTTTACAAGCTCAGGGTTTCTCTCTTGTAATGTAACATAAGCAAGTGTCACCTGACCCTCTTTATGTCACCCTGTGGGAGTTGGATCCCAGGGAATTGGCACCAGTTCTGATACTCTGGCTACTGCTATTGCTTTGAGTCATAAATTGCCCTTTGTCTTTGACTCAGGGATCTTGTGTCTTCTACCAGAGTCTGTGAAACTCTGGCTAACTTGTTAGTTTACACATAGGGCCAAATCTGAAACCTTTCATAGTTCTTGATGGAACCTTACAGATTACAACATGCATGCTTGGTTTATTGAAGTATAATTGGTTGTTAGCCTCTTCCAGAACAATGAAAGGCTCGTAGAACCCTTTAACTCCATGTATCTCCTTCCAGATTTCTATGCCATGTTTTTTTACATAGTCTGTTTTTATTACAAACCCATGAAGACATTGTACCATCAATATTTATTTAGATTCACCCACATATTTACCATGGCATAATTCTGTATTCTTTCATGCCTCTTTGACCATCCATCTGGGATCATGTTCGTTCTACCTGAAGAAAAACCTTTTGTATCTCCTTTTGTGTGGGTCTGCTAATGACAAAATCTGTGAGTTTTTTGTTTGACTAGTGAAATGTTTTAATTTTAACTTTATTCTTGAAGGTTTTTTTGTGTGTTTGTTTTGCTGAGTATAGCATTCTCATTGGCATTTATTTTCTTTTAGTTCTTTAAGGATGTCATTCCATTATCTCTGGCTTCCATTGTTGAGAAGCCAGCTGTCTTTCTAATGGTTGCCCTTTGAAGATAACTTTTTCCTCTACTATTTAAAATATTTTCTCCTTGCTTTTAGCAGTTACTGTATGATACATATATCAGTTATTGCTATGTTACAATATGTTGAACACTATGTATCATTGTCAGTTATTGCTGTGTAACAAACTACCCTAAAACTTAGTGGCTTAAAACAATTATTTAGCCCACAGATCTGCGACTGGGGGTGGTGGTGCAGTGGCTGGTTGGTATGGGGATCTGAACCTTGACTTAGGTGTTTTCAGCACCATGCTCTGCCAGGCGCATATCTGCTGTTTGAGCACAATTCAGTGGGAAAGGCTCCAATCTACTCTATATGGCATCAGCTGGGGAAAACAGGGTGGAATCACAGGATACACTTCTAAAGTGAGTCACTCACAACTGGCAAGTTGATGCTTCCTGCTGGCTGGCAGTTCATCCAGGGCCGAGGATCTGGACCAAGAGTCCTCTCTATGGGTTTCTTCAGTGTTCCCATGGCATGGTGGCTGGGTCCCAGGAGAAAGAAGTAGAAACTTCCAGACTCTTAAGACCTTGGTCTGGAAACTGCCATATTCTGTTCATTTCTGCCATATTGTATTGGTAAAGCAGTTACAGAGTCAGAATTAAAGGTAAAGAAATACAAATTCCCACTACTCAGTGGGAAGACGGTCAAAGAATTTTAGGGGCCATGTTTTAAACGTCCTCAAGGTACCTAAGGGTGAATGTATTGTGGGGAGGGAGGGCACATAGGGTATCTTAAATCAGTGAAATACTGTTTATTTGGGTTTTTTGTTTTAATCAATTTTGGAAAGTTTTCAGACATAAAATTTTCAAATATGGCTTTCATGTGATTTCTGTTTCTGGCCCTCCACTTATATGTATGTTAAACCTTTTCATTGTATAGTCTGTGTCTCTTATCTATTTTCCTGTATTTTCCATCCTTTTGTCTCTCCATGCTTTATTCTGTTTGCTCATTCCTGACTATATTCCTTCTCTCTAGTTTTCTCTTCAGCATTGTCCAGTCTGCTATTATACTTCACTATTGAGTTCTTAATTTTGGCAATTGTATTTTTTAATTCTGTAATTCCCACTTGATTATTTTTTTATAGTTTAAAGTTCTTTGCCAAAATTCTAAATTTATCATTTTATCCTCTTAGATGTTATCATAGTTATTTCATTTTATTTTATTTTGCTGTCATAAGCAACAGAAATCACAGTTATTTTAAAGTCTATGTCAGAGAACTTCAGTATTTATAGCCCCCCATTTATAAATCTGTTTCTGTGAGATATCATTTCTGTTGGTTTTCTTTTCTTCTTCTTCTTTTTTTTTTTTTTTTTTTTTGGCAGATGGTGGGCATGGGGATATGAACCCTTGACCTTGGTCTTACTGATACCATACTCTAACCAAGTGAGCTAATTGGCCAGTCCAGTTGGCTTTCTTTCATGTCTTATATGCACATGTGCCTTGTGAGTTCTGATTATGTGCAGGACATTGTATTTTCAAATATGCTTATAGAAATAATTTAAAGCCTAGTTTGATGTTTCCTTCTCAGAGCAGATTTATGTTTGCTTCTCCCAGGTACACGGGAGCACTTTCAATCAGGATAACCTCAATCCAGTTTCTGGAACTGAGATTATTTGAGGCCGAGCTGTGGTCTCTGTAAGAGCCTGTGTATGGCTCACCCTTATTCCTAGGCTGTAGTCCTTCAGGATCGCAACCCAAAGTAAGAGATGTTCATCAGGGCACTCTCCTTGGCAGAGCCTAGACACCAGTCCCTGTGTCATGCACCCCATGAGGCTGTTCATTTAGCTGCTTCTCCCCCATCCTCTCAAGCAACAGCCGCCCTGAACACTGGGCTCGGTTCCAGGGTTCTCATTGTTCCTTCCAGCCTGGTGATTCACCCCTGTCTTATTAGGTATCCAGTGCTTTCAAGCAGATTTTTTAATATTTTGTCCAGCATTTCTGGTTGTCCCCAGTAGATGGTCAGTTTCTCATGACCTTTCCTGCCTTAATGGAAGTGGAAGTCCTCAGAGAGATCCTATTTTCTTTCAGTCTATTCCCATCAGCATTCAATTGCTTGACTGTACTTTCTGCATTAGCTATGGCTCTCTTTATTTGCTCTCCTCTGCAGCAGAACTCTTCAAAAATGTCTACATGTGCTGTCTCTGGTTTCTCACATCTCATTCTTTTTTGAACTCTCTCCAGTCAGCTTTGGTTCCCACCACTCCAGTAAAAGTACTCTTGTCAAGGTCACTCATGCCTTCATGATGCCAAAACCAGTGATCAATTTTCAGTTGTCATTATATTTGACATATCAGCAACATCTGATGTGGAGTGCTCCAATGTTGAGAGGTTGGTGAGATGGAAAAAAAAACCCATAAACCAGCCAAGGGGAATGAGGACTGGCTTCCTTCATATCCTCCTTTCCTACGCTGTTGTTTCTATAGCACTTACTACCTGATAGTCTGCTTAATGTACTTTCTCATTTTGTTTTCTTACCTTATTCACTTTGTTGATCTCTCCCGTAAGAATAGGCTTCAGGAGGGCTGGGCATTTTATGCCTTTTGTTCATTAATTTACCCTCCATGTAAAAGTGCCAAGTGCAGATCACATGCTCAAGTAGACATTTGTTGAGCGATTGCACTCTCTGGGTAGGACAGGCTGGCCCTGATGGACCAACACTGTCTGGGCACTACCTCCCCTAGACTCCAGCTGGCCTCTGGGCATGTAGAGATGTGTAAGACAAAACTTTCTGCTGTGTTGAAAGCTCTGGTCAGAACTTCAAGGAACCATCACTGACGTGGAATTGTGAAGGTTTTAAAAGTGCTTTTACCTCGCTTTCTTGTCTAGCCTCACAGCACCTCTTTGAGCTAGGTGGGACAGGTACAATTAGTCACATCTTCAAATGGGGCTCAGAGAGGGGAAGGGTTTTCCCAAGGACACACATCAATTAATAGACTCAACTAAATTGGACTCAAACTCAACGCTCTAAAAATGGAAAAAAACTTTTCTTCTAATTATAAAAATAATATATGCTCATTATAGAAAATTTAGGAACTACAGAAATAAAGAATATTTAAATTATTTATTATACTATCATGCACATTTTTAAAAATTTTCTTTAATTTTTCATCTGAGAGGACCACACTGAATTTTTAAATTTTTTTTTCATTATTTTCCAATCATGTACATTTTGACACATTTCCTTCCAGTCTTTTTTTTTCTTTACACAGTTGAGATCACATTGTATCATATATAGTTTGTATCCGGCTTTTAAAATAATATTACAAAATACACATTTCCCTGTTCTTTCAATATCTCGTTTTTATTTTTTTATTTTTTATTTTTTAAAATTTATTTTATTTATTGAATCAAAATCGATTATACATATTTTGGGGGTTGAACATTGAGATATGTTGATTAAATCAATATTACTAGCATATATATTGTTACAAATCATAATTATTCTTTATGCCTTTGTCCAATCTCTCCCCTTCCCCCATTCTCTCTACCTCCCCCCTCTAATTGCCCTAGATTTCTTCTCTCCTTCTGAAAGAATAATGGTTACTCTGTTAATTTGTTGTCTAAATGATCTGTCCAATGCTGAGAGATATGATCAGGTCCCCCAATATTATCATAGAGCAGATGCTTCTATCACTCTGAAATGGGTTTTGTGGAAAGAGACGTCCTCTTCTTTTCTTTGTCTCTGCTGTTGACTCTTCTTGTGTGAATGCACTCCAGTGGCTGGCGGACCATCTGCATGGTGGTTGTGGCGTCTAGCCGCTTTTGTGACAGCCATGGTTATTGTGGTGGCTGTGGTGGGCCACCCAGGTGGAGGTGCTGTTTTTGGTATGCTCCTTGGCACTGGCGGTATGCCTGGTTGTAGGGTGTGTTTGGTCCCCTTCTCCATGCCTCTGGTCCCTGGGCAGGCCCCAAGACACTGGCGCCATGTGTCTGATTGTGGGAGGGGTGGCCAGTCTCCTTCTCCATGCCTCAGGTCACCGGGCGAGACCCAAGGAGCTGGCTTGGTGTGCCTGGTTGTGGGAGAGAAGTCCAGACCCCTTCTCCATGCCTCAAGTCCCCAGGCAGGGCCTGCGGCACTGGCGTGGTGTGCCTGGCTGTGGGAGAGAGGTCCGGTTCCCTTCTCCATGCCCTGGGTCCCTGGGTAGGCTCCGAGGTGCTGGCACAGTGTACCTGGTTGTGGGAGGGTGGTCCAGTCCCCGACTCCATACTGTGGGTCCCTGAGCAGGCCCCAAGGTGCTGGCACAGTGTGCCTGGTTGTGAGAGGAGGGTCCAGTCCACTTCTCCATGCCTCAGGTACCCAGGCTGGCCTCAAGGCAGTGGCGCAGTTTGTCTGGAAGTGGGAGTGGGGTCCGGTCCCCAGATCCAAGCCTCCAGTTCCCAGGCTGGCCCCAAGGTGCTGGTGGTGTGCCTGGGCCAGAACTAATTTTTTGTCCTTTGCTTCTAACACGGGGGAACTTCCTGTGGAAACCAGTACTTGAGCTGTGTGGTTGTTTAAATTGCTGCTTTGCTGCTGTTTCCCTAGGGAAGGCTTTTTGTGTAGCTCAGGGTTTAATGGTTGACCTTATAGGTACTTCGGGCTCTCCAGAGACCTGGTGGATCTGTGTTCTGTAGAAACTCTGATCTGGGCCTGAGTTTTTTCATCAAACTACACCCTGTGCAATTCTGCATTCCCAACCCATTCTCCTCTGAGTGGTCCTGTGCTGATTGGGGGGCAGGTCGGCTGTCCTTGCTTTGTCCCAGTGTTCTCCCGGTGTGCCCATGTCGCCCACCACCCATGCTCCAAACACTTCCCATGGGACGGGCCCTGCACTGGTCCCTTGCGATGACTCACTGGCCTCTGAATGGCTCCCTTTTTTCAGTTTTTCTGGCTCCTTGCTCCTGCATGGGTCCATGGGAACCCTATTAGTGGTCGTGCTGTTCTGGGGGCCACCAAGGCCCTCTTCTCTCCTGCCTCCTCCAAGTAACTCCATCTGAAGGGCACAGCTGCGGCTTCTGCTGGCTCCTGCTCCATGTGCTCAACAGCTCTGGCCTTGAAGCAGCTGCAGCCCAAAACACTCAGAGCAGCTTTTTCTTTCTCTCATCGTGGTTTCTCCCTCCTTCATGAACTCTGTAGTCTCTCCTTCTCTTCCCCTGAGCTCCAGCAGCCCCAGCTTGACTGATGTTACATTTTTATCGTTGTAAATTGGTTGATTTGTGGGAGAGAGTAACGCTGGGAACCATCTATTCTGCCGTCTTGACCGGAACGCTCAATTATCTAGGCTCAGACACCAGCTTGTCCAGGGAGGCCCCCTTCTCTCATTCCTCCAAGCTAAGCACCACTCTGTGCATTCCCTTCACACTCTTGTTTGCGTCTGTCACGGTATTCATTACCCATATGAGTCATCCATCCCACTCCTAGGTATTTATCTCAGTAAAAATATTTAATTATTTCCCTGTTTTACATTCTCCTTCTTAGCACTTTTACTGTGAACCTCCCAGGCTGCCGCCGCCGCCGCTACCGCCCTCAATATCTCGTTTTAATGGCTACATAATATTCCATCACATAGATGTACCACAATTTATACAATATTCTATTGCTGGACATTTAGGTAAACAACACTTATGCAGTTCCTACTATATACAAGGGGCCAAGGATTTGAGGCTGGGGCTGTCAGATGTAACAGCCAAATTAGAAAGTGGATGTGACTGGGCTTTGGTAAAATGAAATATAAAAGCATCACATGATGGTACCAAGAAAGAAAAGGAAGGAAGGGAGGAAGAGAGAGAGAAAAGGAAATCTTTTCAAATAAAAAAGTCCAAACTAAACTCCATTTAGATGTGTGTGTGTTTGCTGGGAGAGGGGAGTCAGGCGGAAGCAGGTCAGGTGCAACCTGGGGCAGGCAGTGACCTGTTTGTGGGGGCCTGGGGCTTCTGATTGCAGCAGGGGTGTGGGCCAAGGGTCCCACCTGGCTCATTTCCATGCCTCCCTCCTCCATCCCGGCTCTACAGACTCTTCCAGCTGGAGTCAGAGGACGACGCCCTGCTGAACTTCCGGCAGTATTCTTCCCAGTTGCCACCCTTCTACGAGAGCTCCCTCCAGATCCTGCACACTGAGGCTCTGCAGCACCTGACCGACCTCATACGCAACCACCCCAGTTGGTCGGTGGCCCACTTGGCAGTAGAATTGGGGATCCGTGAGTGCTTCCATCACAGCCGCGTCATCAGGTGGGCAGGGGACAGGAGCATGTGGACAATGTGTGTTACTGCATGTGTGGACCAGTGTGGGTGCTGCCTCAGTTCCCCTCCATAGTTTGACTGGGAAAGAAGTGGCCTTGTTCCTGGGTTAGAGCATAAGAGTGCTACAATGTCAGAAGGAGAAACTTATCCCTTCCTAGTGCTCATCAAGTGCCAGGCCCATGGGAACTGTTTTACACCCACCATGACAGTGAATCCTCCTGATCCCCCATGAAGTATCAGCATCCCAAAGAGAGCTTACAGGACCTGTGCAAGCCACTCAGCTGCAGAGGGCTGGAGAGGGGCTCCTTGGTGTCTTCTTCCAAAGATCTGGTTGCCCTTCTAGAAGCTGGAACACCTACTTTTGTATGTGCATTCAGCCAATATATCAGTGGATGCCGCTTGGTGAGGGCACTGTGCCCACCCTTGCACTGAACCTTGGCTGGCCATCTAGCCCAGAGATGACCAAACTTCCTCTGGTTCTCCACAACCCAGACAGCTCTGTTCAGCTCCCAGGCCCAGAGCTCAAAAACCTCATTGCACTTTACAGTTTACAGGCATGATCTCAGACACAACAGTTCCATCCATTCCCTAGGGCAGGCACAGCAGCTGTTGTAGGCAAGGATATTGAAGCCTAGAGAGGTTGAGTGAATTGCCTGAGGTGTGAGATTTCTGCCTTCTGCCACTCATTTCTGTGCCACCCTACTGCCCACTTCATGCTGGTGTGGCCCTGTAGCACATCTCTCATACAGGCGTAAAGACAACCAAAACCTGGTGCTGATCACACCAGATGCAAATGAATTATGAATCAACCCTAAGTTTGAACCAACCAGCCTGAGCATGTCATGAATGCTCTCGAGCTCACATATACCCGAAGGTCCGAATTCCCCAGCTCGCTTCCCTCCTTCTGCACTTGGATTTCTCAGCACCCCTGCCCGCTGGGGCCATGCCTGCTCACCTCCCCGGCCCTCCCCTGCAGCTGCGCCAATAGCACGGAGAATGAGGAGGGCTGCACTCCCCTGCACCTGGCCTGCCGCAAGGGTGACGGGGAAATCCTGCTGGAGCTGGTGCAGTACTGCCATGCCCAGATGGACGTCACTGACAACAAGGGAGAGACTGCCTTCCATTATGCTGTCCAGGGTGACAATTCCCAGGTGCTGCAGGTGAGTGGGGGAGGGGCAGGAAGATTGGCACTGATGACAGCTGTCTGTGCCCAGAGTTCTCTTGGAGCCCCTGGCTCAGGTGTCATTCCCAGGACTCTCACTGTCCCCCGTTGGTCTTTAAGGCCTGAGCTTCTTTGTGGAGGATGCACACCCTGCCCCATCCCTCCCTCCTGAAGCTTGTCAAGGACACACATCCCTGGCCTTTTTGCTCTGACAACCCCAGGGAAGTCCTCCAACCCAGCAGGCAGAACTAAAGGCCCAGTTCCAGTCTATCAGTTTAGTTCAGCTTTTCCTGAGCTCCCACTGTGAGGCAGCCCTCTGCCTGGAGGGGCTCCTGGTCCAGTGGGACCTGAGCTTAACTTTTTATGGGAAATCAAAACAAACCAAACCTTCTCCAGCTCCTATAGGCATTTGTGCCAAAGGCACTCGTGTTATTTTGTTGATTACCTGTGAAAAAGATTTTTTAAAAAATTGTGGGCATATAGATGGAGTGATGTTATTAAAAAGCTACTTTATATATTAGGTTGAAAGGAAAAGGCAGAATATCAGATTATATTTTGTCTAGAATTAGAAGATTCTTCTAAAGGTTACATCCTTCTCTCTGCCTTGGCATTAGAATGGAACTACGTTGTTCCAGAAAATGTGGATTCATATCATCTGCTTAGCGCTCTCAGAGAAGGGAATTCCACACCCCTGCTGAGCTCTGCGCTCCCTGAGAATCTGCGGAGAGCCCTGCACCCCCTGCCTCGCTATGGAGGGCATGGCTCTCTGTTAGCGATAGTCACACACAGCAGCAGCTGTCCCTTATCCAGTGCTGCTTTGTACCTGGCCCTGGACCGAGTGTTGTATGTGTTATAGTTAATTCTCAAAATACCCTCATAGGGTGGAGGTCATCATCCTCTTTTCCTCTCTGAAGAAACTGAGGTTCAGCGGAGTTAGGAAATGTGCCCATAGAAGGCCACAGGGCTGTAAGGATGGGTGGCCCTTGCACTGGCCTAGATGCCAGCCCCTGGCTCTCCCTGCTCTGTCCTCAGCCTGCCAACTGGCCCAGCAGGCTGCTATGAGGTGACCCTGGTGTCACACAGGTACACCAGGTTGTAATTAACCTCAGGGAGACAGCATTCAGCCAAAAGCAAGAAAATAAAACCCTCCTAGCTCTCTCTTTAATACTGTATCACATGATGGTACCAAGCAAGAAAAGGTACAGAAAACATAATACCTGCACGTAGAGAAAAAATTCACACAGACAGAAGGATATACAATGAAAAGTGAAAGTCGCTTCCACCTAGACCCCCAGTACCATCCCCAGATATGACCACCTTTTAAGTTTCTTGATTCAGAAATTTTTCCTATGAGCTGCAGTTGTGCCAGGTCAATACCTCGCAGTCCACATTGGTGCAGTTGGCTTCTTTATTTACCCCAAAGCCTCCTTTCCCTGTTGCTTCTTTAAGTTCTTATCAGTGTCCCCATGGAGGCAAACTCCCATTGCCCTTTAGTCCCCAGAGAGAGATGGCCACGGTGGTGTCAGGGAGGGTACCTGCAGGGGGCTCCTCTGTGTTGGGCTGTGGCCCACCCCTGATGTCATGCTGTCAGCTCCTAGGAAAGAATGCATCGTCTGGCCTGAACCAGATGAATAACCAGGGGCTGACCCCCCTGCACCTGGCCTGCCAGATGGGGAAGCAGGAGATGGTCCGTGTGCTGCTGTTGTGCAAGGCTCGCTGCAACATCATGGGGCCCAGCGGCTACCCCATTCACACAGCCATGAAGTTCTCCCAGAAGGGGTAAGACCTCCCTCCACATCCCCAACCCATTGCTCTGCGGGGCCTCCGGCTCTCGCATCACCTGGCTTTAGTTGAGGTGAGCAGTGTTCTTGGATCTCAGCACCCCCAGCCTCAGAGCAGAGGCCCCAGGTGCACAAGCCTCATTAGATACATATCAGATACCAACGGCTGGCCCGGCACAAAGAAAGTACTGGTTACTTGTGTAGTGGGTGTGAGTCTCAGTCCACAAACACAGCTGTGCAAAGACTATAACTTTTCTTATTTTTCTATAATGCACCTTTATTTCTGACCATGACCTTCCCTCTACCAAACTGGAGAAAAACAATCTTAGTCCTCCCTGAGGTACCCCCATTCCAGCTCCCCCAGGTGGTACTCCAGTTCTGGGGTCTGATGCAACCCAAGGCTTGGAGGTGACCACCTGACCTGGGTCCTCTTCCACCTGAACCCATAAACCTGATCCGAACAGCCCCCTTCACGGCCGCAGTGCTCTGCAGTGTCTTTTGTGCCCGGCTCAAAGCCCAGGAATGCCTGGCAAGGTGGCCAAGGGCTCTGTCTGCCTGGATGCCTCTTTCCTTCCTGGCTGGTGGGAGGCAGGTGCCAGGCCCATGTGTCAGAGAGCTCTAGACTCCTCTCTTATTTCTTCCCTTCTCCCTAGACCTGGGAAATCCTGGTCTCAGGAACATTCTTCTCCATGTGGGGTGTGTGTGGTGGGGGGTGTGAGGGAAGTGGGGTCGGAGAGATGAGCATCTCCAAATACTACCCAGCAGGACCGATGTCTGCAATGAATGAGTGAATGAATGAGTCAAATGGTGCCTCAATCCTGGGCACTGTGCTTAGTGTTAGCCTTACAGAAATGAATAAGAGATGAGCCCTGATCCAAGCAGCTCCAGGACAGGAGACAGCTAAGTCACCCAGTACCTCCCTGTACAGCGTGCTGGACCAGCAGTGAGCAGCACAGGGGGGCTGGCACTCTTGCTTTCCCTCAGGATTTTCCTTCCTCTGGGGTCTGCAGCCCCCTTGCTGGCCCCCACAGGGTACTGCTGTCCCTTCTAAGGTCTAGGCCAAGCATGGAGTAACCCTCCTTTCCTCGATTCTCCCTAGTATGCCAACATGAACTAGAACTTTCAGAAAGACTTGACCAAATGATTAGAGAAATACCAGCACCCCCAGTAGTCAGGTTACCTAGTTGCAGGCTGTGATCTGCATGGATACCAAGTGATGGGTGATGCTCTTCTGTACCCAGAGGGCTGGCTTGTGGCCCTTCTCTTGCCTGGCTCTGCCACCGTATGTGTTTGTGTGCAGGAGCCTGGTGATTTCCCAGTTTGCTCTCTCCTCAAACACCCTCAGCCTTGTTCCCTGTCTGTCCCCACCCAGGCTGTCTGTAGGGTCAGGTGTCAGATTACATGGGAGGATCTTTGCACAGAAGACCAAGGGAGCATCTCACACAGCTCGGGTGGTCCCCAGTAGAGAGATCCCTTTTCCACAAGACAGCCTGCATAGCCCTACTCGAAGAATTGCACGTGGTCAGTGTCACTGACCAGTGGTTCTGTCACAGCTCAGACCAGGAGCCCTCCCTGCTGTTTATTTCAACTCAGCTGACCTTCGCACAGAGCCTGGTTTGTGTCTGGGACCCTCTGATGATTATATATATCCCTGCCGTGGAAGAGCTCTCAACCGGTTCTGGAGGGGAGACAGATGATCCCAGACAGTGAGGTGGGGGCTGAGATGGAGAAATCAGATGGGCTGCACTAGGAGCTCAGGGAGGGCGCTCAGGCAGCGGCACTCAGGGGAGGCTTCCAGGGGAGCAGAGCCTGAGCCAGCAAGAGTTGGCAGTTTGGGCCACCTTGGCTTTTTCTGAGTGAACACTGCAAGCCCCAGAGGGCCCAGGGAAGGAAGTTGGGCTAACGTCAGCAGGCCTAGTGCTGAGTGCCTGGCCCTGGCATAAGGGCTGTGGGGAGATGAGGCATACAAGTCCTGGTCCCCACAATAACAGGTGAGAATTGTTGAGCACTAATGCTTCTCCAGCCACTACACTCAGCCTTCATATAGGTATTTTGCAGCAACCCAATGTGCAGATGTATTTTATCCACCCCTCCCCTCCTTTTTTTTTGGCAACTGGCTGGTACAAGGAACTGAACCTTTGACCTTGGTGTTACAAAGCTGCACTCTAACCAACTGAGCTAACCGGCCAGCCCTTATCCCCATTGTAAAGATGAGGAAACCAAGGCTTAGAGAGATTAAATCACTTGTCCAAGGTCAGGCAGTAAGTGTCAGAGCTGAGAATTAAACGCAGGCCATCCTTAGTAACATTACTCTTTTAAAAACAGCTTTATTGAGATATAGTTCACATGCCATATGAGTCATCTATTTAAAATATACAATTCAATGGTTTTGGTATATTACATTACTTTTAAAAATTGTGGTAAAATATGTAACAAAATTTGCAGCGTTAACCTGTTTTTTTTTTGTCTTTCTGTGACCAGCCACACCGCGCTCAGCCAGTGAGTGCACCGGCCATCCTTATATAGGATCCGAACCCACGGCGGGAGCACTGCCGCGTAGCGCTGCACTCTCCCGAGTGCGCCATGGGGTCGGCCCAGTGTTAACCATTTTTAAGTGTACAATTCAGTGGCATTAATTATATTACGTGTCCGACTACTACCACTATCTATTTCTTAAAACTTTTTATCATCCCAAACACAAACTCTAACCATCAATAACTCTCCATTCTCCCCTCTTCCCAGTTCCTGATAACCTCTAATCTACTTTGTTTCTACGAACTTGCCTATTCTAGGTGCCTCATACAAGTGGAATCACACAGTATTTGTCCTTTTGTGACTGGTTTATTTCACTTAGCATAATGTCGTAAAATGGATCAGAATTTCCTTCCATATCATAAAATGTATCATAATTTCCCTCCCTTTTAAAGCAGAATAATCTTCCATTATGTATACATGCCGCATTTTGTTTATCCATTCATTCATAGATAGACACTAAGGTTGTTTCCACCTTTTGGCTGTTGTGAATAATGCTGCTATGAGCACAGGTGTGCAAATGTCTGCTTGAGTTGCTGCTTTCTGTCCTTTGGTTGTACAACTAAGAGTGGAGAGCAGGTGTACTCTTAGCCACTCTGCCATGCTGCTTCCTGCAGGATGCAGGTCACTGCGTGGAACACTCACGATGGTAGGGGGTGGGGGCAGGGTGGCTGTGAGTCAGGCTTAGAAATGCTTTGTCTCCTTTCATCCCTAACCACTTGTTAGGACTGTTCCCATGTTGTAGATGGGCTCAGTTTCCAGAGGTCACAAGCAAGGAAGCTGGAGCTTGACCTCAGGTCTGTCCAACTGTGAAGCCAGCACCAGGGAGAATAATCATTGCTGGTGGCAGTCATCAGGAAGGCTTTCCGGAGGAGGGGGTTAGATGTGCCTTGAGGGGCTCACTACACCACTGACATATCATGGAGTGTATGCTGTTTGGTTTTGTTGCAACTTTATTAGCAGATGAAACTGTCCCTAGCTGGTTGATGAAACCCCGGGTCATGGCCTCATCCTGCACCAGGCCAATCCCCAGCCTCCTCACTGCCCGCTGGCTCCTCTTTCCCCAGATGTGCTGAAATGATCATCAGCATGGACAGCAACCAGATCCATAGCAAAGACCCTCGCTACGGAGCCAGCCCCCTCCACTGGGCCAAGACCGCAGAGGTAAGCAGAGTCGGTGGGGCAGAGGGGCTGCCAAGGGGCACAGTCCCAGAGCCCTCTTTTCCTCAGTGCCTACAGGAAGGAGATTCCTGGGGGGACTCTGAGGATGGCATTTGGGGGGCTGATCTCATAGTGGGCCCATAGGCAGATAAGCCCCTGGAGAGTTGAGATCCTTCGATTGCTCTACTACTCACTGGCTGGGTGGCAGTGTCCCCTCTGTGCCTCGGTTTCCTCATCCATGAATTGGGGGTCTACGGCCTGCATTTGGAGGTGCTGTGAAGTCAGCGAGGTGGTGTGTGAGAAAATCCTGCACAAATTGTAAAGTGGAGATAGAAGGAGGTATGATGATGGTGAAGAGGAAGGTGAAGCTGCTGCTGCTGCTGGCTCTGGCTGTACCACAGAGAGCCTGCTGGGCGCCTCTGCTGCGGTCTTTCCTGAAGCCAAGCTCTGTTCCCCTGGGAGGATGAAGGCCTACGGTCTCTCATCACCAGGAAGCACAACTTGGCAGTGCCCTGGATGCCCCCAAAGGCCATGGCCTGCTCCGAACGTGATGGACCAGGAGGGAGGAGACTGCCAACCTCTGTGCGGCACCTCTGTGTACCAGGAGCAAGACACCAAGTCAGGCCATTTTGTGTGTTTCGTCATTCTTTGTCACCACATGCTGTGAGGAGGGACTTGCATTCCTGTTTTCGCAGAAGAGGAGATCAAGGTATAGAGGGCTGCAGAGACCTGTCCAAGCTCAGACAGCTAGGATGAGGTGGGTTGGGCTTTGGGCTCAAGTCTGTTTGGCTCCAAAGCCCAGGCTCTTCTCCACGGTCCCGGGCTCTCCAGGGCTGCTGGGTAAACGGGGATGTAGGTTGCCAAGGTCTGGTGAGAATAACTCCTTTGCAGGGTGCCAGGGAGGGCTGCAGAAAGTGGGGCACTTCTGGGACAGGGCCCAGAGGAGCCGTTGCAGGGAAGGATGGGGCCCTGTTAGCTCCAGGAAAGGACCAGAATCTTCTTAAAAAAGCACATCTCTGGCTTTTTGTCCTTGATTTCTAGGGGTGCTGATGGTGTGGGAACCAGGGTCTAGGGCCATCCTCAAAAGCGGGACCTGCTCCCTGGACTCTTCCCGTTGTTAGAGCTTTCCAGAGGCCCAATATCTGTAGGCCTCTTGTGGAGGAAGTAGCAGTGTGCAGGGGCTGTGCTGACTTGGCCTGGACCCTGTTTCCCGCAGATGGCCCGCATGCTGCTGAAACGGGGCTGCGACGTGAACAGCACCAGCTCCACGGGGAACACAGCCCTGCATGTGGCCGTGATGCGCAGCCGCTTCGACTGTGTCATGGTGTTGCTGACCTATGGGGCCAACGCGGGTGCCCATGGCGAACACGGCAACACCCCGCTGCACCTGGCCATGTCGGTGAGCTCGCAACCCATGAGACCCACCCTGCCGGGCCCCGTGCTGGCTGCCCACATGGTGTGGATGCTGGAGGACCAGCAGGGCTAGAGCACACCTCCCTGTCCCTCCCCCACCTTTCCCCAGCTGCTCAGAATCTTCCCTCCCGGGGTTCACATTGGACATTGCCTCCTCCCTCAGGAAGCCTTCTATGTCCCCATCTCAGCCCAAAGTAATGACTCCTTCCTCTGCGCTGTGGTGCCTTTTCTCCTGTGCCCCCCATTTGACACTTGCGTGGTGTGAAAGGGAGAAAGTATAGCTCTGTCTGTTGACTGTGGCCCTGGGCAAGTCATGTCCCCTTTGTCAGCCTTGATTTCCTCCTCTGGAAAATGGTGGTGTCAGTACTACCTGGCAGACTTGTTAAGAGGATTGAATGGTAGACACTTGGTACCTTCATGTGGGATGTCTGAATGACGCATGCAGTACCTGGCACAGAATGAGCAACGTGCCAACGTTAGTGCTCCTTCCCTTCATCACCAGGGAAACTATTCATCCGCATGTTGCTCCCTTCTCCCCTGGTAGACTGTAAGCTCCTGGAAGGCAGGGTCTGCTTAGACAGTGGGGTAGCACGTGATAGGTGTTGGTCACGTTTGTTAGTTTATTATATTCACTTTTTTTTTTTTTGGTGGCTGACCAGTATGGGGATCCAAACCCTTGACCTTAGTGTTACAAAGCTGCACTCTAACCAACTGAGCTAACCAGCCAGCCTGTTGATATTTTATAGAACACAGTTCCTGCCTTTAAAGTCCCTACAGTCTGGTTAGACAACTATAGCATAAACATATTAAACCTAGGGGACAGGGACATGGTTGTGTTGCAGATACACGTGTGTCCATGTGTTCTATAGCAGCACCATAAGTGCATAAGTCTCTCTAGCAAATCTGAGAGTAGTAGAATGGGAGAGACTCCTGGGACTCTAAAAGAAGCAGATTTAGGACAAATTCAAAGATATTCTTCTACTAAAATTTGGAACTGTAGAGGAGACGTTGTTGCCCAAGAGACTGAAACTATAAATGAAACCATGGACATTTTTAGCACTGAATGGGCCCTTGGAATGATCTGGTTCATCAGTTCTCAAACTTTTTGGTCTATTTGGTCCCTTTATAAAACTCTTAAAAATTATTGAGGCTCCCAAAGATTTTTTTTGTTTATATGGATGTTATCTATCTATGTTTACCATATTAGAAATTTAAAGTATGAAAATTTCAAAATATTTATTAATTTAAGCATAAAATAATGAACTAATCACATGCTAACATAAGCAATATTTTTATGGAAAACAACTTCATTTTTCAAAACAAAAAATAATTGATGAGTGAGAAGAGTTGGCGTCATTTGACGTTTTTGTGAATCTCTTTCACGTCTGGCTTCACAGAAAACACACAGATTCTCACATCTCCTGCTACATTTGCTCTGTTGCAATATGTTATTTAGTTGATGAATGTGAAGAAAACCTGATCTCACACAGATGTTAGTTAGAAAGGTATGTAGTTGTACCTTTTCAGATAATTGTAGGTATTCTTGTTTGATATTGCACCAAAACTCAACAAGTGGTAGTTTCTGACAAGTTGGTTGTGGTGGGCGCTCTGAAACCGTCTCCGTGAATTCTTCATACTCTGTTACGTTAAAGTCCGCTGGCTTCTCTTGTACTTGGCATGGATCTTTTACCAATGCATGATTTTGTGTCTTCCTTGGAAAATATTGGTTTGCTGAGTTTGCATAGCTTCCGAATGTTGACCCATTTCATCATACAGTATCAAAACTTCACATTTGTAAACATCACATCAATCTCATCAGAAAAGTCTCTAAATGTGGGGAAGCTGTCAGGCCCATCTTGGCATGTATAAGTTTTCTAAAATTTTAAGCTTTGCTTGAAAACTTGCATTTTATCATTGGCAAAAATACTGTCAGTCATTTTTCTTGAAGCACCAAGCTTGCTGCATTCATTTTGAGAAAATATCTCCTAAATATGCAAGGCTGAGCAATGCTACTTTGTCTGTCAGTCATTCTTTCAAGTAAAAATGGTGTTCATGGAACAAAGCAGATAGTTTGGTAACTCAGACAGTCGTGTAAGTACTTTTCTTTGAGATAACCATTCTACTTTTGGCATGCCACAGAAATGCTTTATGTGTGCTGTATTTTTTTATGACACAGAATACACGTGTCAAAATTTAATAAAATTAATAATTTTTACTGCCTCATCAAGGGCATTCTTAAGTGAAACCAGGGTTTTTGGGGTTTTTTTTGTTTTGTTTTTTTAATACTATGAGTGCATGACAGTGAAGAAAAGTGTGACAGATATTAGTTTGGTACCTCGATCAGTGCTGAGGCACCAGCAGTTTTGTTTTTGCACGATCAGTGCAAATATCAACTTGGTACAAAAGACAGATGACCTTTGGTATTTTAATGAAAACAGTTTTACCCTTGAAGACCCTATGAAAGGGTTTCATATGTTCACAGGGGTCCCTAGATCTTACTTTGAGAACTGCTGATGTATTGCTGCCCATACTTGCTCATTTGCATACTTCATGGTTTGTGGCATATTTATCAACCACCTTTGTGATTATGTACTTAATCACTTAATTGCTCACTTTTAAACTTACTTAAATTTATTTGGAAGGAAATGTCATATCACTACCATAAGTGGTAAACCAGTGCCACACATAAAAGGTAACTAAAACAGAAATGCATAACTAGTAATTACAATGCATGTTTACCTGTGCCCATACAAATCCTAATGGATCGTGAAGAGCTATTGAAAAACCCCATTGTAGACATGCCACTTCATTCTCTAGGCAGGGGATTCATGCCCCAAGAAGAGGGAGGTGACAAGACCAGAGCTCAGATTACCAGGTGGCCAGTCCGTAGGTTTGTCCTGTGAGACCATGCCATGCCCCGCCTCCAGGCATTTAAATGAGGAGTTCTCTGTAGAGGGAAGCTCCCCTCGACAGCCACCATTGGGGATGGTGTGTGCTCAGTTACTCCAAGGAAAGGGCATCCTGGACTGGATGGGCAAGAGACTCCCCTGTTCTCACTCACCCTCTCCCTGATACTTCTGAAAACTATCAGCAGCTGACCCTTCAGTGTCCCCATGGCTCCTGGGGCAGGGTCACGGATGCATTGCTTCCTTTGAGGAGAGCTGGCAGAGCTGGGGTAAGTTGACCCCAGTTTCTGCCTGGGTTGTTAAACCTTCACCTGGGGCTACTTTTAAGCCCGTTTGTCAGGGCACCAGCCTTAAATTGCAGACTTTGGAATAGCAGGTCGGCTGCGGGCAGGGGAGCAGGTGGGTTCCAGTGTTTCTCCCCGTGCTGGCGAGTGACCTGCTGAGTTAGTTGATGGATAGGGAGAGGAAGCCAGGGATCCTTTTTCTCTTCATTTTCCTGAGGTGTTGCCTATTTTTCCCTCATCCTGTCCCCAACAGAAAGACAACGTGGAGATGATCAAGGCTCTCATCGTGTTTGGAGCAGAGGTGGACACCCCGAATGACTTCGGGGAGACTCCTACATTCTTAGCCTCCAAGATCAGCAAACGTATGTGTTCTGCACTCTGGGACCAGAGTCAGGCAGGGGTGGGTGGCGTGCAGGGACTCAGGAGGAGGGACTCCAGCTGTCAGGTGTCAGCCTCTGGTGCTGACCCGCTCCCAGCTACTCCCTGCCCAGAGGGGCCAGGAGCACCTGGGACTTAGAAAGGGAGCTTCCTTTCCCTGGGATCAGGGACCCTGAGCAGGAGGTGCAGGTCCTCCAAGGGGCTTGCCCAGCCAGCGTTTGCTTCTGTGCAGCCCCCATCCCACCCCTGGGTGCCAAGACTCCCAGCGGGGGGTGGGGGTGGATAGCCAGCAGGAACTGCCTTCTTCCCCACTGTTGGGGAATCTCTGATGCAGCCGCTTGCAGGAACACCTGTAGGGCCGGTGCATGCGCTGCACTGCACAAGCCCCGTGCACACCCTTGTGCACATAAGCAGGTGTGCACACTCACTCAGGGGCCTTGGCTTCAGAGCTGGGAAAGCAGATCCTCCTCACCAGAAGCCTGGAGCCCCCTCTGGAGGGATTCAGGGAGCTGTGGGGGTTACTGTGGGTGTGTATCTGATCGTGTGTGTGCACATGCATGTGTGTGTGTGTGCTCCTAGTGTCGTCCTTTTCAGTTACCCCATCCATTAAATAGGGATAAATGCCCACCGGCCGGATGGTTAGTCCCCCTTGAACTCTGAAAGGAACTATCCACTCAGCATTTTTCAGAATTACTGAATAAGGCAGTGGGAGCCCTGCTTCCTTGTGTAGTATAGAAGAAAAGAAGGGATTCCCAAGATAACCAGGCAGGGCAACATGGACCTTCTCATCCTACATCCTGTGGTTGGCCCCCAGTGCCTTCTCTGGCCCCAGGAAGCTGCTTGGGATGGAGCAGACTAGAGTCAGCACTCCCTGTCAGGATGGCTGGGGCCTCTGGGGCACCCCTGGTCCCCCACATACCCAGGTGGCCTGGTAGATGGGACAGAGACCATGTGTGGAAACGAGGGGCCTCTCACTTACATGTTGACAGCATTTCTATCCTGTGCAATCTCCCCTTCCCCAAACCATGAGAAGTTGTCACCAGGAAGGCGCTCTTGACTCTGCTGAGAACCGTGGGGGCCGACTACCGCTTCCCACACCTGCAGGGGGTCCCCGCGGAGCAGGGCTCCGCGACATCACATCACCCCCTCTTCTCCCTGGAAAGAGTTCAGCCCCCGCCGATCAGCTTAAACAACCTAGGTAGGCCTCTCCCTCCACAGTCCCTCCTTCTCAGCTGCTTCCCAGGCCCTTGGATCAGAGCAGGCCCTGTTGGAAAGAAACGGGGCCCCAGGGTAGAAGTAGTTGAAGGGAGCAAGGGAGGATGGGGCAGTACTGTGAGCCTCTGTAGGCAGCCAGCACCCCATAGATCCCGGCGGCCTAGGAGGTCCTGGTGATGTCCCACAGTCCATTGCCCCTGAGCAGATGCCCCAGACGCAGTCTCAGGCCTGGGCATTTCCAGTGGCACTGTGATTGGGTGCTCTCGTTGCCTCTCCTTGTCTCCAGGAGCTCAGGGTGGGCAGCAAGGAGTGCTGTTAGGGGGTCTGGAGTCCCTAGCCTTCTGGCTTCAACTCTGTCACAGTGTGCGAATCTCTGTCAGGCCTAAGTCCTGTTTACACCCCTGCTGGCCCCTTAGTGATCTATAGGCTTTTGAATGTGGCTGGGCAACCAGCATCTGCCCCAGTGCATTCTTGGTGCCCATAGAGACAGCCCCACAGGAGACTGGGACCCTTTTCTGGGTTTTCTGTGGGCTGGCCCACCCAGCAACCTAGATTGTTTGGGTCCCCTGAACAGAGGGCAGCCAGGAAGCAGTCTCTGGCAAGCCAGACTTTTTCTTAACTGTTGAGAGCGCAGCCAAGCCTGGGGTTCAGGAGAGGCAGAGCAGGGGTCTAGCTAGTCCTCTGGCTTCACCTCTGTCTCCCCTGCCCACCCCCAGGGAACTGCTCCTCCACCTCCCATCTTTATCTCTCAATTTCACAGGCAGTCAGTAACCCAAGCCGGGCTGGATGGTGGGCCTGGGGTGCAGCATCAGATGGGTAACATCCTGGGCCCAGAGAGGCCGCAGAGCCCAGCCATGCCCCACAGTAGCCGTAGCTCTTCTATCCTCTTTTACTTTGGCTCAGCCACATACCCTGACTCACACACCCTCCCTTGCCACCCTCTCCCTGGCCCTCTGTCCGCTGCCTCTCCTGGCCAGTCTCCTGCTTACCTTGCCCACTCTGCAGCCGCTTGCCCTGGTGAGGGGAGATGCCACTTTGCAGCCGGCTTTTCTGCTCTGCTGCTTCTAGACTCCCTGCATGGGGCAGAGGGCCTGTCAGAGTCAGAGGCATGTGGCACTGCTGGGCAGGCACGTGGGGGCTGGGCTCCTTATCAGGAGGGCAGCCAGTCGGTTGGTGGTGGGCCTTAGGCACACAGGAAGACATGGATGAGTGGCCCTGTCCCAGAGGCAGCTGAGGGTTTCCTGACCTGGATCAGGACAAGGGCCATCTGAAGATTGGTTAGGACATCTTTCATTCACAGAGTTAACCCCAAGGGTCCTGACTCGGCCCCTTTGGCTAAATGACCTTGGACAAGTCATGGAACCTCTTTGAGCCTCATCTTAAATTGGGAATAATAATTCATTCATTGGGATGGTTGTCAGCAGCATCTGCTCTGATGCGAAGAAACACGTTGTGACCTGAAGACTGCAGGACACTTCTGGGTGTTCATGCTTCAGGGTTTTGGGAGGAAGACATTGAAGGGGGTCTGGGAGCTGACTGGGCACAATGGAAGCCCTTCTCAGAGCAGTGGGATTGCTCCAGCCTGTTTCTCCCTGACAGGCCTGTGTCCTCTGGCTTGGCTTTATCCTGGGACAAGGAGCCTTTCCTGGGGGCAGGAAGCAGATGATAGGGGCAGTGGGGGTTGGAGCTCAGCTGGGGGTGGGGTCACAGCCCCCAGTTTGCTCTAGGGACCCCTGGGGTGGCAGGGATCTGGGAGCAGCCTGGCCCCAGCATGCCCTGCCCTGCCCTGTGCCTCACAGAACTGCAGGATCTCCTGCACATCTCCCGGGCCCGGAAGCCAGCATTCATCCTGAGCTCCATGAGGGACGAGAAGCGGACGTAAGTGGAACAAGGGGGAGGAGGCAGAGGGGCAGGCACATGTGTGAAGCCTTTACCAGTAGCCCCCACAGGCTGGGGGTTTTTGTCTTGTCCCCACCACAGCCTGCGATGAGGCTCTTCTTCTAGTTCTGTAGTTCACAGAGACCGAGGTGGCTCATTTGTGAATGATAGCCGGTGCAGGCTGGGGGTCCAGGGGGATGGTGCTTAACACTGGGCCATGCAGCTTGGACACACTGGGGCTGGCAGCAGTCTTGTTGCTTCTCTCCCTGGCCTTGGCATGGTTTGGGGAGGGGGCGATGGCCCCGATCCCCTTTGCAGAGAGATCTCAGCAGCTGCTCCCCTGTGCTCCCGGCTGGCTTCCTTACCTGCCTCCCTCCACACAGTCATGGGGTGGGCTGCTTCCCCACGCACCTGCCATGTACCCAGGCCCATTGTAGGAGGCAGGTGTGGGTGATGGGGAGGCTCACTGTAGGAGACCCTGGAGGCACAGAATCACTGCCAGCCGCACAGCCAGCATTTCCACCCGACTATTACTCTGTCCACCCTCCCTTTCATGATGCCATCTATGTATTCGTTCTTTTTTACTTTCCCGTGATCCTAACGCCTTCCTAGGGAGGAATGAGGAACCTTGTTTTGTAGATGCAGAACATGACCCCTGAGAGGTTAAGTGACTTGCTCAAGATCACGTCCATGTCTTCCAAAGCCATGCCCTTTCTGCTGCCATGGGCTTCTCAGGGCTGAACACCTAGTGCCAGCCCCTGCAGGGAGAGCTCCCTTCTCTTGTAATTAGATGCAGCCCCTGCTCCCAGGGCCAAGCAGCTGGACCAATGACTCTGATGCTCCTTGCCTGAAAGGTCATTGTCCCTTTGGTGTATTCCACTCATTTCTGTGGCCACTCTGTTATAGGTGGCGCCCTGCCCCGTCAGCACACACACCTGTGCAGGGGCCAAGGTGAGGCAGCTGTGCCTGAGGGAAGACTGGCACTTCCTGCCAGTCAGAGGAGGAGAGACACATTCTCCAGCAAGCCCCAGGCTGAGAGTCAGGAGATCCCTGGGGGGACCTCCCCATGCAGGGGTTGGGAGACACACAGCTCAGCCTGCACTCTCTGGGTTGATCTCTCTCCCTGTCTTCGGGAGAGTCATGCTCGTTTGCTCTGGCCTCCCTGGCACACTGCAGTCTCCCCTGCCACCCTCTGGGCTTGCTCCAGAAAAAGACCCCTGGAGGTGGGACGCACAGGCCTCCTTCATTGCCAGCTCACTATTGGATGGCTCCTGTGGCCGTCCCTACCCTCAGGGAGCTTCTAGTGGCAGGGTGGGGAGTAAACAAGTGAACAGAGAACGTCTGCTTGTGGAGTACAAGTGCCTGCCACAGGTAGCGGCGGCGTGGGGCAGGCAGGGCTGGAGGGTCCTCATGGTGTCAGGGCAGGCTTCTTCCACTCAGTGACATTCAAGCTGAGGTGCAAAGATAGGAAGGAGATCAGGAGAAAGGTTCCAGGGCCGAGCACAGACTGGAGGCGTTTCCCTAGGGCAGAGGACAGAGAGGGCAGGTGACACGTGCTCTGCCACCTTGGGGCTGGTCTGGGCAGGACCCAGGGAGACATGTAGGGTGCATGGAGAGCGTGTGGCCCAGGAGTCAGCAGACCTAGTCTGGGCCCAACCACCACGTATGTGACCTTGTGCCACTCACTGAACCTCTGACCGTCATTCCTTCCTTCATTTGGAAATGTGCACAAGGACAGCCTGCAGTGTCTGCCTCAGAGGGGTTTGGGTCAACGAAGTGAGCTCCTGCTGGTGACTCCCCCTACTCCTGAGGCCCTGCACATAGACATTCCTTCCTCGCCTTCTCCTTCCACCCTGAGTGGAGGGCCCTGACGCCCCTTGCCACCCATCCCTGGCCCTGCTGTAGGGGGCCAGCCCGTTCTCCCCCAGCCTTGTGTAATTCAAACAGACTTTTATCAGGCACTGGTTTGGAGCAGACCTGGTACTGACCAAACTCGAATTGCTGCCCTCAGGGAACTCCCTGTCCAGAGTCGGGGGGACTGACCGGATGTCGGCTGCACTGGTGCCTGGGCAGTGAGGCCACCCCTGCCTGCTCTGTCTGCCCTTCCTTTCCCTTTCTCTGTTGCACCTTTACCTACTTCACGCCCAATGGCATGTCAGCTCCTCCAGGGCAGGCCTGCCCAAGGGCCACAGGCCGAGCGAGGGTAGGGTGTAAAGTGGCAGGCTATGCTGGGACCCTCCTCTCTCCCACTGCTGTCCCCACTGCAGCCACGACCACCTGCTCTGCCTGGACGGAGGGGGTGTGAAAGGCCTCGTCATTATCCAGCTCCTCATCGCCATTGAGAAGGCCTCAGGCATGGCCACAAAGGACCTCTTTGACTGGGTGGCAGGGACCAGCACAGGGGGCATCCTGGCCCTGGCCATTCTGCACAGTGAGCACAACCCCTGAGGGGTGGGGGTAGGGGGGTGGGGTCGATACCTGCCCTCAAAGGGGACCGAGGTCATTTCCAGAGCTCTGCACAAAGGGGGCTGTGGGGGAGGGGAGGGCCTGGGAGCCTTTTGTCAGGGGCTGCAGGTGCTGGGGCCCAAGATTGGAAAGAGAAAGGCTGGGCAGACGGATGTGGGCTTGATGCCCCCATCTCAGAGGGCAGAGCTAGTGGTGCTGTCTGCGTGGGCAGCATTTTGGTATGGACTGCCTCATGCACTACCCCCACGCCCCCGCGAGCCGGCACCAGGGCCTCACAGCTGCTGCACATGGGGAAAACCGTTCCGATGGGGGATGCAGCGGGCAGCCTCAGGAATGAGGAGCCACCGAGTCACGAAACACTGGGGCCCTGGTCTGCATACTTCATTATACCCTCAGGAAATTAAACCCTTGGTGGAAGTGGTGGCCCAAAGTCATCCTGGGTTGTTTAGGTAGAACACGGTCAGTCCCCCAGACTCCCAGCCCAGCACTTCCCAGGCCACAGGCCACTGACACAGCCTCCTTTCACTGCTGCTTTGCAAAGGTGACAGGGGGCCTAGCTTGCAGGACATTCTGCTGGGCAGGCCAGCATCACAACTCAGGCAGTGTCTGCTCTGTGGAGCTGTCTGAGCTGCGTGATGCTGACTGGGAGGGGCGATCAGGTCCAGCTCACACCCAGGTGGGTGTTGTCCTTGGCCTCAACTTCCCTCACTGGCGTCCTGTCCTGGTGCTGGTCGGATTCCAAATCTGGATCCTAAGTGATCCAAAGCCCTGGAGGTGCCAGGGGAGGACCCCCCAGTAGGGGGTGGAGAATTAGGGTCTGCAGACCAGGCCTGTGCTGGGTGCTAGTGAAGCAGAGCTGTATCAGGTGTGCACCCCACCTTAGGAGGCCCCGGTGGGGGTGGGGGCAGTGGTTTCAGGCATCTGGGTAGTTCCTGGGCTGTGGAAGGAAGCCATGACCAGCCAGTCCAGGGTGCTGCAGGAACATGGGGCTCTGGCAAGAGGAGGCTCATCAGTCGGCAGGTTGTAGGGACCTTTGTCATCTGCAGCAGTTTATTGACTAGTATTCAATTCATTTTGATGATTCTCACCATAGTCCTGTGAGGTGAGCAGATGGGGAAACTGAGGACTGGAGAGGGCCACCCACTGAGTTGGAGCAGAGTCAGGACTGGGTATCCAGCGGGCTGCCCAGCTCTCCCCGCTGGCCTCAGGGGTCCTCATCCCCTCTCTGGTCTTCTGTTTCTGTCTTCTGTGAGAGAAGAGCTGTCTCAGGAGCTGCCTCTGGCCTGGCAGGGCAGAAGGTCTGAGCAGGGCAGGTCTGAGTGGGACAGAGTGGCCGAAGTCCTAGCTTCTCCTGCAGAAAGGGAGAAAGGGCTGCTTCCTTCTTTAGGGGACATTCTCTGCCATCTGGGGTCTTTAGACTCCGGCCGCTGTGGAAGGGATCTGAGAAGTCGCCTTGCCTCGCTCTGGCACGGGCAGAAGTCCTCCTCCCAGCCACCCCTCTGCTTGCGCACCCCGGCCGGGGACTCACTGTCTCATGAGGCAGACAGGGCAACTGCCCCTTGACCCTCTTCTGCAGGCTCAGGGGACTGGGCTGTTCCTTCTTTTCTGTGACATACAGGGTGGACCTAGCTTTTATAAGCTTTTACCCTTCCAGGGCCCTTCTTTAAGGAAAATAATACAAAATTTTGAGAATAAAATTAGGTATAGAGCCTTGGGGCTGCAGAAGGGGGGTTTCTGCCTGTATAGGAAGTTCAAAGAAAGGCCCAGAAGTTTAGGCTTGCTCAGCCTCCTGGTAAGTGCACTGTCTCCTCCTGCTGCCTCCTGCTGCCTCCTGCCAGATGCTGGCCCCAGTCCCCACAGCTGGCCTGGGCTCAGGCCTCTGTCGGGGGTGCTGCTTTCCCACGGGGGCTCTGTGTGTGGCCCTTGTGTCCCCACCTCCCATGCTCCCACCCCCTTTCTCCTAGGTAAGTCCATGGCCTACATGCGAGGTGTCTACTTTCGAATGAAGGATGAGGTCTTCCGGGGCTCAAGGCCCTATGAGTCGGGGCCCCTGGAGGATTTCTTGAAGCGGGAGTTTGGAGAGCACACCAAGATGACGGACGTCAAGAAACCCAAGTAAGCCCCAGCAGGAGCGTGGGGCTGCGCCCCCTCCATCCACCTGTGGGCTGTTCTCTGGGGCAGAGGCTCCCATCCTGCTCTGATTACAGCTTACGGGGTGAGAGGAAAGCAGCTCTTCCCATCCGGATGAGAGGTTTCTCCTGGAGAACAGGTGGAGAGTGCTTGGCCCATGAGGGGAGCAGAGAGAGGCCCCCAGAAAGCTGAGGGTGGTGGGGGGCAGGGGAGGGACATGACCTGTGGGCCTGGCTATGCCCCATCTGGCCAGGGGCCTGGGGGCTGTCTGGAGATAGCCTGGGCCACGCTTCTCTGTGGCCAACTGGACAGAGGCTTGGTCCTTGCTGCCCAGGCAAAGGGACCCACTAGCCTTTCAAATTATATGGCCATCTGCTTTCTTACATTTGAAACAGGATTTGCTCCTGAGTTCAGACTACTAGATTACAGTCAGATGGCTTCAGGGCTGCCTTTAATGTAAGGTCTAGACCTGCACTGATTGAAGCCAGACTAGGGACTAAAAGAGAAGGTCACACATTTCCAGGAAGCGTTTTTCAGGAAGGCCAAACTCTGAGAGGGTCATCCCAGGAGTAAGCAGTGCATCCTGACCTTCATTTGGGGTGGGATGAAAGGCGTGTTACACGGGGAGAGTTTGGAGCATTTCCTGAGTGGATGGAGGAGGGTCCACACTTGCTGAGCACCAGCTGTGTGGCCCCGGGAGCCGCCGCAGACCCAGGGTGCATTAGCCACCCTGCTGTGTAAACAAAGCTGAGGCTCCTTAACGTTCTCCAGGTGACAGGGCCAGGAAGGGGAAGAACAAGGTGAGAGCCTGGTCCTATGGTTGCAGGTCTCCTAGCTTACCCTTGGGTGATGGGGGTGTGTGTGGCAGTGGAGAGCTCGTGTGTGTGCAGGAGGGACCAGGATGTTCGGGTCCTGGCTCTATACCAGGTTGCCACGTGGCTCGGGCACGTCCTCCCTCTCTGGGTCTGCACTGGGCTCAGTGTAGCCAAGGGCCAGGGTAGTATTGATCAGGACCTGCAACAGAGACCATGCGATGATAATCTCCTACTGTCAGTTCCTAGCGAGGAAAATCAGTTCCCCAGCGTGAAGAGGTCAGCCAGCTGATGTTAAAGGGCCTCTTACTTTGTCATTAGGCGATTCTCTTGTACAGTCACGTAGGGTGTTTATTTTTACCCACTTCTAACCACAGCATCAGTGGGATGTGCAAAGCCTACGTGGTCTTCCTTCTTGTGGACACAGTCTACACAACACAGAAAGCTCAGAGAAGTCGTGTGCGGTATTGGGGCAGCTGGCCATCCCTGTCTGGGGCGAGCCTCCATCAGATCCAGACCCCCTTCCCTGAGCTCAGAGCCAACGGGGCAGTGGGAGGAGGAGGACACACAGTGGAGGCTCCCTGACACATCCTCTCCGCACTAGGTGGGGGCCAGGGCATTCGCACAGCCACCAAATGCTGAGCCTCAGGGGCTCAGTCCTGGGCACTTCATGGTAGGCTTGGTGGGTTCATCTGCTCTCCAGCAGCCCTGGAGTAGGTGGTTATTTCCTCATTCTCTGGGTGAGAGGGCACGTGGTATGTCCAAGGCCACTCTGATGAAGGCAGCAGTCACCACCCTCCTGATGGCTAACACTTGTCTGATGTTGTTCTCCACCTGAACACTTGGGCCCTCTTTGCTGAGCACAGCTCTGCAGTGCAGATGAAAAGGCTGGGCGCCCACTTACAATCTGCTTGGGAGATAAGTAACCTAAAAAAATAGCAGCCATGCAAGGCAGCACGTGCTTCCGAGGTTCCAGAAGAGCCTACAGAACGCCCGCTTCTCCTCTATAGTCCACCTCACCCTGGAAATAACGCCCATGTCTGTCAGCCCGTGAGCTCCCTGAAGGGAGGAGCATGACTGCCTTGCTTTTTCTGTAGCCCCAGCATCAAGCACAGGGCCTGCCACACAGCAGGCCAGTAAACACGTTCATTGGGGGCTGCCCGGTTAGCTCTCTTGGGAGAGCATGGTGCTGATAACACCAATGTCGAGTGTTTGGATCCCCATACAGGCCAGCTGCAAAAAAACCAAAATAAATAAACACATTCATCAGCCGACTGACTGTCCATGGGAGGAGCAAAAGGAAAGAGAGAGGACTGAGGATGAGGTGGTCAAGGAGGGCTTCCTGAAAGAAGTGGAGTGCAAGCTAGGCCTAGAGGGTTAGGGAGGATTTCTTTTCATAATAAAGGTGGTTCTTGTTTTACTTTGTTTTTTGAGAATAATACATGGTCTTTTTTTTAAATTTAGAAAATACAGAAAGTTAAAAGAACAGTTTATTAACCAAAAGATATTTTAAAAACTTTTTTGATATTTTATTCTAGACATTTTTTCTTTTTTTTTTTTTTTTTTGTGACTGGCTGGTACGAGGGTCCCTTTTTTTTCTTTTTTTTATGATGAAATAGAATGTACATTTAAGAAGTACATAAACAGGTTAATGAATAATTATAAAGAAAATATTCCCCTAACCACCAGCCAAGTCCAAAAGCCACCCCCTCCCTTTCAGCTCACGGATTTCCTGGCTTTTCTGCAGTTACTGCACGCATGAGCGGCATGGTTTAGGTTTGGCCTCTCTTTGGGCTTGGATGGAATCCTTGTGTGTGATCTCGTCTCTCACTGGGCATTACAGTCGTCAGCATCCTCCTGGCTATATTTCATTCATCCTCGTTGCTGTAGAGGATTCCATCAGGTGAAGAGGCCCACAGTTGATTTCTCCAAATACCCGTGATGGACACTTAGGTTGTTTCTAGCTCGGGGCTCTTGCAAAGAGCCCTACAGTGAACACTTTCTGCTTGTTTTCTGACCCACGTTTGAGTGTCTCTGGGGGACAGGTCTGGGAGTAGAACCACAGTCTTGGAGGATGCACGGCCTCAACTCTAGTAGATTCTATCCACCTGTTTTCCAAGGTGGTTTCAATTTTTGCTCCTCAGCAGTGGTCCCGAGCCTGTTGCTCTGCATTCTTGCTGACATTTGGTCATTGTTACATGTTTTTATCTTTACGGATCTGGTGGGTGTAAAATGGTGTCTCCATGTAGCTTTAATTTTCATTTTCCTGATTACTAGTGAGGCTGAATACATTTCCCTATGTTTAAAGGCCATTCGGATCTCTTCTTTTGTAAAGTTCCTGTTCAAGTGTTTTGCCTAATTTTGGCAAAATTGAGTTGTGTGATTTTTGAGTTATGAAGCTTCTTAATGATCATCTTACAGTTTGAAAATGAGTCATTTGATGGATATGTGTATTTGAAATCTTTTCTCCCATTCTATAGCTTGTCTTTTTGCTCTCTTTATGGTGTTTTTTGATTAACAGATGTTCTTAATGTACTAGAATTTATAAATATTTTCCTTTTTATAGTTTGTATGTTTTATGTCTCATTTAAGAACCCCTTTCCTACCCTGAGGCAGCACGCTATTCTCCTGTGTCAAATTGGAAAGCTCTCTAGATCTGCCTTTTGCATTTAGGTCTTTTATCAACCTAGAATTGATTTTTGTATCGGGTGAAGGTGGAAATCCAATTTAATGTTTTCTACATGATTAACCAGTTTTCTCAGTCCCCTCTGTGAAGAAGTCTGTCCCTCCCTCCACATCTGCAGGGCTTCTTTCTTAGCAGTGGGTCAAGGACCCTTCTGTGCTTGGGTCAGTTGCTGGCTGTGTTCTGTTCCATTGGTTGGCTGTCTGTTCCTGTGCCCAGACCACAGAGTCCCGTAGTGACTACGGCTTCATAACAAGTCCTGGCCTCTGGGGCTGCAGGCCCTACCAGCTTGTCCGACTTCAAGAGTATCATGATGATTCAGTATAGAGGAGTGGTTAAGAGCATGGGTCCTGAAGTTTCCTCTTCTCAAAAATAGGAATAATATACTACCTGCCTCCTAGGGTTTTCATTAGGAATAAAAAGGTTAATATTTATAAAGCAGTTAAAAAGCGCCTGGCACATACGAGGGCACTTCTAAATGTTTATGGAGGGCTGGTTGGTGAGCTCAGTTGGATAGAGCATGGTGTCCTAAGGGTTTGCTTCCCTATACTGTCCAGCTGCCAAAACCAAAAAACTTATGAAAAGATTCATGTTATCTTTTAATACTATTTTTCTATGAACTTTTTGAAGTACCCTCATAGAAGTGTTGTTGCTATTTATGCTTCCATATAAATTGTAGAATCAGATTGTCGAATTCTACAGAAAATCAAATCCTGTTGGGATTTTGATTGATAGTACATTAAATCTGTGAGCTTATTTGGGGGAGAACTGTCATGTGAAAACAGAGTTTTCCAATTAGAGAACATAGTACAACATTCCATTTGTTTAAAGTCTCTCAATAATTTTATAATTATATCTATAGAGATCTTGCATATCTGTTATTTTTATTCTTAGGCACCTCATGTACTGTGCTATTGCAAATTATACATTTTTATACATTTCATTTTCTAACTTGCTGGTATTTAGAAATACGGTTTATTTATTTTAAAATGTTTAATTGCAAAATACACATAACATAAAATTTACCATCTTAACCCTTTTTAAGTGTACAGTTCAATAGTATTAAGTACATTCACATTGTTGTACAATCTTGCAAAGCTGAAACTCTGTACCCATTAAATAACCCTCCATTCCCTTCTTCCCTCAGCCCTCTGGCAACCACCATTTTACTTTCTGCTTCTGAGTTTGAATACTCTGGGTACCTTATATAAGTGGAATTGTACCATATTTGTCCTTCTGTCACTGGCTTATTTCACTTAGTATAATGTCCTCAAGTTTCAGCCATGTCATAGCATATGTCCATCAATGGACACTTGGGTTGCTTCCACCTTTTGGGTATTGTGAATAGTGCTGCTATGAATGTGGGTGTGCAAATATCTGATGTTCAAGTTCCTGCTTTCTATTCCTGGTGCCTTTTATAGAGAGTTCTGGTGGGTTCAGTTTGCTAATATTTTGTTTAGGATTTTTGCATCCATGTTCATGGGTGAGCTTGACCTGTTTTTGGTTTTAAGGGAACGTTTCCTCTTTTCCTATTTTCTAGAAGAGTTAGTATAACAGTGACTTTATTTCTTCCTTGACTATTTGGTAGAACTTGACAGTAAGGTCTTCTAGGCCTGGATTTGTTTGTTGGGAAGATTTCTGATGATGGAATTAATTTCTTTAATGGTTATAAGACTATTCAGGGTTTCTGCATGTCTTTTTGAGTTAGTTTTGGTTGTTATGTTTTTGTAGGAGTGTTTATTTCATCTAATCCTCAAATGTATTGGCATATAGTTGTTCAAGAAATTGTTTTATTATCTTTCTAACGTATGCAGCATCTGTTTTGATGGCCTTTTCATTTCTGATTATTTGTGTCTTGTCTTTCCTTCATCAGGTCTTGCCACAGGTTTTTCAATTGTATTAGCCTTTCAGAAAACCAACCTTTGCCTGTTTATTGGCTGTCTATTGTATGTTTTCTGTTTCATTAACTTCCGCTCTTATATTTATTCCTTCTTTTATAGTTGAGTGTTCTTTTTTTAACTTCTTGAAATAGATGTTTTGCTTATTGACTTTCAGCCTTCTCTTCTAACATAATGTATATGTATATAGTATATGTGTATATATATGTGTGTGCATGTGTGTGTATATAGATGTATATATATAACATCTCAACATTTTACTTTAAATACTATCTTATTATATTCCATAAGCACATTTATTATCATTCAGTTCAAGATATTTTCTAATTTTTTTATAATTTCTTTTTTTTAACCATACCTTATTAAAAATGCATTTCTCACTTCCTAAACTGAAGGGGTGTTTTAGTTATCTTTTTGTTATTAATTGCTTTGTGGCCAAGAAACATTATTTTGGTCCTTTAAAATGGCCAGTAAGTAAACATATAATTTAAAAGAGTGTGGATTCTACATTTGTTGGATGCCAAGTTCTATATATGTCAATTAGGTCATATTGGCTAGAAATATCATTTAAAACTTTCAAATTTTCCAAATCCTTATTTTTTGTCCACTTCTTCTGTCAGTTAGTGAGAGAGATATGTCAGAATCTCCTGCTCTTGGGATTTGACTTTTTGCTGCTTAGTTCTGTCAGTTTTTTCAGTGTGCAGGAAGAGAAGGATTTTAACCCCCCCAAAAAGTTTTTTACTTTATTATTTATTTATTTATTTTTAAAAAGATGACCGGTAAGGGGATCTTAACTCTTGACTTGGTGTTGTCAGCACAATGCTCTCCTAAGTGAGCTAACCGGCCATCCCTATATAGGGATCTGAACCCATGGGCTTGGTGTTTTCAGCACTGCACTCTCCCAAGTGAGCCACGGGCCGGCACTAAAAGTTTTTTACTTTAATAATTTGTTACTCTGCTATTAAGTGCATATAAATTTAAAATTTTGTGTATCTTTCTGGTGACTGGAACCTTCCACTGTTATGAAGCAGCCCTCCTTATGACCGCTTTTTGCCTTAAAATCTATTTTGTCTGATAGTAACATAGTTATGTCAGCTCTCTTTTGGTTGTATTTGCATGGTATATCTGCATTTATCTTTTATTTCAACCTTCTATAATCCTTATGTTTTAGATGTATCTCTTGTAAACAGCACATAGTTGGATTTGTCATTTGTCTATCTGTTACTCTTTGCTCTTACCTGGAGCATTTAGTCCATTTTTAGGTTTTTAATGCATAGTAATACATTTATTTAAATTAACTAATTAGTTAAGTCTGATTTAGCTGATTGGTTTGACTATGAGAACCTTATGTGGCTAATCTAATAGTTTATATGACTGGTCTATTTACATTTAAGCATTACTGATATATTTGGGATAACATATGACATCCTTTTGTTCTGGTTACTTTTTCTCTTTCGCCTTCTTTGGGATTTACTGAATAGATTTTGTCATTACATTTCACCTTCCTGTCAATAGTTTGAAATTTATGCACTCATTTCTCTGTGTATTTTTAGTGCATACTTATAAAAGCCTAAATTTAATTGATATCATTTCCCTCTCCTCAGATAATCAAGGATTTTAATATACTTTAATTCCGTATACCTTTTGCTATCTTATCTGTAATTGCTTTTCTGTACTTTAAATCTCTTTTTTTTTTTTAAGCCTTATAAGACATTATTATTGTTTTTTGAAGTTGATGTTTATTTAGATTTATCTGGTATGACTTGGTATGCTGGTAAACCACACCTGGGTTGGTGGGGGTGGGGGGACCCCTGATTTGTAGTGTTTACCAATTCCCATGGTGTAAATTATCACACCATGGCCAATTTCAAGCTACCAGCAGTTTAACAACCAGCTCATGAAATTTAGCAATAAGTTCTTGTAAGGCAGCATGAGCAATTCTAGCACACCACTGGTTGTGTGTGTGTGTGTGTATGTGTGTGTGTATACATATATGTACATGTGTGTATCACTTCTTTGCTCTGCATTTTTTCTTAAATCTCACACATCCATCTATAATCACTTTCCTTCTGCCTAAAGTATATTGTTTTGACTTTCCCTTAGGGAGGGTCTGCTGGTGGTGAATTCTCCCCCAGCAGAATTGTTTGAAAATAGGTTTATTTCACTGTCATTGTTTGAAAAGTTTTATTTCACACTTATTCTTGCTGGATATAGAATTCTAGCCTGATGATTTTCTTGTAGAACATGTAAGATACCATTCTATCATTTTAAAACTTCCATTGTTGCACTTGCAAAGTCATTTTCAATCTCTTATTCCCTTGAAGGTAATCGGTCTTTTTTCTCTGGAGGCTTTTATTTGTTTGTTTGCTTGCTTGCTTGCTTTTGGTGCTCTCTAGTTGATGATATCTCTAGATGTGGATTTCTTCTCATTTTTCCTGCGTGGGATTCGTTAGTCTTCTTGAATATTTGGATTGGTATTTTTCTTCAATTCTGGAAACCTGAGTCATTATCTCTTTAACTCTTGCCTCTGCCTGATTTTCTCTTTCCTCTTTTTCTGTAAACCAATTAAACATGTTAGTCCTTTTCTGTCTTCCATGTCTTTTAACTTCTTTTGTATTTTCTATCATTTTATCTTTCTGGTTGCATCCTGGATAACTTCTAATCTATTTTCCAATTAACTAATTCCCTTTTTAGCTTTATCTAATTTTCCATTTAACCCATCCATTGAGTTTTTTATTCTGTTATTGTATTTGTAGTTTTCTTTTTAGAAGTACTCTTTGGTTCCTCAAATCTTCTAAGTCATTACTTATATAGTTTCCTATCCCCTGAAGATATTATTGAGCTTGTTTTTGATGTCTTTAAACATTGTAAGCATAGCTGCTTTATCATCTTTGTTTGAGCTTTCAAATATCTGCAGTCGGGCCGAGCCCGTGGTGCACTCGGGAGAGTGCGGTGCTGGGAGCGCGGCGACGCTCCCGCTGCGGGTTCGGATCCTATATAGGAATGGCCGGTGCACTCACTGGCTGAGTGCTGGTCACAAAAAAGACCAAAAACAAAAAAAAAAACCAACAAAAAAACAAATATCTGCAGTCTATGTGGGTGTATTTTGCTGTTTATGTTGGTTTATGCTTGTTTTCATTCATGTTGTTTATTTCATTGTGTGTACCCACTCCTTTTATTTTTAAATATGTGCTGCTCCTTAGTGTTGAAAAATAATATGTGCAGATTCTTTGAAGCCCAGAATGAGAGTATCTTTCTCTAGAGTGTTTTATGTTGTCTCTTCCAGGTACCTAGGTACATTATCATCTAGAGTCACTTTAACTAAATTGTTGTCATGAAGGGTTTGGGACTTCCCCATGTGAATCTAGATTACAAATGTGCAAGAGGGTTAGTTTGTAGTTACACATTTTCAGGGATTTTTTTCTCCCTGTTTTGTCTATTGCCAAGGCAATTTTTCTTGTATCTTTCAGGGACAGGTTTATTTCTGGTTCATCTTTATCCTGAGAGTGTAGCCCCTGGGGGTCCCAAACTAATGTGGGGAGGGTCTCTCATTAGACCCCTTACCTTTGGTGGGCCCTGGACATTGACTTCTGTTCATCTTACCCTGTGAGGCCATCTACACTGAAGTTCAAGTTTGCTGAGTTTGGTTTCTGCCTTCAGGTCAAAGCTGGGTCTCTGCTCTATTTACCTCTCTGAGTTCTGGCTTATCCTCAGAGTTTATTCTGGTATTTCCCATTTATCTTGTCAGGTCTTCTATGCTTTTAAGAAATTTTTTGAAAATACTTTTTCCACCATTTAAATTTTGTTCAGTGGGAGGGTTGCTCAGATAATCTTCCTGCAGTATTCCCAGAAATGGAAAACAGCCTTTTTTCCTATGAAGTTTTTTGTTCCCTTTCCTTTACATTTTTCTTTACAATTAATAAATATATTTGTGTGTTATTCTTTTGTGTTACTCTTTTGTGTTACATTGCAATGAGTAGCCTTATACAAATTATAAAAGAAGCCTGTACATGAAGCTTTTGCTGTAATTAAGATTATTCCCTTAGAATAGATTTTCCAAAATAGAATTCTCATATCAATGAGCCACTTGGCTCACTTGGGAGAGTGTGGTGCTGATAACACCAAGGTCAAGGGTTTGGATCCCTGTACCAGCCAGCCACACACACACACACACACAAAAGAAAACAAGTAGAGGCAGGACATTTGTGAGGATCTTAATACGTATTAGTTTTTCCACATAACCATACATCTTCGTATTTGTCACCTAGCAGTACACAAAGCACTTCCTCAGTCATTCTGCAGCAATGCAGACCCACTGGGTATGTGGGCCATGGTATATTGAACTGTCCCCTGATGGACACTTCAGTTGTTTCCAGTCATTTGCTTTAACAGCCATTGCTGCCATTAGTAGCCTTGGACAGCCCACCTCTCACATGTGTGACAGCTTCTTGGGATGAATTCCCAGAAGTAGGATCCCTGGGTGTAAGGATAAGCCTGTCAGCAATTTGGATGAAAACTGCCAGATGGCCCTTCTGAAGTTATACCAATCAGATGCTCTCCAGCACTGCAGGCGAGAGTGTGGGGGGAGAAGTCCACTCATCCAGAACAGAGGGGAGCCCCAGGGGTCTGTGGGAGTGGGGCTTCTGCTACCCAGGGCCCGAATGTTGGGCAAGGGGAAAGGTGGATGGGTGGGTGGGTCAGCTGTCCTTCCTTGCTCTCCAGGGTGATGCTGACAGGGACACTGTCTGACCGGCAGCCAGCCGAACTCCACCTTTTCCGGAATTATGATGCTCCAGAGTCTGTACGGGAGCCTCGTTTCAGCCAGAATATTAACCTAAAGCCTCCAACTCAGCCCTCAGGTTAAAACCATTTTTGATGCATCCATGGGAAGTGATTGATCTGAGTGATTGGGATGGTGGGTGGGAGTCATAGGCCTGCCATCAGCCACCCTCGCCCCACCAGCAGCCCACCCACTACCCTGGTCTTCACTGGCTGAGGACAATGCATTGTTGGGGGGTGGCAGACCTCGGGCAGGTGAGAGGAGGCTGCAGGAGGTCCTTAGCCGTACCCTGTCTTCCACCAGGACAGCTTGGCCTGACAGCATGGCCTTGTGGGCCTTGCTTCTGAAGAGTTCCCAGCCTCCCCCTCTTCCCATGCCTCTCTGTGCCCACACCCATGCATGCCAGGGATCTGAAGTGCACAGGTTTTATACCAGTCCCTTGCACCCTGGGCCACCCTCCGCTCCCTCCTCTAGACCAGCTGGTGTGGCGGGCAGCCCGAAGCAGTGGGGCAGCCCCCACCTACTTCCGTCCCAATGGGCGCTTCCTGGATGGTGGGCTGCTGGCCAACAACCCCACACTGGACGCCATGACCGAGATCCATGAGTACAACCAGGACATGATCCGCAAGGTGAGAGCCATCTCAGGGCAGAGGGCTGGATGTGACCACCCACTGCAGCCACCTGTTTGAGCGAACCTTGTTAAGGATCAACCCCCACAAGAGCAAATGGCTTTCATCCACGCACCCATCTGTGAACTCAACAGCAGTTTTTTTCTCACACTTGAACCTATTTCATGGGTGTCGGCCTGAGCACTGTGCTAAGATGGATTCTGAGGGCCAGTCTGCACAAGGTGATAAAGAGTGTGATGATCAACGAACAGCGTCTGCTGTTAGTGGGGAGGGCAGCATGCATACCGCACACAGGCCACTCTGTGTCCAACCTGGGGACACAACGCTTGCCCTTGAGGAGTTCACATCTGGTGGGGAGATAGTCCATGGTCAGGGACATGTCCCTCAAAGTGTTTCAGGTGCTGCGATAGAGGACTGTGTGGGGGCCCAGGAGGTGGATCACCTTTGCTTAGAGGCCTGGGGGCTCGGAAGAGGCTCCACAGAGGAGGGGACCCCATCCCGAGTCCTTTGGGGACAGGGCAGTGCAGAATCCCTGAGCTGGAGGAAGAGGAGCGGCCCTCACCTGAGGAGTTAGAGCAGAGGGGGTCAAGGCCAGCATGCAAGGGTTGGAGTGGTGGTGCAGTGAGCTTGGGCCCTGCAGCAGACGTCTCTGGGCTGGGGGTCCCTGTTCTGCCCAGCTTCACTTAGCTGTGGGTGGGGATCATGCTAGACCCTGCCTGGGGAATTTCGGGAGGATTCTGTGCACTGTTACCTGCAAAATGTTTAGAGCAGTGCCTGACCTAGAGTGTGTGCCCTGTCCTTGCTGGCTGTGGTTATCAGGAAGCCCCAGGGCAGCCCCAGCCCTACTTCCCCACCCTGTGGCCTGGGCAAGCCTCTGTCCCTGCCCGAGCCTCGCCAAGAGTCCTCATTTGTGTAGTGGGGTGATCGATGCCCTCTGCACAGACTGGTTGGAGGATTAAAAAAGATAATGATGCGATAATTAAAGAGATAATGACACAAATGACAGAACTGAGGGATGTCCCTCCCTTTCCTTCCCTGGCCACTACCTTGACTTTGACCAGCAGCAGATGGGGTATGCGGGTGTGTGTGGAGTCTTGTTGGTATGCAGGGTGCTTTCCCAAGCAGATGGCACGTGACGCCCACACCAGACCTTCTGGGGGGAGGGGCTGCAGTTGAGTCCACAGCGAGACCCCCGGCCTGCCAGGGGCTGGGATTAGTGCTCAGGTGTGCTCTTGTCACCAGAGGCCTCTGTCCCTGTCCTCATAGCACGTGCTCCCAGAGCCCAAACCTAGGCCTCTCTTTTACTCTCCCCAAGTGCCCCACACCCATGGGAAGGTCCATGACCAGAGGAGGTCCCCTCTGACTACTCCTGTCTGTTCCCAACAGGGTCAGGGCAACAAGGTGAAGAAACTCGCCATCGTTGTCTCTCTGGGAACAGGGAGGTCCCCACAGGTCCCTGTGACCTGTGTGGATGTCTTCCGTCCCAGCAACCCCTGGGAACTGGCCAAAACTGTATTTGGGGCCAAGGAACTGGGCAAGATGGTGGTGGACTGTGTGAGTAGGGCCCTCCCTTGTGGTCCCCAGCCCAGGTTGATGCCTTCACCCTCTCCCCGTGTGGCCTTTGGTGTCGGGGAGATGACAGGGCTCATCCATCTTCTTTAGCCAACTGGGGGAAGAAAGTCCCTGATTCAGCCTCAGTGCTGGGCAGGGGCCCTCCATGGCCACCCACAGTGGGGTTTTCAAAGTTTTTTTAGCTGTGGATCCCTTTCTGCAGCACAGCCCGGTGTGGAAGCCCAGAATGTGAGATGGAGGAAAACTATGGGGGGAGAGGACGAGGCCTGTCCACTCAGCTGCTGCCCCCGCTGCCACTTACCAGCCTTGGACAGGCTCTGCTGTGCTGTGTGTGACAACCACAGCCCTCTGCCCCTCTGATTGCACAGCTGGGACTGTCACTGCAGCCCGAGGAGGGGGACTTGCCCAAAGTCACTCTGCTGATCGGCGGCTAAGCCCCACTAGGACCTGGGGATTCCCGGGTGGGGACTCTGGGACAAGGGGGCAGTGCCGGGTGGGTGTGGGCCGGGCGCTCACCGAGTCTGCTTCTCTCCAGTGCACAGATCCGGATGGGCGGGCGGTGGACCGGGCCCAGGCCTGGTGTGAGATGGTCGGCATCCAGTACTTCAGGTGAGGGCTCAGCTGGCCTAGTCACAACCTGCCACAACCTGCCCCTACTCAGACTTTGACATCAACTTTGCCTTTCCCCAAGAGGCTGTTCTGTTTCCCAAGCCTACCCCAGTCCTAGCTTTTGTCCCCAACCCCGGCCAAGTGTCCTGGGGTGACCCGTCCTCCTTGGCCTGGACAGATTGAACCCCCAACTGGGGACAGACATCATGCTGGACGAGGTCAGCGACACAGTGCTGGTTAATGCCCTTTGGGAGACCGAGGTCTACATCTACGAGCATCGGGACCAGTTCCAGAAGCTTACCCAGCTGCTGCTCTCTCCATGAGGCCACCAGGGCCCCAGCCACCCCCACACCACTGCACCCACCCAGTCCCTGCTGGGGAGGCCAGGTGAGGCCTAACCACTGCACTACCGGGCAGAGCTGGGGTCTAGGCAGCTCTGCACTCGTAGCCGGACTGGGAGGCCTGAGTTTCCTGCCTGAGGCTGGTCCTGAAGGCCTGTATCCCGCAACCCACCATCTGACACTTTTTGTCATTCCGGGCTTAGAAAGCCTAGAGCCCCACTCGGCCCCTTTCCCTGACTGTGGAGGATGACTGACTCGACGGGACCCCTTGCCCATCAGCTCAAACACTAAGTGTGCCTGCACATGCCCCCAGCCTGGCCCCAGCCTCCCAGAGGGCCTGCCCCAGCCTCCAGTGAGCAAGCCACCCTCCCAGGTTCCTTGGTGGTTACAGCCCCCTCTGTCCCCTACCCTCTTCCCTGGGGGCTAGGCTAAGGAAACGGGCAACCCCCACCCCACAGCAGGGAAACCCAGGCTCCAGGAGCAGAAGACCTCATTCAACTTTGCCCCTACATGCACGCCTTGCCACCCCGCCCCTGGGGCACCCCACCCTCTCAAAGGTCACCCCTTTGAGTTGTTATTCTTCCCGATGAAGCAGACGAACAGTGGGGATAGGCTGTTGGGGCTGCCTCAAAGCTGTGAAATAAATGGTTTGGATTCAAGTTCATCTGTGTTGCGTGCACTGAGGTGTGAGTGCCCCATACCCCGACCCCCAGCTCCCCTCGGCGTTGACCTTCAGCCTTGACCTTGTCCTCTTCCTGTTCCCACTTGGACACTCTGTTTCCTAGGCTCCCTGGGGCAGGGACACCTCCTGTCACCTCCAAGCCTGCCCGGGATAGGCCCACAGGGTGTCCAGGGGCAGGTGCCAGGCCCACCTGCCCCAGGCAGGCTCGTGGGGAGCCCTAATCCTCACCGTGGGGACAAGGGAGAGCCCCTCCTGAGACCCAGAAAGGGCAGGGGACTTGGGCACAGTCAAGCAGCAAGTGAGCGGGGCCAAGGCCTGCCCCCAGGTCTATGTGACTCCAGGGTTTGTGTCGCCCCCTCTCCCATGTGTTGGGGGAGGATCTGCGCAGGCCTGAGGAGTTCAGGGCAAGGACAAGGCCTGAGAACTGGTCTGGCAGGAGGGCCCTGGAAGGGGCGCTGAGCAGCTCTAGCACAATAGGGTGGGCAATGTCCAGTCTAGGCAGGTGGGAGGGTGGGGCTCCCCCAGGACCAGGGGTCCCCAGCAGGCCTGGAAAGCCTTGCCTTGTGGAGGAGGTGACCTAGGAGAGTGGCCCTCCATGCGTGCCCACTGGCCCGCGGCTCAGAGGGGTAAATAATTGAAGGGCAGGTCACACGAACCTGCCTGCGTCACAGGATGCCTTCCCCGCTGGGTCTGGTTACGGCCCAGATCGCGTTCTGACATCCCTGGCTGGTGAATAATTAAGCTGCCACCTCCTCCCAGGCAGGCCTCCATCTCCAGATCCCACTCTGCAGCCTCCACACTGCCCCCTGAGAGGTGGGCACCAGCAGGTACTGACCCCAGTGCCACCAGCCCTGCCATCACCAGCAGCCACCTGCTCAGCGCCCCCCATGGCCCCCGAGATGGACCAGTTCTACAGGTCCACCATGGCCATCTACAAGGTGAGCGCGTGGCAGCCGGTCCAGCCGGAACACCTCCTCCCAGGGCATGGGATTAGGCAGCTCTGGAGCTCAGAGGGCAACCTGGGCTGCAGGTGTTCTGGAAAGGGAGGCCTGAGCACTAAGCTGTGGGTGTGGAGGTGGGGGTCCCTGGGAGCAGTCAGCCACACACTCCGTAGGATCCCGACTCCCAAACACTGGACCGCAGGACAGGGCCCAGGGCCGAGGGTGGTAAGAGATGGGAGCACAGATGGAAAGGAGCCACCTGGCCTGGGAGTGGGTACTCTCTCTCTCCCTCATTTCTGAGCCCCTCACTCAGACTTCCTACTTCACCTCCGGAGTGATTGCTGCAGCCTCCATAGACATTAATTGAGCACCTCCTGTATGCAGGACCCTTTCACATGTAAACCTCACATCACCCTGCCTGTGAAGTAAAAAATAATCACCCTGTTTGACAAATGAGAAAACTGAGACCACAGAGGTTAAAAAGCTTGTTCAAGGTAACAAAGGGAGGAAGAGGTGCTGCTGGGATTTGACCCAAGACTCAAGTCTAGGTCCAAGTCCAGGGCTGTCTCCACCACCCAGGTTGCTCTCCACCTGGCCGTGGCCTGGGGCAGTCCAAACTGACCCAGCCACACCCTCGCTCCCAGGGGGCTCTTCTTTGAGGAGGGCAAGATCTGCCTTTGCCCCTGAGGTGACAGGTGGCAGCCCTATGTGTCTAACCCAGTGGGGTCTGGACACAGGGTAGGGCCAAGCTGTGCCCGGCGGGGCCATGGCAGATGGTCAGCCTTCAGCCCAGGGCGAGGAGGGGAACCTTCGAGGTGTGCTATCTCGGCAGGGCCTGAGTTCCCCCTGAGCAGGTGTGTGAGCAGGAGCTGGCTTAGAACAGGGCCCCAAAAGATGGCCTTGGAGGCTCCTGAAGCAGAGAGCCAGCATGCTGGGTGGCCCTCAGTTTCTAAGTGGGGCTGGGGAAGCCCCACCCCTGAGGCCCGTGACACGCCTCTTCATCCTTCCTTCTTCCTCTCCCATGTCCCTGCTCTGTACCTTCCTGGTACAGAGCATCATGGAGCAGTTTAACCCCGCCCTGGAGAATCTGGTGTACCTGGGGAACAACTACCTCCGGGCCTTCCATGGTGAGTGCCTGGGCCACGGTGCCCACCCCCTTGGTCTCTACTACCCCCACACCCCAGGCCCTTCCATGCAACCACAAGGGCCCCCAACCATATTCTCTGCACCCCACACCAGACACTCCACTCATCCTCAGCCCTACACCCTCTACCCACCACCCTCACTCTCACGCCCCTGCGGCCAGAGATGCCTTACATGCCCCTGCCCACCTGTGCCCACCATTCCAGTCCACACACTCACAGGTGTCCCTGGATGCTCCTGAGATACAGCGGCAGGCCCTGAAGGTCCCACCACCACCCCCCACACACCCTGACAGCGCACACACTTCCATGTGTCACCTCTATGCTGCTGCTGAACCCACCGCCACCCCCGGCCTCACTCCAGAGCTGGTTTTCCTCACCCCTAACTGGCCTCCCATCCACGCACACTACAGCTGGCCCTCACCACCGACTCAGTCCCTGTGCAGACTCACTGTGGCCACCTGTATTTCCCAACAGCACCCCTCCACCAGCACTAATCAACACCAAGCTGAGGGCCACTCCATCCCTCCCTGCCTCTTTAGACCTCAGAGTCAAAGCCTGCTCCCCGCATGCCCCTCAGCCAGTGCCCCTGCCCCCAAGCCTCACAGCACACCTACCCACACCCTCTGCGTGAGCACACAGACACCTGCACCCCACCCCTGCCAGATGCACGCCGAGGCCCCCCGTTCAGTGCCAGACCTTGGGCTGGATATAGCTGCCCCTGTCCCATCCCCCGTTCTCCTCTGGCCAATGCCTCATCTGTACACACCACCCAGGGCACCCCTTCTCCTCTCTCACACACATTCAAGGAGGCGTCCAGAAGGGTGGGGACAGATGGAGGGGCACTGGGCCTGGACTCATCCTTCTCGCCCTGCAGCTCTGTCCGAGGCGGCCGAGGTATACTTCAACGCCATCCAGAAGATCGGAGAGCAGGCCCTGCAGAGTTCCACCTCGCAGATTCTGGGTGAGGTGCTCCCTCTTCTTGGGCCTGGGGGGCACTGCCTAGCCCACTTCCACCCCAGCCTCCTCCTGCTGTCCGGGCTCTGGGACCCTCTGTGTGTTCCTGATGCCTCCCCTCGGGCCTGGAGCCTGCTGTGGCCCACCATCCCAGGGTCCAGAGGCAATTCCTATAGCACATGTGTCCTTCCAGGAAGTCCTCCTCCCCCAACACAGGCCTGGCAGCCCAGAGCACAGACTGCCCTGGAGCCCAAGCCCCTCCCCACCACTCCCTGCAGGGCTGTTCCAGGGCAGGGACCAGCACTGCTGAGTCCCTGAGAGACATATGGGAAATTCCTGGATTTGGGTCCCTCTGTTGGCTTCTGGCAGGAAGAGGGTGGGCGGGGCAGGCTGCTGGCACTGAAGCTGAAGTGCCCTCCATGCCTCCAGGGGAGATCTTGGTGCAGATGTCGGACACCCAGCGGCACTTGAACTCTGACCTGGAGGTGGTGGTGAGTATCAGACCCCAGGGCCTGGAGGGGTCACTCAAGGAAAGTGGGCTGCATTCCAAGGAGAAAGAGGGCCCATCTTCTCACATTCCCTCCTCAGGGAGGATTTCCTGACCCCCACCTGGCCCTTAGCAACGTGACAGCAATGGCTGCCTTTGGGAACCCACTAGAGACAGGCTCTGTAACAGTTGTTCAAGCCCCCAGCAACCCTAGGAGGCTGGTGGCATTTCTACCCATTTTACAGAGGAAGAAACTGAGTCTCGGAACTCTAGTCATTGCCTGAGGTTCCAGAGTGAGGGGAGGAGCTAGAAAGGCCCATTGCTCAGGTGCATCAGTTACTGGCTTTGTGACCTTGGACCCTGTGCCTCAGTTTACCTATCTGAAAAGTGGAGACAACCATAGTAACTTCCTTGTAGGATTCTCAAGAGGATGAAATGAATGAATAAGTATAAACTGTTTACCCTGGCACTCATTAAGTCCCTGGGCACCTTACCAGGAGAACTAGAAGTAGACATCACTTGCCTATTCCTATCTCTCCCAAGGCTGGGAGCTCCACGAGGGCTGGGACGTGGTCTTCTTTTCTCTGAAGCTCCAGTGTCTGGGACAGCACCTGGCACCGAGCAAGGCTTTATTGACTGTGGAATGAAAGAATGAGCTTTGAAAAGGGAGAGGGCTTGTTTAGATGAGGAGGGGAAAAGAGGGCATCCCAAGAGGGCACGAGCAATGAGCTGAGCAGATGTGATCCCTGGAAGTCAGGGTGCTCTTTGGGGGCACCATAAATTACTGATCAGGTTGGTACGGGGAACAGTTTTACTAGCAGAAAATGTGCATCATGCCCACACACAACAAAACCATGCCCGCAGGCCCCCTGGGCTCCGTAGACTCCACAGACACTTTGGGATGTAGCACTAAGCCCCCGCCACCCCTTGGGCTTGGGTATGGAGTTATGGAGATTGTGGCTTCCTGTTACTGAGTTCAGTGGCTCTCAACATCACCTGTGGCTCACAAGTGGCTCATGTCACTTGTGGCCGTCACCCAGGCCCACTCTGTAAGGAAAGCTTCCCTCCCCAGGCACTGGTGTCTTGGCTCTGACAACTGGGCAGGGCCCCCAGCCAGAACCATACCAGAACATCACCAGAGGTCGCCTCTACCTTGGGCTCATTCATTCAGTGACTATTTACTGCCCTGTGCCAGGCACTGTTGTAGGTACCAGAGATGCAGTAGACATAAATCTCTGCCCTTCCAAAGACAGAGCCAGACAAAATCCACAATAAATAAGTGAACATATATGTAACATGTTAGATGCAAATATGCTATAGAGAAAAATAGAGCAGGAATAGGAAGTGTTTGGGGATGCAATTTTTAACAGATGCTCAAGGAAAGCATCTCTAGAAAGGTGACAATGAGAAGGGCCTGGAGGAGATGAGGGAGCTAGCCAGGGAGACACCTGGGAGAGGGCGTCTGGGCAGAGGGATAGGTGCGTGGACAGGTGGGGGAGGCTGCAGCGGGGGCAGTGAGGGCAAGTGTGAGAAGACAATTGGCCATTAGCAGGGCCCAATCGATCATGCGGGGCCCTCTTGGGACCCTGGCCATTTGTCTCAGTGAAAGGGCACCATTAGAACATTTGGAACAAAGGAGGGAAAGATCCGACTTAGATTTGGGTTGGGTGTTTTTGAAAAGCCTTTTTTATTGTAAGCTAAAACAGGAAATCTCACTGAACAAATTAGAGCCTAATGCACTATTATAAGGCAAAACAGCCTTGAAACTACCACCCAGATCAAGAACTTTGCCAGCGTCCCTGGAAGCCCCTCCATGTGGCCCCAACAAACCCACAGCCCCTCCCTCCCTTCAAAAGCAGCCACTGGTCTGAGCTGGCACTTCCTTGTGTTCCTTCATATTTTATCACCTGAGCATACCTCCCGAGACACTAGAATTTAGTTTTGCTCTTAAAAAAAAAAAAGAATACTTTTAGCCCACCAGGTCTGTCTCCATCCATTTCTCTTCCCTGCACTTTGTTGAAGACCCTGGGGCATTTGACGTGGCTTTGGCTTGGTTTTCCCCCAGTCCGGAAGGTGCTGACTGCACACTCCTGGTGTGGTTTGGCTGGTTCCTCTGTCCTCTGGCTCCAGAGGCTTGATTGGACTCTGTTCCCTATTGGTAAGACCAGAGCAGGTGCTGGGTTCTTCCACTGGGAGGCACCAGTGTGTACAGATCCACTCGTGCATCGCTGCTCCTCTGGTGCTCTTTCAGAAGTGTTGGTAAGAGGAATACTTCTATAAAGAGGTGTGTTCCTTACTGCTGTTACCACTGGCAGGTTTCACATGCAAAAGGCGGGAGAAAGGCTTACATCATTCCCTTTACTCATTGATTACAGGATAATGAATTTGCCTCTGTCATCCTCTGGAGGTGACCAATTAACTTCATTTCTTACTAGCACCATTATTGTAGTATTTTTTATTATCACCCGTATCATAGATTTACACCCATTTGATGTATTTCAGGCCTTTGAGATTATTATCCTTGTTGAAGGTGAAAATGTTCCATCTTTGGCCGATGGAAGCCTCTTCAACCTCCTCCTGCGTCCTTTGGACATGACCCTAGTCGTTTTGGTAGCTTCCTTGCTGTCTAGCATGACAAGGTGTTCCAGACTCATCTGCTACTTTTGCTGCTCAAGACACGGAATTAGCCATTTCTCCACGAAGCCATTTTTATTTTGAGTTTTCAGTGACAAGTAGTATTTCAAGACCACAATCGGGGCACTGTTGGTCATTGTTTCTAGGCTCTTTCAGTGGCCAGTGCTATACATACATGCATACACACTCATACACATGCAAGGATATACAACATATACACTTCACAAGCACATACTGACACTACAGCGTTTTTACTTAACCTCATCTATATTACACTAGTATCTCCTTTGTTCCACACCAAGAATCCTGCTTCTCAAGGATGCAGAGATTGAACGGATGAGAATGTGCCATATTTACCTATCGGCTTTATCTCACATTATATACTCAACAGTCTCAGAATAGCAATACTAGTTCCACCACCGCCATGGGATTTCTGGAAGCAGGTAAAATTTGTTTTCCTCTGCTCTCCCTGTTCCCCCCCATGTGTAAAAACAGCTGTGCGCCGTCCACACCGTCAGAGCAGCCACCGGGCTCCACGCTCGCGGCCTCCTGTCCGCATCCATCTCCCTTCCACAAGGAAGGGCCAGCGCTGGTGTCACTGTCTCTCCAGTTGTGCTGGTTGTCTTAAGCTTGTTCTCTAACGGTCCCCACAGGAAGGGCTTGATCTGTACGCTTTATACAGTCGTCCCTCAGTCTCTGTGGACTTCGGTTCCCGGACCTCCCATGGGTACCAAAATCCATGGATCCCAAGTCCCTGATATAACCTGGCGTATGTAGTATTCGCACATCCTCCCGTATGTTTTAATCATTTCTAGCTCACTTCTCATACCCAATGCAATGTAAATGCTATGTAATAGTTGTTATACCGTATTGGTTTTTAATTTGTATAATTTTAGTTGTTCTTTTTAAAAAATATTTTTGTTTGATCTGTGGTTGATTAAATCCGTGGATGTGGAACCCATGGAGACAGAGGGCCAACTGCACTTGAAAGTCAGATTTGCTGTAAATAAAATCTTTGTCTCATATGCCCTTCCTTCCTTCCATTTTTTCCTCCTTCCCTCCTTCCTTTCTCCCTCTTTCTCTTTCTTTTCTTTGTGTGCCTTAGTGTTTTTCTTCTGACATACAACATTGAACATTGCTGTTGAAAAGTCTGATTATTTTTTTTCCCATTCTAAGTCACTTGCTCTTTTGCCAAAAGATTTTTTTTTCCTTTTTCTTAATTCTAGTAATTTTTTCAGAGTATATCTTGGTATTGGTCAGTCTGGGTTGATATTCTCAGTTACATGATGTTGTTTTTCCATATGTAGTTTCAAATCTTTTTTTTTTTCTTTAATTTCAAGAAAGGTGTTTTTAGAATTTTTTTGTTCCCTTTCTTTGCATTTCTTCTTCAGGGACTCCTATTACCTGTATGTTAGATCTTCGTAGCCTATCTTTAATATCTGTCTCTTCCTCTTGGATATTTTACTTTTTCTTTATTTCTGTTTGTCTCCACTTCCAGATATTATGATTTAATATCTGGAGCTGGGATGGATCGCATATAAAAGGAGACCTATCATGGATATAGATATAGATATTAGCCTTTTTGAGACTTTGTTTTGTTTTGTTTTGTCTTTATTTGGTGGCTGGCCAGTTCAGGGATCTGAATCTTGACCTTGGTGTTATAACAGAACACTCTTCTTAATTTATTTTTAAAATCTTTGCTACTTTTTCCTTTACGTTTCTCTTAAAGCCTTATTTGTTGTGTTTTTTGTTTGTTTCTTTGTTTGCTCTTTTGGCTTTTTGTGGCTGGCTGGTTCCATTAACCAAACCCAGGACCTTGGTGTTACAATACCACGCTCTAACCCGCTGAGCCAACCAGCCAGCCCTGTGCATTTTACTGACTTTTGAATTCCTAATAGTTCAGCTTTCGTTACTAAACATAAGTTTTTCTTTTTTAATTTCTAATTCTTTCCTGAGTTCTGTCCCCTCTTTTCTGAATTTTTCTAATTCTCTTCCATATTGTTTCTTTCCTGCCTTGTGTCATCTTTTTAATGTCTTTCGTTCACTTCTAAATCATAGATTACTGTTTTCTTCTGTTTTGTGGGCCTTTCTGGTGAGCACTCGCTGTCTGTGGGAATGTTATTCTGTTCCGTGTTCTCCTTTTTCTCATAATAACTTTCTATTGGATTTTACTTCAGAGGTTTTCTGTTGATCATTTTTATGGGAAATTAATTTTTTTCTGAAATTTAATTAATTAATTAATTAATTAATTAATTTATTTATTTATTTATTTTTAACACTCACCAGCTTTTTTCTGAAATTTTAGAAGGAGGCGTAGTCAGGAAGCTTTTCTAACTTCACAGAATCTCTTCCCATTGTTCTTATGTACTTTTCCAAAAACATGGCAGCTTCATTTTTGCAATCTTTTCTGCAATTTCCTGGTTTTGTTCCCTTCCCTACTTTTGTTAGACTTTCTCTGTCCCTTGTGTCCAGTGTCCCTGTTCTTGATTTTGATCCCATTCCTCCATGTGGGCCTTGTCCTGGAATGGAGACTGGCTGGTCAGTTTTAAGTGTTCCTAGAGCTCGACTCCTCCAGCCCCTTCAGACTCCACCAGGGACCCCTGACACTTACCCTCTAATCCTCTTGGAGTTTCAGCTGAGCTCTCCAGGAGTATCTGCTGGCTGTGTTGGGGGCTTCTGTGCTCCGGCCCATCCAACACCCCGTCACCTCCCACTGCGTCCTCCACGTGGACTCTGAGACCTCACGCTGGCAGAGAATTTTTATTTGGGGGGTTGTGGGGATATGTTGTCACCCAATTTTGTTGTGAATATTGTCTTCTGTTTTGCTCTCCACCAGTTTCTCTATCCGTTTTTATGAAGAGATAAAAATTTTAAAACTACATTTCATTGCCACTGTCATTCCAGAATCTGACTTTTTGTTTCTATTGAGATAAAATTTACATACAATAAAACACCCAGTTCTTAAGTATTTAGTTCAACAGGTTTTGACAATCATGTACTCTGTGTAACCACCCTGCTAAAAGACTAGAGTATTTCCATGGCCCAGAAAGTTCCCTTGTGTCTCTTTCATCGATCCTGCCTCCCAGGGACAAGCACTTTCTGACTGCTATCTATGGAGATTAATTTTGCCTGTTCTGGAACTTCAGGTGAATGAAATTGTGCACTGTGTCTTCTTTTGTGTCCAGTTTCTTTCACTCGGCTTCAGGTCTGTGTGATTCATGTGTGTTGTTGCATATGTCAGTACTTTGTTCTGTTTTATTGCCTAGTAGTCCATTGCATGAATATAGCACAATTATTCATCCATTCTTCTGTCGATGGTCATTTGGGGTGTTTCCAGTTGAAGGCTATTATGAATAAGGCTGCTGTAAACACTCTTGTACAAGTCTTTTTGTAGATGTATGTTTATATTTCTGTTGGGTAAATACATAGGAGTGGAATTTGTGGGTCATAAAGTTGACATGTTTAGCTTTATAAGAAACTACCCTAGAGTTCTCCAAAGTTTGTGGACTATTCTGTACTCCCACCAGCAATGAACGAAAATTGCTGTTGCTCTATACATATCCTGGCCAAGGTTTGCGATTGTCAGCCTTTTTTATTTTAGTTGTTCTAGTGGGTGTGGAATGGTATCTCACTGTGGCTTTGTTTTGCATGTCTCTGATGACTAATGACTTTAATGGGCTTTTTGGACATTTGTATGTGTTCTTCCATGAGGCATTTGTTTAGTCTTTTGCCCATTTTTTATTGGGTTATACTTATCATTGACTTGTAGGAGTTCTTTATATAGTCAAGATCTGAGTCCTTTGTCAGGTGAATATCTTTTCCCAATCTGTAGCTTGGCTATTCATTTTCTGAATAGTGTCTATCTTTGATATGCAGAAATTTTAAATTTTTATGAAGCCCAAATTATCAGTTTTTATAAATGGTTCGTGCTTGTGTCCCACCCAAGAAATCTTTGCCTATTGCATGGTAAAGATAGTCTCCTAAGTTTTCTTCTAGAAATTCTATATTCTGAGCTTTACATTTATTTCTCTGATCCATCCTAAATTTATTTCTGTGTATCAAGTGGGATGGAGTCCAGGTTCATCCTTCCCTGCACAGATATTCAGTTGTTCCAATGCCACTTAAAAAAGACTTCCCTTTACCCATCGAATTGACTTGCTGTTTTGGTCAAAAATTGATTTGTCATATATGTAGAGGTCTATCTCTGGACTCTGGACTCCATTCCATTGATATACTTCTATATCCTTAAACCAATATCACACTGTATTGATCATGTAGCTTTATAGCAAGTACTGAAATCAAGTATTCTAAGGACTTTGTTCTTTTTCAAAATTATTTTACCTATTCATGATTCTTTGCATTTCCATAAATTACAGAATCAGCTTGTCAATCTCTTCAAGAAAGCCTGATGGAATTTTCATAGAGATTATATTAATCAATAAATCAATAATCATCTTAACAAGGTTGAGTCTTCAGATGCATGAATGTGGTATCTCTCTCCATTTATTTATATTTCTTAGCAATATTTTGTCATTTTCAGCATAGCAATCTTACACATCTTTGGTAGATTTATTTCTAGGTATTTGATGTTTTTTGAAGTCACTGTAAATGGCATTATTGATTTCACTTTCCAGTTGTTCATTGTTGACTTATATTTTAGTAGGTTAACTCTGGCTCTTGGACTAAGAACAAATCACTGGCGAAGGGGGTAAAGAGCAGAAGCAGAAAGCCCAGTTAGGAGGCGCTTGCAATACCTGCGGGGAGGGGTGACGTGGCTTGGGAAAGGGTGGCAGTGGTGGGTAGTGGTGGGGAGAGATCATATTGAAGGTAGAATCAACAGGATTTTTTGATAGATTGGATTTCAGGTGTGAAAGGCAAAAGGTGAAGGATAACACCAAAGTTTTAGCCTGGCCAAAGGTGAAGTCACCATTAGTTGATGTGTGTTTTAGACAACAAGTCACAGATGTGGATAGCTACTTGTACGCATGAGGCTGGAGTTGGGGGAGAGGTCTGGGCTGGGATGTGTATCCGGGGGTCACCAGCATCCAGACTGGATGAGCTCACCAAGGGTGTAGATAGAGAAGGCCTGAGCCCTGGGGCAATCCAGGCTTAAGAAATCAGGGAGAGGAGGTGGGATTAACAAAGGACAGAAAAGGAACAGCCGGGGAGGTAGGGGAGAGCCTAGGAGAGGCTGGCAAGCTGGAAGCTGAGGGGACAAGGTGTTTCAAGGTGGAGGGATGATCAACCATGTTGAACAATGATGTCAGGATAAGTCAGATGAGTCCCGAGAATTGGCCATGGGATGTAGCAATATGGAGCCATTGTCGATTTCAACAAGACGTTGTTGTCATGGTGGAGCAACAGCCTGATCAGAGAGGGTTCAGGAGGAAAGGGGAGGGGAGGCGTTGGGTTCATTTCGTAGGAACAATTCTTTCAAGGCTCTCAGGGCAGGTGTGCTCCTTCCCGTGCCCACTGTCATGACAGCCACTTCCTCCTGCGTCATCGTCTCTGTAGGCCAGCCCTGCCGTCATTAAAGCATTCCCTGCACGTCTGTTCTGTTGGTTTTGTGCATTTGAAATGTTTTCTGTGGCTTTCGGTGTGGTTACAGTCAACCCTCTGGGTGCCATTTCACTGTCTTTATTGGTGCTGTAGTTACAACATTGCCTGGGTTATGAGAATCTGCCCCAATCCCATATCTCCCATAAACCCTGTTGTTTATACAGGACAATTTTGCAGGAGGCAGGGATCTTCAGGAACACACAGATCATGTTTGAGCAGAAATCTTGAACTGTCTCTCTAGTGGGAAGCAGGGCTAGGAGGAGGGTAGGGCAACTGAAGACACACAATTTAAGGAGGCAGCACTGTGAGGTTCACACTGCCTGCGGGGTTGGGAAGACTTCCTTCCTATTGGGTCCAGCAGAAAACAGCCCCGCATTGGGTAGAAACATCTACCTGATGCTTCTATAATTATGCATAACCACGTGGCACTTCCTTCTTAACACACGCGCACACACATACACACACACAGAGGCAGCTACAGCTCGGGGGTTTAAGGCATAGCCAGTACTGAGGAGGTGCCCTCCAGCTCCCTTGCAGACCAATGCTTACCAAGGTTTCAGAAACAGAAAGTCATGGGAGAAAAACTTAAACTTTAGAAATTTTATAATGTACTGATTTTTCTGCATCCTGGGAGGAGATTACCAGCATTCCTTTTCTGAGCAATACCCTAGCCTGTAGGACAGAGCTCCTGCATCGAAGTGGGAGGTCCCCTGGGCAGGAGGAAGGACCCACTGTGGGGAGAGGGTGAGTAGACAAGGAGGCTGAGCAGAGGTGCGGGGGCCCCTCCGAAGGGGGTCGTGTCGAGGGATGGGAGAAGCTCCTCTTTGTTCTTGTGCAGCCTGAACTGAAGGGCAAACCATGCAGTTGGATGGCTTTAGGTCTGACTCTCCAACAATGTGGACTGGCTCAGGGAAAGCTGATGGAGGACACAGGTGAATGAGGTGGTGACTGCTCAGGCCCACATAGTCAAAGCTCATCCAGTTCTTAGAGAGCATCTGGTCAAGCCTTTGCTGTTGTTACAGATGGGGAAACTGAGGCCCAGAGAGGGGCAGCAACTTGTCCAAAGTCACAAAGCAAGTCGGAGGCAGAACCAGAACTAGGATGCGGCTCTTCTGACCCTGAGCCAAGCAGGCTTCTTCATCTTCCCAGTGGTCAGACACCTACTTCTCTTGGGCTTGCCATGGGAAGCCCCCCCCCCCGTCTAAGGCTCGGCAGTTCTCAGTGCTTTTGCTGGGCCAGGCCCTGCCCATGGTGCTGAGGACACAGAAATGGGTCAGACTTGGTTCATGCCCCAAGCAGCTCCAAGGGGGCCTGGCAAACAATTCTGTCGCATGGTTGCAGGAATGCACAATGAATGAACAACTGTATGCACATTCCAGAAGCAAAAAAGGGCAATAGGTTCTGCCTGGGAAGTCAGGAAGGCTTCCCAGTGTGGGGGGGCAGGGAAGCCAGCATCTGAAGATTGGTAGGAAATTCCAGGCAGAGGGAATGACGTAGAGCACAGACTAAGAACAAGACTGAAAATAAGGACCAGAGACTTCGATGCATTCATCAAGGTGTGTTCCGAGCCAGGGACTGCACTAAATGTTTTGCATGTTTAACCATTTAATCTGCCTTCCAGCCAGGTCCTCTTATTATCCCTTTTTCTCTGGCAAGTGAGCAGGTGCCTGGCATGTTAGGAGCACAGTGGGCAGTGTATTGTAGTAGAAAATGCTGGGGATGCTGGGGCCTTGGAACAGCGGGGCCACCCTGGTCACCCCGACCCTGCACTCCACATAGGTGCAGACATTCCATGGAGACCTGCTGCAGCACATGGAGAAGAACACCAAGCTGGACATGCAGTTCATTAAAGTGAGTCTGGCCTCCCACCTCAGCCCCCAGCCTGTCACAGGCAGGACCACTCTCCCCATCTGACAGGTGGGGATGCTGAAGCCAGCGGGCATTAACTGGCCCCAGGTTATACACATTCCCAGCTGAGCCCCATAATCCCAGTCCATTGCCTGACCCCTGGAAGGGGTATCTTGAGCTCTTTGACATGGGGGGCCTCCCTCATCTCTCCATCCTACCCAGGACAGCCGCCAGCACTATGAGATCGAGTACCGCCAACGAGCTGCCAACCTGGAGAAGTGCATGTCCGAGTTGTGGCGTATGGAGCGCAAGAGGGACAAGAATGCGCGGGAGATGAAGGTGCGAGGGCTGGGGGCGTGTGGGAGGGTCTTGGGCCACACTGGGCTCAGGAGAGCCCCTGCCCCACCCAGCACCAGCCATATGCTGCGAGCACAGCTGGAGAGGTCAGCCAGCTCCTGGTGGGGGGGCATCACTGGCCCTCAGGGCCACCATCAGCACCGCCCCTTGCCCTGTGGCTTTCTGGCCTGCCTCACATTCCCAGACATCTCCTGCAACCCCAGCACCCCTCCCCGCTTCTCATACTTCACTGAGAAAACTGAGGCCATCAGTCCAGCTGTTTCTGAACCTGGTAGCAAAGATGTAATCCACCTGCAGCCCCACCATGCCCCGCTTCCTCCTGCCCACGCAGAGGTATCCTGCCCCTGGCTAAGGCCAGTCCCTTACCAAAACCATGGATTAACCCTCTCCCTCCTCTCCTGTCTCCTCCTCTAGGCCCCTCTTCAGAATCTTCCCTCCCAGGTAGGGGGTTATTAATCTACTCATTCATATGTTCATTAAACCAACCTTCCTGGACCCCAGCTGGCCCTGTGCTAGGTGTCAGGGACAGAGCAATGGCTTGACCAGCTCTGCATATGAGAAGCACCCAGGCCAGGGGGACACAGGACCCAGATTCATAAAGATGAGGATGTCCATGAGGGGGCAGGCCAGGAGCTTAGAATGAGGCCTCCAGGAGGAAGTGTCTGGGTCTAGAAGGACTGGGGGGCTTCAGATAGCTGGTACCCATGGGGAGTGGGATGAGACACAAACCCTCTGCCCCCAGCCAGAACCCCCTTTCCCACAGGAGAGTGTGAACCAGCTACATGCACAGATGCAGGCCTTCGTGTCTGAGAGTCAGAGGGCAGCTGAACTGGAAGAGAAGCGACGCTATCGCTTCCTGGCAGAGAAGCACCTGCTGCTTTCCAACACCTTCCTGCAGTTCTTCAGCCGGGTGAGCTGGGGCCAGGGAAAGCAAATGGAGCCCTTCTAGGAGCTGTGCGCTTCCTTCCTTCCTTAAACTCTGTAGAAATTTATTTTATTTCACTCTTTCCATCCATTTCTTTGTTTCTGTGTTTATTTGTATCATCATATATTCATTCCTTTATTCATTCATGATTTAAAAATTTTTTTTTATGCATTCACTAACTCATGCATTTGTTCATTCATGTTCGAACCATTTAGCTGCAAGGGCCTCAGGCAGTGGTGCCAACAAATGTGGGAGTGGGGGAGTGGAGCAATCTCCACCCCAGGCAGTGGGCTGCCTTGTCTAATTGTCCAGAGGCCAATCCTCTGCTGTGGCACAGGGACGACTCCACTCTATCCCAGGTCTCCCTGTTGCAAGCATTAGCTTTCATTCAGCCTCAGGGATAGGATTAACTTAGCCTATCCATGTGGAAAACTGCTGCAAACAGGGCTGCTTGGGAAGATTGTTCAGGTTGTGCACTGCATAAGGATGCCAGGTTGAGAGTAGGGGCTGTGCTCTGCTCTCCAATCTGAACACCTTGGTGCAGACTATTCCTTGGTGCATTTATTCCTGCATGCATATACTCACCATTCACAAATTCATTAATTGATAAGTTTCTTCCTTATTGTTCATTAATTTAATTGTACTGTTTAAATCCTCTATGCTCTTGCTTTGTTCTGTCTGCTAGATCAGGATTTTCTCATTCCTCATTGAATTTCTAATGGATTTTGCTTTCTGTATTTAGCTGCCATGTTGTTTGGTGCTTTTAGATTTATGACTACTATACCTTCTCCATAAAATTGCCATTTATGTACTTAATGTTTCTCTTAATCAAGTTTGCTTCTTTTAATTTCACTTTGTCTGATATTAATATATCCTCCTACTTTCTCTTCTCTTTGCTTATCTCTTTGTTTTAAGTATGTCTTCTGTTACTAACATATAGCCGAGTTATGATTTTTGACCAATGTGACGGTCTATGTCTTCTAATAGGTAAATTCAGCCCATTCCCATTTAACATAACAATTGATATACCTGGGTTTTATTCCTTCTAGATAACCTGAACTAACTGTATTTACTTTGTCACTTATTCTTTTTCTCCCATTCTCATTCTTGTCAGTTTAGTTGAGTTACTACACATTCCCCTTTTCCCCTTATTAATTTGGAAATTCTACTCTTCTTTACCTCTCTACTCATGGTGACCTCATTTTGTGACCCTCATAATCACATATATATGTCTATTATCTTTTCCAAAAAATGCCAACTCCACCCCCCAACCCACCCATACACACTCAACCTATCACTCCCCCCACCCCATAAAATGAGAAATTGAGAAGTATTTTCCTGTCCTCCCTGCTGGTCTGAGATGAGGCCTTTCCAAAGCTTTTACTCCTCCGTTCAACTTCCCCATCCTCACCTCTTAGTTTTGCCAAGGTAGTTCAGGACTTTTAGTTCCAGGCTCTCACTAGTCATTTCTTTGCAGCATGGCCCTTGTATGAGGGGTCTTCAACGAGTTCAAGGAAAGATTCGTATTATCTTTTAATTCTATTTTTCCATGAACTTTTGGGTTTTTTTTTTTTGTTTTTTTTTTTTTGTCTTTTTGTGACCGGTAAGGGGATCGCAACACTTGGCTTGGTGTCGACTGCACCACGCTCAGCCAGTGAGCACACCGGCCATTCCTATATAGGATCCGAACCCGTGGCAGGAACGCCGCTGCGCTCCCAAGTGCCGTACTCTCCCGAGTGCGCCACGGGGCCGGCCCCAATTTTTCAATGAACTTTGGAGAGTACCCTCATATTTCAAGAAGCTTTACTTAGATTGCATATATTACCATTGTCTGGTGCACTCTCCTTTTCCACTACCAGCCCACCACACATGTGATCAGATACACTGCCTGCCACTGTTCCACTCCTTTCCTCTCCTGCTGCCTTGCGGTCTCTGTTTTGATTCATTGGTGTGCTTAGAAAACTTTCATGAGTATTTTCTGCAGACACACTGTCCAAATCCTTGGGTAGCTGCAAATGGCTCACTTTTACCCTGCCTGGTGAGTGCCTTATTGGCTGGTTAAAGAGCTTTGAAGCCACAGGCCTTTTCTCTCATGATCCAAAATAATATCCCCCATTTTCCAGTGTCCTGTGTTTTAGATGCAAAGTCTGGTGCTGGTCTGTATCCTTTCTCTTTTAAGTAACTGGCTCTTTCTCTATGGATGCTTACAGACTTTCCTTGTATCCATGAGACTCTGGAGCTGGTTCAGATACCACGTCAATAAGTGCCTTGGTCAGTGCTCCTTCAGGTCATGGGCTCAAGTCTTTCTTTGGGTCAGAGGAGTTATTTCCTTTCTGTCTCCTTAATTACAGTCAGGTGTCACTTAACAACTGGCATACATTTTGAGAAATGCATTGTCAGGCTATTTTGTCATTGTGCAAACATCATGAAGTGTACTTACGAAAACTTAGATGGTATAGCTCACTACACACCTAGGCCATATGGTATAGCCTGTGGCTCCTAGGTTACAAACCTGTACAGCATGTTACTGTACTGAATACCCTCGGCAAATGTAACATGGTGGTATTTGTGTATCTAAATATAGAGAAGGTACAGTAAAAATATGTTATAAAAGATAAAAAATAGCACACCTGTACAGGGCACTTACATTGAATGGAGCTTGCAGGACTAGAAGTTGCTCTGGGTGAGTCAGTGAGTGAGTGGTGAGTGAACGTGAAGGTCCAGGGCATTACTGTACGCTACCGTGGACTTTGTAAACACTGTACACCTGGGGGCTGCATTAAACTTATTTAAAAAATTAAGTAATTTCACTATGATGGCTACAAACTCACTAGGTGATAGGAATTTTTCAGCTCTATTATAATTTTACGGGACCACTAGCATATACATGCTCCATTATTGACCAAAACATCATTGTACAGCACGTGACTATATAACCTCTCCCCCATCTTTCCTCTTTCTCATTCTAGAACGCCTGCTTCCTCCCTCACCCTATTTCATTTCTTCTTACTCTGTATTTTGAGATATTTCTCCCCCTTGACCTGTCAGGCCATTGATTCTATTCTCAACAGGCCTGTTCTCTTTTTAAGCTCAGCTATTCAATTTTCAGTCTTAAAATCGTGCTTTGTCTGGTTATGAAGGTCTCTGTTATGCAGCAGGGGCTCTCAGGCCGTCCGTGTTGAGCTTGTCACTCCTCTTAGCTTCATGGCATGGTCTTCCGGGTTCTCTTCCTTGCCCAGTGGGATCTCTTACGTGCCTTGTTTCTTTCTTTTTTTGAAATTTTATTTATTTATTTTTAATTAATTAATTTTTTTTTTGGTTTCTTTCCTTTGCTTCCTCACTCTATTCTCACTCTGGCTTGAGTTGAGTTGCAAGGGCCTCGGGCAGTGGTGCCAGCAAATGTGGGAGTCGGGGAGTGCAGTAACCTCTACCCCAGGCACTGGGCTGCCTTGTCTAATTGTCCAGAGGCCAATCCTCTGCTGTGGCACAGGGACGACTCCACTCTATCCCTGTTGCAAGCATTAGCTTTCATTCAGCCTCAGGGATAGGATTAACTTAGCCTATCCATGTGGAAAACTGCTGCAAACAGGGCTGCTTGGGAGGATTGTTCAGGTTGTGCACTGCACAAGAGTGCCAGGTTGAGAGTAGGGGCTGTGCTCTGCTCTCCAAGCTGAACACTTTGGTGCAGACTGTGTTTTCCTAGAGAAAGGAGCACTTTTTCTTTGCACAAAGAGGGGATGCTCTCACTAAATGTGTGACATCACACTGTGTCCAACCAAAGAAATATCTGTCCCTAAATTACATAGAGGAACCCTCTGGGCTAGTGGAAGCCCAAGCCCATGGGCTGCTGGAGCTCAGGAAAGCCAGCAGCCCCTCCCAGGCCACAATCAGAGGGGATACTTGATGCTGCCCTGCCCATGTCTCTGCAGGCTACACTGCTTGGGCCCTGAGTCCTATCGCCCTCTTGGCATGTGGGCCTGCCCAGCCGCCTTCCCTGGCCTACCTGTTGACTCCTCTGGAGATGCGGCTGATGGAGCTGATGCAGGAGGAGAGGCCAGGAGTATTGGGACGCCGTCTTCTCACCATTCCCTCGTACACGGATGACTTTGTTTCTGCATTGTTCCAATGTCATTCATTTGTTCACTCATTTATTCAACAAATATTTTTGAGTCCAGATGACAGGCCAGGCCCTGGCTCTATTTTGTATTGAGTGTGAGTCGCTGAGCCACCCACCCACGCAGCTCTCTTTCCTGATGCTGGCTCACCCGCCCCTCCCCCAGCTTCAACGCTTTTTCCATCCCTTTCTTTGTATTCTTGTTTAGTTTCCCAACCACCCTGTCACCCTGGCTGCAAATTCTAGCAAATGATTTCATTTCTCTGGGCCTCATGCTGTCTGGAAAAGGAGGGAAATAATTCCCACCTCCAAGGCTGATGCAGTGCTGGAGCCTCGCATATGAAGGAGCCTAATGCCCCTGCCCTCTTTCCTCCAAAGATGGAAACAAAAGCGGTCACTCAGGAGGACTGCCTGCTTGCACCCCGCTGCCCCAACAGGCAGCAGCAGGCTCCTGCCCCGCCAGGCTCAGGGCCCACCCTGATTCTCTGTCTCCAAACCCAGGAACCCTCTGGTACTGAGCAGAGGCGGGAGATGTGACTGGAGCCGTGATTGATCTGGGTTCAGGTGAACATCCGCCCACTGTCCCTACCACACCCAGCCCCAGGCTCAGGGCTCAGCCTTCTCATCCCCTCTTCTTTCCCACAGAGTAACCCTCTAGGGAGGAACAACTTTTTTTAAAAACAGTTTTACTGAGATACGATTCACACACCATACAATTCACCCATTTAAAGTGTACGATTCAATGGTTTTGAGTAAATTCAGAGCTGTGCATTCATTACCCCCAAAGAACCCTAGCCCCTTCTAGCTGTCATCCCCAGTCCTCCCATCCCCCTTAACGTAGGTGGCCACCAACCTGTTTTCTGTCTTTATAGACTTGCCCATTGTGGACATTTCATATAAACAGAATCATACAGTATGTGGCCCTTTGTGAACGGCTTCCTTTTTATTGCCAAATAACATTCTGTTGTCTGGATAGCCCACATTTTATTTACCCATCAGTTGATGGACATGTGGGTTGTTTCCATTTTGGGGGTATTATAAATAATGCTGCTCTGAATATCCACGTGCAAGTTTTTGTGTTGACATCTATTTTTATTTCTCTTGGGTATATAGGAATGTCATGTGGTAACTTTATGTGTAGCTATGTGAAGAACTTTCAGACACTTTTCCAAAGTGGCTGTACCATTTTACACTCCCATCAGCAGTTTATGAGGGTCCCATCTTCCCACATCCTCACCAATCCTTGCTACTGGCTTTTGATTACAGCCATCCCGGTGGGTATAAAGTGGTGTGTCATTCTGGTGCTGATTTGCATCTCCCTGATGGCTAACGATGTTGAACATCTTTTCCTGTGCTTATTGTCCATTTACATATCTTCCTTGGAAGGAAACTCCTTTTTGCCTGTGTTCTGAACAGTTAACCTCCAACACTGATAGGAGAGCTAACCCCTTCCTTGACTGCCTCATGGTGGTGATCATCCCTCAGGAGGGAGCCATGGATTGAACAGTCAGACGTCCCCTGTGCATGGGGACCAGGTGGCATGTTGTCTGACCCGCTCAGCTTTAGGACCCCCAAGATCTGACTCCTAAGGTAGCTAAGCGCAAATATTTACCTGTTACTATATGTATAAACAGAATGCACAGTTAGAACAAGATTTTAAGAACTGTAAGTGCCTGGACACAGTAAGGTGACTTTCTCATTCATCTCCAATAATCAGTCCCTGCTTAGTCAAAGGCTAGTCCATAGCATCTTCCTACCTCACCTGTAGCTTCTCTGGGCTTATTATATATTTCCAGAATAAATTCTTAGAAATGGAACTGCTGAGTCCAGGAATATAGTCACTGGTTGTATTAATTTACATTTCCACCAGCAATGTATGAGATTCCGTGTTTCCACACTCTTTGACAACAGTGTATGAGCAAACTTTTTGATCTTTGCTAATCAGAAAAGTAGAAATGTTATCTCAGTGTAGTTTTATTTCATCCTTGTCTTATGAGATGGACACCTTTTCATGTTTCAGAGCCATTCGATTTCCTTTACTATGACATGTCAGTATCTTTTCCTCCATTTTTCTTATTAATTTGTAGGAGCTCTCTATGTTACTGAAATTAACCTTTTTTTGATGATGAGTTGCAAATATTTTTGCCAATTTTCCATTTACCCTTTGATTTTTCTTATAGTAGGTCTTGCCATGTGAAAAAAGTTTTATTTATTCGAATATATCACTGTTTTCTTTTAGATTTCATGGGTTTTGTGTTACAATGAGAGTGGCTTTTCCACTCCATAAATATTTTTAAAATTCTCCCATGGTCTTTTCTATGGTTTTGAAACCCTATACAGTGTTTTTTCCCACCCACTGGCTAAACTGCTTGGGGCAGGGCTGAGGGAAGCCAATAAAATTGAGTGCCATCCAGATTGGGACTCAGTGCTGTGGTCATTACTCCTAGAACCCTCTAGCACCCTGGCAGGTGTTCTCCACTGAAAGTTCTCAGATTGAGTAAAAATCCCTTTCAAAATATGATATGCAGAACCTAATGATCTTAATGTGCTTACTGCCTCTGAAACAAGTGCACGATGGTTTGGGGATTTTGTCTTTTTAATTACCACAAGGAAACAGAAGGGGTGTCCATCTTGTTACCCGAGGCTCTGAGTATTTCTGTTATTGCTGCCTGAGACAGCTGTGAGGTTTTCAGCAGCTAGGCCGGGTTGAAGGGAGAAATCATTGACAGGCACAGACACAGGAGGCTTCTTCAAGGACAGACTAGTACAAGCCACTCCACTGCTTACTGGATGTGAGACTGAGTCACTTAACTTCACTTAACTTCTCTGACCTTCAGCATCTTCTATCAAATGAAGATAATAACTGCACCTACCTCCCAGGGCTACTGTGAGAGTCAAATAAGATAATGCAGGTAAAGCATTTAACACAAGGCCTGGTATAGAATAAATGTTTGCTCAGAAAAGCATTTAACACAAGGCCTGGTATAGAATAAATGTTTGCTCAGAAAAGGGAAGCTTTTCTTATTCCTAAGGTTACAATCTTGAGGTAGGCCTTAGGGGAGATGTTCGACTAGAAATGGGAGAGATCTTTATAGCTGGAGAGCAGAGTGTTTTAATTGTACCTGGGATTTAATTTATAGAGATGACCGAGTGACAACATAAAGAAGTCAACGCCATTGAAAGTTCTATTACTCACAGTTCCCAAGAAAAGGGGACACGCCATACCATGCAGGGCCACATGGGGCAGAACCAGGGATGGAAAAGCATGGCCCAGAGCCTGTATTGTGGTTTCCATGAGAAGGAATGAGCAAGGCAGGGTAGGCAAGTTTGAGCAAATTTAGAATTGGATAGTTTGAACCATTTCAGCACGCTCTGGGCTATAGAGATGGTCTCTTCTGTCTGGTACCTGGCTCTGGGGTGAGTTAGGGCATGGGAAATATTAGCTTGGCGTGTGAGAGCTAGATAAAGGAGCTGGGAATACGGGCTTTGGATCAGATGGTTTGCATATGAAAAGCAGACTCCTAGACAAGTTGTTTACTATCCCTGGTAGTAGCCGTCTCTCCAGGCTTACCAAACCCGCAGGATGTCAAAGATCACAAAACACAGGAAATAAAAAACATGATTAATTCACGGGGAGGTCTAACATTTAAAGCCCTACCTCCCCAAGTTGGTGTGGACTGCGTGGTCAACTGCTGGGTTTCCTGTCCTTGAAAGTATTCAAACAGAGGTAGATAGATGCCTGTATGTTAGGGATGCCAGAAAAGGAGATGCTTACGTAGACTATGGGGATGGACTGGAAAACTGTATTCAAAAGTGTTTTAAAAAAATGACTCAAACTGGCTTAAACAGAAAAGATATTAGTTTAGTTGACTAGGAAGCTGAAAAGTTTCAGATATAGCTGGATCCACGAGCAAAAAAGTTGTCATTAGAAGTTTGCAACTGTCTATTGCTTAGTTCCTGTGTTGGCCTAACTCTAGCTATTTAGCAAACCCATGAGGTAAAATAATGGACTTTTTTCCAGACTGTGACAGTGATGGGAATGGGTTCTTTGGTCACTGTTTTTGGGTAAGTGCGATCCATGAGCCCATTACCGTAGCCGGGATGATGGGGCAACCTGAGAGGCCAGGCTTGGGTTCTACACCCACCTGAAGCTTTGCAGTGAGGGCAGCCCCGCCCAAGCACACAGACTGAGGGGGACGGGAGTCAAAGGAGGCTCCTCAAGGAAAAGGGGAGCAGACGGACCCAAAGAGACAGCAAAGCGATCTTTTGTAGCCTTTAGCTATAAAACCCTTCATCTCGAGCTTGCAGGGCCCGAGTTCTCAGGTCTAGGGTGCCATTTCTGAATCCCCAGGATGCTGGGGACTGCTCGGATCTGGCTGACCCCTGTGCCCCCACCCGGCCAGGCCCGGGGGATGCTGCAGACCCGCGTGCTGCTGTGGAAGGAGCAGTCGGAGGCCAGCCGCAGCCCGTCGCGCGCCCACTCCCCGGGCCTGCTGGGCCCCGTGCTGGGGCCGCCCTATCCCTCGGGCCGCCTGACGCCCACCCGCCTGGACATGGTGAGGCCCTGGGCGCCCCCGCTGCCGTTCGCGCCCCCGCCGCCCCCGGCACCCTCCGCGGGGCCCTGGGGCCTGAGACCCCCGGCCTGGAGCCTGCTTCCCCCCTGGCCCCCGTTCTACGCAGCGCCCCCGGGCCCGCCCTTCCGGCCCGGCGCGGCCTCGGCGCCCCCGTGGTGGCGGGGCCGCCGGAACCACGACCCCTACGCCGGCGCCTGGGACTGGGGGCGGGGGCTGGACTAGGGCGAGGCCCCGCCCCTGCCCGCCCCACCCGCCCCTGCCCGTCTCCCCTCGCAGCCCCAGAGGCCTCTGGGAGAGCTCGGAGCCCCCCGCAGCCGGCCCGGCTCCGGCTCCGGCCCCTACGGCCCCGAGCCCTGCGAGGCGAGGTCCGCGTCCCAGCTGGAGCCAGAGCGCCGGCCCCTGCCCCGGACGCCGTCGGCCTGTGAGTGCCCCGGGCCCCGGAGCGCACGGGGGGCTGCGGCGGGCGGGCTCGGGCCGAGCTCCCCGCCCACGCGGCCTGCGCCCTGCCCGCAGCCTCGCTGCACGCCGGCGGCCCCCAGCGCCCGCGCTCCGACTCCTGCGGCGGCGGCGGCCGGAGAGTGCGCGCCCTGGTCTCCCACTCGGAGGGCGCCAACCACACGCTGCTGCGCTTCGCGGCCGGAGCCGTCGTGGAGGTGCTGGTGCCCGAGGCGCAGAACGGCTGGCTCTACGGCAGGCTGGAGGGCTCGTCCTCGTGAGTGCGGCCTCGGGGCAGGGCGGGGGCCAGGACCCAGGCTGCCCTGCCTGCCCCTGGGACCTCGGACACCTCTCCCCTGTCCCCACCGCACCAACTCCCCCCCACCCCTCCTCAGTTTCCTCTTCCTTCAGCGGAGGTAGGGTGAGCCTCCTTACCAAGGTCACCGTGGTGGCCCTCGAGAGGTGGTAGAGGATGGAGGACGGGTAGCCTCCTTCAAAAGTGTGCATCATTACAGAAATCCTATGGCCGAGGCAGCTTCCCCTCTGGACCCTGAGAGAGGCGGCTGGTGGAGGTGCAGTGTGTGCTTTAGGTGAAACGTGCTCACCTCCTTGCAGTCATGCGCAGTGGAAATCCTTCAAGAATCTAAACCGGGCCTTTTTGACACCCCAATTGGTGGGGGGAGATGGGGACGTACGTACACTGTAGTCGCCAGAAAGCTTGCCTCCAAGCTTGACAGTCAAAAAAGGGAGTGTGGAGGGACCACTCTTTCCTGAAGAAGAAAAAGGGGGAGGTGGGAGCTGGCTGCAGCCAGGCAGTGCCCGCCAGGGCTCTATGGGCAGCAGAGGGTGTGGTGCCCACTCCCACTCATGCTACAGGAGAGAAGGAAGGAGTGGACAAGGAGGAGTGGAGGGGCATGAATGAATGGACACGCGGGCTGAGGGGTTGGCAGCTGCATGCGCCACCAGCAGACGGGTGGGTGGCACACAGGTGGCAGGTGGATGAGAGCATGGCTGTGTGGACAGGTGGATGCGTGTTTGTGGGAGAAGATGGGCGGATGAGTGGGTAGGTGGTGAGTTGGTGGGTGACTGGGGGCATGGGAGGATGTGCGGGTGTGGGTGCATACATAGACTGATGGGTGACTGGGCAGGTGGGAGTGGGTGATGAGTGGACTACTAGGTGCATAGTGGGTGGGTGGCGCACAGGCGGTTGCCCATGTGGATTATGGATGGGTGAGTGGAGGCATGGGTAATGCACGGAGGGGCTCATAGCTGGTGCAAAGGGACATGGCTGGGCAGGTGATTACATGGACCAGGAACAGGTGGCGGGGGGGGGGTTCGGGGAGGAGTGGGGAGGGTAGAGAGATGGCTGAGAACGTCAGTGGCAGGAACACTCGCCTCTGGAGTGCCCGCTCTGCACACCCCCATCAGACGGCGGGTGTGCAGCAGACTTCCTGGGGACCTGATGATAAAACCTCTAGACCAGTGCTCTCAAAGCATGTTCCTGGGAACATCATCGTTCTGTCTGTGACTCACAGGTTAGGGAAAATGATGGCATGTCTTATCATCAGTGGGCACCTTATGGTGAGAACAGAAGTTAGACACACTGAAATGTCAGTTTGAGATGAAATAGCTTCCATTTACCTTCAGGTGAGGATATTGTTGACTGGGTTATCTGGGGTCTAAGGTGGCTGTTTGGAGAACATTTTCCCAAGTGTTCTGCAAAAATCTTATGGGCTCTGTGGAGTCTGAAAAGGTTAAGGAGCATTGATCGCAGTGCTTTTCCCTCCCCAGCCCCGGCTGCTCTAAAGGTGTGGTAATGAGCCTCCAGCCCAGGCTGAGACCCCGGAAGCAGGCGTGGAGTGCTGTAGATCAGGGGCACAGACAGCGCTCTGGGAGAAGGGGAGGCCTGGGGTAGAGAAAAGCAGCTGGGCCGAGGTGGAAAGAGCACTGGATTTGGAATCAGGCACCCTGGGCTTGGGTGCCCAGGGCTCCTAGCATTGCCTGTGGTCCCTCCCACACCCACCCTGTCCCCTTCATCGTCACCCCTAGTTCGCTGCCTTGTACACACCTGTCTGTCTCCCCCAGGCTGGGAGCTTCTGGGGAGGAGGTCCTGTGTCTTGCTCACTGTGTGCCTGGCACATGGTGGTGTAAGTGAGTAGGGAATGAAAGCGAGTCACTACATGTCCTTGGACAGATGGCTTTCCTTCTTGGACCTCCATCTCCTCCTCTCTATAGTACCCCAGACCCATGTGGGACATGAGGTTGGATGAGTGGGTTAGGGCCAGACTCTGTAAGGCCGTGAATGCCAGGAAAGACCTCCATGGGATTAACCGCATGACTACCTGCAGAGCCCTTCGAGCAAGGCTTGGCACTCAGCAGCGCGCAGTGACTGCTCTTCTCAGAATTGTTCTTTGGATCGTTGCTATCAGGGTTTGCTTAAGAGACTCTCTGCCTCTGCCCTGCAGGAGTGGCTGGTTCCCCGAGGCCTATGTGAAACCTTTGGAGGAAGTGCCCGTGAACCCATTGAACCCCATGACCTCCATGAACCCCATGAACCCTATGAACGAGCTACCTTCCAGGTACCTGGGTGGGCAGGGGTGGGGCAGGGGTGAGGAGTCCAGTGGGGTGTGTCCCCGCCCACCCAGGGAGGCATCTGTGAGGTGTGGTTTTGAATGGGCCTGGCCCCCTTCAGCCCCTGGAGAACCACACCCCGCGCCTCCATTTCTCTACACTGAAGGTCATTGTGTCCATCCCTCTGCCTCCTCTCAGGAGCTCCCTCAAGCCGACAGTCTCCTTTTACGCAGGTGCAGGGGAGGCTGTAGGATGCTCAGGGGCCCAGCAGATAGGGTCAGTCCAGCTGGGCCTGCTCCCAACCCCCTTCCCTCCCCTCCTTTGTCTGGACTCAGGTCCTACCCACTCCGGGGCAGCCACAGCCTTGATGACCTCCTGGACCGGCCAGGCAACTCCACAATGTCCTCGGAGTATTGGGACGGCCAGCCCCGCTCCCGTACCCCGAGTCGGGTCCCGAGCCGCGCCCCCAGCCCTGCACCTACACCCTTGTCTGGCAGCCGCCGAAGCAGCATGGGCAGTATGGGGGTGGCCAGTGATGTCAAGGTGAGCCTCTCCAGCCTGTCCTCAACCCTAGGGTCATCCAGTGGGCAGGGAGACAGGAGACCAGGTCACCCTCCCTGCTCTGCCACGGGCTGCCTGGCAGGGGACCCTCCCAGGGGACTCTGCCCCTCTGTGCAGGGAGGGGTGGAATAGGCTTCTGAGTCTGGGGTGGAGGGTGGGGGAAGCATTCATCTCAGGGACTGCAGCTGAGGGTGTCCCATTGGGGTCACTGGCAAAGGCCTCTGCTCCCCTTCCCCAGGGGAGGAAGACCAGGGATCTGGGTCAGAGCATGGACTGGGACAGGCCAGGCAAGACTGTGGGGCAGGAGGGCACCTTCCCTCGAGGTCACCTCAATCTATGCTGGGGGGAGGGGTAGTCCTAGGAG